>NC_079193.1:30774998-31506248 GCF_029499605.1 Hyla sarda
AAAAAAATTTCCCCCAAGTTGCAAACAAGGAAAAGTCTCATCTCTCTACCCCAAAAAGATCCTGTTATAGAAGTGACATTTTTAGCCAGTATAACTGAGGGCAGTAATGTCTATTGTGACTGACAGATTAATGAAATAGGACATAAGTCATGAATGGTGTGTTTTTAAATTTTTTTCCCCTCCAAAAAAACTGCCAGAAAGTTATACAGATTTGTAAATTAGTTCTGTTTAAAAATCTTAATCCTTCCAGTCTGACCACAGTGCTCTCTGTTTTCTATGGGGATGTTCTCAGTTCCTGATGCAAATGTCGGTGGCAGCAGAGAGCACTGTGGTCAGACTGGAAAGAACTATTCAATTTCCTCTATAGCATACAGCAGCTAAGTACTGAAATGATAACATTTTTAAAGAGAAGTAATTTAAAAATCTGTTTTAACTTCTGGCAAAAAACTGTTTTTCCATCAGAGTACTTACATTTTTTTTTCTTAATTTTTTTTTTTTTTAATTAGCATTTAGACATTCGTTTGATATAGGCCCCGGTGTTTAATCCAGTATTTCCTAACCATTGCGCTTCCAGCTGTTGCAAAACACTGGTGAGACTGGAAAGAACTACACAACTTCCTCTGGAGCATACAGCAGTTGATAAGTACTGGAATATTTCAAACTTTTTTTGAACTGCTGCATAAAGAGACTCTTTACAGCTTCAAATCTGCTTTCACTGAAAAAAAAATCTATAAGGGCTTGTTCACGTGAGCGGATTTATTTGCGGGGTTTCCCACTCAGTGTTACAAAGTGGGCGTGCTCTCCGTGGCTGTCCGCAGCACATTTTCCGCTGCTAAAAATCCACCGCAGACCCTATTGACTTCAATGGGGCTTGCGGTGGATTTTCCCCAGCGGAAATTTCGCAGCCGGAAATCTGCTGTGGAGAGCACGCCCCCTTTCAAATATGTAGCGGGAAACCTGCAAATAAATCCGCTCATGTGAACGAGCCCTAAAAATGTGTCTAGTCAGGAAGAGGGGTAACAAGCCTGATCTGGAATTTATAAAACAATATGCTGTGTCCTTAAAACCAAAATGCAGCTCTAATTTATTGAAGTTAATGGAACAAATGTGCTTTTGGAAGAAAGTGGCTATGCCTTCTTATCATGGGCATTCCCTTTTATTTATTTAAAGAATAGCATACAGAATAAATTAGCATTTCTCTATCGGCTCCATTGGGGGACACAGACCATGGGTATATGCTGCTGTCTCTAGGAGGCTTGACACTACGGCAACAAGAAAAGTCGGCTCCTCCCAGCAGGGTATACCCGCCCACATGCACCTGAGGTAATCAGTTTTAGCTTGGTGTCTAAGGAGGTAGACACAGGTCTGGAGTTCTCCCCAGACCAGGTCTCATATTTTTTTATTTTCCTAGATTAGGGAAGTGTTAGTTTTTATTTTTTTATTCCTTTTTTCTGTCCTGTTTTCAGGTGGGGACTCAGGAACATAGCGTTCACTGTTTCCCCATTTGCGATTGAGGGGGCACAGGCATCTTGGATGTACTGTCAACCCCCTCTCGCCAACGGTCAGCGCCTGGGGTTGTACCTCATGGGTCCGGGTCCCCCTACCTCCCTGCTCGCCTCGCTCGTACATGGCAGCCCGGCATGATGCAGGTGACAAAAGCTGGCTGAAGACTTCATAGGAAGACTTCATGAGGTAAGTTCTTCTGACTAAGGTGAGTATCCCCCTTTTTTGTTTAGGTGTGGACTTTCAACATCTGGAGACCCCCAGTTTTTGGCCCACTCTTCTATATGGGGACTGTTGGGGCTGGCCAGGAGGGATTTCCCTCCTTTACTTTATGGGGGGACTTTTATTATATCTGGGGCTGAGCAGTGTGTGGTGTTTCACAGTATTCGTATGTGTGTGTGTGTGGTGGTTGCCTTTTTACCACGGCTACAAAAGGCAGCCGCGGCGCTTGTCTTTCCTTGCGGGCGCTCGGCGCCCGTTCTTACTTTCATTTCAGCAGTGCGGCTGCCGACAGTGTCTCGGCATTAGGGAACGGGCTGTATTTTACTTCGGCGGCCCGGTGCGCTTTGGCTCCGCCCACCCAGGCCGCCGAAGCCTGCATAAGGGTGCGAAGTAAGCCCCAATCAGCACTGTGCGCTCATAGGTGGTCATTACAGGGCCAATCACAGAGCCCTTGCGTTTAGCACAGCCCCCTCTGGCCATTGGTTCAGAGGTTTTCTCATCTCCGCAGTTCTCATGGGCATTGCCACATGCTGATCACAGCTGCCTTAGTGACACAGCTTGGGTGTGACTGTTCAGTTTTTGTAAGGCTGTAACTCAAAAAGGTCTGGTTCTGCTGAACCCACTTGTTCTGCCTGCACCACTGCTCCCCCAGACCCCCCCCCCCCCCCCCCCCCCTGCTATTTCTATCCCGGTACTCTTTAAACCCGGTGGGTTCGGCCGCCCCTTCAACCTGGGGTTCCTCCCTCTCCCAGTCTATATCTGACTTGGCTCAGGTCTCCCATTCTGGGGTGACTACCTTGGAGAGGCCCTCCTACACCAGCCTTCCGGAGGGACCCGCTCTCCCCTTATACTGACGCTCTCGCAGCATCATAGGGGTGTTTCATCTGACTCATTCCCCGAGTCTTCCGACAGGCACGGGCGCTCACCTCGCAGGCATCGCCCCGTTACTCCGACCTGTAGCAAGCGTTGCTCCCCCAGGGGACGCTCCCATGGTCGCCGCTCTGGCTCTCCAGACCCGTGTACCAGGTCCGTCTCCCTCTCTTCCAGGGCCACCTCACCATTCGCAAGTTCACCAGGTGAATGGGAACGTAAGTTTCTGATTCGGCCTCCGACTCAGAGGGCTGCACGGATATGCCTGATGTGGTGTACTCATTGGTTTCGGCCATAAGAGACACCTTCCAGCTAAATCACCTAGGAACTTCGGACGTGGTCCAGAAGTTTCCTCTCATCGTGCCCGACCTCTTCCAGGGCTGCCTCACCTCGTTCCCATTCACCTGGAGAACTTGTGGATGAGGTTTCTGATTCGGCCTCCGACTCAAAGGAACGCACGGATGCCTGATGTGGTGTACTCATTGGTTTCGGCCATAAGAGACACCTTCCATCTAAAGGACCAGGAACTTCGGACGTGGCTCCAGAAGTCTCCTTTCTTTGTGCCCGACCGGCACCCAAGACTTTCAGCTCTCATGCTGAATTTTACGCCCTGCTGGTATCCACCTGGAGGCACCCTGACAAGTTTCAGGAAACTAAGAAGGTTCAAGCGCGGTATCCCTTCGCCGTGGACCTCCTCTCCAACTGTGGATCTGCCGGTCTCCCGCCTCTCTAAGGCGCCCACCCGGCCGTTGGCTGATGCGGCTGCCTTCAAGGATCCAGCGGACATGAAGGTGGAGACTCTGGCAAACTTTGCCTTTGAGACAGCAGGTTCTTTCTGCTTTTGCTTCGGCCTGTGTGCCAAGGACCCTTTCAGTATGGTTTCCCATCTCCGCCAGGGTAGTCTTCAAGATCCCTCTGGAGGATTTATTTAATCTAGCTCTCCGATGCTCCGCAGCTGGAGATTTTGTGTTCTGCTTCCATGCGCAGCCACTGTGCTGCCTTTGCCACAAGCTACCTGGTAGCCACTGTCCCTCCATGTGGCCTAAAGCCTGGAATGTGGAAGCCGCTTTCAGGAAGTGAGGCGACGGGCAGAAAAGATTTCTTTATTATCTCTGGATAAGGCTCACAGAACCGCTTTCCGTCCTCCTTCCTGTTCTGCGGACCTTTGGTACCAAAGTTGGTCGCCTCTTACTCTTCTGGGATGCCTGGACCACGCACATTCAGGATTCCTGGGTCATGGATGTGGTAGTCAATGGATACAGGATCGAATTTGCTTCCCTTCCATGGGATTGCCTTTTTTCTTTCCTGAACCCTCCAGTTCCCCTCTCTAGCGAAGGCAGTTCGGGGCGCGCGCCAGCTCCTTTTTTATCCAGGGAGTAATTGTCCCGGTTCCTTCAGGGGAACGTTTTCGAGGTTTATTCCAACCTCTTTGTGGTCCCCAAGAAAGGAGTTTCTGTTCGCCCAATCTTGGTTCTCGAGTATCTCAGCCAGCATCTTCTGCTTTTCCATGGAGTCTCTCCGTTTGGTTCTGGCGTTCCTGGTTCACAGGGAATTTTCGTTCCTCGGTGACATAAAGGATGCCTTTCTCCACATCTCATTGTTTCCCGGTCATCAGCGGTACCTCCGCTTTGCAGTTCTGGTCATTTTCTATTGTGGCTCTCCATTTCGGTCTGACCACTTCTCCGCGGACCTTTACCAAAGTCCTGGCGCCTGTGATAGCCCTTTTACGGACAACAGTTGTTTCCATGATTCCTTACTTGGAAGACTTCCTGATCAGAGTTCCAGCCAGGGCCCAGATCCTGGAGAGTCTTAGTCTCAACCTCCCAGACCTTGTCTCACTTTGTTTGGATGGTCAATCGGGACAAGTCCAACCGCTCTCCTGGGGCTCCAGTTCAACGCGGCCTCTGCCCACTTTGGACTCCGCCGACCAATCGGCGGACTCTTATCAAGAGTCCGATGACTTCGGCACCCTGCTCCAGTTTCCATTCGCTTTTGCATGGATGTCCTGGGTCGGTTAGCGGCGGCCGTGCCATTTTCCCAGTTTCATCACCAACCTCTTCACTGGTTATTCTCTTCCGGTGGGACAGGTCTCCATTGTCTCTCGACCGCAAGATCGTTCTCTCTCAACAGTCTTGTCGGTCCCTTCTCTGGTGGCTTGGTCTCCCCCGTTTTTGTTTTTTTGTTTTTTTCAGGGGTGCTCCTTCCTGCCCCTCCCGGCCAGTCTGTCAGGCTGGGGAGGTGTTTTCAGGGACCGGTCGGTCTGGGGCCTTGGTTCCCCCGAGAAGCCCTTTTCCCCTTCAACATGTTGGGCCTAGGGCAATCCTTTCTTTGCTTGCTTCTTGGGAAATTCCCTTCTGGGCGGAACTCAGGTTTCTGGCCATCTCAGCTATCTTCATTCCGGGCGTCTCTGGTCTTCTCAGCCAGTCCTCAGTCATCCAAGGCCAGTGGTCCCCACATCTGGAGATGTTTGCAGTGATCTGCAACCCGTGGGGCGCTCCAGGCGTGGACCTCTGCACGTCCCGCCACAACCGAAGCGTTCCTCTCTTGGTCGGGCTTTGCCCTACCTTATCAGTTTCCTGCCCTTTCTCTCTTTTTGGGGCCGTGAGGAAACTCAGCAGAGGATGTTTCCGCCATTCTTGTGGCCCAGCCTGGCCCTGGCGGGCGTGGTATGTCGTCATGGTCAGGCTCCTGAACTACTTAACTCTGCGCCTTCTCTAACGTCTAGACCTCAGGTCTTCTGTGCCACCCCTATTTACCGTCTCTTCTTTGGACAGCGTGGCGGTTGAGACAGCGGTTCTGAGGACCTTTCTTGAGGTTTCTCTTCCCGAGTGGTTCGCACCATGTTGAGGGCACACAAGCCTTCCTCTGCAAGATTTACCACCATACCTGGCGGTCTTATTTTCGTTGGTGTGAAACTCAGCCTTTTTATCTCCGGTCGTGGTTTTCCTTCCCCCGACCCCTTTCTAGTCAGGGCTGGCCTAAGGGTTGGCTTTCAGCTACCTTAAGGTCAAAGTTCGGCCCTTTACATTCTTTTTCAACGTCCTCTGGCGTTCAATTGTCATGTCCGAACCTGGTTCAGGGAGTGGCACAAGCTGCCCCTCCCTATCGGTCCCCTTCTTTCCCTTGGGACTTACACTTGGTCTTGGGTGCCCTGCGAGGCGCCCCTTTTGAACCTCTCGGAGAAATTTCTCTTTGCCTCCTTCCCCGGAAGGTGGCGTTCCTTATTGCTCTTACCTCTGTTAGGAGGGGTCAGAGCTGGCAGCTCTCTCCTGCCGTTTTCCCTCCCTGGTTGTATACCAGAACAATTTTTATTTTTTTCTTATTTTCCCTCCAGGTTCGTCCTTTTTACCTGAGATTGTTTTGATTTTTCATCTCAATGAGGACATCGTCCTACCGTCCTTTTTGTCCGGCCCCTTCTCATCCCTGGGAGCGTTTGCTCCACCACTTGGTTGTGGTGAGGGCTGTTCGGACTTCTCTCAGTCACTCTTTCCTTTCGGTAGTGTGACTCCCTTTTTTGTTTTTCCCGAAGGTCGTCGTACAGGACAACCTGCTTCTACGGCCACCATTTTTCGGTGGATCTGACCTGCTATTTCGGAAGCTTACCGCTGCAAGGGGAAGATCCCACCCTTCAGGGTTTTGGCTCATTCCACCCGTTTTTTGGGGCATCCTAGGCACATCCGCTACGTGGCTTCAGCCTCGCAGTTTTGTAAAGCGTCCACGTGGTCGTCTTTGCACACTTTCACAAGCTCCTACCAGATTCATACCTTTGCATCAGCTGATGCTCCTCTGGGCCGTAAAGCGTTGCAGGCGGCGGTGGTACAGCTGTCCACCTGACTGATTTCCTTACCCACCCAAGGGACGGCTTTGGTACGTCCCATGGTCTGTGTCCCCCAATGGAGCCGATAGAGAAAAGGAGATTTTTATGCTTACCGTAAAATCTCTTTCTTGAAGGATCCATTGGGGGACACAGCTCCCACCCTTTTTTCTGGTGTTCCTATTTCAGTTATCTGTCCGAGGGTGTGTTCAGTTACCTTTTTCTTCTGGTTGCTCGAACAGTTTGTTTTTTCTCTTGACCTGTCGGTCTTCTCCTGTTGCTCTGGGACTAAAACTGATTACCTCAGGTGCCTGTGGGCGGGTATACCCTGCTGGGAGGAGCCGACTTTTCTTGTTGCCATAGTGTCAAGCCTCCTAGAGACAGCAGCATACACCCATAGTCTGTGTCCCCCAATGGATCCTTTGAGAGAGAGAGATTTTTACGGTAAGCATAAAAATCTCCTTTTTGTACCTTTTTTATTTTCTAGTCTTAATAAGACTTGGCATGGGCAAGATGAAGGAAACGTTACTCACAATAAATTAAAGGAGCAGAAAAGACGTGGATACTGTGAATGCTGCCTTCAGAAATACGATGACCTGGACGTTGTAAGTTTTTTAATGCACCTTATTTTATAATGTACTGATTTCTGTATCGTAGAAGCTTGATCTCCAATCTGTGGACCTCTAGCTGTTTGCTTTCCGGGCATGCTGGAAGTTGTAGTTTGCAATAGCTGGAGGTCTACTGTTATAGAACCTTATGTGCTTTAATACACATTTCTTCCTTCTTAAGAGGATTGTCATCCTAAACATTTTTGTTTTTCTCCTTTCTGCAGCACCTTCTGAGCCAACAACACAAGAAGTATGCCCAGGGTCCGTACTATCAAGATGTGGACAATCTTATTACGTTATTTGACTTTGACTTTGTTGACTGGTCAAAATTTAAACAAGAAACACAAGGGTATTTATTTTATTTTTTTCTGAAGAGAACATTCACACTGAATTTTTTTCGTAAATCTGAATAGGGTGGTTTTGGTGGCAAACCCACAGGTCTCTGCAGGACCCATTTAGGTGAATGGCACATTCCCAGAAAACTCTGCATGAAATCTATAAACTAATATTTTTTTTTACCTATGTACTAGTGTCCATATAGGCGCACAGACATTTTGTAATGTTGGATTAACAAAATGTGTTGGTTTTTTTTTTTATTATTATTATTTTTTAATCAGCACTCTCCTACACTATTTAATACAGTAAAATATAAAAATAAATAAAAGTATGCCAACACATACCACCTTATTGGAGGCCTCTATCAGCTCAATGGGCTCTATGGCTTTATTCCGTGTATGTGATATGAGCTTTTCTGGTGCATACACTGAGGGCATCCCATCTGCACATGGTGTGGTCATAGTCTAAGGGTTTTTGCGGGATAATCCCTTGAAGTGTGGTAAATTACTTTTAAGGGTGCGTTCACACGTGCATATTTTCTGCTGCAGATTTGGTTCAGCAGACTTTTCTGCCCATTGACTTCACTGGGTAGCAAAATCTGCTATAGCACATCTGCAGCAGAAATTACGCATGTGTGAACGCACCCTAAGGGTCCGTTCACACTCTAGTAACTAGCAGCGGGTTTCTCACTGCAGGCAACCCACTGAGTTAAAGGGATACTCTGCCCCTAGACAGCTTATCCCCTATCCAAAGGATAGCGGATAAGATGTCTGATCATGCGTATCCTGCCGCTGGGGACCCCCACAATCTCCCTGCTGCATCAGGTGTTCGTTTACAGCGTCGGGTGCAGCTCCGGAGGCTCGTGACGTCACGGCCACACACCCTCAATGGAAGTCTATGGGAGGGGGCGTGACGGCAGATGGATAAACTTTTTTTATTTTTTTTTGTTTTCCCTACAGGTCAGGATTATTTATTCCAGCTGGAATAGTAAAACAAGAAGAGAAGGATTTCCTTCTACATATGAACAATGTTTACCCCCAATCCCCTTCTATCAGTAACCTGGCATCTGGTGCTTTGCAGGGACCTGAAACCACACAACCCCAGGATGCCGCCTCTGCTCTGGTCAGCAATCTGGTCTGTCATTCTGAGCCCATCTTCACCGTTCCCTGTCCCCCACAATCATTATGCAGCGTCACCTGTGCCACGGACTCCTTCTCCAAGCTGCCTAGTTCACGGGTCATTACGCCCACCCATGAGAACGTTTCCCCCACCCAGCTGGCTGAACCTGTAAACATTTCACCGGGTCACCATGAGAGTACACAAAATGACTTTCATCTAAAGGAGAGTGACTCTAAACGACTAACAGACCCCGTGGATCTTTCTGAAGCTGCTCAAAATGACAGGAACAGTGTATCTGAGCCTTCCAACTGCTGCCCTAATAAAAGACTTAAACTGGACGACTTGTTGTGTTCTACAACTCTGGAGACTGTCGGGGTGTCGTCTGCACCACCAATGGGCATGTACAAACCAGAACGGGACTTAGAAAACAGTTGTCTATTGGGGCATCCGGATACATTGTGCCACCTACCTCACAGCTCTCCTCCCAGCAAACTACACAGGAAAGTGAAACAATTGGAGAGAAAGGAAAGAAAGCCGGAGGGGCCTCCCTGTAATTCTCTTAAGGTTTCTGTCCCACTGGAAGAATGCGTCAGCCTATCCAAAGAGACACTTGAATGTTTATTTCAGAGCAGTGATGTCCAAAAAGAGTTCTACGGCTTCTCCGGTAACTCTATAGACGGTCTGCGGTGTAAAGAGGATGAGGAGCAGCGGCCACCACCTCATGGACATGTTCTCTGGTCTTTATTTTCAAGCACCGGTTCTTCAGCCTCTACTTTTAATGGTTTTTAATGTGGTTATTTTATTTTTTTATGGTTTTATATATTTTTGCATAAGAATGCCCTTCCATAAGAAAAAAATTAAATTCTTTGCTTCTAAAAAATTTTTTACATTTTTTTTTTTTTTTTTAAAGGAAGAGTTTTGTATGTCCTGTATTGTTACTTTAGGCCACATTTGTATTATGGACACACAGACCACGGTGACCGTGTGTCTAAAGCAATGCTTTCCAAAGAGTCTCCAGCTGTTGCACAACTACAACTTCCAGCATGCCCGGACAGCTGTTTACTGTCCGGGCATACTGGGAGTTGTAGTTTTGCAACAGCTGGAGGTACCCTGGCTGGTAAACTCTGGTCTAGTGTGGCTGAGACTTGGATTTGTAACAACTCTATTCACAGCAGATCTCACTCTTCCTACAAAAAGTGGTGAAATCCAATGCAAAATCTGTATAGGGGCATGTAGATTTGGACTTCTACATCTGCACCGGTTTATAGGTAAGAATTGATGTGGATGTTTTGAAAGTATTAAATTCCAGGTGGATTTTAACTCAAACTCTCGAGGGGCTCATATTAACTGCACAGCATAAATGTTAAAGAGGTACTTCCCTGGAAAACGTGTTTTATTTTTTATTTTTTAATTCAATTGGTGCCAGAAAGTTAAACAGATTTGTAAATTAAAAACAAAAGGAAAAACAGCCAGCACAACAACCTAATACACAGGTGCCCGCTGCTGTGGCAAATACAAAATGTACAAAAAAAGAGAGTTGCAACAGCACTCTAGGTCAAAAAATGGAGGCTCTTAGCGCACTCTTTGATCAAAATGTGTCCCCCTAGTCAATGGCTGATCCAACATGTCACACAGTCAGAGGCTATATGTACAGCAGAGGTGAGTTATCATGTTAGGGTCCCATCCGATATGAGGCCACCTCCGCGTGGTGGAAGGGGGGACACATTTTGATCAAAAAATGCGCTAAGAGACTCCATTTTTTGACCTAGAGTGCTGTTGCAACTTTCTTTTTTGTACAGATTTGTAAATTACTTCTATTTAAAAAAAATCTTAATCCTTCCAGTACTTATTAGCCGCTGTATGTTCCAGACAAAGTTCTTTTCTTTTTAAATTTCCTTTGTCTGACCACAGTGCTCTCTGCTGACACCTGTCAATTTTAGGAACTGTCTGAGCAGAAGAGGTTTGCTATGGGGATTTGCTCCTACTCTGGACAGTTCCTGACATGGACAGAGATGTCAGACAGAAAGGAAATAAAAAAATTTCCTGGAGAATACAGCAGCTGATAAGTACTGGAATTAAGATTTTTTTAATAGAAGTAAATTACAAATCGGTTTACCTTTCTGGCACCAGTTGATGTTAAAAATAAAAAATTATTTTTTTTTCCAGTGGAGTACCCCTTTAACTTCACAGGTCAGTACAATTGTGGCCTCTTGTACCTTCTTTACTGTGACCAGTAGATGGCAAACAAGAGCCTTTCAGAAATTGCAAAACATCTTGCTAAGGTAAAGTGTGGAAACCTAAGACTGTTTGGGGTGGTTTTCTGGGCCAGAAAAAAAGCCATGTAAAATAGATCCCTCATTTTGCACTACAAGAATGTTTTGTTTTTGATTATTATTTTTATTTTCTTATACTTTTTTCTTTTAATTTTTATTTTTTGGGTTTTATTTTATAGCCCCTGCTCCAAAGAGCCATTTATCCCATTAGGAGACAGCAGTATTTCATACACGGCACAATGTGGTTGGGATGCAGGAGCTATAAAGTATACACCTGTATGGTAAAGCAATACAAACCTGAATAATTATTAAAGGGGTACTCCACTGGAAAACTTTTTTTTTTTTTTTTTTTTTTTTAATCAACTGGTGCCAGAAAGTTAAACAGATTTTGTAAATTACTTCTATTAACCCCTTAAGGACGCAGGGTTTTTCAGTTTTTGCATTTTTGTTTTTTCCTCCTTACATTTTAAAAATCATAATCTTTCAATTTTCCACCTAAAAATCCATATTATGGCTTATATTTTGCGTCACCAATTCTACTTTGCAGTGGCATTACTCATTTTACCCAAAAATCCACAGCGGAACTGGGAAAAAAAATCATTGTGCGACAAAATCAAAGGAAAAAACGCCATTTCTCTATCGGCTCCATTGGGGAACACGGACCGTGGGTGTATGCTGCGGTCCCTAGGAGGTGTGATGACACTATGGTAATAAAAAAAGTCAGCTCCTCCCAGCAGGATATACCTGCCTTCAGGCTCTGAGCTAATCAGTTTAAGCTTAGTGTATGAAGGAGGTGGACATGGTCTGGATTCTCCAGACCAGGTCTTCTGATTTTTTTATTTTCCTAGTATAGGGACGTGTTAGTTTTTTTTATTCCTTTTTTCTTTTCTGTTTTCAGGTGGGGACTCAGGGACTCCAGTTCCCGGTTTCCCCATTGCGAGTAAGGGGGCACAGACATTGCGTATATGCGCTGTTCACCCCCCCCCTCGCCAACAGTCAGCATCTGGGTTGGTACCTCATGGGTCCGGGTCCCCCTATTTCTCTGCTCGCCTCGCTCGCGCATAGCAGGGACAAAAAGCTGACTGAAGACTTCACTGAAGACCCCATTAGGTACGGTAGGTTCTTCTGACTGAGGTAAGTACCCCCCCTTTTTTTTTTTTCTCCATAGGTACGGACTTGCAACCTCTGTAGACCTACTGTTTTTGGGCTACCTTCAGGTTATGGGGCTGGCTTATACAGGGGCTGCGCTTTATTCTGGGGGAGCAGTGGCACCTGAGGGGGCATGTATTATGGGGCACTTCACTTTATGGTGTGTGTGTGTTTGGTGCAACTACGTCCAACGCCTTATATGCGGCTGTCAGCCGCTGCGCTGTTTCGGGCCGGGAGCTCTCAGCGCCGGCTTGCTTTCGTTTTGCCGGCAGCGCCTTATTTGCGGCTGTCAGCCGCGGCGCTGCTACAAGCCGGGTGCTTCAGCGCCAGCTTACTTTCACTTTCGCCGGCAGTCTCTGCCGGCGTTCAGGCCGCCCGCTCTATTCCCCCGAGCGCATATGCGGCTAGACATGTGCGCTCGGGACAAGGAGCGGGCGCCATGACAGTTCTTCTCGGCCGGTCTGTAGCTCCGCCCACAGGGCTGGGAGCTCTCAGAGGCGCGAAGCAGCCTCCAATCAGCGTCGTGGGCGCGATTTTCAGTGAGAAGGTGTCTGTTACTGTGTGCCTTGCTTCAGGCACGCCCCTCCCTTCCTATTGGCTGGCCTGTTCAGTCTCTCTAGCTGCACGGAGCGAGTTCTCCTCACTGCAGCTGACAGGGCACACAGACTAGGGTGAGAAAGTTCCTGTCTCCTTTTCCCACATTATGTCCGTACCCAGAGTTGTTCCGCCCTCTAAACAGAAACCTGGAACTTCAGTGACTTATTATATCTGTAAGAACTGTAATACCAAGATGTCTGGCTCTGCTGAGCCCACTTGCCCTGCCTGCTCCACTGCTCCCCCAGACCCCCTGATGCCCCTTCGGTCCCGGTGGGTTCAGCTGCTCCTCCTGTCTGGGTTTCTTCCCTGACCCAGTATATGGCTGACTTGACCCAAGTCTCCCGTTCGGTGGCTGAGGCCTCCCGGGAAGTGGTGTCCGCCTTGAAGGGGGTATTCCCTGCGCAGGACCTCTGAGAGGGCCCGATCCTCATCTCCTCATACTTCATGCTCTCACAAGCGTACTAGGGGTGCCTCGTCTGACGCTTACATTGAGTCTTCAGATAGACGTGAGCGTTCCCCTTGTGGGTCCCTCCCCCCCTTCCTTATCTGTTCACAAACGTCGCTCCTCCAGAGGACCTTCTCGGAGTCGCCGCTCTGCCACACCAGAGCCGCGTACCCGGTCTGGGTCACCCCCCTCCAGGACTGCTTCTACTCATTCACATTCCCCTGGTGAACTGGTGGACGAGGCTTCCGAGCCGGCATCTCACTCAGAGGACTGCTCGGACTCAATTGCAACGGTGAACTCATTGGTGACAGCCATAAGAGACTCCTTTCACTTGGAGGACCCAGGATCTTCGGATGTCAATCCAGGAGTATCCTTTCATCGTGCTAAGCCAGCACCTCAAAGGTTCAGCTCTCACGCTGACTTTGACGACATTCTGGAATCCGCATGGAAACATCCAGACAAGAGGTTCCTGAGAATAAAGACAATTCAAAAACGTTACCCATTTGACAAGGACTTTGTCGCTAAGGTGGTTTCCCCTCCCTCAGTGGATCCACCAATCTCCCGGATCTCTAAGGCGACTACACTGCCTCTGGCAGATGCTGCTGCCTTCAAGAATCCCACTGACAAGAAGGTGGAATCTTTAGCGAAGTTCGCTTCTGAAGCAGCTGGCTCTTCTCTTCTTCCCATCTTCGCCTCGACATGGGTGTCCAAGGCCCTGTCGGAGTGGTGCCAAAAGCTCCATCAGGATATCTTAACGGTATCTCTTCCCCCCCCCCCCCCCCCCAGAGGATCTATCTGCTCTGGCTCTCCAATGCTCTAAAGCTGGGGACTTTCTGTGCGCAGCTTCCATGCAGTCAGCCCGTTCTGCTTTTGCTGTGGGTCACCTAGCGGCTCTCCGCCGCTCTATGTGGCTAAAAGCTTGGAATGCGGATGCCGCTTCCAAAAGGTCTCTCACTGAGCTTCACTTTACAGGTGGCCGTCTTTTTTGGCAAACGCCTTGATGAGATTATCTCTGAGGCAACGGGAGGTAAGAGTTCCTTGTTACCTCAAAATAAGGCTCGCCCTACTTCCCAAAAGAAGCCCTTTTCCTTTCGAACCTCTGGCTCCAGCAAAGGGTCCGGGCAGGCGCCCTCGCGGGACAAGAAGGCTCCCTCGTACCGGGCATGTCAGTCTTGGAATCGGAATCCAACTGGTCCGGCCGTTTTGCGCCCAAATCGGGCAACCGCAAACCCACTTCTGCATGAAGTGAGGCCCCCACCCGCGGTTTCTTCTCAGGTGGGAGGTCGTCTCTTGCATTTTCAAGACATCTGGACCTCACACATTCAGGACTCTTGGGTCAGGAACGTGGTGTCCAACGGTTACCGAATCAAATTCGCCTCCCTTCCGAGGGATCGCTTTTTTTCGATCCCTGGCCCCCCCGGTCTCTTCCTCTGGCGAAGCAATTTCGAGCAGCTCTCCAGTCTCTGCTTCTCCAGGGGGTTATCGTTCCCGTTCCTCCAGGGGAACGGTTTCGGGGTTTCTATTCAAATCTTTTTGTGGTCCCCAAGAAGGACTGTTCTGTGCAACCAATCCTAGACCTAAAGCGTCTCAACCGTCACCTTCTCATCCGCCACTTCCAAATGAATCTCTCCGTTCGGTGGTGGCGTCCCTGGAACCAGGGGAGTTCTTTCATCGGTGGACATCAAGGATGCCTACCTCCATGTGCCAATATTCCCGGGCCATCATCGGTACCTCTGCTTTGCGGTTCCGGAGGGGCACTTTCAATTCGTAGCCCTCCCCTTCGGTCTAGCCACGGCTTCTCGGGTCTTTACAAAGATCTTTGCGCCAGTGATGGGCCTATTACAGTCGAGGGGAATCTGGTTGATACCCTATCTGGACGACTTTCTCATCAAGGCTCCAACCAGAGCCCAGACTCTGGAAAATCTGGACGTCCCTCTCCACACTCTGATTCGCTTCGGGTGGATGATCAACCGGGACAAGTCAGTCCTCCGTCCTACCTAATCTCTAACCTTCCTGGGACTTCGATTCGACACTGCCTCTACCCGAATTTGCCTCCCGCCGGACAAATGTCTGGCGCTTCTGTCGGGGGTCCGCTCCCTTCGGACCCAGGTCTCAGTCCCCATCCGCACTTGTATGGAAGTCCTGGGTCGGATGGTGACAACTATGGAGGCCGTACCCTTTGCCCAGTTTCATTACTGCCCCCTTCAACTGGCGATTCTCTCTCGATGGAACCGGTCTCTTCTGTCCCTCGATCGTCAGATTGACCCTGCGAGGGAGAACAATCAGTCTCTGCTCTGGTGGCTCCTCTTCTCCCCTTCTCAAAGGGCGGTCGTTTCTTTCCCTTCACTGGCAGGTTGTTAAAACGGATGCCAGCCTGGCATCTGTTTTGACGGGTTCAGGGACTCTGGTCTCCCCAGGAGACACTTCTTCCGATAAACAAACATTGGAATTACGGGCGATTCTTCTGTCTTCTTAATTGGGAGTCCAGTCTTCAGTCCCGTCCTGTCCGCGTTCAGTCGGACAACGCCACGGCCGTGGCGTACATAAATCGACAGGGCTGCACCCGCAGCTCGGCAGCCATGGCCGAGGTGACCTAGATTCTCACCTGGGTGGAAAGTCAAGGTTCCGCCCATTTCGGCGATTCACCTCAGTCTATCCTCACCCAACCCCAGTGAGTGGTCTCTACATACAGAGGTCTTCGCGCAGCTCTGCGACCTCTGGGGCATTCCGGACATGGACCTCTTTGCGTTCCGGCACAATCGGAAGATCCTTCCTTTTGTGTCCAAGTCCCGGGACCCTCGGGCTCTGGCCGCGGACGCCCTAGTGATTCCTTGGGCGGGGTTTGACCTACCCTATCTGTTCCCTCCCCTTCCGCTCCTTCCCAGGGTGCTGAGGAAGCTCAAAGCAGAGGACGTTCCCGCCATTCTGGAAGCTCCAGATTGGCCCCGAAGGTCGTGGTACGCCGACGTAGTCGGGCTCCTGGAACGACGCTCCACTGCGCCTTCCGCTCCGTCTGGACCTGCTCTCTCAGGGTCCTCTTTGCCACCCCAATTTACAGTCGCTGCATTTGACGGCGTGGCGGTTGAGACCGCGGTTTTGAGAGCCCGCGGGTTCTCTTCCCAAGTCATTCACACCATGCTCAGGGCTCGCAAGCCCTCCTCCGCAAGAATTTACCACCGTACTTGGCGGTCTTATTTTTGTTGGTGTGAAGCTCAGGACTTCTCCCCGGTAGCCTTCTCGGTTCCCCGTCTTCTCTCCTTTTTACAGTCTGGGTTGGAACTGGGGTTGTCTCTCAATTCACTTAAAGGTCGGGTTTCGGCCCTTGCTGTTCTTTTCCAGCGGCCCCTGGCTTCTAATTCTCATGTCCGGACCTTCCTTCAAGGAGTGGCGCACGCTGTTCCTCCTTATCGGTCACACTCTCCCCTTGGGACTTGAATTTGGTTCTGAGTGCCCTCCAGGGTGCACCTTTTGAGCCCCTTAGAGAGGTGTCTCTCTGCCTCCTTTCTTGTAAAGTGGCGTTTCTTGTTGCTATCACCTCCATCCCAAGGGTGTCTGAATGGGCAGCTCTTTCCTGCCATTCTCCGTTTCTGGTGATCCACCAGGACAAGGATGTTTTCCGGCCAGATCCTTCCTTTTTGCCTAAGGTGGTCTCTGCCTTTCATCTCAATGAGGACATTGTCCTCCCGTCCTTTTGTCCTGCTCCTTCTCATCCTAAGGAGCGCTTACTACACAAGCTGGATGTAGTTTGGGCTGTCTGGTCTTATCTCTCCATCACTTCTTAGTTTCGTCAGTGTGATTCCTTTTTCGTCCTTACGGAAGGTCGTCGCAAGGGACAACCTGCTTACAAAGCCACCATTTCTCCGTGGATTCGGTCCGCCATTTCGAAAGCCTATCGCTGTAAGGGGAAGATTCCTCCTTTCAGGGTTGTGGCTCATTCTACCCGTTCTGTTGGGGCATCCTAGGCTCTCCAGAATAGAGCCTCAGCCTCGCAGATTTGCAAAGCGGCTACCTGGTCGTCTTTGCACACTTTCTCGAGGTTCTACCGAGTTCATACCTTCGCATCGGCTGATGCTTATCTGGGTCGTAAAGTGTTGCAGGCGGCAGTGGTTCGGCCGTCTGCCTGACTGCTTATCTGCCCACCCAAGGGACGGCTTTGGTAAGTCCCACGGTCTGTGTCCCCCAATGGAGCCGATAGAGAAAAGGAGGTTTTTGTTTACTTACCGTAAAATCTTTTTCTCGGAGGATCCATTGGGGGACACAGCTCCCGCCCTTTTGGGGATTTTCCTTTGGTTCTCTGTCCGAGGGCGTGTTCTGTTATGTTTTTTCTTCTGGTTCTCGGACAGTTTGGGGTTTTTCTTTGACCTGTTGGTCTCCTCCTATTGCTCTGGAACTTAAACTGATTAGCTCAGAGCCTGAAGGAGGGTGTATCCTGCTGGGAGGAGCCAACTTTTTTTATTACCATAGTGTCGCACCTTCTTGAGACAGGAAGATACACCCATGGTCTGTGTCCCCCAATGGATCCTCCGAGAGAGATTTTACGGTAAGTAAACAAAAATCTCCTTTTTGCACTACCAGAATGTTGTTTTTTGTTTTTTTAATAGTGGGTTTTATTTTAGCCCCTGCCTCCAAAGAGCCAATTATCCCATTAGGAGACAGCAGTATTTTATACACTGCACAAGGTTGTTGAGACGCAGGATATATAAAATACACCCCTATACGGTAAAGTAATACAAACCTGAAAAATTAACATGGCACTATATTTAGTACCACAACTTTTTAGATCCCATTGCAGAAATGCCTTTTGAGGAAGCTTTTCCTGATTCTGATCTGCTGGCAGGGTCTGATCTCACATTGGTGGTATGTATATTGCATCATTGTTTTCCTACAGCAGTCTTTCCCAACCAGTGTGCCTTCAGCTGTTGCAAAACTACAACTCCCAGCATGCCCGGACAGCCGAAGGCTGGAGCGCTACAGTTTGGACACCACTGCACAGTGATCTCCAAACTGTGACCCTCCAGATGTTGCAAAACTACAATCCCACCATGTCTTTTGGCTGTCTGGGCATTGTAGTTTTGCAACAGCTGGAGGCACCCTGGTTGGGAAACACTGAGTTAAGTAACAAACTCTGTGTTTTACAACCAGTGTGCCTTCAGCTGTTGCATAACTACAACCCCCAGGATGCACGGACAGCCAAAGGGCATGCTGGGAGTGTTAGT
This sequence comes from Hyla sarda, assembly GCF_029499605.1. NCBI lineage: Eukaryota > Metazoa > Chordata > Amphibia > Anura > Hylidae > Hyla > Hyla sarda. Next base: position 30,793,151 of record NC_079193.1, read on the forward strand.
AGTATGCCTCCAGCTGTTGCAGAACTAAAAGTCCCAGCATCCCTTCAGTTGTCACTGCATGCTGAGTTGTAGTTTTTGCAATAGCTGACGGCACACTGGTTGCAAAGTTTGTTACCTAACTCAACCAGTGTGCCTCAAGCTGTGGCAAACTACAACTCCCAGCATGCACTGATGCTGGAGGCACACTGGTTGCAAAACACTGAGATAAGTAACAAACTCTGTGTTTTGCAACCAGTGCGCCTCCAACTGTTGCATAACTTCAACCTCCAGCATTCACGTACAGCCAAAGGGCATGCTGGGAATTGTAGTTTTGCAACAGCTAGAGGCACACTTGTTGGGAAAGACTGTCCTACAGCTTTATGATACCAGACTGTATATCATAGGTGTTAAGCTTCTTTCTCATCATCCTGTTCCTGCATTCTGACAGCCGTTTTTCTGCTGAAAGAGGTCATGAAAAAAATAGACAAAATAACGGATGTTTTATCGGGCATTCCCATCCAGGGTGCCTCCAGCTGTTCCAAAACAACAACTCCCAGAGATACCTGCCCTGTATAAAAAACATTGCCACATTGGATTGCATTGTATTCAATCTCTATAGTATTCAGATACAAAATAAGATAGTTTGCCTTAAAGGGGTACTCCGCTGTAAACATCTTATGCTCTATCCAAAGGATAGGGGATAAGATGTTAGGTTGCGGGGGTCATGCTCTGGGATGGCAGCTTCAGTGTTCCTGATGTCACGCCCTTCCATCCATGTCTACGGGAGGGGGCGAGGCGGACGGCATCCTCAGTCACTGGGCACAGAGCGGAGTTCACTCCGTTCACCGAATGACAGGTGCCGCAGCGGGACTACTGCGATCTAACCTTATGGGAGGTGTTTTACAGTGCAGCACCCATTTAGCCCCTTAACGACCACGGACGTAAATGTACTTCCTGGTTTGGCGGTACTTCGCGCACCAGGTCATACAATTACGTCCTGTGTGTGACCACGGCAGGTTGATAGCATGCGGGGACCTGCCGGTAATGGCCGATGTCCGCCATTAACCCCTCAGATGCCGTGGTCAGTACAGATCATGGCATCTGCGGCAATGCGCATGTTAAAATAGATGATCAGATCGCCCGCAGCGCTGCCGCCGCGATCTGATCATCTATAATGGCGGACGGAGGTCCCCTCACCTGCCTCCATCAGTCTCCCGGCGTCTCCTGCTCTGGTCAGAGATCGAGAGAGAGCCAATAACACTGATCAGTGCTGTGTCCTATGCATAGCACTGAACAGTATTGGCAATCAAATGATTACTATAAATAGTCCCCTAAGGGGACATAAAAAGTGTGTGTAAAAAAAAAAAAAAGTAGTGAGAAATCCCCCCCCCCCCCCCAATAAAAGTCAGTTTTTCCCATTTTACCCCCAAAAAGCGTTATATTTAAAAAAAAACATTTTTATAAACCTTTTTTGGTATCGCCGCGTGCATAAATGTCCGAACTATCAAAATATAATGTTAATGATACCATACGGTGAATGGCATAAATGTAAAAAATATTTTATTACCCAAAAATTTATTTCAAAAATGATCTAAAAGTTTTTATGTATGCAAATGTGGTATTGATAAAAAGTACAGATGAAGGTGCAAAAAATTTGCCCTCATACCGCCCTATATACGGAAAAATGAAAAAGTTATAGGTGGTCAAACTAGGGTGATTTTAGATTACTGATTTTGTACCAAAAGTTTTACTTTTATATTTTTGTACCGCTTAAAAAAAAAAAAAAAAAAAAAGTATCTAGCCATGGGTGTCATTTTAATCGTATTGACCCACAGAATAAAGAACACGTCATTTTTACCGTGAAGTGTACAGTGTGAAAACAAAACCCTCCAAAATGTGCAAAATTGTGATTTTTATTAAAATTTCATACGCCAGTGGAAAACTTTTTATTTTTTTATTTTTTTATCAACTGATGCCAGAAAGTTAAACAGATTTGTAAATTACTTCTATTAAAAATCTTAATCCTTCCAGTACTTTTTAAGCAGCTGTATGCTACAAAGGAAATTCTTCTTTTTGAATTTTTTTGTCTTGTCCACAGTGCTCTCTGCTGACACCTCTGTCCATGTCAGGGTTTGTCCAGAGCAGCATGGGTTTGCAATGGGGATTTTCCTCCGGCTCTGAACAGTTCCTGATACTGGCATCAGGTGTCAGCAGAGAGCACTGTGGACAAGACAAAAAAGAAAAAAAAAAAAAGCATTTCCTCTGTAGCATACAGCTGCTAAAAAGTACTGGAAGGGTAAAGATTTTTTTCATAGATTTACAAATCTGAAGAGAAAATATATAACCAATCCTTCTAGGATTTTACCCCGAAGGGTACACAATGAATGCAAATATAGTAAAGAGAAATTTCAATTGATATAAATTTTATTAAACATGTATAAAACAATTGATAAAATTGTATAAAATTAATCTAATCCTGGCACAGATATATATAGGTGAACAATCCACTGGGCCCTAGTGGTATTGATCACAAGAATGAAAAGACTTGATTCTAACAATCATAAATGGTGGGAAAAAAAATTAGTCAAAAAAATATATAAATGTGAAAAAATTATTAAAAAATATATACCAGTCTGGAAAAAGGGGATGGAGTCCTTTTTTGATGCAGCTGATGTTGGTGTGAACCTGGCACAGAGACTTGCTACACATTGGAAATATCCAATACTGCAGCTGCAGTCCGATCTGGACTCATACCACGATTTCTTACTAACCTGAATCTGCTGGGAAATATCCATTCTCCACCCGCCCTGAGAAACAACCATTCTCCATCATCCACCACGAGGGACGCCAGCGCTGCGCCCGCCCTGCAATATCACCACAGGAGCAACACGGAGGCCACTGGGGACGTTGTGCCAAACGTACCCCTGCATAATCCGAACTTTGCATGAGTGACAGCCCTGTGCCAGCGCAGCTGGCGTATGGTGGACGGAGACAACAACAAGCGCCAGGAGCGGGTGAGATACACTGTGACGGCAGCATCTAATACAGACCAGTAAGCCTGTACTAGTCAATAGACTGATAGAATCAATTGTACAAGTGTATACACTACTGGTCCATTTATTAATCACTAGGATATTTCATCAGCTGCATCAAAAAAGGACTCAATCCCCTTTTTCCAGACCGGTATATATTTTTTAATTTTTTCACATTTATATATATATATTTTTTTTTTTTACTAATTTTTTTTCCACCATTTATGATTGTTAGAATCAAGTCTTTTCATTCTTGTGATCAATACCACTAGGGCCCAGTGGATTGTTCACCTATATAGATCTGTGCCAGGATTAGATTAATTTTATACAATTTTATCAATTGTTTTATACATGTTTAATAAAATTTATATCAATTGAAATTTCTCTTTACTATATTTGCATTCATTGTGTACCCTTCGGGGTAAAATCCTAGAAGGATTGGTTATATATTTTCTCTTCATATTATTTATTTCTGGCCGTTTGGGGTTTCAGCATATAACCAATTACCGTATTTATCGGCGTATAACACGCACTTTTTAGGCTAAAATTTTTAGCCTAAAGTCTGTGTGCGTGTTATACCCCGATACACCCCCAGGAAAGGCAGGGGGAGAGAGGCCGTCGCTGCCCGCTTCTCTCCCCCTGCCTTTCCTGGGGTCTAGAGCGCTGCTGTCGGCCCTTCTCACCCCTGGCTATCGGTGCCGCTGCCCGTTCTGTCCTTCTGACTATCGGTGCCGATAGCCAGGGGGAGAGAAGCAGCAGCGGCACCCATTGCCTCCCCCCATCCCCGGTGGCATAATTACCTGAGTCGGGTCCGCGCTGCTGCAGGCCTCCGGCGTCGTTGCTATGCGCTGAACGGCGCGGTGCATGACGTCAGTGCGCCGCGCCGTGCATAGCAACGACGCAGGGGACGCACGCCGGAGGTAATTATGCCACCGGGGATGGGGGGAGGCAACGGGGCAGCGGCGCCGGCAATGGGTGCTGCTGCCCCTTCTCTCCCCCTGGCTTTCGGCGCCGCTTCTCTCCCCCTAGCTATCGGCGCCAGCAATGGGGCGCCGGCACCGATAGTCAGGGGGACAGAACGGACAGCGGCGCCGATAGCCAGGGGGTGAGAAGGGCCGACAGCAGTGCTCTAGACCCCAGGAAAGGCAGGGGGAGAGAAGCGGGCAGTGACTGCCTCTCTCCCCCTGCCTTTCCTGGGGGTGTATCGGCGTATAACACGCGCACACACATGCACCCTCATTTTACCATGGATATTTGGGTAAAAAACTTTTTTTACCCAAATATCCTTGGTAAAATGAGGGTGCGTGTTATAGGCCGGTGCGATGTATACCCCGATAAATACAGTATATCATCGGATTGTAGATTTGTGAGCTGCACACATTCTTTTCCTTTTTACAGATTTACAAATCTGTTTAACTTTCTGGCACCAGTTGATTAAAAAAAAAAAAGAAAAGAAAAAAAAGAAAACCGTTTTCCGCTGGAGTACCCCTTTAATATTTCCAGTTGATTGCTGCAGTTGCGTCTTTTTTTTTTTTTTTCTCCCCTATGGCATTTAGGGGGTTAAATAAATGGCTGTTTATCTTTTTAAAGTTATCTTTTTCCAGCCACTGTAGAGGCAGTCACCTATAGATTGCAGCTGGCACCTACCAAATGTTGGGTAAAGGCTGAGGGATCTCACACACTGAAGAATTATTGTGGAATTTTTCTTCCCCCATTGATGTCAGTGCGTAAAATCCACAACAAATCTGCAGCATAAATTCTGAAATAAATAAAAAAATATCATTCACATTGCCGGTGCCACTCACCATAGCTGATGTTATTTAGAGCGGTATTCCAGGAAAAAAAACTTTTTTTTTTTTTATATCAACTGGCTCCAGAAATTTAAACAGATTAGTAAATTACGTCTATTAAAAAAAATCTTAATCCTTCCAATAATTATCAGCTGCTGAAGTTGAGTTGTTCTTTTCTGTCTGGCAACAGTGCTCTCTGCTGACATCTCTGCTTGTCTTGAACTGCACAGAGTAGAAGAGGTTTGTTATGGGGATTTGCTTCTTCTCTGGACAGTTCTCGAGACACGTGTCATCAGAGAGCACTTAGAAAAGAACAACTCAACTTCAGCAGATCATAAGTACTGAAAGGATTAAGATATATATATATTTTTTTTTTATAGAAGTAATTTAACTTTCTGGAGCCAGTTGATATATAAAGTTTTTTTTTATTTTATTTTATTTTTTTTTTCCTGGAATACCCCTTCAAGTCTTCCCCCAGCTGCACACTATTACTTTTTACATAGGATAAAAAAAAAACCTTTACACTTCATAAAGTACCGAAAGGTGAAAAAATTATAAAAAATGTTTTAATCAATGTAGAAATAAAGGAAAGAATCCTATAGATCTGGACACAGGACAGTGGCAATGATGAGTGGGGGCTCCAGTGAAATATTGTCTGTTGCAAAACTACAACTCCCAGCATGCCCAGACAGCCTTCGGCTGTCCGGGCATGCTGGACGTTGTAGTTTTGCAACAGCTGGAGGCACCCAGGTTGGGAAACACCGGTCGGGGAACTTGAGCTGTAATAAAAACCCTGACAAAGACCTGTGGTCGCTCTGGTTTCCGTAAGAATGACAGGATCAATTTCCCATTGATCTGATAAAATCTTTGATTCTGCAGGAGATTCACAGCACGTCAACAACATTACATCTGTTATAGGTGTTGGATTGTTTGATTGTAATGTGATACGCCCTTAAAGGGGTACTCCGGTGAAAAACAATATCAAATGGTGCAGACTTGTACATTTACTTCTATTTATAAATCTTAATCCTTACAGTACTTATCAGCTGCTGTATGCTCCAGAGGAAGTTATTTTCTTTTTCAATTTCTTTTCTGCCTGACCACAGTGCTCTCTGCTGACATCTCTGTCCATGTCAGGAACTGTCCAGAGTAGGATAGATTTACTATGGGGATTTGCTCCTACTCTGGACAGTTCCTGACATGGACAGAGATGTCAGCATAGAGCACTGTGGTTGTGACAGGAAAAAAAAAAATATATAATTGCTCTGTAGCATACAGCCGCTAAGTACTGGAAGGATTAAGGATTTTTGAATAGAAGTAATTTAAAAATCTGTATAACTTTCTGGCACCAGTTGATTTAAAAAAAATAAAAAAAATAATTGTTTTTTACAGGAGTACCCCTGTGGTAGGATCAGGCCATTTTTCATTTTTGCACTTTCGTTTTTTCCTCACTTTCTAAAAAAATATAACTTAAAATTTTCAACCTTTACACCTATATGAGGGCTTGTTTTTTGCGCCACCAGTTTTACTTTGTAATGCCATCAATCATTTCACCACATCTACAGTGAAACCAGAAAAAAATATATTTGTGGGGCAAATTTATTATTATTTTATTTTTTTTTTTAACGCCAATTTGTCATTTTCAGGGGCTTCCCATTCTCCACAATGCACTTTTCGATAAAAATGACACCTTATCTTGATTCTGTAGATCCTTACGGTTACAAGGATACCTAATTTATATAGGTTTTATTTTATTTTACTACCTAAAAAAAAATAACTACAAGCACCAAAATTTGTATGTTTAAAATTGTCATTTTCTGACCCCCTATAACTTATTTGGAAAGCATTATGGGCAGAAGAAAATGTTTGTGCATTTAAAGGGGTACTCTGCTGCTCAGAGTTTGGAATAAACTGTTCCGAACGCTGGAGCCGGCACCTGGAGCTTGTGACGTCATAGTCCCGCCCTCTCGATGCAAGTCTATGGGAGGGGGCGTGATGGCCATCATGCCCCCTCCCATAGACTTGCATTGAGGGGACGAGGTGTGATGTCATGAAGGGGCGTGGCCATGACAGCACGAGCTGCCGACTCCAGAGTTGGGAATAGTTTGTTCCAAACGCTGAGCAGCAGAGTACCCTTTTAAGGTTAATGTAAAAAAATTTGTTAAATGTTCTAAAGGGACATCCTAGAACAGGCATAGACAACCTTCGGCACTGCAGATATTTTGGACTACACCTCCCATGATGCTCTTACAGCCAAAATGCCAACAAAGCATCATGGGTGATGTAGTCCAAAACATCTGCAGTGCCGAAGGTTGTCTATGCCTGTTCTAGAACCTAAGGGCCTCTAGGCCTGTCCGAAACTAATGCTCCATAACAGTGGCCTTAAACCGGGGACTTTCAACTGTTGCTAAACTACAACTCCCAGCATGCCCAGACAGCAAATGGCCGTTTTTGTCTAAAATATGTCGTCCATCCATCGCACGGAGGTGGCCTCACTTCAGATGGGACACAGTCATGCTAAGACTTGTAGTTTTGCTCCAGCTGGAGGCACACTAATTGGTGAACCAGGGTGCCTCCAGCTATTGCAAAACTATAACTCCCAGCATGCCCGGACAGCCTTTGGCTGTCCGGGCATGCTGGTAGTTGTAGTTTTGCAACAGCTGGAGGCACCTTGGTTGTTAAACAATGCACTATGGGTTGTGTGATGTGCTCAATAATTCGATCCCTGGGGTCCCCAGCAGCGGGACCCCGGCGATCTGACATCTTATCCCCTATCCTTTGGATAGGGGCTAAGATGCCAGGGGCAGAGAATACCCCTTTAAACTAACGTTAAAACTATGCCGGTGCATTTACTTCTGAGCAAAACTGCAAATGGAGCCAAGGCTTCCCCGACACCTAAAAATTACCCCATAACTCAGCACAAGAGATCCAAGAACACCTAAAGCTAAAGAACTAATACAAATGTCTGATAAATCAGCGAGGTGACAAAACCGCCCTAATAGTAGTATGGCCAACACTGGATCCAGCAGGGGCTCAGCTAATAGATCTGTGACGTAATAAGGCCTTATTCACAAAACCAAATTGTGGATCCATAACAGATTTATAAAACTACTGATATCTGATTGACATTTCCATGACTTAACCCCAGTGCCAGCCTGTCTACAAAGTGATGGAGTCCTACCCTTGAATAAGTTTCTCAAAGTTTCATGTCAGAGATTACCACAAGAGTGAGTTAACCCCTTAAGGACTCAGGGTTTTTCAGTTTTTGCACTTTCGTTTTTTCCTCCTTACCTTTTAAAAATCATAACCCTTTTTAATTTTCCACCTAAAAATCCATATTATGGCTTTTTTTTTTGCGTCACCAATTCTACTTTGCTGTGACATCAGTCATTTTACCGAAAAGTTCACGGCCAAACGGGGAAAACAAACATTGTGCGACAATCGAAGAAAAAAAACGCCATTTTGTAACTTTTGGGGGCTTCCGTTTCTAAGCAGTGCATAAAAATGACACCTTATCATTATTCTGTAGGTCCATACGGTTAAAATGATCCCCTACTTATATAGGTTTGATTTTGTCGTACTAATGGAAAAAATCATAACTACATGCAGGAAAAGGTATATGTTTAAAAATGTCATCTTCTGACCCCTATAACTTTTTTATTTTTCCGCGTACAGGGCGGTATGAGGACTCATCGTTTTTATCGGTATGATTTTTGTTTTGATCGGACTTTTTGATCACTTTATTTATTTTTTTATGGTATAAAAAGTGACCAAAAATACGCTTTTTTTGGAGTTTGGAATTTTTTTGCGCATACGCCATTGACCGTGCGGTTTAATTAATTATATATTTTTATAGTTCGGACATTTACGCACGCGGGGATACCACATATGTTTGTTTTTTTATTTTTTTATTTACACTGTTTTATTTTTTTTTATGGGAAAAGGGGGGTGATTCAAACTTTTATTAGGGAAGGGATTAAATGACCTTTATTAACCTTTTTTTTTTTTTTTTTGCAGTACTGATCTCTCCCATAGGGACCTATAACACTGCACACACTGATCTCTCCCATAGGAACCTATAACACTGCACACACTGATCTCTCCCATAGGGACCTATAACACTGCACACACTGATCTCTCCCATAGGGACCTATAACACTGCACACACTGATCTCTCATCCTGATCACAGGCGTGTATTAACCCGCCTGTGATCAGTGTTATTGGTGCTTGACTGCTCCTGCCTGGATCTCAGGCATGGGCAGTCATTCGTCGGACATCGAGGAGGCAGGTAAGGGCCCTCCCGGTGTCCTGTAAGCTGTTCTGGACGGCGCGATTTCACCGCGGCAGTCCCGAACAGCCCGACTGAGCAGCCAGGATACTTTCACTTCAGATGCGGTGGTCAGCTTTGATCGCCGCGTCTGAAGGGTTAATACAGGGCATCACCGCGATCTGTGATGTCCTGTATTAGCCGCGGGTCCCGGCCGTTGATAGCCACCGGGACCGACCCGATATGATGCGGGGACACTGCGGCATATCGCGGGAGCCGGCGCAGGATGTAAATATATGTCCTGCGTCGTTAAGGCATTAAAGGGGTATTCCGGGGGGGGGGGGGGGAAATAAAAAAAATAAAAAATTATTTATTTATTTTTATTTTTTTTCCAACTGGCTCCAGAAAGTTAAACAGATTTGTAAATTCTATTAAATCTTAATCCTTCCAATAATTATCAGCTGTTGAAGTTTAGTTGTTGTTTTCTGTCTGGCAACAGTGCTCTCTGTGCAGTTCTCGAGACAACCAGATATGTCAGCAGAGTAGAAGAGGGTTGCTATGGGGATTTGTTTCTACTCTGGACAGTTCCCGAGACAGGTGTCATCAGAGAGCACTTAGACAGAAAAGAACAACTCAATTTCAGCAGCTCATAAGTACTGAAATATTATTTTTTTTAATATACGTAATTTACAAATCTCTAACTTTCTGGAGCCAGTTGATATATAAAAAAAACTTTTTTCCTGGAATACCCCTTTAAAGTGTTTACCTTTCATTTCAGGTGACTTTTCAGGATAAGCTGCCCCATCTGTGTGTATATGAGGAGCAGCACCATTTCTGACGATAATATAACTTGTATATGGTATTTTTCAGCAGATTTCTGCTCTGCAGGCTTCCCCTCCATAGACTTGTTTTTCTTGTCTTTCAGACATAGGACAAAGCTGAGCTGATTTTCAGAAAAGGTTTAACTCCTTGGGGACGGAGGGCGTATGCATACGCCCTCGCGTCCCGTCACTTAAGGACGGAGGGCGTATCCATACGCCCTCCGTATTTCCGATCACTGCCGCTCGCCGGCGGTGATCGGACCGGGATGCCTGCTGAGATCTATCAGCAGGCATCCCGTGGCAATGTCTAGGGGGGTCCTGAGACCCCCCCATGTCGGCGATCGCAGGTCAATTCAGACCTGTGATTTGTCGCGATCCGGGCAAATCGGGTCACTGGTGACCCGATCTCCCGGAAAATAAGCGTGATCGGAGCTGTCAGAGACAGCTCCGACCAGCCTAAAGGATAGGAGCGCGGTGGCAGTTTTGCCACCCCCTCCTATCCCCTGCCATTGGTCGGTCAGGCTGACCACCAATGGCAGGAGCGGGGCGGGGGGGGGGTTAGAGTTCATTTCCCCCCGCTCTGCCCACCGATCGAAGTCGGTACAGAGCGGGGGGAACACAGGCGGTGAGGGGGGGGGGGGGGGGGGGGAGAACATGGCTTGGCTTACCCGGACCTGCGGAGGTGGCGGCATCCCGGAGCAGCGGCGTCATCATCTGAGCGGTGGCTGGAAAGTGTGTCGGAAAAGGCTGCAGTTAAGATCGCGGTAAGTGATCTTCACTGTGGCCTTCTAAAAGCTGCAAAACTACAACTCCCAGCATGCCCACACAGCCAAAGGCTGTCTGGGCATGCTGGGAGTTGTAGTTTTGCAACATCTGGAGGGTCACAGTTTGGAGACCACTGTGTAGTGGTTTCTAAACTGTGGTCCTCCAGAAGTTGCAAAACTACAACTTTCCGCATGCACCGACTGTCTGGGCATGCTGGGAGTTGTAGTTTTGCAACATCTGAAGTGGCACAGTTTGGAGACCACTATATGGTGGTCTCCAAACTGTAGCCCTCCAGATGTTGCAAAACTATAACTCCCAGCATGGCCAGATAGTCAGGGATGCTGGGCATGTAGTCCTGCAATATCTGGCCCTTCAGATGTTGCAGAACTACAACTCCCAGCATGCCTGGACAGTCTAGGCATGCTTGGAGTTGTAGTTTTGCAACATCTGGAGGGCTACAGTTTGGAGGCCACTACTTAGCGGTCTCCAAACTGTTCTTCCCCAGTTGTTGCATAACTACAACTCCTAGCATGCCCAGACTGTCCAGGCATGCTGGGAATTGTAGTTCTGCAACATCTGAAGGGGCAGATGGCAGAACTACACGCCCAGCATCCCTGACTGTCTGGCCGTGCTGGGAATTGTAGTTTTGCAACAGCTGTAGGCACACTGGTTGGGAAACACTGAGCTAGAGTCTGTTTCCTAACTCAATGATTCCAACCCGTGTGCCTCCAGCTGTCGCAAAACCACAACTCCCAGTGTTGCCGGAACGCCATAGACTGTCCTGGCAGGCTGGGAGTCTTGCAACAGCTGGAGGCACCCTGTTTGGGAAACACTGCTGTAGGGTTTTGGTTGGAGACAAGCCCTATCCTTGTAACCGGGTCCACCCCTATTGCAAGTCCCTAATTTAGGCCTCAAATGCGCATGGCGCTCTCTCACTTCAGAGCCCTGTCGTATTTCAAGGCAACAGTTTAGGGCCACATATGGGGTATCTCAGTACTCGGGAGAAATTGCACTACAAATTTTGGGGGGATTTTTCTCCCATTATCCTTTGTAGAAATGGTAAATTTTGACAAAAAAAAACTGCACTTTAGTGAAAAAATTTTCTTTTACACATCCGAATGTAATGAAAAGTCGTCAAACATCTGTGGGGTGTTGAGGCACACCGGACCCCTTGTTAAGTGTCTTAAGGGGTGTAGTTTAAAAAAATAGTATGCCATGTGTTTTTTTTTTTTTCCTGCTGTTCTGGCACCATAGGGGCTTCCTAAATGTGACATGCCCCCCAAAAACCATTTCAACAAAATTCACTCTCCAAAATCCCATTGTCACTCCTTCCCTTCTGAGCCCTCTACTGCGCCCGCCGAACACTTGACATACACATATGAGGTATTTCCTTACTCGAGAGAAATTGGGTTACAAATTTTGGGGGGCTTTTTCTCCTATTATCCCTTGTAAAGTTTCAAAAAACTGGGTCTACAAGAACATGCCAGTGTAAAAAAATGAAGATTTTGAATTTTCTCCTTCACTTTGCTGCTATTCCTGTGAAACACCTAAAGGGTTAAAACACTTACTGAATGTCATTTTGAATACTTTGAGGGGTGCAGTTTTTATAATGGGGTAATTTATGGGGTATTTCTAATATGAAGGCACTTCAAAACTGAACTGGTCCCTGAAAAATTCAGATTTTGGAAATTTATTGAAAAATTGCTTCTGCACTTTGAAGCCCTCTGGTGTCTTCCAAAAGTAAAAACATGTCAACTTTATAATGCAAACATAATGTAGACATATTGTATTTGTGAATCAATATATAATTTATTTGGAATGTCTGTTTTCCTTACAAGCAGAGAGCTACAAAGTTAGAAAAATGCAAAATTTTCTATATTTTTTTTAATCAAATTTTGGAATTTTTCACCAAGAAATGATGATAGTATCAACAAAAAACAATCTCTGAATCGGAATGAAAATTAAAAGCATCCCAGAGTTATTAATGCTTAAAGTGACAGTGGTCAGATGTGCAAAAAATGCTCCCGTCCTTAGGGTTATAATGGGCTCAGTCCCCAAGGAGTTAAACAGCAGAAGAGGGGGAGAGGAAAGAAGCTTGATAGGAAAAAGGAGCATTTTTGTCTAATAAGATATATCATAGTTTCTTACATTTGTTTGTACTATTGATCTATGTAAATTTTGTTAAAATGACATGGGGAGATTTATCAAAACCCGTCCTAGGGAAGTTGCTGAGTTGCCCGAAATATGGCTCTAGTACCCTATTGGGCGCCTCTAGACTGGATACAAGATGAGATACAGTTGGGATACATTGAGGATACAGGTTCTCTAGGGCATTCTGTAACATGGTTGCCCAGAGATATTACAGCTGGGCCTGTAGATCCTGCACACCCATAGGTCGCTGAAGCTGGTGCCATAAATGCTCAAATGGTCATAAATCTGGTGCCCGGGCAGGACAAAAAAATGTTGCAATCTGGTGCAGACATTCCTGAGAAACCCTTACTGCGTGTAGGTGACCATTATTCTGCTGAAAAATATCAGCTGGAAGCCATGAGAGGTGACACATAAGGCCACAGGATGTCCTGTACATATCCCTGATATCACTACTATGGGTGACCGACGGTCATATGTGATGGCTCCCCTGGTCATCCCACCAGCAGGGGGCAATGTGTCACACCACAACAAAGGCAAGAGCTCACCTTAAAGCGTACCTGTCATAGTACAAAAAAAAGTGATATGTTACTCAGTACCTAATCCTGATCATGTACATATCATTGTGTCTAGGACCTATATAGCCGTAACAAATAGCATTTATATGTTGCTCAATTGCTTTGTGTTCTTGCCTTGTGGAGGGGGCGTGTCCATCTCTCTCCCTCAATGTGGATGACTCATCTGCTCTGTCTGGGAGCAGCTTGGCAGTCTGTAAATCACTGCACAGTAGTTTTTATGCATTCAGTAGTACTATAAAATATAAAAAGTTTTTCATAATGACAGTGCCTCTTTAAAGCCTCCTTTCTCGAAACTGCGCATCATCAGCTCCCAAACAGAAACTGGATTTGTCACATACGACCATAGGGTTCAACTCTTTAGCAGTCGAGGTTTCTTGTTAGTCAAAATGACCATCCTGCTTCACTTAATCCAATGGTGCACCCCCTCCCAAAGTCTATCAACTGGGCCAAATGTCTTTGAGTATGTTGTAAAGGCATGTCAAAGATCACATCATGAGGTACACTACCCAAAAGTAGCCTCTGAGAGCGCTTATTTTTTTTTTTTATATAAGCACTTTTTGCCCCATATTGTGGCAATACCCAGTGTCTAATCAGACCACACCTGTAATTTTTTACATATCTGCTGAGTTTTACAGCAATCAGACATATCTATTGGTGCGTTATCTTTTGTAGCGGTACTCATGAATCAAGAAAGTCAATTATGATGTAGCAGTGGCTTGAACTTGGTCTCTACTGCAGCCTACAGTAAACAATGAAAGCAGCCATTGGATTGGTTGCTCTGAGCAATAGGTTCACAAAATTTTTAGCACAGTTTGACCTCTTCTAGGGCATCCTGTTTGAAGGATTAGTCCCCCTTCGCTCAGGCACCACGATACCTTTAAGCTCTGCTGCTCAGTGTTTGTAACAAACTGTCCCGAATGCCGGGAGCTCGTGACATCATAGCCCCACCCCCTCAATGCAAGTCTATGGGAGGGGGGCGTGACAGCCGTCATGGCCCCTCCCACAGACTTGCATCTAGGGGGCGTGACATCATGAGGGGGCGGGGCTATGCCGTCACAAGCTCCCGGCTCCAGCATTCGGAACAGTTTGTTCGAAACGATGAACAACGGAGTACCCCTTTAAACTTCTTGGTCAATCTCGTAGTGGAAGAATTGCTCTTAGACTTACATGTTCAGACTGATTCCTGAAACTCCAATGCCAGAGGTCTCGTAGACAACTGGGGGGCCTTTGTTTGGTCTGATTGTCAGCCCTGTTGAATGAAAAATTGGCCCTTCAGATGTTTTTGAACTACAACTCCCAGCATGCCTGGACAGTTTTGGCATACTGGGAGTTGTAGTTTTGCAACATCTGGAAGGGCACAGATTGGGAACCACTGTATTAGTGGTCTACAAACTGTAGTCCTCCAGATGTTGCAAACTACAACTCCAAGCATGCTGGGAGTTGTAGTTCGGCAACATCTGGCTCTAAAGATGTTGCCGAACTACTACTCCCAGCATGCCTGAGAATGTTTGGGAGTTGTGGTTTTGCAACAACAGGAGGCACACTGGTTGGCAAACATTGTCTGTTTCCTAACTCAGTGTTTCCCAACCAGTGTGCCTCCAGCTGTTGCAAAACTATAACTACCAGCATGCACTGATAGACTGTGCATGCTGGGAGTTGTAGTTTTGCAACAGCTGGAGGTCCCCCCTTGTGAATGTACAGGGTACATTCACATGGGCAGGGGGCTTACAGTGAGTATCAGGCTGCAAGTTTGCGATGCAGCAAATTTTGCGCGGCAGCTCAAACTCGCAGCGGGAAAATCGCTGTAACCCCCCCCCCCTGCCCGTGTGACTGTACCCTAAAAACACAACACTACACTAACACAAAATAAAATAAAAAGTAAAAAACACTACATATACACATAACCCTACACAGCCCCCCTCCCTCCCCAATAAAAATGAAAAACGTCTGGTACGCCACTGTTTTCAAAATGGAGCCTCCAGCTGTTGCAAAACAACAACTCCCAGTATTGCCGGACAGCCGTTCACTGTCCAAGCATGCTGGGAGTTTTGCAACAGCTGGAAGCACCCTGTTTGGGAATCACTGGCGTAGAATACCCCTATGTCCACCCCAATGCAAATCCCTAATTCAGGCCTCAAATGCGCATGGCGCTCTCACTTCGGAGCCCTGTCGTATTTCAAGGCAACAGTTTAGGGTCACATATGGGGTATCGCCGTACTCGAGAGAAATTGCCTTACAAATTTTGGGGGGCTTTTTCTCCTTTCACCCCTTATGAAAAGGTGAAATTGGGGTCTACACCAGCATGTTAGTGTAAAAACTAAATTTTTTTACACTAACATGCTGGTGTTGCCCTATACTTTTCATTTTGACAAGAGGTAAAAGGGAAAAAAGCCCCCCAAAATTTGTAATGCAACTTCTCCCGACTATGGAGATACCCCATATGTGGGCGCAAAGTGCTCTGGGGGCGCACAACAAGGCCCAGAAGGGAGAGTGCACCATGTACATTTGAGGTGATTTGCACAGGGGTGGCTGATTGTTACAGCGGTTTTGACAAACGCAAAAAAAAAAAAAACACATGTGACCCCATTTCGGAAACAACACCGCTCACGGAATGTAATGAGGGGTGCAGTGATAATTTACACCCCACTGGTGTCTGACAGATCTTTGGAACAGTGGGCTGCGCAAATTAAAAATTTTGTACAGCCCACTGTTCTGACAGATCTGACAGACACCAGTGGGGGGTAAATGCTCACTGTACCCCTTGTTACGTTCCTCAAGGGGTCTAGTTTAAAAAATGATATGCCATGTGGGGGTTATTTTGCTGTTCTGGCACCATTTAGGCTTCCTAAATGTGACATGCCCCCCCGAGCAAAATTTGCTTTCAAAAAGCCAAATATGACTCCTTCTCTTCTGAGCATTGTAGTTTGCCCGTAGTGCGCTTCAGGTCAACTTATGGGGTACCTCCATACTCAGAAGAGATGGGGTTACAAATTTTGGGGGCTATTTTCTGCTATTAACCCTTGCAAAAATGTGAAATTTGGGGGGGAAGCACACATTTTATTGAATTTTTTTTAAAAATGTTTTTACATATGCAAAAGTTGTGAAACCCCTGTGGGGTATTAAGGCTCACTTTATTCCTTGTTATGTTCCTCAAGGGGTCTAGTTTCCAAAATGGTATGCCATGTGGGGGATTTTTGCTGTTCTGGCACCATAGGGGCTTCCTAAATGCTACATGCCCCCCAAAAACCATTTCAGAAAAACGTACGCTCCAAAATCCCCTTGTCGCTCCTTCCCTTCTGAGCCCTCTACTGCGCCCGCCGAACACTTTACATAGACATATGAGGTATGTGCTTAGTCGAGAGAAATTGGGCTACAAATAGAAGTATACATTTTCTCCTTTTACCCCTTGTAAAAATTCAAAAATTGGGTCTACAAGAACATGCGAGTGTAAAAAATGGAAATTGTGAATTTTATCCTTCACTTTGCTGCTATTCCTGTGAAACACCTAAAGGGTTAAAATGCTGACTGAACGTCATTTTGAATATTTTGGGGGGTGCAGTTTTTATAATGGGGTCATTTGTTTGGTATTTCTAAGATGAAGACCCTTCAAATCCACTTCAAACCTGAACTGGTCCCTGAAAATTTGTGATTTTGGAAATTTTGTGAAAAATTGGAAAATTGCTGCTGAACTTTGAAGCCCTCTGATGTCTTCCAAAAGTAAAAACTCGTCAATTTTATGATGCAAATATAAAGTAGACATATTGTATATGTGAATAAAATAAAATAATATTTGGAATATCCAATTTCATTACAAGCAGAGAGCTTCAAAGTTAGAAAAATGCAAAATTTTCACATTTTTCATCAAATTTTGGGATTTTTCACCAAGAAAGGATGCAAGTTACCAAAAAATTTTACCACTAAGTTAAAGTAGAAAATGTCACGAAAAAACAATCTCGGGTCTAGAATGATAACTAAAAGCATTCCAGAGTTATTAATGTTTAAAGTGACAGTGGTCAGATGTTCAAAAAATGGCCGGGTCCTAAGGTGTAAAATGGCTGGGTCCTTAAGGGGTTAAAGGGCAACTCCGGTGGAAAACATATTATTATTATTATTTTTTTTTTTTTTAATCAACTGATGACAGAAAGTTAAACAGATTTGTAAATTACAGCTATTTAATTTTTTTTTTATCCTTCTAGTATTTAGAAGCTTCTGTATGCTCCACAGGAAGTTCTTTTCTTTTTGAATTTCCTTTGTCTGACCACAGTGCTCTCTGCTGACACCTCTGTCTATTTCAGGAACTGTCCAGAGCAGAAGAGGTTTGGTATGGGGATTTGCTTGTACTCTGGACAGTTCCTGACATGGACAGAGGTGTCAGCAGAGAGCATTGTGGTCAGACAGAAAAGGAAAATCAAAAAGATAAGAACTTCCTGCCTGTGGAGCATACAGAAGCTAGTAAGTGCTGGAAGGATTAAGATTTTTTAATAGAAGTAATTTACAAATCTGTTTAACTTTCTGGCACCAGTTGATTAAAAAAAAACTGGAGTACCCCTTAACGACACAGGACGTATATTTACGTCCTGTGCCGGCTCCCGCGATATAAAGCTGGGTCGCATCACATCGCGTCGGTCCCTGCGCTCATCAACGTCCGGGACATGCGGCTAATACCACACATCGCCGATCGCGGCAATGTGCGGTATTAACCCTTTAGAAGCGGTGCTCAAAGCTGACCGCCGCTTCTAAAGTGAAACTATCCCGGCTGGTCAGTCGGGCTGTTCGGGACCGCCGTGGTGAAATCGCGGTGTCCCGAACAGCTTACAGTACATCGGGAGGGCCCTTACCTGCCACCTCGGTGTCCGATCGACGAATGACTGCTCCGTGCCTGAGATCCAGGCAGGAGCAGTCAAGCGCCGATAACACTGATCACAGGCGGGTTAATACATGCCTGTGATCAGGATGAGAGATCAGTGTGTGCAGTGTTATAGGTCCCTATGGGAGAGATCAGTGTGTGCAGTGTTATAGGTCCCTATGGGAGAGATCAGTGTGTGAAGTGTTATAGGTCCCTATGGGAGAGATCAGTGTGTGCAGTGTTATAGGTCCCTATGGGACCTATAACACTGCAAAAAAAAAAAGTGTTAATAAAGGTCATTTAACCCCTTCTCTAATAAAACTTTGAATCACCCCCCTTTTCCCATAAAAAAAATAACAGTGTAAAAAAAAATAAACATATGTGGTATCGCCGCGTGCGTAAATGTCCGAACTATAAAAATATATCATTAATTAAACCGCACGGTCAATGGCGTACGCGCAAAAAAATGCCAAAGTTCAAAAAAGCGTATTTTGGTCACTTTTTATACCATTAAAAAAATGAATAAAAAGTGATCAAAAAGTCCGATCAAAACAAAAATCATACCGATAAAAACTTCAGATCATGGCGCAAAAAATGAGCCCTCATACCGCCCTGTACATGGAAAAATAAAAAAGTCATAGGGGTCAGAAGATGACATTTTTAAACGTATAAATTTTCCTGCATGTAGTTTGATTTTGTCGCACTTCTGGAAAAAATCATAACCTATATAAGTAGGGGATCATTTTAACCGCATGGACCTACAGAATAATGATAAGGTGTAATTTTTACCGAAATATGCACTGCTTAGAAACGGAAGCCCCCAAAAGTTACAAAATGGCGTTTTTTTTTATTTTGTCGCTCAATGATTTTTTTTTCCCATTTCGCCGTGCATTTTTGAGTAAAATGACTAATATCACTGCAAAGTAGAATTGGCGACGCAAAAAAAAAGCCATAATATGGATTTTTAGGTGGAAAATTGAAAGGGTTATGATTTTTAAAAGGTAAGGAGGAAAAAACGAAAGTGCAAAAACGGAAAAACCCTGAGTCCTTAAGGAGTTAACTCTATCTTGTGGTAATCTCTGACATGAAACATAGAGAAACTTATTCAAGGGTATGCTTCCATCACTTTGTAGACAGGCTGGCACTGGTCTGACTGGAGGCCAATAAAAGACCCAGTCAAGCTCTATCTCTAGCTTAACCCCTTAAGGACTCAGCCCATTTTGGCCTTAAGGACTCAGACAATTTAATTTTTACGTTTTCATTTTTTCCTCCTCGCCTTCTAAAAATCATAACTCTTTTATATTTTCATCCACAGACTAGTATGAGGGCTTGTTTTTTGCGCGACCAGTTGTCCTTTGTAATGAAATCACTCATTATATCATAAAATGTATGGCGCAACCAAAAAACACTATTTTTGTGGGGAAATTAAAACGAAAAATGCAATTTTGCTAATTTTGGTAGGTTTTGTTTTCACGCCGTACAATTTATGGTAAAAATGACGTGTGTTCTTTATTCTGAGGGTCAATACGATTAAAATGATACCCATTATTATATACTTTTATATTATTGTTGCGCTCAAAAAAAATCACAAACTTTTTAACCAAATTAGTACGTTTATAATCCCTTTATTTTGATGACCTCTAACTTTTTTATTTTTCCGTATAAGTGGCGGTATGGGGGCTCATTTTTTGCGCCATGATCTGTACTTTTTTTTTATACCACATTTGCATATAAAAAACTTTTAATACATTTTTTATAATTTTTTTTTTTTATAAAATGTATTAAAAAAGTAGGAATTTTGGACTTTTTAAATTTTTTTTCGTTCACGCCGTTCACCGTACGGGATCATTAACATTTTATTTTAATAGTTCGGACATTTATGCACGCGGCGATACCAAATATGTCTATAAAAAATGTTTTTTACGCTTTTTGGGGGTAAAATAGGAAAAAACGGACGTTTTACTTTTTTTATTGGGGGAGGGGATTTTTCACTTTTTTTTCACTTTTACTTTTACATTTTTTTATATATTTTTTTACACTTGAATAGTCCCCATAGGGGACTATTCATAGCAATACCATGATTGCTAATACTGATCTGTTCTATGTATAGGACATAGAACAGATCAGTATTATCGGTCATCTTCTGTTCTGGTCTGCTCGATCACAGACCAGAGCAGGAGACGCCGGGAGCCGCACGGAGGAAGGTGAGGGGACCTCCGTGCGGCGTTATGAATGATCGGATCCCCGCAGCAGCGCTGCGGGCGATCCGATCGTTCATTTAAATCGCGAACTGCCGCAGATGCCGGGATCTGTATTGATCCCGGCACCTGAGGGGTTAATGGCGGACGCCCGTGAGATCGCGGGCGTCGGCCATTGCCGGCGGGTCCCTGGCTGCGATCAGCAGCCGGGATCAGCCGCGCATGACACGGGCATCGCTCCGATGCCCGCGGTTATGCTTAGGACGTAAATGTACGTCCTGGTGCGTTAAGTACCACCTCACCAGGACGTACATTTACGTCCTGCGTCCTTAAGGGGTTAAAGGACAACTGCAGTAAAAAATCACCAAGCTGCGCACCAGCTAATGCGCATGTCGTCGAGCTCACTGAGCCCGATGGACATGTCCCCCCCCCCCCCCATACAGCTCTATGGGAGAGGCTGGGATTCAAGAATGCTGCATCCACGCCTCAACCATAAAACTACATGGAGGAGGCGTGTTGGCCATGGCGTCATGCTGCGGCCGGCACACCTCCTGCACGAGAGAGCCGCGGCAAAGCCTAGGCCCTGTGCAGGAGATCGCGGGGGGTCCCAGCGTTTGGACCCCCCCACGATCAGACACTACGGATACGTTTATTTTACTGCAGATTTCCTTTAAAGAAATCCCTCTTGGGGCAAAAATGTAGAGATTGAAAACTATCCTAGCAGCAGGGCTACAACAACTTTGTTGCAGACAGGACCAATGATTTAATTGTTAATTGTGTCCTATATGTATGAGGTATCCTTGACAATAGCAGTACCTAGGCTCACTAAACTTTGGTCTCCTTAGGGAAAAAAACAAGGCTGAGGAACAAGATACACACAATTGGCAAAGACCAAGCTAGAACTAACTAGAACATGGTTGGGTTCACTTCTTTTCACAGCGAGGAGACTTATGACTGGCTCCTGCATTCCTAGGAGTGTAATGTGACTAAATTCTTGTTCAGCTGCACAATGAAGTGTAAGGCACAGAAAACCATTAACCCTCTGCATGCTGTAGACCTCAGTTTATGCTTTAGAATTGTGATACAAGACAGAAAATACATTAGAAATGCATGACAATATAATGCTTAAAGGGACCGCTGGGGACCCCTGCGATCTCAGTGCAGCCCCTGGCATTCTGTGCTGGGCAATGCCTACGAGACGGGGATGTGACATAAGGACCACACCCCCTAGTGACGCCACGCCCCTCCATTCATGTCTATGGGAGGGGGTGTGACAGCCATCACGCCCCCTCCCATAGACATGAATGGAGGGGTCGTGGCATGACGTCACTTGAGGCCGGGGCTGTGATGTTACGTCCCCATCTGGGAGGCAGTGCCCAGCACGGAATGCCGGGAGCTGCATCGAGATCGATGGGGTCACCAGCGGCGGGACCCCTGCGATCATAGCTCTTATCTTCTATCCTTTGGATAGGGGATAAGATGTATAAAGCTGGAATACCCCTTTAATAGCCATACTATGCATCCAGCAAACCTATTATACCTCAGCCACCCGACCACTTGAACAGTTAGGCCGGGTTCACTCTGTGGAATCATATTGCTGTCTATGGAAGCTGAAATGCAATCCGCGTGGTCCTAGCGCCGCCCGTGGAATCTCTGGTGGAAATTATGGCCGGAGATTCTGCAATATGAACTTAGCCTTACTGTCAGGTTTCCCAACAGATTACAATGATCACTTAGGGTCTGCTTATTCTCAACAGTACAAGTAGGGATTGTCCAAAGCGGAGATCCCCTGCAAGGGCTACAAAAGGGTGGTGATGTTGCCCATAGGCCCATGTCCTGCTTGTTGGTATGGGTAACATCTTCCCACACATTGGGGCCTAGACTTCTATGTGCTCCTCTCAGAAGCAGGAAATTGCATCTTGCAAAGTCTAAAAAACAATTGTAAAACAGCGAGAAAAGATGTCAAACTAAATGAGACAAAACATTAAGGAGAAGAAAATGCCCCCGGCTTCCTGCACATTACAGCACATTGATCAGGTACCTAATGCAGCTCTCAATCAATGGCCCAGTAAGCTTAGCTGTGCATGTTTACATCTGGACTCCCACTTACTCAGCAGCTCTCAGTTTATATATATTGGTTTCTGCATTTGTAAGTGGCCGCAGTCTGCGTTCAGCGCTTTCCCGAGGAAGAGTGCTAAAGGCATTGACTTCAAGGACCCTCCGCAACGCAGGAAATATTTATGCACGTTATGTGATGCTTATTACAATATGCTTACGATGCAAGTGTCCTGTCTTATCCTATATACCAGGTCATGTGCTGTTATAATACTGCTGCCTATGTACAAGAATGTAACTACTATAATACTGCCCATATTTACAAGAATATAACTACTATAATACTGCCCCTATTTACAAGAATATAACTACTATAATACTGCCCCTATGTACAAGAATATAACTACTATAATACTGCCCCTATGTACAATAATATAACTACTATAATACTGCCCCTATGTACAAGAATATAACTACTATAATACTGCTCCTATATACAAGAATATAACTACTATAATACTGCTCCTATATACAAGAATATAACTACTATAATACTGCCCCTATGTAAAAGAATATAACTACTATAATACTGCTCCTATATACAAGAATATAACTACTATAATACTGCCTCCTATATACAAGAATATAACTACTATAATACTGCTCCTATATACAAGAATATAACTACTATAATACTGCCTCCTATATACAAGAATATAACTACTATAGTGGCCCTCATTTACTTAGAAAATCGGGTTGTAAGTCTATGTTTCTTTCTTACCCGACTGCTTTTTTCCCCTGGTATTTATTATTATGTCGCATCCTGTTTGTTGCACGTGGGTTTTGTTGGTTTTGGTTTCCAACTCCTCTGAGCTGTCGGGAAAAAATCCACAACAATTCAACAAATTCGGGTTGGAAACCTTTATAAATACGTGGGAAAGCTCAGAAATGTCGGGTTAAGTCCCTTTTTCGGGTTTGGGAGAATCCACATCGGGTCCGTCGGGAAAAAATGTTGCATCGTGTCGCAGACTGGCGCACGATGTCTGCGACATGGCGCAGACAAAGATGCGCCAAAAAAACCCGACCAAAGAAGTCGGGTTTAGAATAGTAAATGAGGGCCAATGTCTTATAGTAGAGAAAGTCCGTTAGTCCGGCACAGTACCCCGTGTCCTAGTTATACACTTAATTCCCTAAGCAGGAGCTATATAGGTGGGGTGCTAAATCCAAGAGAGCACACAACACTATATTAAAATGCATACAAGTAGACGTAAGGATAGCACTCACCACCTCTGGAAGTCGTAGAATATTTTCTTTATTGAATGTGAATCATAAAGTGGCGGCGTGCAATGGAAGACATGATTAGCAGCGGGCGAGGACGCCGGGGCACTCCAGACACAGATGACAGCTAGAGACTACAGCCCCCAGGAAGGTCCTATACATTTTATACATTTGTACAAACTTTATGTATAATGAACAATATGCACATAATATATACAATGCATTTATATGAAGCAGTAACTGATGAGCAAGGGGAATCCCTGCAGGAGAGCCCTATGGACTGCAGAGACTCTTCCTGAGGGGACTCAGGAAGGGTACAGGATGGGTACAGGACCATGTTCTGTACCAGGACACCACAAACCCCCTTACTTAACAAAAGTCATCCCCAACAAGAGGAACAAAATGACCAGAGGGCCGGAGCAGTCCTGAAGCATTTATCCAAATGTCCCAGTTCAGGCGGATGATAACAAAAATGATGAAAGAAATATATAGAGTCTCTGCATTTAAATAATGTCCATACATGCTCTGGAACTTATTTGTGAACGGGATGGGATAAAAAAAAAAAAAAAAATTCTTTTTAGGAAAAGAATACTAGCAAAAACACCAATAACATGACAACCGTGTTATATTACATTTTCAAACCTTTGGTATCTCCATTCTATATTTAGTTTATTAGATTATGCATCTCTAATGACTATGCATGAGATATTAGTGATATCCTAGCTATAACATCCGTATATAGCTGAAAACTTTATCAACACATGACATTTGATATTTGATTTATGTCTGGCATTTGATATTTGACTGACATGTAGATTTCTCTCTATAATGACTGTAACGCTTCTACATACTGAAATTAATCTGTTACCTTTTTATTGACATATATTTGATATAATACCACATATTATTTCCCTTGTTATACACTGGTTGCGGATTGGGTTGCCTGAGGCTTTCTGCCCAATGCCTTAGCTACTAGGGTCTATCGGTACTACACACTTACCCCTAGAACTCTTGATCTAGATAAAGAATGGGAGAGCACCTTTAACCTGTTGGGGACGAAGGGCGTATGCATACGCCCTTGCATCCTGGTACTTAAGGACGAAGGGCGTATCCATACGCCCATGGGAATTTCGGTCCCTGCCGCGCGCCGGGCGGGGACCGGGCCGGGGTGACTGCTGATATCTATCAGCAGGCACCCCGTGCAAATGCCCAGGGGGGTCATTAGACCCCCCCTATGTCGGCAATCGTCGCAAATCGCAAGTGAAATCACACTTGCGATTTGCGCCCATTACGGGTCATTACGGGTCTATGGTGACCCGGAATAGAAGGGGGATCGTGGGTGTCTAAGACACCCACGATCCCCCTAAAGCGATAGGAGTGAGGTGGCACGGGTGCCACCGTTGCCACCCCTCCTATCCCTGCTATTGGTGGTCTAGACGCGACCACCAATAGCAGATCTGGGGCGGGGGGGGGGGGGGGGGGTTTACTTTTGTTTTCCCCGTCCTGCCCTCCCACAATAGGCGGGGCAGAACGGGGAAAACGAAGAGGAGCGGCGCCGGAGTCCACTTACCCGTCCGGAGGCAGCGGAGCGACGGCGATCGGCAGGCGGCGACGGAGATCTGCGGCGGCAGAAGAGGACGGCTCCCTGGATGCGACGGAAGCTGGTGAGTTGCCTAGCAACATCTAGAGGGCTACAGTCTGAGACCACTATAGTGGTCTCTAGACTGTAGCCCTCCAGATGTTTCAAAACTACAACTCCCAGCATGCCCAGACAGCTGTTTGCTGTGTGGGCATGCTGGAATTTGTAGTTTTGCAACAGCTGGAGGTCTACAGTTTAGAGACCAGTGCACAGTGATCTCTATACTGCCCTCTAGATCTTGCAAAACTACAACTCCTAGCATGCCCACACAGCTGTTTGCTGTCTGGGCATGCTGTGAGTTGTAGTTTTGCAACATCTGGAGGTCCACAGTTTGGAGATCACTGTTCAGTGGTCTCTAAATTGTAGCACTCCAGATGTTGCAAAATGACAAATTCCAGCATGCCCACACAGAAAACAGCTGTCTTGGCATGCTGGGAGTTGTAGTTGCGTACCTCCAGCTGTTGCATAACTACATCTCCCAGCATGCCCTTCTGTGATCAGTACATGCTGGGAATTGTAGTTTTGCAACAGCTGGAGGCACACTGGTTGGAAAATACTGAGTTAGGTAACAGAACCTAACTGAAGGTTTTCCAACCAGTGTGCCTCCAGCTGTTGCAAAACTACAACTCCCAGCATGTACTAACAGACCGTGCATGCTGGGAGTTGTAGTTTTGCAACAGCTGGAAGCTCGCTGGTTGGAAAATACTGAGTTAGGTATCACAACCTAACTGAAGGCTTTCCAACCAGTGTGCCTCCAGCTGTTGCAAAACTGCAACCCCCAGCATGCACGGTCTGTCAGTACATGCTGCTGGGAGTTGTAGTTTTGAAACAGCTGGAGGTTTGCCCCCCCCCCCCCCCCCCCCCCCCCATGTGAACGTACAGGGTACATTCACATGGGTGGGTTTACAGCAAGTTTCCTGCTTAAAGTATGAGCTGCGGCAAATTTTTCGCGGCAGCGCAAATTCCTAGCAGGAAACTCTCCGTAACCCGCCAGTGTGAACGTACCCTAAAAACACTACACTACACTAACACCTAATAAAGAGTAAAACACTACATATACACCCCCTTACACTGCCCCCCCCCCCCCCAATAAAAATGAAAAACATATTGTACGGCAGTGTTTCCAAAACGGAGCCTCCAGCTGTTGCAAAACAACAACTACCAGCATTTCCGGACAGCCACCGACTGTCCAGGCATGCTGGGAGTTTAGCAACAGCTGGAGGCACCCTCTTTGGGAATCACTGGCGTAGAATACCCCTATGTCCACCCCTATGCAATCCCTAATTTAGTCCTCAAATGCGCATGGTGCTCTCTCGGAGCCCTGTCGCATTTCAAGGAAACAGTTTAGGGACACATATGGGGTATCTCCGTACTCGGGAGAAATTACACTGCAAATTTTGAGGGGCTTGTTCTCCTTTTACCCCTTATGAAAAGGAAAAGTTGGGGTCTACACCAGCCTGTTTTTTACACTAACATGCTGGTGTTGCCCTTTACTTTTTATTTTCACAAGAGGTAAAAGGAAAAAAAGACCCCCAAAATTTGTAACGCAATTTTTCCTGAGTACAGAAATACCCCATATGTGGGCGTAAAATGCTCTGCGGGCGCACAACAAGGCTCAGGAGTGAGAGCGCACCATGTACATTTGAGGCCTAAATTGGTGATTTGCACAGGGGTGGCTGATTTTACAGCGGTTCTGACATAAACGCAAAAAAATAAATACTGACATGTGACCCCATTTTGGAAACTACACCCCTCACGGAATGTAATAAGGGGTATAGTGAGCATTTACGCCCAACAAGTGTCTGACAGATTTTTGGAACAGTGGTCCGTTGAAAATGAAAAATGTTAACAAATGTTGACTTTAACAAAAAGTTGTCAAACACCTGTGTGGTCTTAAGGCTCACCGTAGCCCTTGTTACGTTCCTTGAGGGGTGTCGTTTCCATAATAGTGTGCGATGTGGGGTTTTTTGCTGTCCTGGCACCATAGGGGCTTCCTAAATGGGACATGCCCCCCAAAAACCATTTCAGAAAAACTCACTCTCCTAAATCCCATTGTTGCTCCTTCGCTTCTGAGCCCTCTAGTGCACCCGCCGAACACTTGACATACACATATGAGGTATTTTCTTACTCGAGAGAAATTGGGTTACAAATTTTGAGAGGATTTTTTTCCTTTTACCCCTTGTAAAAATTCAAAAACACGGTCTGCAAGAACATGCTAGTGTAAAAAATTAAGATTTTGAATTTTCTCCTTCACTTTGCTGCTATTCCTGTGAAACACCTAAAGGGTTAACACACTTATTGAATGTCATTTTGAATACTTTGAGGGGTGCAGTTTTTATAATGGGGTCATTTATGGGGTATTTCTAACCAGAAGGCCCTTCAAATCCACTTCAAACCTGAACAAGTCCCTGAAAAATTCAGATTTTGAAAATTTTGCGGAAAATTTAAAAATTGCTGCTGAACTTTGAAGCCCTCTGATGTTTTCCAAAAGTAAAATCTCATCAATTTTATTATGCAAACATAAAGTAGACATATTGTATATGTGAATCAATATATAATTTATTTGGATTATCCATATTCCTTATAAGCAGAGAGCTTCACATTTAGAAAAATGCAAAATTTTCAAATTTTTCATGACATTTTCAAATTTTTCACCAAGAAATGATGCAAGTATCGACGAAAATTTACCACTTACATAAAGTAGAATATGTCATGAAAAAACTATCTCGGAATCAAATTTATAAGTAAAAGCATCCCAGAGTTATTACTGCTTAAAGTGACAGATTTGCAAAAAATGCTCCCGTCCTTAGGGTCATAATGGGCTCCGTCCCCAAGCGGTTAAGAAACACTATAACAACAATTTTTTTTTCTTTACTTCCGTACAGGAATTATGTACATCTGTACAGGAATTTTATACTTCTGTACAGTAAAACCATTTACATTATGGACATGTTATGTAACCAGACATTTTATTTGCTTGGAATACAAAGGTTACATGCTAGCAGCACAACACTTGAGATATTCAGGTTACATTTACCTGCTGTTGAAGTTCAAAATTTTGTGCACAAAAAATATATTACTATTATAGCATTTACATTAACGGCCATGTAAGGCTCTACAGTCCACCTACATTATGGTGTCCTGACTGAAAACACGGCTACGCCGGGCACAAACTTACTAGAATCTCCTCAGGCAAGGAGTCTCTCGGCCAGGGGCCGGGCACAAACTTATGAAGGTGGTTACATTGCAAACAGGAGAACCTCTTATACAGCTGTCTGGGCATGCTGGGAGTTGTAGTTTTATAACATCTGGATGGCCACAGTTTGGAGACCACTGTGCAGTGGTGTCCAAAGTGTGGCCCTTCCAGATGTTGCAGAACTACAACTTCCAGCATGCCTGGACAGTCTGGGCATGCCTGGAGTTGAAGTTTTGCAACATCTGTAGGTTTGCAGTTTGGACACCACTGCACAGTGGTCTCCAAACTGTGACCCTCCAGAAGTTGCAAAACTACAACTCCCACCATGTCTTTTGGCTGTCTGGGCATGCTGGGAGTTGTAGTTCTGCAACAGCTGGAGGCACCCTGGTTGGGAAACACTGAGTTAAGTAACAAACTCTGTGTTTTACAACCAGTGTGCCTCCAGCTGTTTCATAACTACAACCCCCAGCATGCATGGACAGATAAAGGGCATGCCGAGAGTGTTAGTAATATGCCTCCAGCTGTTGCATAACTACAAGTCCCAGCATCCCTTCAGTTGTCACTGCATTCTGAGACTTGTAGTTTTTGCAATGGCTGAAGGCACACTGGTTGCAAAGTTTGTTACCTAACTCAGGCTTCACAACCAGTGTGTCTCCAGCTGTGGCAAACTACAACTCCCAGCATGCACTGATAGACCGTACATGCAGGGAGTTGTAGTTCTGCAACAGTGGGAGGCACACTGGTTGCGAAACACTGAGATAAGTAACAAACTCAGTGTTCTGCAACCAGTACGCCTCCAGCTGTTGCATAACTTCAACCCCCAGCATGCACATGCAGCCAAAGGGCATGCTGGTAGTGGTAGTTTTGCAACAGCTGGAGGTTTGCCCCCCCCCCCCCCCAATGTGAATTTTGAATTTACAGGGTACATTCACACGGATGGGGCTCTACAGCGAGTTTCTTGCTACAAGTTTGAGATGCAGTAAAATTTTCCGCCACAGCTCAAACTCCCAGCGGGAAACTCGCTGTAGACCCCAACCCTAAAAACACTACACTAACACAAAATAAAGGGTAAAATACTACATATACACATACCTCTACACAGCCCCCCCCCCCCCCCCAAATAAAAATAAAACATTTCTCGAATGACACTGCTTCCCAAACGGAGCCTCCAGCTGTTGCAAGACAAGTCCCAGTATTCCCGGACAGCGATTGACTTTCCAGGCATGCTGGAAGTTTTGCAACAGCTGGAGGCTGAACAATGGCCCTCCCCCCACATGTGACCCCATTTTGGAAAATACAAATTTTGGGGGGCATTTTCTCCTATTACTTCTTGTAAAAATGGTAAGTTTGAGAAAACTATTTTTCATATACAGATCCAACTTTAAAGAAAAGTCGTCAAACACCTGTGGTGTGTTTATGCTCACTGTACCCCTTTTTACGTTCCTTGAGGGGTGTAGTTTCCAAAATAGTATGCCATGTGAATTTTTTTTGCTGTTCTGGCACCATAGGGGCTTCCTAAATGTGACATGCTCCCCAAAAACCATTTCAGAAAAACTCAACGAACACTTTACATCCACAGCCCGCCGAACACTTTACATCCACAGATGAGGTATTTCCTTACTTGAGAGAAATTGGGTTACAAATTTGGGGGTATTTCTCTTCTTTTACCCCTTGTAAAAATTCAAAAACTGGGTCTACAAGAACATGCGAGTGTAAAAAATGCAGATTTTGATTTTTCTCCTTCACTTTGCTGCTATTCCTGTGAAACACCTAAAGGGTTAACACACTTACTGAATATCATATTGAATACTTTGAGGGGTGCAGTTTTTATAATGGGGTCATTTATGGGGTATTTCTAATATGAAGGCCCTTCAAATCCACTTCGAAACTGAACTGGTCCCTGAAAAATTCCAATTTTGAAATTTTTTTGAAAAATTGGAAAATTGCTGCTGAACTTTGAAGCCCTCTGATATTTTTCAAAAGTAAAAACATGTCAACTTTATTATGTAGGCATATTGTATATGTGAATCAATATATAATTTATTTGTTATGTCTATTTTCCTTACAAGCAGAGAGCTTCAAAGTTAGAAAAATGCAAAAAATTTCATGAAATGCAGGAATTTTTCACCAAGAAATGATGAAAGTATCAATGTAATTTTACCGCTATGTTAAAGTAGAATATGTCACGAAAAAACTCTCGGAATCAAATTCATAAGTAAAAACATCCCAGAGTTATTCATGCTTAAAGTGACCGTGGTCAGATGTGCAAAAAACGCTTTGGTCCTTAAGGTGAAAATGGGCTTTGTCCTTAAGGGGTTAATACAAAAAAAATCGTAAAAAAGATAAATAATAAATATATTTGGTATCGTTGTGTGCATAAATGTCGGAACTATAAAAATATAATGTTAATGATCCCCTATAACGAACGGCGTAAACGGAAAAAAATAATTCAGCTTTTTTGTCACATCAAACTGCAAAGAAATGTAATAAAAAGCAAACAAAAAGTCACATATACGCAAACGTGGTACCAAAACAAACTACAGATTATGGCGCATCCCTGAATGTGGAAAAATAAGAAAGTTAGAGGTGGTCAAAATAGGGCAATTTTAAAAATGATGATTTTGTAAACTTACCATAAAATCTCTTTCTCGAAGGATCCATTGGGGGACACAGACCGTGTACACCTTTGGATAGGGGATAAGATGTTTAAGCACCGGAGAACCCCTTTAAAAAGAAGGTATCAGGACATCCCTAATAAATATAATGCCTTACATACAGAGGTAGGTGAGACCCTACTTGCATATGCACATATGGCCTCTATGCACTGATCTATGAGCACTGTGCACGGCACATTGCGCTTAATGCATCTAACAGCATCTACCAATTTTTCTCCCATTGTGCTGGCCCATCATCTGGACATGCCAGATCAGCTGCACGCTGGACACCAATGGTGCTTGATAGATGCCACTGCCGTATTCACGCACAGTGTTGGTTTACAAGTAGGTTTACAAAGACCAGGAGTGACTGAAATAGAAAAAGATTAGAATGAAAAGATTTAAACCTTTTTTGTGTTTCTGACCCACTTCTGATTTTAACTACATATTCTGACCAAAATAAGTCTCAAAGTTCTGGGAATACTGTGAATCCAGCCTAACAGGGTTTCAATAGGTTCCCATGATGGTGCCCAGCATTTAACTGAACAAAATGACACCCAAATACTGTGAATACTGCGAATCCAGCATAACAGAGTTTCTATGGCTTCCCATGATGGTGCCTGGCATTTAACTAACCAAAATGAGGCTCAAAATACTGGAAGTTCTCTGAATCCAGCCAACGAGGTTCATTGGGTTCCCATGATGGTGCCCAGCATTCAACGGACAAAAATGAGACTTTAAATACTGTGAATACTGTAAATCCAGCCAAACAGGGTTCATTGGGTTTCCATGATGGTGCCTTTCATTAACTGACCAAAATGAGACTTGAAATACTGTGAATCCAGCCAACGAGGTTCATTGGGTTGCCATGATGGTGACCAGCATTCAACTGACAAAAATAAGACTCGAAATACTGTGAATACTGTAAATCTAGCCTAACAAGGTTATATTAGGCTCCCGTGATGGTGCTCAGTGTTTAACTAACCAAAATGAGGCTCAAAACTGTGAATGCAGCCTAACAGGGTTCCCATAATAGTGAATGGCATTTAACTGATCAAAATGAGAGCCAAATTACTGTGACTTCAGCTTAACAGGGTTTATTGGGTTCCCATGATAGTGTCCGGCATTTAAATGGCCAAAATGAGAGTGTAAATATTGTAAATCCAGCTTAACAGGGTTTATTGGGTTCCCATGATGGTGCCCAGCATTTTACCAGACAGAAAAGCGCAATGAGATGCACACATTTGTCAGGAATGTTCGGCAGGATCCACTTTGGAGGCTTCTAACCAAATCTTCAACACAAATGTGGACCCGGCCTTAAAAAAACAGAAACTGTTCAATGATAAACTCAACTCTTCTACATCTGAAGGCAAACTAGACTTGACCATAGTGTTATACAGATCATCACATTTTTGGTATTTTTGTATTTATTCCTCTTCTCTTAGTATTTGCACATTATGGGAATTTACCAAAGAGAGAATCGATATAAATGTGTCTCGTCAGCGTTTGGTCACAAGCAAAATTCCTTTTTACAGAACTGTGTTTGCTGCCTATAATAGGGAAAAAATGCTTATTGGCGAAAATGATTCTGCAACAAATTCTATAGAAAATCGCGGTTTTAATATATTATTATCAGTATTGTTTGCCCATGTAATTTAATGGGAGAAAAATGTGATAAAATATGGAGATTTAGAGATTTTACATGATTATGCATACCAGTAGTGTATACATTTAGCAGCCGCAATTGAAAAAATTGCCATTGGCTGTCCAGGCATGCTGGGAGTTGTAGTTTTGCAACAATTGACAGGCCGGACGAGCGTGCAGTAGATATTCCATCTGTCTGACTCAGTAAAGCTGCCGTTGTTTCGTAACTTGGCGTCGGAGTCATTATCGCCCCTGTGCCTAGCCCAGGATCCAGCGGTATACCTTCGGGTGGTATTGAAGATAAACCAAGCCCTGGCATCACAAACACAAGGGGTTAATGCCGTCTGCCCCTAGGGCAATTCCATCTGCCCTCATCACACCCTTTACCACAGGGGTTCTCAACCAGTGGTACGCCACCGGTTGTGCGGGGGTACGCAATGCGCTGACAAATACTTAATCCTCCTGTGCCATGATTCCCCCCTCCCTCTGATCCCCTTTTTGCCATTATCACTCCCCCGCCCCGTCTATCCTAATCCCCTTTTGATGGATGAAAGGGGGAATAACGGCAAAAGGGGATCAGAGGGGGGGGGGGGGGGGGGGGGGGTGGAATTATGGCACAGGGGGATTAAGATAAAGGGGGGGGGGGAATAATCATTATCCCCCTGTGCCATTATTCCCCCCCTCCCTCTGATCCCCATTTGCCATTATCACTACCCCCCCTCTATCTTAATCCCCTTTTGCCATTATTCCCCCCCTCCCTCTGATCCCCATTTGCCATTATCACTACCCCCCCCTCTATCTTAATCCCCTTTTGCCATTATTCCCCCCCTCCCTCTGATCCCCATTTGCCATTATCACTACCCCCCCCCCCTCTATCTTAATCCCCTTTTGCCATTATTCCCCCCTCCCTCTGATTCCTTTTTGTAATATCGGATAATAATGGCACAATTTAAGGGGATTAAGATGAAGGGGAGGAATAATGGCACAAGGGGATTAAGTATCGCATTAGTATAAAGGTAAGCACGCGCCTTTTGTCCGCAGGTATCCCTCGCACGTAAGTTCCGCGCAAATTTATACGCAAGGGGTTCCCACAGACATACGGTACTTTAAGCCTTTGGGGGTACAGTTGCCAAAAAGGTTGAGAACCACTGCTCTACCACATATAAGTCAATACATAAAGAGTAATAACAATATAAAACTACAGCCGTGTGATCCAGTCCTGTGCAGGTGCCGCAGCATCACGTGTGACGTTTCAGCTGCAAATACCCAAGACTACATTTCCCAGTGTGCACTGAGGTCATTGGAAGGAGGCAGGGACTCTGCAGGCTCTGGCATTGATGAGTCTAAGGATGTGGCTGTGCATGTGGATGAGGAGACTTGGGAGGTGCTTGAGTCCTCTCATCCACATCTAACCACCCAATGCAGTAAAAGCACAAGAACACTAATGGAAACCAGGAGGACACAATGCAGCAGCAGCAGCAGCAGAGAGTGTGAGAGCCAGGGAGACCCCAGCAGCACAAGCCCCTCACAATGAGGACATCTCTCTGATAGTCACCCTCTCAGGATTGTGCCAGCCATGCAGAGCTCAGAGTGCTGGATATGCTGCCTGGTCGGAGCCCTGTATCTGGTCCTTGCCAGCTCCCAGGCAGGTAAGTCATAGGGATGGGGAGGGAGGGGGCGCACAGGGAGCCCATCGCTCGCTACATTGTAACATGCCTCTGTTTATTTATTTATTTATCTATTTATTTATTTTATTTATTTAATATATGCACCTCCTGGCATTGATCTGCACAACAGCATCCGATCAGTGACCTACAACCAGGTACCATTGACACTAACCCCCCCCCCCCCCATATATGGATGACCAGGGACTGAGCAATGGATATAGGTAGTAGTAGTTGTGGTGTTCAAGGACCCTCCCCCCCCCCATCTCCCTTTATCCTAATTTTCCTGGGATGGTGTCTCCAGGCCTGTTACCAGTGCTGGTATCTGGGTACACGAGAAGCATTCGGAAAAGAAGCCTATTGACTAGGTGCATTAACCTCTTGGATGCTGGGATGGAAGCGAAATGACAGCAACCGCCAATCACATGAGTAGTGAGGATGATGCACTGTGTAGGTGAAGACACGGGTGGTGTACGAGCGATAAACCCATTCTACTTGGTGCATATGCCTAAATTTGGTTAACACCGACTGGAGTTATTAGTGTTTTACAGGCGGTGTGCCTCCAGCTGTTGTTAAACTACAACTCCCAGCATGGTGGGAGTTGTACATTAGCAACAGCTGGAGGCACGCTGGTTGGGAAACACTGATTTATTGGCTCAATCACACTTCCTCCGGGAACAACACAGAAGGGTTATAGCTGTGTATCCCAACAAGTGTGCCTCCAGCTGTTGCAAAACTACAACTCTCAGCATGCCCGGACAGCCTTTGGCTGTCCGGGCATGCTAGTAGTTGTAGTTTTGCAACAGTTGGAGATATGCTGGCTGGGTCCGGTCGACTGGACTTATTAGTGTTTCCCAGGTGGTGTGCCTCCAGCTGTTGCTAAACTATAACTCCCTGCATGGAGGGAGTTATACATTAGCAACAGCTGGAGGCATGCTGGTTGGGAAACACTGATTTATTGGCTCAATCACAATTCCTCCGGAACAACACAGAAGGGTTATAGCTGTGTATCACAACAAGTGTGCCTCCAGCTGTTGCAAAACTACAACTCTCAGCATGCCCAGACAGCCTTTGGCTGTCTGGGCATGCTGGTAGTTGTCGTTTTGCAACAGCTGGAGATATGGTTGGTGGGAAACACTAAATTATTGACCCACTCACACTTCCTCTGGATCAACACAGAAGAGTTATAGGAGTATTTCCCAACCAGTGTGCCTCCAGCTGTTGCAAAACTACAACTCCCAGGAAGCCTGAACAGCTGTTAGCTTTCCAGGCATGCTGGGAGTTGTAGTTTTGCAACATTGTGGCTACTAGGGGGCGTTCAGTCCCCTGGAGTAATTATTGTAGTGTTTCCAAACCCTCATGCTGGGACTTGTGGTTTTTCAACAGCTGAAGGCACTCAGGTTGGGAAACACTGAGGTTGAACTTGATGTCTTTTTTTTTTAACCCTATATATATAGTGTAACTATGTAACTAACAGTGTAAGCGGTTACAGTGCATTGTGTATGAATGACATTTTTGCATTGTGATTTATTTTATTTATTTTGCATTAAGAATTATTGGCTCAATCACACTTCCTCTGGATCAACACAGTAGGGTTATAGTTTCCACACCAGCGTGCCTCCAGCTGTTGCAAAACTACAACTCCCAGCATGCTAGGACAGCCGTTGGCTTTCCAGGCATGCTGGGAGTTGTAGTTTTGCAACATTGTGTCTATTTGGGGGTATCCAGTCCCCTGGAGTAATTATTGTAGTGTTTCCCAACCAGCGTGCCTCCAGCTGTTGCAAAACTACAACTCCCAGCATGCCTATAAAGTCAACGGCTGTCTGAGTTGGAGTTGGAGTTTTGCTGCTGGTTGTGAGACACTAAATTATTGACCCAATTACACTTCCTTTGGATCAACACAGTAGGTTTACAGCAGTGTTTCCCAACCAGGGTGCCTCCAGCTGTTGCAAAACTAAAACTCCCAGCATGCCCAAACAGCCATCGGCTGTCTGGGCATGCTGGGAGTTGTAGTTTGCAACACTGTGTCTGCTAGGGGTGGTCCAGTCCCCTGGAGTAATTATTGCAGAGTTTCCCAACCAGTGTGCCTCCAGCTGTTGCAAAATTACAAATCTCAGTGTGCAGCCTTAGGCTGTCCGGGAATGCTGGGAGTTGTAGTTTTGCAGCAGCTGCAGGTTTGCTGGTTGGCAAACACTGGGTTTATTACACAAATTTTTAACACTACTTGTACCAAGGGCGCTATCACTTTAATGCTGGCACAATCTTTTCAGTAGGTTTTTCACACTCCTTGTAGGGTGGGATGCATACGAAATGCCAAATGTATGATTAGAGGGGCGTAGGGAGGGGGGTGACCACTGAGATTGGACAATTGATTAAATGTAATACCTGTGCTGCTTGTCTGAGCCCAACAAGCATACAGAGAAGATACAAGGTTGGCCTATGCACTGTTTTGGGCCAACCATGCAACTGTGCACTATATTGGGTCAAGCATTTGTCTATACATCATATATGGTCAACCATGCGTCTGTGTTGTATGTAAGACAAACAATATATGTATACACTGTGATAATACAACCATGCGTCTGTGTTGTATGTAAGACAAACAATATATGTATACACTGTGATAATACAACCATGCGTCTGTGTTGTATGTAAGACAAACAATACATGTATACACTGTGATAATACAACCATGTGTCTATGCACTTTATTAGGCAAACCATGAATATGCACTATATTGGGCCAATCATGTGTCTATGCACTTTATTGGGCCAACAATGGTTCTATGCACTTTATTGAGCTAACCATGTGTCTGTTCAGTATATGGGGCCAACCATGTGTCTATACACCTTATTGGGCCAACCATGTGTCTATGCACTTTACTGGGCCAACCATGGTTCTATGCACTTTACTGGGCCAACCATGGTTCTATGCACTTTACTGGGCCAACCATGGTACTATGCACTTTACTGGGCCAACCATATGTCTATACACCTTATTGGGCCAACCATGTGTCTATGCACTTTACTGGGCCAACCATGTGTCTATGCACTTTACTGGGCCAACCATGTTTTTATGCACTTAACTTGACCAACCATGTGTCTGTGCACTATATTGGGACAACCATGTGTCTATGCACTTTATTAGGCAAACCATGAATATGCACTATATTGGGCCAATCATGTGTCTGTGCACAATATTGGGACAACCATGGGGGAGATTTATCAAAATTTGTCTAGAGGAAAAGTTGCCTAGTTGCCCATAGCAACCAATCAGATTGCTTCTTTTATTTTGCAGAGGACTTGTTAAAAATGAAAGAAGCGATCTGATTGGTTGCTATGTATGATACCTCTAGACAGGTTTTAATAAATCACTCCCCATGTGTTTATGCACTATATTGGGCCAATCATGTGTCTGTGCACTATACTGGGCCAATCATGTGTCTGTGCACTATACTGGGCCAATCATGTGTCTATGCACGGTATTTGGCAATCGAGAAAAGCCTGGCACACGTAATAAGAGCCGAAGGGACAGCGAGTTTGAATGAGGACCGTGACCCTTTCATGTTAATGATCATGATAATGATCATGTTTACAACCTTCAAAATCAGTATTGAATCTGCTGTGTTTTGTGTTCACAACCCCCTGGTCATACATTTATGGTGGAGGCTAATGTCACATCATAAACGTACCTGGTAATTAAATCCTTCAAATAGGTGACATCACCACCTATAGCAAGAACTGAGACCAAAGTTTTCCAATAACTTAATTTTACTTATTTACAGTATTATTTAGTCCCTTGTAGCTTACAGAGAGTGCCAACATGTTGGTCTTATATATAGTTGTTGAGAAAGTTTTTAACCCACTTTTTTCCCCCTGAATTGTGGTTCTTTTTGAGTTTCTATAAGTTGTTTTGTTACTTTTTAGATAAGTAGTTGCTCTGAAATAACATTTGTGGAGGTTTTTACATATCATGGAGTCAGACCTATGTGACTGCTATGCGGCCCTTTTAAAGGGTAATGTAGAAGCGATGTGGAGGGAGGAGAACAAGTCCAGAAGGAGCAGCACAGAATGAGGAGCACTGAGTAATGTATAAGGAAGAGGACAGGTCCAGAAGGAGGAGCACTGAGTAATATATAAGGAAGAGAACAGGTCCAGAAGGAGGAGCACTGAGTAATGTAGAAGGAAGAGAACACGTCCAGAAGGAGGAGCACTGAGTAATGTAGAAGGAAGAGAACATGTCCAGAAGGAGGAGCACTGAGTAATGTAGAAGGAAGAGAACACGTCCAGAAGGAGGAGCACTGAGTAATGTAGAAGGAAGAGAACAGGTCCAGAAGGAGGAGCACTGAGTAATATATAAGGAAGGGAACAGGTCCAGAAGGAGGAGCACTGAGTAATGTAGAAGGAAGAGAACAGGTCCAGAAAGAGGAGCACTGAGTAATGTAGAAGGAAGAGAACAGGTCCAGAAGGAGGAGCACTGAGTAATATATAAGGAAGAGAACAGGTCCAGAAGGAGGAGCACTGAGTAATGTATAAGGAAGAGAACAGGTCCAGAAGGAGGAGCACTGAGTAATATATAAGGAAGAGAACAGGTCCAGAAGGAGGAGCACTGAGTAATGTATAAGGAAGAGAACAGGTCCAGAAGGAGGAGCACTGAGTAATATATAAGGAAGAGAACAGGTCCAGAAGGAGGAGCACTGAGTAATATATAAGGAAGAGAACAGGTCCAGAAGGAGGAGCACTGAGTAATATATAAGGAAGAGAACAGGTCCTGAAGGAGGAGCACTGAGTAATATATAAGGAAGAGAACAGGTCCAGAAGGAGGAGCACTGAGTAATATATAAGGAAGAGAACAGGTCCAGAAGGAGGAGCACTGAGTAATGTATAAGGAAGAGAACAGGTCCAGAAAGAGGAGCACTGAGTAATATATAAGGAAGAGAACAGGTCCAGAAGGAGGAGCACTGAGTTATATATAAGGAAGAGAACAGGTCCAGAAGGAGGAGCACTGAGTAACATATAAGGAAGAGAACAGGTCCAGAAGGAG
The DNA here is from genome assembly GCF_029499605.1 of Hyla sarda. NCBI lineage: Eukaryota > Metazoa > Chordata > Amphibia > Anura > Hylidae > Hyla > Hyla sarda. The sequence continues at coordinate 30,832,749 of NC_079193.1, forward strand.
GACCACTGAGTAATATATAAGGAAGAGAACAGGTCCAGAAGGAGGAGCACTGAGTAATATATAGGGAAGAGAACAGGTCCAGAAAGAGGAGCACTGAGTAATATATAAGGAAGAGAACAGGTCCAGAAGGAGGAGCGCTGAGTAATATATAAGGAAGAGAACAGGTCCAGAAGGAGGAGCGCTGAGTAATATATAAGGAAGAGAACAGGTCCAGAAGGAGGAGCACAGGTCCAGAAAGAGGAGCACTGAGTAATATATAAGGAAGAGAACATGTCCAGAAGGAGGAGCACTGAGTAATATATAAGGAAGAGAACAGGTCCAGAAGGAGGAGCGCTGAGTAATGTAGAAGGAAGAGAACAGGTCCAGAAGAAGGAGCGCTGAGTAATATATAAGGAAGAGAACAGGTCCAGAAGGAGGAGCACTGAGTAATGTAGAAGGAAGAGAACAGGTCCAGAAGGAGGAGCACTGAGTAATAGATAGGGAAGAGAACAGGTCCAGAAAGAGGAGCACTGAGTAATATATAGGGAAGAGAACAGGTCCAGAAGGAGGAGCACTGAGTAATATATAAGGAAGAGAACAGGTCCAGAAGGAGGAGCACTGAGTAATGTAGAAGGAAGAGAACAGGTCCTGAAGGAGGAGCACTGAGTAATATATAAGGAAGAGAACAGGTCCAGAAGGAGGAGCACTGAGTAATATATAGGGAAGAGAACAGGTACAGAAAGAGGAGCACTGAGTAATATATAAGGAAGAGAACAGGTCCAGAAGGAGGAGCACTGAGTAATATATAAGAAAGAGAACAGGTCCAGAAGGAGGAGCACTGAGTAATATATAAGGAAGAGAACAGGTCCAGAAGGAGGAGCACTGAGTAATATATAAGGAAGAGAACATGTCCAGGAGGAGCACTGAGTAATATATAAGGAAGAGAACAGGTCCAGAAGGAGGAGCGCTGAGTAATGTAGAAGGAAGAGAACAGGTCCAGAAGGAGGAGCACTGAGTAATATATAGGGAAGAGAACAGGTCCAGAAAGAGGAGCACTGAGTAATATATAGGGAAGAGAACAGGTCCAGAAAGAGGAGCACTGAGTGATATATAAGGAAGAGAACAGGTCCAGAAGGAGGAGCACTGAGTAATATATAAGGAAGAGAACAGGTCCAGAAGGAGGAGCACTGAGTAATATATAAGGAAGAGAACAGGTCCAGAAGGAGGAGCGCTGAGTAATATATAAGGAAGAGAACAGGTCCAGAAGGAGGAGCACAGGTCCAGAAAGAGGAGCACTGAATAATATATAAGGAAGAGAACATGTCCAGAAGGAGGAGCACTGAGTAATATATAAGGAAGAGAACAGGTCCAGAAGGAGGAGCACTGAGTAATATATAAGGAAGAGAACAGGTCCAGAAGGAGGAGCAATGAGTAATGTATAAGGAAGAGAACAGGTCCAGAAGGAGGAGCGCTGAGTAATGTAGAAGGAGGAGAACATGTCAAGAAAGAGGAGCACTGAGTAATGTAGGAAAAAATAGGTCTAGAAGGAGGAGCACTGAGTAATGGAGAAAAAAGACGGATAGGTCTAGAAGAGGGAGAAAAGAGTTACATAAGAGGAGGAGGACAAGTCTAGAGGGAGGAACACAGAGTTATGTAGGAGGAGGACAGGTCCAGAAGGAGGAGAACAGAGTGACGTAGAAGGAAGAGAACATAATTACAAGGAAGAAGTACAGTTTATACAGAGTAATATTGAAAGGCTTTGAGATGGACGAGAGGTGGGGGGGGGGGGGGGGGAGGCAGTTCAAGATGGACATGTTGCTCATGGAGTTTTAGGCAAATGAAGGTAGTAATGAGGAGATGAGCTGAGTTATTGAAGGCTCTTGGATGTTAGAATCCCATCAGAAAGCCATGATGTAGAACACATGTAAATAATTAAGATGTGTAAGCAAGGTATAAGTCAGTATTTCCCAACCAGGGTCCCTCCAGATGTTGCAAAACTACAACTCCCAGCATGCCTGGACAGCCAATGGAGGCACCCTGGTTGGGAAACACTGGTATAAGTCCTGAACACAGTACAAATGCAATGCACATGAACTCTCACAGATTTGCTATTCTTTTGTATTCTGTAGGATTGTGTGTCACGTTCTTAAAGGGGTACTCCGGTGGAAAACTTTTTTTTTTTCAACTGGTGCCAGAAAGTTTAACAGATTTATAAATTACTTCTATTAAAAATTCGTAATACTTATTAGCAGCTGTATACTAAAGAGGAAATTCTTTTCTTTTGGGATTTCTTTTCAGTCTGACTACAGTGCTCTCTGCGGACCTCTGCTGTCCATTTTAGGAACTGTCCAGAGCAGCATATGTTTGCTATGGGGATTTTCTCCTGCTCTGGACAGTCCCTGACATGGACAGAGGTGTCAGCAGAGAGCACTGTGGTCGTGACAGAAAAGAAATCCAAAAAGAAAAGAATTTCCTCTGTAGTATACAACCGCTAGTAAGTACTGGAAGGATTAAGATTTTTTTAATAGAAGTAACTCACAAATATGTTTAACTTTCTGGCATTTCCTGTGATGTCCTGACCACAGTGCTCTCTGCTGACCTCTGCTGTCCATTTTAGGAACTGTCCAGAGCAGCATATGTTTGCTATGGGGATTTTCTCCTGTTCTGGACAGTTCCTAAAATGGACAGCAGAGGTCAGCAGAGAGCACTGTGGTCATGACATCAGAGGAAATGCATTTCTTTTTTGTATTTCTCTTTAGTATACAGCCCCTAAAAAGTACTGGAAGGATTAAGATTGTTTAATAGAAGTAATTTACAAATCTGTTTAACTTCCTGGCACCAGTTGATTTAAAAAAAAAAAAAAAAAAAAGTTTTCCACAGAGTACCCCTTTAAGTATTTGCTTGTCATAAACATTTAACCTGACCCCGGTACGTCTATGCTGTAGGGAGCCCAGGAGGTGCTCATATACTAATGTCTTTCAGATTTGATGTGAATGCATTTTTTTTGTGTGTTCAACCACTGTTCTCATAAATTGTATAACCCTTAGGGCTCACGGCCTTAACCTCGAATGCCTCTCCTATTCAGAGGAGCAGCAGTGCCGGCATTGGATTAAGTCCTATAGCCTGAATACATATATGTCCCATATTCAGTTATTTTGGTTTAATGGAATTTCATGCAGTCATTGAGATAATTTTTTTTCCCAATGTATGAACCCAAATGCCGGGTCTGTGAACATGCGTTTTCCTCTAGAGCTGGGGCCAAACTACAATGACAATGGAAGTGCTATGGTACAGTGTCCGCCTCCATTGATTTTTATAGGTTTTGGTGGTTTAAAGGGGTATTCCGGCCAAAGACATCTCAGATGAAAGTAAAATTAAGAAATAATAAAGTAATGATAATAGTGTAATAATAATGATTATAATTAAAATAAAAAAATAAATGTAAATAAATATATATACATGTATAGATATATTTTGAGTCGTAAAACTAAAACTGTTTGTATATGAACTGACCTGAAAAATGAAATTATAATCTCATTAATACCTTGTCGTAAACTCAGTGAAAATACCCTCCCGGCTCCCCAGACTGTGCAGTTGACAGCCAGTGTTCAATTTCCCTGCAGCGCCGCCACAGGAGAAGTAAAGCATTACATGGCGGCCATTGAAATCATAGAGATGTCGATGTCATGCATGGAATGTTGACTACATGGACAAGTTGAGTTGGTACCTACTCTCTTAAATTTGCCGATTGATGGAGGTACCGAGTTAAGGATCCCTTTTATTTTACGTATGGGATTTTCTAAACCAGACAACAATGTTAGACCAATGAAGGTTGTCGAACCATTGCTGGAGGAATGTTGCTGAAGTGGCACGCTTGATTGTTGCAGTAATCCACATGGTAGATGCTGATCAAGGCTCGTGCAAGGATTTTTGCCACCCTAGGCAAAAACAAATTTTCCCACCTATTTTGCCCTGATGCTGATGACGCCATTCCTGGCACATAAACATTAACAATGTGCATCTAAATAAGATATAAGCTTATTTTGCAACATGAAACTTTGGTTTTCCAAACTTTTTCTGATGTAAACTTATTTTATTCCACATATTTTGCAGACACATGGCTGACGGAGATGCATAGGAAGAAAAATAATGGGTTCCTGGGCAGGGAAGACATTGTTCCCTTGCGGCTGATCTACAGTAGTGAACAGGACAACCAGACTACACATGGATTGCTCAACACACGGGTCAGAATGGGCAGCAGTCAGGAAGAGGTAAGGCACACGATGTCTGACTTCTTGGCTCAATGGGGGCACTAATTATCTAGAATGCCAGCCACAGTTCATAAGATAATCCAGCAGACAAAGGCAGGGAGTCATGTGACAATCCGCGGGGTACTAAACCATATACAAGGGCTAGAACGGAGCATAAATATACAATAATAGAAGATAGGTAGCACTCACCGCTCTGGATGTCTACACATACGGAGGATCAGGCTCGCGGGGAGGAATCAGAGGACACTTTTGGAGCGCTAAGAGGCGACTGCCGGCTGTTTTGCACGATCACCCGTGCTTCTTCCGGTCTAGAGGCGACTGCTGGCCATTTCGCACGATCACCCGTGCTTCTTCTGGCCTAGAGACCGTGCGATCACCCGTGCTTCTTCGGGCCTAGAGGCCGTGTGAAACGGACGTCAGGCATCAGAGGACACTTTTGAAGTGCTCAGAGGCGACTGCCTGCCTTTTCGCGGGATCACCCTTACTTCTTCTGGCCTAAATGCCGGAAGAAGCACAGGTGATTGTGCGAAGCGACCAGCAGGCATCCGAGGACGCTTTTGGAGTGCTCAGTGGCGACTGCCGGCCATTTCGCACGATCACTCGCGCTTCTACCGGCCTAGAGGCCGGAAGAAGCACGGTTGATTGTTCAAAACTTCTGGCAGTCGCTTCTGAGCACCCCAAAAGCATCCTCTGATGCCTGCTGGTCGCTTCGCACGATCACCCGTGCTTCTTCCAGCCTCTAGGCCGGAAGAAGCACGGGTCATCGTGCGAAACGGCAGGCAGTCGCCTCTGAGCGCCCCAAAAGTGTCCTCTGATGCCTCCCCGTGACTCTTGTCCTCTGTATGTGTAGACGTCCAGAGTGGTGAGTGCTACTTATCTTCTATTATTGTATATTTCTGACTTCTGGCCACTTGTGTGATACAGATGTCGTGTTACCCTGGAGATTATAATACATTATAGGTGGCTGTACTGTATACTGCAAAAATAGAAACAAGAACGAGGTATGTAGGCTGCATTAATAAGACGTGTCCCTGTTTCCAGGCATCAGAATGCTAAAGTCTCACGATCGCTGGGGTGCAGAGTGTACGGCGCAGCTGGTCAGGAGACATGTGACATTTACTGCTTGGTGCACTCGGGTGTTAAATCCCTATATAGGAGAGGACTGATAGGTAATATGGCTGCTACAAAGTTTTCGGTGTAAAATAGAAGCAAACAAACGCCAATATGATGCAGCAGCCTGGGGGGCGCTGGCATGAATGCAAGTATGTAATATCTGTATTTTTTACATCCTATTACATATTTGCTCTCCTTATTTGAAAAACGTAGTTCTCATTAAAGGGGAACTCCGGTACTGAAGTTCTTATCCCTAGGGACGCGCACACATAGACTTAAAAGGGGGCTTGAACCCCTGCCCTTTAAATGCACTGATTGGGACCTTCGTGGGGTGATGCGGGTCCCATTCAGCTAACATGACGGCTGAAGGTCCCTTACCTCAGGAACTGTATTGTGTTAACATATAATGTATTTACAAACATTTTTTTTATTAGAAGTGCCCTTTTTGTCTACTTGAGCCCCTGCCCCCCTAAATGTCTGTGCATAGGGGATAAGATGTCTAGGGGCAGAGTACCCCTTTAATCCTTCCAGTACTCATCAGCTGCTGTATGCTCCAAAGGAAGTTATGTAGTTCTTTTCTGTCTGACAACAGTTCTCTCTGCTGACACCTCTGTCCATTTCAGGAACTGTCCAGAGCAGGAGCAAATCCCCATAGCAAACCTCTGTGGAGCATACAGCAGCTGATAAGTACTGGAAGGATTAAGATTTTTTAAATAGAAGCAATTTAGAAATCTATTTAACTTATTGGCACAAGTTGATTTTTTAAAAAATCAACTGGTGCCAATACCTCCTGGCTCCCTCTCCCTCTAAGCTGGAAGCCGAGCCCTGTTTCCAAATCTTACAACTGTGCACAGTTTTGTATGTACAGAGCAGGAATGAGATTTGGAGACAGGGCTCAGCTTCCAAAGGGGCCTGAAAACGCCTGTTTGCACCAGAGAATAGAACCATTATGGAACAGACAGATATATGAAAGGTACCATGTGTCTCCTCACAGCATCTACCAGTGTCAGCGGTTTAGAATGTGAATTGCAGCTGACAGGTTCCTCTTAAGCTTTTGTAAACATAGTGGGGGGGGGGGGGGGGGGGGGTGTTGCAGGAAAGAAAGAAAAGAAAGAAAGGAAAGCAAGTGTCACGATGCCGGCTGGCAGGAGGTGGATCCTCTGTGCCAGAGAGGGATAGCGAGGACCGTGCTAGTGGACCGGTTCTAAGACACTACTGGTTTTCACCAGAGCCCGCCGCAAAGCGGGATGGTCTTGCTGCGGCGGTAGTGACCAGGTCGTATCCACTAGCAACGGCTCACCTCTCTGGCTGCTGAAGATAGGCGAGGTACAAGGGAGTAGGCAGAAGCAAAGTCGGACGTAGCAGAAGGTCGGGGGCAGGCGGCAAGGTTCGTAGTCAGGGGAGATAGCAGAAGTTCTGGTACACAGGGTTTAAACACACAAAACGCTTTCACTAGGCACAAGGGCAACAAGATCCGGCAAGGAAGTGCAAGGGAGGAGGTTAGATATAGTCAGGGACCAGGTGGGAGCCAATTAAGCTAATTGGGCCAGGCACCAATCATTGGTGCACTGGCCCTTTAAGTCTCAGGGAGCTGGCGCGCGCGCGCCCTAGAGAGCGGAGCCGCGCGCGCCAGCACATGACAGCAGGGGACGGGAACGGGTAAGTGACCTGGAATGCGATTCGCGAGCGGGCGCGTCCCGCTGTGCGAATCGCATCCCCAACGGCCATGACAGAGCAGCGCTCCCGGTCAGCGGGACTGACCGGGGAGCTGCAGGGAGAAAGGCGCCGTGAGCGCTCCGGGGAGGAGCGGGGACCCGGAGCGCTAGGCGTAACAGTACCCCCCCCCCTTAGGTCTCCCCTTCTCTTTATCGGGTAACTGACTCCCCTGGGATGAGGACACCGGGAAAGGATGGAGGGATTCCTCAACGGCAGGCAGAACCGCAGGAGTAGGAATGGGGAGAGAGGGCAGAGGGCGAGACCTGGCACGGGGCAGTGTGACACCAGGACGAGGGCCATGAGGGGACACAGAAGCTTGCCTGATGGAACTGGGAGGGGGGGAGGGGCATTTCCTGTGGCAGGCAGAGTCCTTAATGACCTTAGGGGGACCGGATACAGGAGGAACCACAGGGTCACGGCAGGGAGTACTGGGAACCGGTTGAAGGCAGTCCTTGGAACAAGAGGGACCCCAACTCTTGATCTCCCCAGTGGACCAATCCAGGGTTGGGGAATGGTGTTGAAGCCAGGGTAGTCCAAGGAGAACTTCAGAAGAGCAATTAGGAAGGACAAAAAATACAATCTCCTCGTGATGAGGTCCGATGCACATTAGGAGGGGCTCCGTGCGGTAACGCACGGTGCAATCCAACCTGGCTCCGTTGACCGCGGAAATGTGGAGTGGCTTGACAAGACGGGTCACCGGAATGCGGAATTTATTCACAAAGGACTCCCGAATAAAATTCCCAGAAGCTCCAGAGTCCAGGCAGGCCACGGCTGAGAGGGGAGAGCTGGCTGAAGTGGAAATCCGAACAGGTACCGTGAGACGTGGAGAAGCCGACTTGGCATCAAGAGACGCCACACCCACGAGAGCTGAGTGCGAGCGTGCGTTTCCCAGACGTGGAGGACGGATTGGGCAATCCACGAAAAAATGTTCAGTACTGGCACAGTACAGACAAAGATTCTCTTCCTTACGGCGATTCCTCTCTTCCAGGGTCAGGCGAGACCGATCCACTTGCATGGCCTCCTCGGCGGGAGGCCTAGGCGCAGATTGCAGTGGAGACTGTGGGAGAGGTGTCCAGAGATCTAAGTCTTTTTCCTGGCGGAGCTCTTGATGCCTCTCAGAAAAACGCATGTCAATGCGAGTGGCTAGATGAATGAGTTCATGCAGGTTAGCAGGAGTCTCTCGTGCGGCCAGAACATCTTTAATGTTGCTGGATAGGCCTTTTTTAAAGGTCGCGCAGAGAGCCTCATTATTCCAGGATAGTTCAGAAGCAAGAGTACGGAATTGTATGGCGTACTCGCCAACGGAGGAATTACCCTGGACCAGGTTCAGCAGGGCAGTCTCAGCAGAAGAGGCTCGGGCAGGTTCCTCAAAGACACTTCGAATTTCCGAGAAGAAGGAGTGTACAGAGGCAGTGACGGGGTCATCGCGGTCCCAGAGCGGTGTGGCCCATGACAGGGCTTTTCCAGACAGAAGGCTGACTACGAAAGCCACCTTAGACCTTTCAGTAGGAAACTGATCCGACATCATCTCTAAGTGCAAGGAACATTGCGAAAGAAAGCCACGGCAAAACTTAGAGTCCCCATTAAATTTGTCCGGCAAGGACAGGCGGAGGCTAGGAGCGGCCACTCGCCGCGGAAGGGGTGCTGGAGCTGGCGGAGGAGATGGTTGTTGCTGCTGTAGCTGCGACTGTACTTGCTGTAGTTGTGACTGGAGTTGCTGTGTCATGGTGGTCAAGTACGACAGCTGGTGATCTTGTTGCGCTATCTGTTGCGACTGCTGGGCGATCTGACGAGCTTGCTGGGCGACCAGCGTAGGGAGGTCAGCGACAACTGGCAGAGGAACTTCAGCGGGATCCATGGCCGGATCTACTGTCACGATGCCGGCTGGCAGGAGGTGGATCCTCTGTGCCAGAGAGGGATAGCGAGGACCGTGCTAGTGGACCGGTTCTAAGACACTACTGGTTTTCACCAGAGCCCGCCGCAAAGCGGGATGGTCTTGCTGCGGCGGTAGTGACCAGGTCGTATCCACTAGCAACGGCTCACCTCTCTGGCTGCTGAAGATAGGCGAGGTACAAGGGAGTAGGCAGAAGCAAAGTCGGACGTAGCAGAAGGTCGGGGGCAGGCGGCAAGGTTCGTAGTCAGGGGAGATAGCAGAAGTTCTGGTACACAGGGTTTAAACACACAAAACGCTTTCACTAGGCACAAGGGCAACAAGATCCGGCAAGGAAGTGCAAGGGAGGAGGTTAGATATAGTCAGGGACCAGGTGGGAGCCAATTAAGCTAATTGGGCCAGGCACCAATCATTGGTGCACTGGCCCTTTAAGTCTCAGGGAGCTGGCGCGCGCGCGCCCTAGAGAGCGGAGCCGCGCGCGCCAGCACATGACAGCAGGGGACGGGAACGGGTAAGTGACCTGGAATGCGATTCGCGAGCGGGCGCGTCCCGCTGTGCGAATCGCATCCCCAACGGCCATGACAGAGCAGCGCTCCCGGTCAGCGGGACTGACCGGGGAGCTGCAGGGAGAAAGGCGCCGTGAGCGCTCCGGGGAGGAGCGGGGACCCGGAGCGCTAGGCGTAACAGCAAGAAAGAACAAATCAAAGCAAAGTAAGCAAACGTAGGGATTCAACCAAGTCGGTGGGATGTGAGCCCCGTAACCAGATGATATGGAAGCACAATAATATGTTGATGAGTCTGATGCACGCCTATGCTAAAAGAAGCCCCCTGTGAGTCAGTGGATGTAACTGCACTGTAATCACTTATATGGTCTGCAGAGCCTGCGTAGAGTTTGTAATAATGGGTAGGGGTAATAATGTTGTTTGTACAGTGGGTTTTATTCTTAACAGTGGTGGTATTATTAACTATGTGGTGGTAATAGTCATGATATGGCGGTATTATTTGCTAACAGTATGGTGGTATACTGAAGTCACTGTGTGGTGGTAATATGGTGTCGTTGTGTGGCGTTGTTATTTGCTCGCAGTATGGTGGTATACTGAAGTCACTGTGTGGTGGTAATATGGTGTCATGGTGCGGCGTTGTTATTTGCTCGCAGTATGGTGGTATTATTCAGTCACTTTGTGGTGGTAACATGTGGTCAAGGTGTGGCAGTATTATTTGCTAACAGTATGGTGGTATTATTCAGTCACTTTGTGGTGGTAATGTGGTCAAGGTGTGGCAGCATTATTTGCTAACAGTATGGTGGTATTATTCAGTCACTGTGTGGAGGGGATATGTGGTCATGGTGTGGTTGTATTTTTTGCTAACAGTGTAGTGATATTTTTAAGTTGCTGTTTAGTGGTAATATGTGGTCATGGCATGGAAGTATTATTTGCTAACAGTGTAGTGATATTAGTCAGTGACTGTGTGGTGGTAATATGTGGTTGTGGCGTGGAAGTATTATTTGCTAACAGTGTAGTGATATTAGTCAGTGACTGTGTGGTAGTAATATGTGGTTGTGGCGTGGAGGTATTATTTGCTAACAGTATGATGATATTATCCAGTCACTTTGTTATGGTAACACATGGTCACGTTGTGATGGTATTATTTTCTAACAGTATGGTGGTATTATTAAGTCACTGTGTGATGAAATGGTCATAGTGTGGTGGTTTCATTTGCTAACAGAATAGTGATATTATTCAAAATTAAAATGAATTTTTGCTATTGCACTCCTTATGGTAAATAAATAATCTTTCTAATGTACTTTGTTTAAAAAAAAAATGAAGTTTTCTATGTTTTATTTGTGTTTAAAAAAAGCTGCCACTAGGTGTCTCCCTATGTCCAGAGCACATTCCCCCCCCCCCCCCCCATCTTTTGAACAGACTTTGGACTTCTGCTGGATTGGCAGAAGTTCAAACACAGGTAATGCTGAGGAGGGAGGGGGGGTGCGTCCTTAGCCAATCATAGTTCATCTCACACTGAACTGCTCTGTGTGTAGCAGAGTGAGGGAGGAAGTTCTCCCCTGTAAGGCTTCAGATCATGTCACGCCTGCTGGGGAACGCCCCTTTCCAGTCTATTGAGCAGAAAATACAGAGCAACATCAAGGTAGAAAACTAAAAGAATAATAAAAATAAAGGCAGGGGGGTGGTTTATTATGATGGGGCCAGTGAACTGGGAGGATTATAAAATGTATCAAGTTAATGAGCTGTACTCTTTAATGTGTCGTAGTAATATGTAGTCATGGTGTGGTGTACATGGTAAGGCGGTATTATCCAGTCACTGTGTGGTGGTCATACGTGACCATAGTGTGGTAGTGTTATTTATCCCTTGTTTAGTGGCATTGGTATTATTGGTCTTAATATACTGGGTATAATGGTTACTTGTATAGTGATAACATTTGTTCCTATTTGGTAACTGTATGGATGTATTGTCATGCACAGAAAATTACATCTGTGTTGTCTTTGATATAAAATGCATGTCTTTTAGAAATGTTCTCATAACTGGCGACCTCCAGCTGTTGCAAAATTACAACTCCCAGCATGCCTGGACAGCCATTGGCAATGTTTCCCTACCAGTGTGACTCCAGCTGTTGCAAAATATCCCTGCAAACATTAGCACATATATTCTGCAGGGGGACACTTGCCCAACCCTTCTTTCCTCTGACATCTAGAGTCAACAGAGAGTGGAAAGGACATCGTACACATAGATCAGTGTTATCTATCCTGTGTGCCTCCAGCTGTTGCAAAACAGCACTTAGGATGGCCGGACAGCCCCTGCCTTAGAACTTGAACATTAGATCTTTACAGACCCTAGCAATGCCACTGGAACCCATAGGTCTGAGCATCAAGCCGCAGAAGAAGGCTCAAATCCCTAATCTGTCCTGGGGGCCTATAAGACAATAGCCGGTCCCAAAAGGCTGAACCCAGACTGATCCCACCCTATTATCTCATAGCTGATTGACATGTAATGAAAGTTTTGTGCTGAAAATCCTTTAAATAACTTCGTTTTACATAAATTTAAAACCACTTAATGATTCCTAATGCAGCTAATAAGATTAAGATTCTCGGCGAGCAGAATGATTTAGGGTTTAAGATGGTGATTCCAGATAGTTCTGCGTGTTCCTTTCTTGATATGAGAAGCAGCTGAGATAAATAAATAATACATCAGCGTCATACATGAATATTTAATGGTGGTTTGTGGCTGACGGAAAATTTCTGCGAAAAAAATTACATCTTGGAATTAAGGTCTTTTGTTTTATATATTTGAAATTTTGTTAAAATCAGACAATGAGCCCTAGGTGGCATCTTAAAGGGACCTGTCATTAGAACAGTGTTTGCCAACCAGTGTGCCCCTGGCTGTTGCAAAACTACAGTTCCCAGCATGCCCGGACAGCCGAAGGCTGGAAGTTGTAGTTTTGCAACAGCTGGAGGCACTCCAGTTGGAAAACACTGATCTATGTGTACAATGGCCTCTCCATTCTGTGTTGACTCTGGATGTCAGAGGAGAGAAGGGTCGGGCAAGTGTCCCCCTACAGTACACATGTGCTAGTGTATGCGGGGATGGGGAGGGCGTGCTGGGAGTTTTAGTTTTGCAACAGCTGGAGGCACTCCGGTTGGAAAACACTGATCTATGTGTACAATGGCCTCTCCATTCTGTGTTGACTCTGGATGTCAATGGAGAGAATGGTCGGGCAAGTGTCCCCCTGCAGAATACATGTGCTAGTGTTTGCCAGCATGGGGAGTGCATGCTGGGAGTTTTAGTTTTGCAACAGCTGGAGGCACATTGGTTGGCTAACACTGATCTATGTGTACGATGGCCTCTCCATTCTCTGTTGACTCTGGATGTCAGAGGAGAAAAGGGTCGGGCAAGTGTCCCCCAGCACTATACATGTACTAGTGTATGCAGGGATGGGGAGTGCATGCTGGGAGTTTTAGTTTTGCAACAGCTGGTGGCACTCTGGTTGGAAAACACTGATCTATGTGTACAATGGCCTCTTTATTCTGGATGACTCTGGATGTCAGAGGAGAGAAGGGTCGGGCAAGTATCCCCCTGCAGTATATACATGTGCTAGTGTACGGTGGCCACTCCATTCTCTGTTGACTCTGGATGTCAGAGGAGAAAAGGGTCGGGCAAGTGTCCCCCTGCAGTATACATGTACTAGTGTATGCGGGGATGGGGAGTGCATGCTGGGAGTTGTAGTTTTGCAACAGCTGGAGGCACTCTGGTTGGAAAACACTGATCTATGTGTACAATGGCCTCTCCATACTGTGTTGACTCTGGATGCCAATGGAGAGAAGGGTCGGGCAAGTGTCCCCCTGCAGAATACATGTGCTAGTGTTTGCTGGCATGGGGAGTGCATGCTGGGAGTTTTTTTTTTTTAACAGCTGCAAGCACATTGGTTGGCTAACACTGATCTATGTGTACGATGGCCACTCCATTCTCTGTTTACTCTGGATGTTAGAGGAGAAAAGGGCCGGGCAAATGTCCCCCTGTAGCATACATGTGCTAGTATATGCAGGGATGATTTTTGTAACAGCTGGAGGCACACTGGTTGGGAAACGCTGCACTAGAACATGTTGTCTTAAAAGAGATCTGTCATAGTGAAAATGCTGTTTATTCTAACAATATTGTATTATAGAGCAGGAGGAGCTAAACAGATTGATATATAGTTCAGTATGACAGTTCAGCATAACATAACTTATTGATTTATATCCCTTCTCATTCTATGCTGATGAGTCCAGTGGGCGGTCCCACATGATGATTGACAGGCTTCCTTGTCTAAATATTCATACAGAGTTAGTTAAAACCATGCACTCCCATACCCCAGCCGGACTGGCGCCAAACTCTATTGACTTTAATGAGCCGACCGGAGTCAAACAGTGACTCCTGTCGGCTCATTTTTGCCCCGTGTCCGGTTTTGTGACCGGACCTAAAACCGTAGTTAAGGCTGGGTTCACACCACGTTTTCGCAATACTGTTCCTGTATCAGGTTTTTGATTAAAAAAACGGATTCCTCAAAACCTGACTAAACTGTATCAAAACGTGTGTACACATTTTTATCTGTGTACGGTTGAAAAATGATTTCCGGTTGCATCCGTTTTTTAAGAAAAAAAAGTATACGTTTTGAACTTTTCCCTCCATTATGAATAAAGTTTCACTTGTTTGATTGAAATTCCAAGAAAAAAAACTGTGGAAAGTCAAATACCCTATTGTGAAAACTGAATGAAACCGTACGCACACACGGTTCTGTACAGTTCCCATTGACTCCCATATTTTTAAAAAACTGTATACAGTTTAATACAGTTTTTCACCCGGACCGAAAACCGTGGTAGACTACGGTTTTCTGTCCAGAAAAAGAAAGTAAAAAAACGTGTGGTTTGAAAAACAGAGACAACCGTATACATTATGGTGCATACGTTTTTGAATGGGAAGTCTATGGGCACGGTTTTCTGTGCGGTTGCATACGTTTTTTTTTATGAAACCGTATGCCGAAACCGTATATTAAAATCGTGGTTATAACCCACCCTTACTGCGGTCACAAAACCGGATACGGGCTAGAAATGAGCCGACCGGAGTCACTGTTTGACTCCGGTCAGCTCATTAAAGTCAATGGAGTTTGGCGCCGGTCCGGCCGGGGTACGGGTGCGCACGGTTTTCCCCTCCCCCAGCCGGATCCGGCAGCCGTATGCTCCAACCGCAGTGTGAATGCAGCCTAATTTATACCCATAATTGTCTTTGTTGCATTGCAGTGCAGTGTATCGCTATGCCCAATAGTGCTTTAACAGTATTTTTATATTTGTCATGCTGTACCCCTCCTACCCTTCAAGCCCCTCGAGACTCTGGGTTCTCTTTTATGTAAATTACCCTAGGTCAGTGTTTCAGAACCTGTGGCTCTCCAGATGTTGTAAATCATCTACAATTCTTATCGAGCCGAAGGCTGTCTGGGCATAAGGCAATTGTAGTTTGGCACCAGATGGCCATAGCCACGGGTTAGGGAACACATGTCTAGGTTGATCAGCGAACCAGTTCATACATTAGATATGAACTACATCAGTGCTTCCCAACCAGGGTGCCTCCAGCTGTTGCAAAACTACAACTCCCAGCATGCCCGGACAGCCAACGGCCATTTTACACCTTAAGGACCAGAGCGTTTTTTGCAATTCTGACCACTGTCACTTTAAACATTAATAACTCTGGAATGCTTTTAGTTATCATTCTGATTCTGAGATTGTTTTTTCGTGACATATTCTACTTTAACTTAGTGGTAAAATTTTATGGTAACTTGCATCCTTTCTTGGTGAAAAATCCCAAAATTTTATGAAAAAAAATGAAAATTTTGCATTTTTCTAACTTTGAAGCTCTCTGCTTGTAAGGAAAATGGATATTCAAAATAAAACATTTTTGGGTTCACATATACAATATGTATACTTTATGTTTGCATCATAAAATTTATGAGTTTTTACTTTTGGAAGACACCAGAGGGCTTCAAAGTTCAGCAGCAATTTGGAAATTTTTCACAAAATTTTCAAACTCGCTATTTTTCATGGACCAGTTCAGGTTTGAAGTGGATTTGAAGGGTCTTAATATTAGAAATACCCCATAAATTACCCCATTATAAAAACTAAACCCCCCCAAAGTATTCAAAATGACATTCAATAAGTGTATTAACCCTTTAGGTGTTTCACAGGAATAGCAGAAAAGTGAAGGAGAAAATTCACAATCTTCATTTTTTACACTCTCATGTTCTTGTAGACCCAATTTTAGAATTTTTGCAATTGGTAGAAAGGAGAAAAATTTTACTTGTATTTGAAACTCAATTTCTCTCGAGTAAGCACATACCTCATATGTCTATGTTAATTGTTCGGCGGGCGCAGTAGAGGGCTCAGAAGGGAAGGAGCGACAAATGGTTTTTGGGGGGCATGTCACCTTTAGGAAGCCCCTATGGTGCCAGAATCGCAAAAAAACAAACCACATGGCATACCATTTTGGAAACTAGACCCCTCAGGGAACGTAAAAAGGGGTAAAGTGAACCTTAATACCCTACAGGTGTTTCACGACTTTTGCATATGTAAAAAAAAAAAAATTTTTTACCTAAAATGCTTGGTTTCCCAAAATTTTTACATTTTTAAAAAGGGTAATAGCAGAAAATACCCCCCAAAATTTAAAGCCCAATTTCTCCTGATTCAGAAAACACCACATATGGGGATGAAAAGTGCTCTGCTGGCGCACTACAGGTCTCAGAAGAGAAGGAGTCACATTTGGCTTTTTGAAAGCAAATTTTGCTCTGGGGGCATGCCGCATTTAGGAAGCCCCTATGGTGCCAGAACAGCAAAAAAAAAAAACATGGCATACCATTTTGGAAACTAGACCCCTCGTGGAACGTAACAAGGGGTAATGTGAACCTTAATACCCTACAGGTGTTTCACGACTTTTGCATATGTAAAAAAAAACATTTTTTTACCTAAAATGCTTGGTTTCCCAAAATGTTTACATTTTTTAAAAGGGTAATAGCAGAAAATATCCCCCAAAATTTGAAGCCCAATTTCTCCCAATTCAGAAAACACCCCATATGGGGGTGAGAAGTGCTCTGCTGGCGCATTACAGGTCTCAGAAGAGGAGGAGTCACATTTGGCTTTTTGAAAGCAAATTTTGCTCTGGGGGCATGCCGCATTTAGGAAGCCCCTATGGTGCCAGGACAGCAAAAAAAAAAAAACACATGACATACTATTTTGGAAACTAGACCCCTCGGGGAACGTAACAAGGGGTAATGTGAACCTTAATACCCCACAGGTGATTCACAACTTTTGTATATGTAAAAAAAAAAAAAAAATTTACCTAAAATGCTTGTTTTCCCAAAAATTTTACATTTTTAAAAAGGGTAATAGCAGAAAATACCCCCCATAATTTGTAACACAATTTCTCCCGAGTACGGCGATACCCCATATGTGACCCTTAACTGTTGCCTTGAAATACGACAGGGCTCCAAAGTGAGAGCGCCATGCGCATTTGAGGCCTAAATTAGGGACTTGCATAGGGGTGGACATAGGGGTATTCTACGCCAGTGATTCCCAAACAAGGTGCCTCCAGCTGTTGTAAAAGTCCCAGCATGCCTGGACAGTCAGTGGCTGTCTGGTAATACTGGGAGTAGTTGTTTTGCAACAGCTGGAGGCTCCGTTTTGGAAACAGTGGCGTACCAGACATTTTTCATTTTTATTGGGGAGGGGGGCTGTGTAGGGGAATGTGTATATGTAGTGTTTTTTAACTTTTTATTTTATTTTGTGGTAGTGTAGTGTTTTTAGGGTACAGTCGCACGGGCGGGGGGTTCACAGTAGTTTCTCGCTGGCAGTTTGAGCAGCGGCAGAAAATTTGCCGCAGCTCAAACTTGCAGCCGGATACTTACTGTAATCCTCCGCCCATGTGAGTGTACCCTGTACGTTCACATTGGGGGGGGGGGGGGACATCCAGCTGTTGGAAAACTACAACTCCCAGCATGTAGGGTCTATAAGTGCATGCTGGGAGTTGTAGTTTTGCAACAGCTGGAGGCTCCGTTTTGGAAACGGTGGCATACCAGACGTTTTTCATTTTTATTGGGGAGGGGGGCTGTGTAGGGGAATGTGTATAAGTAGTGTTTTTTACTTTTTATTTTATTTTGTGTTAGTGTAGTGTTTTTAGGGTACAGTCGCACGGGCGGGGGGTTCACAGTAGCTTCTCGCTGGCAGTTTGAGCTGCAGCAGAAAATTTGCCGCAGCTCAAACTTGCAGCCGGATACTAACTGTAATCCTCCGCCCATGTGAGTGTAACCTGTACATTCACATTGGGGGGGGGGGGGGGGGGAACATCCAGCTGTTGCAAAACTACAACTCCCAGCATGTACGGTCTATCGGTGCATGCTGGGAGTTGTAGTTTTGCAACAGCTGGAGGCACACTGGTTGTGAAACACCGAGTTTGGCAACAAACTCAGTGTTTTGCAACCAGTGTGCCTTCAGCTGTTGCAAAAGCTACAACCCCCAGCATGTACGGACAGCGGAAGGGCATGCTGGGTGTTGTAGTTATGAAACAGCGGGAGGCATACTACTTTGGCTGGGGATGCTGGGGATTGTAGTTATGCAACAGCTGGAGACACTGGTTTGCTACTTAACTCAGTGTGCCTTCAGCTGTTGCAAAACTACCACTCTCAGCAGTCACCGACAGCCAACGGGCATGCTGGGAGTTGTAGTTATGCAACCAGCAGATGCACCACTACAACTCCCAGCATGCACTTTAGCTGTTTGTGCAAGCTGGGAGTTGTAGTTACACAACAGCTGAAGGTACACTTTTTCATAGAAAGAATGTGCCTCCAGCTGTTGCAAAACCATAAGTCCCAGCATGCCCATAAGGGAATGCTGGGAGTTGTGGTGGTCTGCCTCCTCCTGTTGCATAACTACAGCTCCCAGCATGCCCTTTTTGCATGCTGGGAGCTGTTGCTAAGCAACAGCAGGAGGCTGTCACTCACCTCCTGCTGCTGCTTGATCGACGCTGCAGGTCAGTCCCGCCACCGCCGCCGTCGTCGCTCCTGGGGCCCCGATCCCAACATTAATGCCGGGGATCGGGGTCCCCAGCACCCGGGGTGCACGTCCCGCACCCGCTCACGTCCTCCGGAAGAGGGGCGGAGCGGGTGCGGGAGTGACACCCGCAGCAGGCGCCCTGATTGGTCGGCCGGGAATCTGGCCAACGAATCAGGGCGATCGTGAGGTGGCACCAGTGCCACCTCACCCCTGCAGGCTCTGGCTGTTCGGGGCCGTCTCTGACGGCCCCGATCAGCCAGTAATTCCGGGTCACCGGGTCACTGGAGACCCGATTGACCCGGAATCGCCGCAGATCGCTGGACTGAATTGTCCAGCGATCTGCGGCCATCGCCGACATGGGGGGCATAATGACCCCCCTGGGCGATATGCCGCGATGCCTGCTGAACGATTTCAGCAGGCATCGGGCACCGCCTCCCCTCCGGCTAGCGGCGGGGGGCCGGGAATGGACAGGACGTACTCCTACGTCCTTGGTCCTTAAGGACTCGGAAACGGGGGCGTAGGAGTACGTCCATTGTCCTTAAGGGGTTAAGGACAGACCCATTTTTTACCTTAAAGGGGTACTCCGGTGGAATTTTTTTTAAATCAACTGGTGCCACAAAGTTAAACAGATTTGTAAATTACTTCTATTAAAAAATCTTAATCCTTCCAGTACTTATCAACTGCTGTATAATACAGAGGAAGTTAATTTCTTTTTTAATTTCTTTTCTGTCTGTCCACAGTGCTCTCCGATGACATCTCTGTCCGTGTCAGGAACTGTCAAGAGTAGGAACAATTCCCCATTGCCAACCTCTCCTGCTCTGGACAGTTCCTGACATGAACAGAGGTGTCAGCAGAGAGCACTGTGGATTTACAAATTTACAAATCTGTTTAACTTTCTGGCACCAGTTGATTTAAAAAATAATGTTTTCCACCGTAGTAACTCTTTAATGACCAGACTCTTTTTTTATTTTTATTTGACTGGGTCTCTTTAAATGGTAACAACTTTGGAACGCTTTTTCTGAGTGGAGCGATTCTGAGATTGATTTTCGTGACATATTGTACTTTATATAAGTGGTGCATTTTTGTTGACACTTGCAGAATTTCTTGAGAAAAACTCCAAAATAAAAAAAATAAAAATGTATTATTTTTTTTATGGTGTACACTGTGCAGTTAAAGTGATGTTATATTTATTCTGTGGGTCGGTACGATTGTGGAGATACCCATTTTATATGGCTTTCTATGTTAATTTTCCTTTTCTGAGCAAAATTTTTCTGTCATTCATTTTCCAACAGCCATAACTTTTTCATTTTTGTCAGACGCCATTGAGTGCGGGTTTATTTTTTGCGGGATGTGCTGTACTTTTCATTGGTATCATTTTTACGATACGTGCTACCTTTTTATCTTATTCATTCCGCTATTTGTACCTAAATTGGCGTATTTAGTGTTTTTTTTTTTTTTCTATGGCATTCACCGTGCGGTATAATTTACATTATAGTTTTATAGTACACGTCATTTCGAACATGGCAATACCTATTATCAATATGATTTGTGGTTTTTTTTAAATCTTTTTTGATGACAATACAGGGTTTTATTGGAAAAGGTGCTTTTTTTTTTTTTTACACTTCATACATGTATTGAACAACATGTTATTATTTTATTTTTCACTTTTTACAGGTTATACTATGCTGCAATACATTTGTACTGCAGCATAATATAACCTGATCTGCTGCAGATACTACAGCCTGTGTGATCCAGCCTGTGACTGGATCTCACAGGCTTCCGTAGCAGGTAGACAGTAGGTCATTATCTGACCTGCTGCCATAGCAACCAACGGTGACCCACGATAGTATTGCTGCGTTGCTGTTGGTGAACATGGGGAGCTGGCACGGAATCTATGGGGTTAATCCTGCTTGGACCAGCGCGATCGCGGCCCCGGCAGCTGCGGTGGGTCCCCGGCTGTGATTGACAGCCACATCCCGCCGCCGATCTCCTGCGCTGCCTGGGACAGTGCAGGAGACCACTAGGACGCATGCATATGTCCCAGCATGCGAACATGTCACGCCCAGCTTTCACGCCCCCTCCCATAGGCTTGCATTGAGGGGCGGAGCATGACATCCCATGGGGGCGGAGGTGTGATGTCACACGCCGCCGGCCCTGTGGTCGCCGGTAATCAGACCCGGAGCGAACATGCTCCGGGGACTGATTTTAACTGGGGTGCTGTGTGCAAGATCACGGGGGTCCCCAGCGGCGGGACCCCCGCGATCATGCATCTTATCCCCTATCCTTTGTCTAAGCACCGGAGTACCCCTTTAAATACCAAACACAACCAGGACCTGACAAAGCACCTGACAAAGAGTTTAGCCTGATACTTGAAACGCGCTGTCTTAATGGTATCTGAGACATATAAATATATGTTTTTTATTTTCTAAAACATGACAAACCTGATAGTGGTAGCAGGGAGCGCCGTGCAAGCATCCTCTCTGGATTGTCCCCTAGAATTCTCCTTGGATCTTCTCGGCATTATCCTGAGCACAGGCCATCAATGAAAAAGTCTCCCAAATATTTCCAGCACAAATAATAAACTATAGAATGAAGACAAGCCTTACACGTGTCTAGATGTTCACTGCCAGTTGTGGTGGTAAGGTAGGCTTCTACTCCTGTAGGAAAAGAGGAGATGTAGCCATCATTGCTGTATAATCTTCAGATAATGAGGAGAGGGGTTGACCGTTCTTTATAAGGTCCAAAGAGACGGTAGTTTGGATCCTTGCTTGATAAGATGGAAGTAAAAGTCAACGATAAACAGAATAATAGAACAAGAAGAAGTTTGGAGAGCCCCCCACCCCCCCCCCAAAGGCAGAGAGAGAGAGAGAATAATTAGCATTTTCAGGATACATTTAGCCCCCCAAGAGACAACTTAGATACACAAATTCTTGTTCCACTACATCCACTACACATATCTAGTTCCATTAGAATTATAAGAACCATTTAAAGGGGTACTCCACTGGCCAGCGTTCGTATCTAAATGTTCCGAAAGCTGTTTTCGTGCTGCAGAGTCGGTCATGCCCCTCTTGATATCACGGCCATGCCCCCTCAATGCAAGTCTATGGGAGGAGGTGTGCCACGCCCCCTCCCATTGACTTGCATTAAGCGGGCATGACCATAACGTCACGAGAGGCGTGTCCGACCCCCCCCCCCCCCCCCCCCCCCCCGCTGTGCGAACACAGCTTTCGGAACATTTAGATACGAACTCTGGCCAGTGGAGAACCCCGTTAAGGATATGGTCACACGTGCCGAATTTTTCTGCATATTTTCTGCAGCTTATTTTGATAATATTTTGAAAATATGCAGCAAAATACGGCACGTGTGGCCCTACCCTAAAAGGTCTTGGTCTCGGTACCAAATCACAGAACGTGCCAACCAATTGGGGCAACTGGGAACCATTGGAACAGCAACGCTAGGGATTGGTTAAGCGGGCATCCTTCTTTAAGGGCTTCTTCTTCCTAATTATATGGATTTTGGATAAAATAAAACATTTTTTATATATATATATATATATATATATATATATATATATATACACTATATAGATATATATATATATATATATATATATATATATATATTGCAATTGACAATGTTATTAAAAATAAAACCTGCCCTGCATGCACATTTAAGTGACGTACATTTTGCTTATCATCAAAAACTATCATCTTAAGGACATCTGGAGGACATAGTCATTTAACAAAGGTGCAGAACCCAGCACTATTCAGCCATTGTGGGGAAGCGTACCTTTTTTGCAGCGTCAGCCATTTGTGATTATTTTCTTTGGCTTCATTATTTCTTTTTATGATGACTGGTCATTTTATGGACTGTCAGTAAGTTTACTAACAGTAGTCTTTAGTTATTATGTTTATCATGATCTTTATTGTCATTTGTTTTATACTTATGAAAGTTCTTACTGATATTTTAGGCATCTTTTTTTTTTTTTTTGTGACAAAATATGAGCAATAAGCCTTTGCATGGGAATTGTGTTTTTGCATATTTTACATATTGTTTGACTGATTTCTGATGTTACACTGAATATATGAATGAATAATTTTGGAATAACTTGTCCCGAAAGACCTCCATCCCTTAAAGCAGTGTTTCCCAACCAGTGTGCCTCCAGCTGTTGCAAAATTATAAGTCCCAGCATGCACTCCCCATCCCCGCATACACTAACACATGTATTCTGCAGGGGGGCACTTGCCCGACCCCTCTCTCCTCTGACATCCAGAGTCAACAGAGAGTCGAGAGCCTATCATACACAAAGATTAGTGTTTCCCAACCTGTGTGCCCTCAGATCTTGTAAAACTACAACTCCCAGCATGCCCTCCCCATCCCCAAATACACTAGCACATGTATTCTGTAATGGGGACACTTGCCCTTCTCTCCTCTGACATTCAGAGTCAACAGAGAGTCAAGAGGCCATAATACACATGGAACAGTGTTTCCCCAACCAGCGTCCCTCCGGCTATTGCAGAACTACAACTTCCAGCAAGCACTCCCCATCCCAACACTGTATTCTGCAGGGGGACACTTGCCCTATCCTTCCCTCCTCTTACACCCAGAGTTAAAGGGGTACGCCCCTGGAAAACTTTTTTTTTTTAATTCAACTGGTGCCAGAAAGTTAAACAGATTTGTAAATTACTTCTATTTAAAAATCTTAATCCTTCTAGTACTTATCAGCTTCAATTTGCTCCACAGGAAGTTATTTACTTTTTGAATTTCCTTTCTGTCTGACCTCAGTGCTCTCTGCTGACATCTCTGTCCATTTTAGGAACTGTCTGGAGCAGGAGAGGTTTGCTATGGGGATTTGCTCCTACTCTGGACAGTTCCTAAAATGAACAGAGGTGTCAGCAGAGAGCACTGTGGTCAGACAGAAAGGAAATTAAAAAAGAAAAGAACTTCCTGTGGAGCAAATAGAAGCTGATAAATACTAGAAGGATTAAGGTTTTTAAATAGAAGTCATTTACAAATCAGTTTAACTTTCTGGCACCAGTTGATCAAAAAAAAAAAAAATGTTTTCCAGGGGAGTACCCCTTTAACAGAGAGTCAAGAGGCCATCGTAGACATACATCAGTGTTCCCCAACCAGTGTGCCTCCAGCTGTTTCAAAATTACAACTCCCAGTGTGCACTCTTCATCCTCTCATACACTAGTACTTGTATTCTGCACTTGCTCGACCCTTTTCTCCTCTGACATTAAGAGTCAACAGAGAGTCAAGAGGCCATCGTACACATAGATCAATGTTCCCCAACCAGGGTGCCTCCAGCTGTTGCAAAACTACAACTGCCAGAATGCGCTTCCCATCCCTGCATACACTAGCAGATGTATTATGCAGGAGGGAACTTGCTCGACCCTTCTCTCCTCTGACATATAGAGTCAACAGAGAGTCGAGAGGCCATCGTACACATAGATCAGTTTTTTTCTAACCAGTGTGCCTCCAGCTGTTGCAAAACTACAACTGCCAGAATGCACTTCCCATCCCTGCATACACTAGCAGATGAATTATGCAGGGGGGAACTTGCTCGACCCTTCTCTCCTCTGACATATAGAGTCAACAGAGAGTTGAGAGGCCATCGTACACACAGATCAGTTTTTTTCCCATCCAGTGTGCCTCCAGCTGTTGCAAAACTACAACTACCAGAATGCACTTCCCATCCCTGCATACACTAGCAGATGTATTATGCAGGGGGGGAACTTGTTCGACCCTTCTCTCCTCTGACATATAGAGTCAACAGAGAGTCGAGAGGCCATCGTACACATAGATTAGTTCTTTCCTAACCAGTGTGCCTCCAGCTGTTGCAAAACTACAACTGCCAGAATGCACTTCCCATCCCTGCATACACTAGCAGATGTATTATGCAGGGGGGGAACTTGTTCGACCCTTCTCTCCTCTGACATATAGAGTCAACAGAGAGTCGAGAGGCCATCGTACACATAGATTAGTTCTTTCCTAACCAGTGTGCCTCCAGCTGTTGCAAAACTACAACTGCCAGAATGCACTTCCCATCCCTGCATACACTAGCAGATGAATTATGCAGGGGGGAACTTGCTCGACCCTTCTCTCCTCTGACATATAGAGTCAACAGAGAGTTGAGAGGCCATCGTACACATAGATCATTTTTTTTACCCATCCAGTGTGCCTCAGCTGTTGCAAAACTACAACTCCCAGCATGCCCGGACAGCCGTTGGCTGTCCGGGCATGCTGGGAGTTGTAGTTTTGCAACAGCTGCAGGCACACTGGTTGGGAAACACTGTCATAAAGTATCAAGTCAGAGATTCACTTTGAGAAATCTTCCGCTGCAAGTTCGCTCTATGCGCTGACACATGATAGTCTGGTGGAGCGGCATCGCGCATCATCCCCGTTCTTCACAGGTGTCAGAAGTTTGTCAGGTTTTCATGTAACAGAATACTGAATGCATGTTCATAGGAGAAGACAAGGAGAGAGGGAGCCGGTTGCGTTGCCCTAAGCTTTTCCTGGATTCAGTTATAGAAGTTATTGCATTATTCATATCTACAGGAAGGTGGATCAAGGACGGAGAGTGGAATAGAAAGCGATTAAGTCGTAGAGATCTTCAATAAAAACGACAATATCAGAATAATACACAAAGCAATAAAGTGGATATGATGGTGGAGGGGGCAGAAAGCTGGTGTCTTCCTATAAGAGGCCATTAAACAAAAGACAGAACGTAACAGTACAGTAGTATAAAGTATATCTTATGGGGGAGATTTATCAAGACCTGTGGAGAGGAAAAGTGGCCCAGTTGCCCATAGCAACCAATCAGATTGCTTCTTTCACTTTTCAGAGGCCTTTTTGAAAATGAAAGAAGTGATCTGATTGGTTGCTATGGGCAACTGGGCAACTTTTCCTCTGGACAGGTTTTGGTAAAACTCCCAAATATATGTTTTCTGAATCAGTCGGAGAAGTTGGGTGGAATGGGAATCCCACATTTTCAAATGTACTATCTAGCGGCAGAATTAACCCCTTAAGGACTCAGGGTTTTTCAGTTTTTGCACTTTCGTTTTTTCCTCCTTACCTTTTAAAAATCATCATAACCCTTTCAATTTTCCACCTAAAAATCCATATTATGGCTTATTTTTTGCGTCACCAATTCTACTTTGCAGTGACATTAGTCATTTTACCCAAAAATTCACGGCGAAACGGAGAAAAAATCATTGTGCGACAAAATCGACGAAAAAACGCCATTTTGTAAGTTGTGGGGGCTTCCGTTTCTATGCAGTGCATTAATTCGGTAAAAATGACACCTTATCATTATTCTGTAGGTCCATACGGTTAAAATGATACCCTACTTATAAAGGTTTCATTTTGTCGCACTTCTGGAAAAAATCATAACTACATGCAGGAAAATTTATACGTTTAAAAATGTCCTCTTCTGACCCCTATAACTTTTTAAAATTTTCCTCATTTTAATTTTTTGCGCCGTGATCTGAAGTTTTTATTGGTACTATTTTTGTTTTGATAAGACTTTTTGATCACTTTTTATTATTTTTTTAATGGTATAAAAAGTGACCAAAATACGCTTTTTTGGACTTTGGAATTTTTTTAAGTGTACACCATTGACCATGCGGTTTAATTAACAATATATTTTTATAGTTCGGACATTTACGCACACGGTGATACCACATATGTTTATTTACACTGTTATTTTTTTTATGGGAAAAGGGGGGTGATTCAAACTTTTATTAGGGAAGTGGTTAAATGACCTTTATTAACACTTTTTTTTACTTTTTTTTTTGCAGTGTTATAGGTCCCATAGGGACCTATAACACTGCACACACTGATCTCTCATGCTGATCACTGGCGTGTATTAACACGCCTGTGATCAGTGTTATCGGCGCTTGACTGCTCCTGCCTGGATCTCAGGCACGGAGCAGTCATTCGTCGATCGGACACCGAGGAGGCAGGTAAGGTCCCTCACGGTGTCCTGTAAGCTGTTCGGGATGCCGCGATTTCACCGTGGCAGTCCCGAACAGCCCGACTTAGCAGCCGGTTACTTACGCGTCTGAAGGGTTAATACAGGGCATCACCGCGATCGGTGATGTCCTGTATTAGCTGCGGGTCCCGGCCGTTGATAGCCGCCGGGACCGACCTGATATGCTGCGGGGACACCCCTTCGTCGTTAAGGGGTTAAAGAGGTTTTCCAGGAAAAAAAGCTTTTTTTATATATATATCAACTGGCTCCAGAAAGTTAAACAGATTTGTAAATTACTGCTATTAAAAAATCTTAATCCTTCCAATAAATATTAGCGGCTCAAGTTGAGTTGTTCTTTTCTATCTGGCAACAGTGCTCTCTGCTGACATCTCTGCTTTTCTCGGGAACTGCACAGAGTAGAAGAGGGTTGCTATGGGGATTTGCTTCTACTCTGGACAGTTCCCGAGACAGGTGTCATCAGAGAGCACTTAGACAGAAAAGAACAACTCAACTTCAGCAGTTCATAAGTACTGAAAGGATTAAGATTTTTTAATAGAAGTAATTTACAAATCTGTTTGACTTTCTGGAGCAAGTTGATATATATAAAAAGTTTTTTCCTGGATAACCTCTTTAACTCATTTTTTTTAATTTTTTGGTCCACAAGTAATTTCTGGTGAAATTTTTTTTTTTTAAAGATAGGAGTAAAGGGGGACACAATTTTGGAGGTGTTAAGAGAAAGTCACGGTATTGGTGAGGGAATTTAAATGAGCACTGTCAGAATAAAAAACTTTTTTAGATGTTGTACATCTTGGCAAAACACTAACCTATCTAATATAATATCCAGAACATAATCCTGTCCGGCTGCAGCATCATCTTTGTCCCAGCTGAAGCACAGGCATAGGACAAAGTCCAGGAAGTGAGGGCGGGACTAGCACTCGTCTGTGCTCACTCCTGTCCTATCAGACTTCAGCATGAAAACAGAGGAAGGTGTTACAGAGCAGCCTGCAGTGACTGGACGAGTAAACCCAGCACAGTACAGTAAACTCAGGGAGGAAGTGAATGCATGGTGAGTGAGGGCTGGCTCAGTGCTTGCCTCGGACAAGCCCCTTCCTGAGCAGAGGATGTCAGAATGAGTGGGTAGCAGAACAGAGGGATTTGTGAGCTAAATACAGAAGCTAGACACATAAAAGATGTAAAGACTCTGCATGACCTAGTGAGTAACAGAGAAAAGCAATATTTTTTTTCCTGTGGTATGACAGGTACACTTTAAGAAATGTTGGTCATATATTAGAAAGAAGCTCTTGATAAAGTGAAGTTTTAAGTTCACCCCATTATGGGACAGCATCCACTTCTCTGAGTTTAGGAAGATACAAAACTATATAGGTTGGAAGCGATATGGTGTAAAGACGGTGGAGCAAATGGTAGTAGTTGGAATGTTAAAGCGTTGGAACGCAATTGTTGATCAATATGGTTTGACAAAAGAAAATACATTTGGATATATACAAATAAAATGCAAAATTTTAGAACGAAAAGGGAAATAATAAATGAAAGATTAGTTCATATGAGGTAACTGAATTTATGAGGGGAGGACAAATGGGAAAAAAACATTTTCTGGGGAAAGTTTATAACTTGGCAAGGATGAACCCAGAGTCCGGAACTGTCCAGAGCAGGAGAGGTCTGCTATGGGGATTTGCTCCTACTCTGGACAGCTCCTGACATGGACAGAGGTGGCAGCAGAGAGCACTGTGGTCAGGCTGGAAAGAACTACACAACTTCATCTTTAGCATACAGCAGCTAATAAGTACTGGAAGAATTAAGATTTGTAAATATAAGTAATTTACAAATCTGAATAACTTTCTGTCACCGGTTGATTTAAAAAAAAAATTTTTACCATTTTATTTAGCAACTATTTTGTGGGCTTTATATAGCAAGAGTGGTTTACCATTATATGGTGTTATTATTTCATTAGAAAAAACAACTAAATATAGCAAGCAGGGGTCAGAGGCCACTATGTCATTTTCTATAAAGTGATCAACCCCACTGATCAATAGAGCAAAGCAAATACTGTGTTTCCAAGCACCACACCTCTGACTGTCTTGCAAAGAGAGAACCGAAGCCCCTTTATTCTGGCCTTCACAGAGGTCACACACACCCCCCTCAGCACTCCAGACTGTGTTTCCTGATTTTGGACTTCTGTCAGCAGGAGTCCAAAGTCTGTGCAAGAGATGAGGGGAAATGTGCTCTGGACAAGTAGGGACAGTAGGGAGACACCTAGTGGCAGCTTTTTAAAACACAAAACATAGAAAACTTAATTTGTTTTAAACAAAGTAAAGAAATATTTTTTATTTACCATAAGGAGTGCAATAGCAAAAATTAGTTTTAATGAGAATGCCCATTTTAGTGGATGATCTCTTTAAGGTGTTATGCATTTCTCACACATAAGATAAGTGTCTGCCATACCTGCCGATTTCAGCAGGAACAGCCAACCAATAATCTAATGTATATAGTGGCCTCCCGACTCTTCCCCAATGGCAGATGTAGGGGGAGAAGACGGTCAGGCATGGTGGTTTTCAGCTGCCTGATCCTCTTGTTCTTTGGAAGAAAAGCTGTGGCCCAAGGCAGTCTGGCAGTGGCTTTTTCCTCGCTGCCCATAGGAAATACATGCTCGTGCAGGTGTATAGGGAATTGGGAGAGACAGATGTTAGATGAATAAATGTTTGGCAGACAGCAGTATAATGTGTGTGGCCTGAGATATTACAAACTCCAAAAGTTATCCCCTGTACACATGACAGTAGATAACAAGCTGATCATTGGGCAAGCTGAGCTGGACAATTGTTGGAAGCCCCATAGAGAATGAATAGAGTACTGGTCACACACATGCGCTGCGCTTCAGTCATTCATGGACTTTACCTCCATTCTCGGCATCGGCAGGGGTTCCCCAGCTGGGACCTGTGTATAGGAGATAACTTTTGGAATTACAAATAATCTTTTAAGATCCTGACCTGGAAAACTTGGCAGTAAGTGTTATTCATTACATAATACTCATT
This sequence comes from Hyla sarda, assembly GCF_029499605.1. Taxonomy (NCBI): domain Eukaryota; kingdom Metazoa; phylum Chordata; class Amphibia; order Anura; family Hylidae; genus Hyla; species Hyla sarda. The sequence goes on from NC_079193.1 coordinate 30,862,325, forward strand.
AAAATGAATAGGGCAGTGGTCTCAAACTGTGACCCTCCAGATGTAAAAAAAAACTACAACTCCCAGCATGCCCGGACAGCTGTCGGCTGTCCAGGCATGCTGGTAGTTGAAGTTTTGCAACATCTGGAGCAGGACCGGCCCACCTTTGAACCCGGTGGGACCATTGGTCCCAGGCAGCACTTTTCAGGGATGGCACTTTGCTGCCCCCCCCCCCTTTTTTTTTGTGCCACCTATGTCCATGGTCTGGCCAACCCTGCCGCTGCTTACTCTTCTAAAGTTGCCGCGGGGCCGACGCAGCCTGAGCTGCTTAATAGCGCAGCGGCCACTTTAACAGTGAGCCTGCGGCCAACCAGCTCGAGTCTGACGAGGGACATCGCGCAAGTGACATTCCTCCACAGACCCGCGCAAGAGGACGTCAGTGAGAAGAAGCACTGCGCAGGCCATGTGAGTTTGTCTGTGTGTTTGTCTGTGTGTGTCTGTGTGTGTGTGTCTGTCTGTGTGTGTGGAACCTATGTGGGGAATCTATGTTACCTAATGTGAGAAAACTGCTACCTAATGTGGGGAAACTGCTACCTGGTGTGGGAAATCTATGCTACCTAATATGGGGAAACTATGCTACCTAATGAGGGGAATCTATGCTACCTAATGTGGGGAATCCATGCTACCTAATGTGGGGAAACTATGCTGCCTACTTAATGCTTTTTATTTATTTATTTTGGGGGAGGGGGGGGGCAGCATTTTACTTTTGGACCCAGGAAGCACAATGTCTTGGGCCGGCCCTGATCTGGAGGACCATAGTTTGAGACCACTGGAATAGGGTGTCCATGTAAGTCAGGACAGGTCCTCCAGGGTGAGAGACACTCTTTGTACGCACTCTTCTCTTTGGCCAAGAGCTTAAGAACCTGAACTGAGCCCCCCTCCGCCACACTTCTATTAATTCACAATTCCCTAACAGAATTACTGTACATTGGGTTTTCTAAACCAGGCAATCCTTTTATTATTGCAGACATTCAAACATGTTTCTTCTTCTTTCTCTTTATACCCTGTAGTATTATTAGATGAAGTGTTCTAGGAATCATTATCCAAAAAAGAAATGTAATTAGCTGCTGCGGTTTCCTCGTGCCAAGAGTGGGAAAAGTTAAAAATAGGAGGCGTAGTAGATCTAAAAGTGGCCACTGGGGCCTAGACTGACAGTTCCTGGGGCATTACTATCGAATGTCCTTTAGAGGTCTGAATAAAAAGAACTGAGACGAATCCATGTATCCATACATGCTCCTTTGGAAAACATTTATAATCATGTGAGAATTTATAAACCTTGTAACTGTATTAACAACACCTTTTATATACTTGAGTCGGATCAGGCTGTCTCAAGCTCTCTACCTAATGCCTTAGCTACTGGGGCCCTTTCGGCACTAACCACTTCTCCCAAGAACTCTATACATGTTTTCATACAATATACCATTGTAACCTTTATATACAGCATTTCTGTCTCTCTACGTGCTTTACTTAAGTTGCATGGGAACCCTCTGGCCAGGAGAGCACCCTGTACACTGTGACGGAAAAAAACATGTTAGGCATATAAACATTTGACATTATGGACTGGAAATGTACATGTTAGATATAGTCCTAACTAAGCATTTTGACTAGATTATATACTACATTATGTAGACTGACTAAATTAGACTGTGTTACACTGACAACTTCATAGCTGTTACGCCGAGCGCTCCGGGTCCCCACTCCTCCCCGGAGCGCTCGCTACACTCTCGTTACTGCAGCGCCCCGGTCAGATCCTCTGACCGGGTGCGCTGCGATACCGCCTCCAGCCGGGATGCGATTCGCGATGCGGGTGGCGCCCGCTCGCGATGCGCACCCCGGCTCCCGTACCTGACTCGCTCTCCGTCGGTCCTGTCCCGGCGCGCGCGGCCCCGCTCCCTAGGGCGCGCGCGCGCCGGGTCTCTGCGATTTAAAGGGCCACTGCGCCGCTGATTGGCGCAGTGGTTCTAATTAGTGTGTTCACCTGTGCACTCCATATATATACCTCACTTCCCCTGCACTCCCTCGCCGGATCTTGTTGCCCTTGTGCCTAGTGAAAGCGTTCCCTTGTGTGTTCCTAGCCTGTGTTCCAGACCTCCTGCCGTTGCCCCTGACTACGATCCTTGCTGCCTGCCCCGACCTTCTGCTACGTCCGACCTTGCTTCTGTCTACTCCCTTGTACCGCGCCTATCTACAGCAGTCAGAGAGGTTGAGCCGTTGCTAGTGGATACAACCTGGTCACTACCGCCGCAGCAAGACCATCCCGCTTTGCGGCGGGCTCTGGTGAATACCAGTAGTGACTTAGAACCGGTCCACTAGCACGGTCCACGCCAATCCCTCTCTGGCACAGAGGATCCACCTCCTGCCAGCCGGCATCGTGACAGTAGATCTGGCCATGGATCCCGCTGAAGTACCTCTGCCAGTTGTCGCTGACCTCACCACGGTGGTCGCCCAGCAGTCACAATAGATAGCGCAACAAGGCCACCAGCTGTCTCAACTGACCGTGATGCTACAGCAGCTACTACCACAGCTTCAGCAATCATCTCCTCCGCCAGCTCCTGCACCTCCTCCGCAGCGAGTGGCCGCTTCAGGCCTATGACTATCCTTGCCGGATAAATTTGATGGGGACTCTAAGTTTTGCCGTGGCTTTCTTTCACAATGTTCTCTGCACTTGGAGATGATGTCAGACCAGTTTCCTACTGAAAGGTCTAAGGTGGCTTTCGTAGTCAGCCTTCTGTCTGGAAAAGCTCTGTCATGGGCCACACCGCTCTGGGACCGCAATGACCCCGTCACTGCCTCTGTACACTCCTTCTTCTCGGAAATTCGTAGTGTCTTTGAGGAACCTGCCCGAGCCTCCTCTGCTGAGACTGCCCTGCTGAACCTGGTCCAGGGTAATTCTTCCGTTGGCGAGTACGCCATACAATTCCGTACTCTTGCTTCTGAACTATCCTGGAATAATGAGGCCCTCTGCGCGACCTTTAAAAAAGGCCTATCCAGCAACATTAAAGATGTTCTGGCCGCACGAGAAATTCCTGCTAATCTACATGAACTCATTCATCTTGCCACTCGCATTGACATGCGTTTTTCCGAAAGGCGTCAGGAGCTCCGCCAGGATATGGACTTTGTTCGCACGAGGCGTTTTTTCTCCCCGGCTCCTCTCTCCTCTGGTCCTCTGCAATCCGTTCCTGTGCCTCCCGCCGTGGAGACTATGCAAGTTGACCGGTCTCGCCTGACACCTCAAGAGAGGACACGACGCCGCATGGAGAATCTCTGCCTGTACTGTGCCGGTACCGAACACTTCCTGAAGGATTGTCCTATCCGTCCTCCCCGCCTGGAAAGACGCACGCAGACTCCGCACAAAAGTGAGACAGTCCTTGATGTCTACTCTGCTTCTCCACGTCTTACTGTGCCTGTGCGGATATCTGCATCTACCTTCTCCTTCTCTACTATGGCCTTCTTGGATTCCGGATCTGCAGGAAACTTTAGACTGCTGAGACACAATTAGCTCCTAGCAGGCTATAACTACCCCTCCCCCTTACTACAATAAATACTTAAATAATAACTGACACAACAACAATTTAACTTTTCCGTGGGTGGGGATCGGCCACAGCTTTATTTATAAAATTACTTATATAAATAACAATTTAACTGTAACAAAGACACCGATTGGCTTCTTACCAACCCGAGAGGTGCTGCCACACCGTCCTGTGTGGAGGTCTACCCCGGGTTGACCCCGCTTTCACCGTCTTCTTACCGCCACGGAGGAGACCAGTTAGCCCTACACTGGGCTCCGACCCCCACCCAAGAGATAGTGGATAGCCAACACCTGGGGCCACCTCCAGCCCCCCAGCACACCCAACACATTTCCTCTCCAGGAAATCCGCTCAGCGCTTTTCCTCTCCAGGAAATCCGCTCAACACTTTTCCTCTCCAGGAAATCCGCTCAACACTTTTCCTCTCCAGGAAATCCGCTCAACACTTTTCCTCTCCAGGAAATACGGGTACCTGCCACCAGGACCAATTTTTTAAATTTATTTATTAAATTTTTTTTTTTTTTTTTTTTTTTTTTTATAACCCGTGTGAACTCATCTCTCAGACTCGCCCATACACCGAAGGGTGCTGCAGCACTCGCACCACCTCGAAAGCCGCTCTCAAAACAAAAACACACCTGGGAAACATCAAACTGGGCGAATATAGCAACACAACATGCAGATCGCCCGCGGCCGTCGTGCAGCGCTACCCTCTCCGGAAACCCAGCCACCTCCGCCGGCCCCGATACAAAAAGAGAGCAAATCCAGAACTCACAAAACAGTAATTCGCGGACCCTCATGGAGCACGAGCTGCGTGTCACGGATCGCCTAAACAGTCTCGGACCGACGGGCCTTTATTAGTTTTATTTTTCATTTTATATTTTTAAACTTTTACCATGAAACGCACAAAATAGGCACCCAAAAACACAGACACCCAAGTCCCATGGAAGGAGACGAGGAGAAAGAAAAAGTGCCCCATCCACATAGCCCTGAAAAAAGCTAGCGCAAAAACTCGGATCAGAAAAACAACGCAAAAGCGACAACCAAAAAACCTGCAGCCGCCACTAAGCGACCCAAAAACAGATAGGAAAAACCGGTCGCCGACAGCAAGGCCACCCACTCGCGGGGCCAGCCCCTATGTATACACCACCCGCAAAGCAGAAAGAAAATCACCCCCTGCCATGTGCCGTGCAGCACAGCGGGAAAGCCACCCAACTTTTTATTTATTTATTTTTTTAGATTATTTATTATTTTTATTTTATTTTTATTTTTAGCTGATTCACATGAACAGGTGAAGATCCCACAACACATACTCAGAATGTTATTTGGATACACTGAGAACACTGCCCAAATCTCGAACCTCCTTGGAGAGGTGACACAGCAGATAACTTCCGTCATCACATCCTATTAAAACGAAACAGGAAATCAAACATTAGCCTCGTAAGGTCACTGCAAAGGGCATTCCAGGTACCGAAACCAATATTTATTTATTACTTTTTTTTTTTTTTTTTTATGTTTTTATCCCCTGTCCACAGACCCTTTAGAACCTCCGGGACCCCCCACGACTGTAGATAGACATCCCGGCCTCCACACCAACACCAACCACTCGCAAGTACCGTACCGTGAGTGCGACCAAGTCGCAGGAGCCACCAAAGCGGACAACAAATTACACCACTCTCCCCGATGACCCACGGGCCGGCCACACAAGCAACCCTCCGGAACTACAGCCAGAGAAAACAGGACAAAGCGTCAACACCCAATACCGACCCAGGGAGCATAGCCCTGAAAGAAATTGTAACTCCAAACAGCGAAGCACTAGATGCAACAGACAGAGCACAGGAAGAAAAACACGCCCCGTGATCACTCAAATCACACACTAGAAAAGAAGAAAAGCATCACAAAATTAGCGCGCAACCAAGCGCAGGGGACTTGCAACCCACACAGTAACGTTACAAGCCTAGAACATGAGCTGCCGAAGCAAGCACCCAAAGTCCCACAACCAACACCAAGGGAGAAGCACAAACAAAACCCCAAGCATGGCAGAAACCCACTGACTACCAAGACCCAGGGGTAAACCACCCCACCGCACCACTGGAAAACCAAACACCACACCAACAACCGACCAAACCAGCCACATCCGAGAACAAAGCGAGCTCCCCGTGCAGGGAACTGAAAGCAGGCCAGGCCACCGCATGACCCTTGAAAAAACCCCAACCAACCGAAATGTCAGCCCAAAGCGTACCAGGGGCACATATGCGGGGGGCCCAAATACCAGACACCCTCGGCGGCCAAAGACAACCTGCAGGAAAAAACTCCGCCCAGAACCATATTCCATGCGGAACTTACAGTAAACCAGCAAGGACCGGAACAGGGGCACCTAGCGAGCCCCGAGGAAACCAAAGCAGAGAAAACGCAACCACTCCCCGTCCACAGGAAAACTGCAGACCAACGCCAACGCGGCATGCGGAAGACCGCAACAAACCACACCCCAACAAGCGTAGAGCACAGGAGTATCCCCCTCCGGAAAACCACCACAAACAAAAGAAACCACGAGGAAAGACAAACTGAGACTTAAAGCGAAACCTACCCACCGCCACATCAGCTAAAGCACCCAGCACGACATACAGGAGTCCCATGCCTACCAAAGATCGGGAGCAAAACAGGAGAAAACATCAGACAATACACTAGGACAAACAGAGCAGCGGAGAGGGACTACAACTAGTGACGGAGAGAAACACCAAACAAAGGGGGAGAAAACCAAAAGAAACAAAACCGTAACTGGGTGCCACCGATTCAAAATAAAGAACAAGCCTCAGGAGCTAAATCCACAAAACCCGGTCATCCAGAGCGTAAGGCCAAAAGACCACTCACCTAAGCGTGCACCGCAGAATTGATACCACACCAAAGCACCCCGTCAAGAAAAGACGTACCCAACTCACAACCAGAGACCAACATAGACATACACCAATATCCGAGACCCAAAACCAACAAACCCACAGGAACAAAAGGTGGAAACTACCAGAACAGCCATAAGCACACTAACCGGGGAAGGAGAGGGCACCAACCCAGCTAGCCAGTTGAAGACAACTGGCCCGCCAAAGCCCCAAGGGCAGGCACGAAAATAGAGCCCCCCCTGCCCCCCCGCAACAGCACACTCACTAAGTCCAGAAGATGGAGAAGGCACAAAAGCAGGACGAACCACTTTACCACCGCAGGCGTTGAACAAGGCACGCTGGAGACCACCTGGTTGCGGGTACTCTGCCGCCGCCCGGAATGGCGCCGAGAAACCAGCAGCAGAGAACTCAGGAAGAGGGACAGCAGCGGAGAGGGTTTGGGGTGCAGTGGCTGCCTGAACCATGCGCCGTGATCCGAAGTTTACAGCGATACAATTATCGCGTCAAACAGAGTTGCGATATAAATATATATATATATATATATTTTATTTATTATTTTTCTTTTTTTTTTTTTTTTTTTTTATAGGTATGAAAAGCGACCAAAATACGCTATATGGGACTAGTAAAATTTATATATTTAATTTTCAATTCGCGCTTACACGCGGATCAAATGAGGATATATAACTTGATAGCGCGGACATTGACGCACGTGGCAATACCACATGTGCCTGTGTATTGAAATCTACAGAGTTTGTACTTTTTTTTTTTTTTTTTTTTTTTGTTTTGTTTTATTGTAATTTTTCTTTTATTTTTTTCTTTTTTTCTTTTAATTTTTTTGTATTTATTTATTTATTTATTTATTTTTTTTACTTTTATCAATTAATTATTTATTTTTTAAATTAATTAATTAAGTAAATTTTTATAAATTTTTTTTTTTTTTTTTAAAATTTTTTTTGCGCATACGCCATTGAAGGAATGCTGCAATCGAAGACATATTTAGATAGTACGGACATGTACGCACGCAGCGATACCATATACATGCTTGATGTAATACAGTTTTTATTTTATTTATTTATTTAATTAATATCAGTTATGTATTTATATTTTAATTCACGTTTTTATGTATGGGGGAAAAAGGGGGGGGGAGGAGTGATCTAAACATTTATCATGGCAAGGGTTAAAAAAAATTTTTTATTTTTATTTTTTTTTTATTTTTTTTGTGCGCAATGCTATAGCTCCATAGGGAGCCATAACACTGCACACACAGATCACTTGCCATGTATTAACATGGCAATGATCTGGGTTGTCAGTGATTGATTGCTCAAGCCTGAATTTCAGGCTTGGGGCAATCAATCCACGAGCGGACGCGCAGGAGGCAGGTGAGTGACCCTCCTGCTGCGTTCCAGCTGATCGGGACATCGCGATTTAATCGCGATGGTCCCGATCAGCCCGACTGAGCAGCCGGGACGCCTATACATACATTCAGATGCGGCGATCAACTTTGATCGCCGCATCCGAAAAGGTAATGCCGGACATCTGCCCGATCGGCGATGTCCGGCATTAGCACGGGTCCTGGTTGCTAATAGCAACTGGGACCCAATGGCTATGATGCGCGCTCGCCTTGTGAGCGCGCATCATAGCTGGGAACACGCAAATGGACGTTAATAAACGTCCATTTGCGCAAGGCTACACAAAACAGCCGCAGCAACCCAGGGGCCGCCACCGCAGACGGAGGGGACAGCAACGGGGAGGAGGCAAAGCGCGCACATAAGGAGCACGCATGGGAAGGGGGCTCGGGCCAGGGGCAGAGAAGTGAATTGGAGGAACGGGCAAGGAAAAGGATTAAAGGTACGGGAAGGGGATTAAAGGAACGGGGCAGGGAAGAGGAGTAAAGGAACGGGCAGGACAGGCGAACGGGGGGGGGGGGGGGGGGTGTTAAAGGAGAGCGGGACTGTGAGAGGGCGAGAGGTCCGCCAGCCTCCCGAACCTAACGCCAGGGTGCAACAGGAGGGGAGGCCAGCTCAGCCACAAGCGAGCATGCCAACCCTCACCCTCCTGCTCCATCCGGGCCATAATATAAGGGGCAGTAACATACCAACCGGCAGACAAAACTCCGGGTCCTGGGCAGATTGAGGGGGGAAGGGAGGCACCACAGCTATAAATACCCAGGGGAGGGCCTCTGAAAGCCCGGGAAACTATTAAACCCCTGATTGGTGCACTCCTTCCCCCCCCACCCATGGGACATACCACTGTAGCCATTTGCAAGTTTTACAGGCGGGGGAGGGGGCTAAAAACCTTGCCTGTATATTTCTTAACCTCTTACTGCTCACCAGTCAGGGGGCAAGCTAGTTATGCACAGCTTGCCCCTCCATTTTGGCCTCTCTCATCAACAGGTTCAACATCCCGGTAACCAGTCTCGCCAGGCCCCTCTACATCAATTGTGTTAACAATGAAAGATTGGACTGTACCATACGTTACCGCACGGAGCCCCTTCTAATGTGCATCGGACCTCATCAAGAAAAAATTGAGTTCTTGGTCCTCCCCAATTGCACTTCCGAAATTCTCCTTGGACTACCGTGGCTCCAACGCCATTCCCCAACCCTGGATTGGTCCACGGGGGAGATCAAGAGCTGGGGTACCTCTTGTTTCAAGGACTGCCTTAAACCGGTTCCCAGTACTCCCTGCTGTGACCCTGTGGTTCCCCCTGTAACCGGTCTCCCTAAGGCCTATATGGACTTTGCTGATGTGTTTTGCAAAAAACAAGCTGAGACTCTACCTCCTCACAGGCCTTATGACTGTCCTATTGACCTCCTCCCGGGCACTACTCCACCCCGGGGCAGAATTTATCCTCTGTCCGCCCCAGAGACTCTTGCTATGTCTGAGTACATCCAGGAAAATTTAAAAAAGGGGTTTATCCGCAAATCCTCCTCTCCTGCCGGAGCTGGATTTTTCTTTGTGTCCAAAAAAGATGGCTCCCTACGTCCTTGCATTGACTACCGCGGTCTTAATAAAATCACGGTAAAGAACCGCTACCCTCTACCTCTTATCTCTGAACTCTTTGATCGCCTCCAAGGTGCCCACATCTTTACCAAACTGGACTTAAGAGGTGCTTATAATCTCATCCGCATCAGGGAGGGGGATGAATGGAAAACGGCATTTAACACTAGAGATGGACACTTTGAGTATCTGGTCATGCCCTTTGGCCTGTGCAACGCCCCTGCCGTCTTCCAAGACTTTGTTAATGAAATTTTTCGTGATCTCTTATATTCCTGTGTTGTTGTGTATCTGGACGATATTCTGATTTTTTCTGCCAACCTAGAAGAACACCGCCAGCATGTCCGCATGGTTCTTCAGAGACTTCGTGACAATCAACTTTATGCCAAAATGGAGAAATGTCTGTTTGAATGTCAATCTCTTCCTTTCCTAGGATACTTGGTCTCTGGCCAGGGACTACAAATGGATCCAGACAAACTCTCTGCCGTCTTAGATTGGCCACGCCCCTCCGGACTCCGTGCTATCCAACGTTTTTTGGGGTTCGCCAATTATTACAGACAATTTATTCCACATTTTTCCACCATTGTGGCTCCTATCGTGGCTTTAACCAAGAAGAATGCCAATCCTAAGTCCTGGTCTCCTCAAGCGGAAGACGCCTTTAAACGGCTCAAGTCGGCCTTTTCTTCTGCTCCCGTGCTCTCCAGACCTGACCCTTCTAAACCCTTCCTATTGGAGGTTGATGCCTCCTCAGTAGGAGCCGGAGCGGTTCTTCTACAAAAAAATTCTTCCGGGCATGCTGTTACCTGTGGGTTTTTTTCTAGGACCTTCTCTCCGGCGGAGAGGAACTACTCCATCGGGGATCGAGAGCTACTGGCCATTAAATTAGCACTTGAGGAATGGAGGCATCTGCTGGAGGGATCTAAATTTCCAGTTATTATTTACACCGATCACAAGAATCTCTCCTATCTCCAGTCTGCCCAACGGCTGAATCCTCGCCAGGCCAGGTGGTCTCTGTTCTTTGCCCGGTTTAATTTTGAAATTCACTTTCGCCCTGCCGATAAGAACATCAGGGCCGATGCTCTCTATCGTTCCTCGGATGCCTCGGAAGTAGAGCTCTCTCCGCAACACATCATTCCTCCTGACTGCCTGATCTCCACTTCTCCAGCCTCCATCAGGCAAACTCCTCCAGGGAAGACCTTCGTCTCTCCACGCCAACGCCTCGGAATCTTCAAATGGTGTCACTCCTCCCATCTCGGAGGCCATGCGGGCATCAAAAAATCCGTGCAACTCATCTCTCGTTTCTATTGGTGGCCGACTCTGGAGACGGATGTTGTTGATTTTGTGCGGGCCTGCACTGTCTGTGCCCGGGACAAGACTCCTCGCCAGAAGCCTGCTGGTCTCCTTCACCCTCTGCCTGTCCCCGAACAGCCTTGGTCTCTGATTGGTATGGACTTTATTACAGACTTACCCCCATCCCGTGGCAACACTGTTGTTTGGGTGGTCGTTGATCGATTTTCCAAGATGGCACATTTTATTCCTCTTCCTGGTCTTCCTTCAGCGCCTCAGTTGGCAAAACAATTTTTTGTACACATTTTTCGTCTTCACGGGTTGCCCACGCAGATTGTCTCGGATAGAGGCGTCCAATTCGTGTCTAAATTCTGGAGGGCTCTCTGTAAACAACTTAAGATTAAATTAAACTTTTCTTCTGCTTATCATCCTCAATCCAATGGGCAAGTAGAAAGAATTAACCAGGTCCTGGGTGATTATTTACGGCATTTTGTTTCCTCCCACCAGGATGACTGGGCAGATCTTCTACCATGGGCCGAATTCTCGTATAACTTCAGACTCTCTGAATCTTCTTCCAAATCCCCATTTTTCGTGGTGTACGGCCGTCACCCTCTTCCCCCCCTCCCTCCTCCCTTGCCCTCTGGTTTGCCCGCTGTGGATGAAATAACTCGTGATCTTTCCACCATATGGAAAGAGACCCAAAATTCTCTCTTACAGGCTTCATCACGCATGAAGAAGTTTGCTGATAAGAAAAGAAGAGCTCCCCCCATTTTTTCTCCCGGAGACAAGGTATGGCTCTCCGCTAAATATGTCCGCTTCCGTGTTCCCAGCTACAAATTGGGACCACGCTATCTTGGTCCTTTCAAAGTTTTGTGCCAGATTAACCCTGTCTCTTACAAACTTCTTCTTCCTCCTTCTCTTCGTATTCCTAATGCCTTTCATGTCTCTCTTCTTAAACCACTCATCCTCAACCGTTTCTCTCCTAAACTTATTTCTCCCACTCCTGTCTCCGGTTCTTCGGACATCTTTCCTGTAAAGGAGATACTGGCCTCCAAAAAGGTCAGAGGGAAAACCTTTTTTCTGGTTGACTGGGAGGGCTGTGGTCCTGAAGAGAGATCCTGGGAACCTGAGGACAATATCCTAGATAAAAGTCTGGTCCTCAGGTTCTCAGGCTCAAAGAAGAGGGGGAGACCCAAGGGGGGGGGGTACTGTTACGCCGAGCGCTCCGGGTCCCCGCTCCTCCCCGGAGCGCTCGCTACACTCTCGTTACTGCAGCGCCCCGGTCAGATCCTCTGACCGGGTGCGCTGCGATACCGCCTCCAGCCGGGATGCGATTCGCGATGCGGGTGGCGCCCGCTCGCGATGCGCACCCCGGCTCCCGTACCTGACTCGCTCTCCGTCGGTCCTGTCCCGGCGCGCGTGGCCCCGCTCCCTAGGGCGCGCGCGCGCCGGGTCTCTGCGATTTAAAGGGCCACTGCGCCGCTGATTGGCGCAGTGGTTCTAATTAGTGTGTTCACCTGTGCACTCCATATATATACCTCACTTCCCCTGCACTCCCTCGCCGGATCTTGTTGCCCTTGTGCCTAGTGAAAGCGTTCCCTTGTGTGTTCCTAGCCTGTGTTCCAGACCTCCTGCCGTTGCCCCTGACTACGTTCCTTGCTGCCTGCCCCGACCTTCTGCTACGTCCGACCTTGCTTCTGTCTACTCCCTTGTACCGTGCCTATCTACAGCAGTCAGAGAGGTTGAGCCGTTGCTAGTGGATACGACCTGGTCACTACCGCCGCAGCAAGACCATCCCGCTTTGCGGCGGGCTCTGGTGAATACCAGTAGTGACTTAGAACCGGTCCACTAGCACGGTCCACGCCAATCCCTCTCTGGCACAGAGGATCCACCTCCTGCCAGCCGGCATCGTGACAATAGCTATGCAGTGAGCTGGGTTGTTGCAATGGTGTAGCAGGGTCTGATGGTATTAACCCTATGGGGTAACCCCTGATTAGTCGTGACACCAGGATGTGGTTGTTTTCTGTGTAAGGCCCTGACGACAACCAACCCAGAAACGGCAGGCAATAAAGGAATGTCCACAGCAGGAATTGTGCGATAACTGGAACTTTTACTTAAACTTGTTATGGAACAGTCTTTACAGTTATGCAGTTTCTTTAGAGGCAACCAGGATGCAGGATACCTCACAGGCTTGCTGGAACTTGTAGTATTGAAATTAATGCAGGCCACTGTGCTACTAATTGAATACTTGAATTGAGTAGTAGTCACTAGAATTGTAGACAGAGCTTGATAACTCATGTTTTGAAGTGGCTGCAGGTTTCTTAGGCTTTGGCCTAGTTCCAATTGTGCAAAAATTGGTATTGCTGTAGTGTACAGGATGAGGAGCAGGAACCAAGAGAGTGAATTTAGAGACTACAGCCCCTTATATACTAAGGAGGCTGGACTAAAGCCCATTGGTTGCAAAGCCTGTAGGTCCTGTACCCAGGGAACCCTGGGTACATCACATGACAGTAGATCACATGACCCAGGAAGGTCCTATACATTTTATACAATTGTACAACCTTTATACATACTGAACAATATGTACAAAACACTTACAATGCATTTATATGAAGCAAGAACTGATGAGCAAGGGGGGAAGCCCCGCAGGAGAGCCCTATGGACTGCAGGGACTCTTCCTGAGGGGACTTAGGAAGGGTACAGGACCATGTCCTGTACCGGGATACCACAGAAGGCATTATCATTATTCCCTATATCTAGCGGGGAGCTGTCATGGCAGTGAGGTAATGGCTATATATAGGATACCTCCTATATATAAATTGCCATAAATAAGAGACATTGTACACTTAAACATTTTTGTACAAACATATTAAATACATTTTATTATAGCACATCATAAACATTATAGTATACCAATATGTGTATGTATACCAATATGTGTATTCACTTGTGCAAAATATGAACGAAAATATATAACTCTGACAGTATATACAGATTTTTCTAGTACCACTCCACAGTTCTGGTACGTTTTGGAGTTCTTAGTAAAGAATCACGGCTAAGTGCCAGGCACATGCTTACGTATATGGTTACGAATAAACTCCTTGACAAGTTCATCAGGCACTTTTTCTTAAACGTTGCATAACCTGTAGACAACAAAAGTACTTCTCACAGCAAAGTGACAGATAGCAGAGTAGAATCTTCAACCAGAAAACTTGCCATCCCAACCTCGCCTGTCGGACTGTTTCTGAGGCTGGGACATGTAACGGGTCCATGGGACTGTGCCCCCTCCATTGGACTCACTCGAGTGTTCCAGTTCACCCATGACAAGGTAGATTTTGTAATGTTGGAGCTGATGGTGACCACCATTTGCACCGCAGCAGCCTGCGCCACTGGGGAACAGCCGTTGGTGCCTGTTGAGCCGGCCAAACCTCCTCCTCAGCAGTAGTAGGCCAAGGTTCTTTAGTTGGTGCCCGCTGGTTAGGCCAAACCTCCTCAACCACAGGAGTAGGCCTGGGCACATTTACAGATGACTTTGGACGGTACTTCTGTGCCATGACAGGCGCCTCGGGTATGTAGCTCTCCTCCTCCTGGACGGTTCCTCAGACTTTGGGTGGCAGCAAACCTAAAGGATCAGCGTCCTAGTCGTCCGATGGGAAGTAGGCAGGCTTCCCTGGCAGGGGAAGAAGGTGCTCCCTCATATAATGGATAAGTCCGGGCTCATCGCCAAATAGCCACCGGGGTAACGGTGACCGGGTACGTACTGCAGACTTCTAGACCTGGGGGGTTTGCTCTAGCACACACATATAGACACTGTGACATACATGTATATATAAATATATACACAAATTCACATGCATGTAGAAACTAATACACACACACGCACACACATATATAAATATACACAATGTCACACACAAGCACACACATATACACACTATGACACATTAATACACTTCACTTTTTACTGGATTTCTTATTACAGAGTGGGGACACACACCAGGACAGGACTGTACCAGCCAGCAGTGATGTGACAATCCAGAAGGTCTTCCCTTGCCTCTTCTCTATGACTAGAGTCCAGTGCTTCTCAATTATTTTCTGTCATGCCCCCCCTAGGAAGAAGAAAACATTTCGCGCCCCCCCCCCCCCCCCCCCGCGCGACTGTAAATAGTATCATTTGCCTATAAAATTGTTATAAGTACACCTCTGCATAACACTGTATCCTTATTAACGTATATGAGGCTCTGTACACTGACAACAAGCAGGGCTCTGTACACTGACAACAAGCAGGGCCTGTACACTGACAACAAGCGGGGCTCTGTACACTGACAACAAGCAGGGCCTGTACACTGACAACAAGCAGGGCCTGTACACTGACAACAAGCGGGGCTCTGTACACTGACAACAAGCAGGGCTCTGTACACTGACAACAAGCAGGGCTCTGTACACTGACAACAAGCGGGGCTCTGTACACTGACAACAAGCAGGGCTCTGTACACTGACAACAAGCAGGGCTCTGTACACTGACAACAAGCGGGGCTCTGTACACTGACAACAAGCAGGGCTCTGTACACTGACAACAAGCAGGGCTCTGTACACTGACAACAAGCGGGGCTCTGTACACTGACAACAAGCTGGGCTCTGTACACTGACAACAAGCAGGGCTCTTTACATGGAGGACAAGCAGGGCCTGTACGAGAGAGAGCAGGGCGGTGGGCGCACTGCTCGGTGGCACAGTGAACTCCGACATGGTGGGCTGCTGCGCTTAGACGTGAGGTCAAGTCACCCCGGTGACGTGACCTCACGTCTGAACGTAGCAGCGCGCCACGCCGGAGTTCAAAGCGCCTCTCCCAGGCAGCCACACTGACAACCCAGGGCTGTAAGTAAGATCCAGCCGTAGAGTTGCTAGGCAACCAACGCCGTGTGGGACGCCGCTTGCGAGTGAGTCGGATAATCCAATCTAGACATCCAATATGACAGTATCTACAGAGGTCAAACGAGCCCCCCATTACGGAGCCTCGCGCCCCCCACTGGACTAGACTGTTGTAATGAATTACATGAGAGATGTTCACCTCTTTCAGCCGCTGACAGACACATTACCGTATTTTTCACCGTATACGACGCACCTTTTCTTCCCCAAAACTGGGGGGGAAAGTTGGTGTGTCTTATATGGCGAATACACACCTATCGCGGCGGTCCCTGCGGCCATCAACGGCCGGGACCCGCGGCTCATACAGGACATCGATCACGGTGATGCCCTGTATTAACCCTTCAGACGATCAAAGCTGACCGCCGCGTCTGAAGTGAAAGTAACACTAACCAGGCTGCAACGGGAGGGACCTTACCTGCCTCCTCGGTGTCTGCTCCGTGCCGGGATCCCCTGCATGTCCAGCGCTCTCCTTCGCCATCATCACGTCGTCGCGCACACCACCCAGTCATCCAGCGACGGAGAGCGAGGATACCGGGCAGCAGAGACGTGCCGGAGCGACGGGGACACCCCGGGGACGGGGCGACAGCGATGGAGGGCGACATCCAGGGCAGCGGTGACGGGTCCGGAGCAGCGGGGTATTACCTCCTATCCAGTGGCCTTCAAGCTACGGACCTCCAGATGTCGCAAAACTACAACTCCCGGCATGCCCGGACAGCCAACGGCTGTCCGGGCATGCTGGGAGTTGTAGTTTTGCGACATCTGGAGGTCTGCTGATTGAAGATCACTGTGACCTATACTTTACATTGTATTCTAGATTTTCCTCATTTAAAATTGGGTGCGTCTTATATGCCGGAGCATCCTATAGGGCGAAAAATATGGTATATACAGACTGTAAATGTACATGAGCTAGAGGAGAAGGGTTCGGGATGTGCTCCAAAGAGTCAGGGCAAATGAGATCTTGGTGATATTGGCCCAATTTAATAGGATACCTAAAAAGTTGACCAGTCTGGATAATCGTCTCGTCCTGCACTTCCCCTGTCCTATATGTGCCATGATCGGTGTAATATATCCGCATTTAATCTTGTGTGGTGCAGTCAGTTCATTATAAGGCCAATTTTCCATAGTGCACGGTCCTCCCTAACCTCTGCCAGTGACCCTCAGTGCTTATTGATCGTCTACAGAATTCAGCGTCAGCAGTCTGGTGCCGGCGATCTGACTGTCTGAATGGAAGCGTTCCTCTGGAATTCTATATATACAAGTAGCTCGGACTAAAGCAGCTGTTGTAGATAATTGAAGAAAATGGTCGACAACATTTCATGAGGACATGAAGTGATATAGATTGGGCTATACTGTAATTCATAGGTAGGGTGAAAACTTCTCTAAAGGACCTCCTCTCTGAAAAAACCACCCCGGATTATCAGTTCCACATTTATTATGCTTTCTTTGAGGAAACCATTTTTTGTGCAATTTTGGGTGGTCATCTCAAAGAGATACTGTGCTTCTACAAATAATGGGGGAGATTCATCAAAACTTGTGTAGAGGAAAAGTTGACCCGTTGCCCATAGCAACCAATCAGATGACTTCTTTCATTTTTGATAAGGCCTCTGAGAAATGAAAGAAGCCATCTGATTGGTTGCTATGGGCAACTGGTCAAATTTTCCTCTGCACAGGTTTTGATAAATCTCCCACATTGTATCAATAATATTTACTGCGGGGCATGATGACTCCCAGGAGCCAGGTCGCCATGGTGACTATTAATTTTATTGTGGGGCCTAGGTTTATGTCACCCCTTTCCAATAGGGGTTGTCCATCTTAAAAAAAAAAAAAGTTTTACTTACCTCCCCCTCCATCCTGTGCTGCGCTACAGTGTTACATAAGCAGCGGATATCATTACCGCAGCCAATCAGCAGACTTCACAGTTATGCTCCTTACTCAGAAGTACATAGCTTGACCACTGATGCTACTGGCTGGCTGCGGTGGTCACATGACATCCGCTGCTCGGGTATTACTGGAGCGCCATATGGAGATAGAAAGGGAAATCAGCGTGGGAAGGGAGGCGGAGGTAAGGAAATATCGTTTTCTTTTCCTCAAAGATGAGTGGACACAAATGATCATGACCCATGAGGGGAAATGAGAGGGACAGTAATGACTGTGTGGTGAGGGTGTGATGAGAGCAGATTACCCTAGGGTAGATGGCATTAACCCCCAGGGGCAGATGGCATTAACCCCTTTTGTTAGTGATGCCAGAAGGTATACCGCTGAATCCTGGGCTAGGCACGGGGCAAATAATGACTCCGACACCAAGTTATGGAACAACGTCAGCTTTACTGAGGTAGAAAGGTGTAACAGTCTTGACAGCTCAGTTAGGCCCAAAAAGGTAAACAGTGACTTCAGAGACTCTAGGGCTCGCTGGGACTTATAGTGGATTTGGACAATTTTCTGCAGGCCCACGCTGACTTGATACAGACTGATCTTGACTGACTTAAGTAGACTGACTTGACAGGCTTCACCCCGTATGCAGCTTACCAGGTATTTTGACGTTCATCTGTGGGGCAGTAGACTTTTGGCTGCCTGGTAGGCTTTGGGCCTCCTCAGGACACCAGACACTCTCTCAGGACTTGACTGTTCTGAATCTTAGCTAAGACTCTACTCCCACTATCTAGCTCCTCCCAGGGTTTATATGGGGGAGACTCTGGAGGGGTCCCATAGGTCACCCTATTTGTCACATGGTCACTAGTACCTTCCTTGGTTACAATACATGACAACAGTATTTAAAGGTACATAACAATATATACACAATACATTAGATAACATAGGCACTTAAAGGGGTACTCTGCTGTTAGACTTCTTATCCCCTCCGCTGGGGACCCCCACGATCCCCCCCCTGGAGCAGCCCGGTACCTCGGCAGCCTTGAGCTAAGTTTTCTCCGAGGCTGATGATGGGCGTGCAGGGGACAGGGCATCGTGACATCACGACCCCACCCCTTTGTGACGTCACGTCCGCCCCCCTCAATGCAAGTCTATGGAAGGGGCGTCACACCCCTGCACAGCCCATTATCAAAAAACTTAGCTCCAGGCTGCTGAGGTACGGGGTTGCTGCGGGGGGGGGGGGGGGGGAATCGTGGGGGTCCTTTGGATAGGGAATAAGATGTCTAACAGTGAAGTACCCCTTTAATACTGTTTATGGAACATAGAAGAAAGGGAGGCCCAGGGGTCACTGAAATAGAGCCCACCTGACAGGGCAGCAATGGTACAGGGGTGCAACTCCTGTACTGGGCCACCACAACTGTGACACAGGGAGAGAGAGACAAGGGTACATTAATGACTGTGACACAGGAAGAGATAAGGGAACACTAATGAATGTGACACAGGGAAAGATGAGGGGACTCTAATAACTGATCATGTGACGTCACATTGTGCACTGATCATATGATGTCACATGCTTGCTCCTAACTTTTTGTGCTGGCTCCTAGATTAACAACAAATTTGTCTAGCCCTGATGTAATGTATTGTCTTCAGTCTCCTAGAATTCTTTGCATTATTCCTCCCAGCTATATATTTATGATTTAACTATTAGTTTGTGGGCCGGGGACAACCCAGACATTTTTGTTCAAAAAGCCAGCCGCCTCTGGAGTCTCAGTAACACTCAGCAGGTACCAATAAATAATGGATATGATCAAGACTGCAGAATATGTAAGCAAGAAGTAATGCCTGCGTGTCCTACTATATAAGGAAGGAATTCAGTGTATTGTAAGCAGGAACATTCCCGTCAGGAATAGGATGGTCCATAATCCACAGAAGAGATGTATAATGAAAAAAGAGTCATAATACCCAGTTGTTGTGAAATTTACAATAATCTGGCATGCACTAACTGCAAATCATATATTAAAAACAAAAAATAGATTATAAATTAGTGTGTTGCAGAGAGGCCCTTGTTCAGCCTTCTTCTCTATGCCGTAGACCAGTGTTACACAACCAGTGTGCAGCAAGCTGTTGCAAAACCATATTGTCAGAACAAGACAACATTGAGAAATGATCGTCACTACATGTGTGGTGATAGTACTGGGTGTAAGTATGGTTAAGATGTAGAATAGCTGGGAGTTGTAGTCCTTTAATTTGTATGGTGTAGCTAATCCGGTGTTCCCTTTAACCCAACCGCAATATTTTGTCAAAGTAGCTGTTCCCGAATGCAAAGTCCAGAAATAAGACCAGAGGAAAATAAAATTCTGTGGAACAGCTTGGCTGAACTTCTTGTGCAATTCCAATGTAATGCAGTTGCTTTGGTACAGCTTGGAAAAGTAGATATTTGGGCACTGTCTCTTTTAAATTATGATTTTTTTTTTTTGCAGCTTTACTGAATTTAGCAATGTTTGAGGTGCCAAAGTTACTGAAACTACTAGCGAGGATCTTCTCAGGTTATCATTTCTTTACTCATACAACTCAGGTCCGTGACTCGATACTCCGAAGGACATATGCAGAAAACTTTTGGTCATGTGATAGCCAATCAACACTAATTCCGGAATCCAACTAACGACCGGAATACAACAAATAGAATAGTGTATTGCAGAGAGACCCTTGTTTAGCCTTCTTCTCTATGACATAGATGTGTGTCCCCCAACCAATGTGCCCACCAGCAGTTGCAAAACTACAATTCCCAGCATGCCCGGACAGCCTTAGGCTGTCCGGGCATGCTGGGAGTTGTAGTTTTGCAAAAGCTGTAGACGCACTGGTTAGGAAACCCTGGCGTAGACATTAAACTCCTTCTTGGAGATGAAGAAACTTGAGCATGTTATCCTCACAGCATGCACAGCACCAGAAATGGTGACTTGATTGTAGACAGGATTTTACCTATGTAGAAGACATGTGGCCTCGGTTTGGCACTGGCCAAAACCAGGCCTCAACTGATTCTAGCAAATGTAGGTCTTCCCTTATCTCCTGGGAGAGAGAGGTTGGACTAAAGACTTCTCCTGCAACCATTGGTTTGGAGGATCACGTGACCAAGGCATAATCCATCTGGGTACAGTATAATAATAACTCTCCAGTACCTTATACACGTTTATGCATTATGCAAATCTTTACTCTTAGGTCCCTCTCACACAGTGCTTCTGTTGCAGCAGCCGCCCAATGAAATTTTGTGCACGCGGCAGAATTTCTACAGTGGAAAACCCTGCCACCAAATTTTTTATTCCAGACCAGGGCTGGTTTTACAACTATTGTGGCCCTGGGCAAAATTAAAAGTGTGAACTCAAATGCTGAAATATTGTACCAATAACACAGTGACAAAATACATCACTAGACAAAGATCAGTAGGTTTGAAATAGATCCTGGTTGTAGTGAAGTGTAGTGAAGATCTGCCCCCTTCCTGATTAGTTTTATCAGAAGCGGTCCACGCGCTAGAAAGACCATCCAGAAACCTGTTAGCTGAGTTGATGCTTTCATTTACTAACCAAAAAAAACTTTTATAAAAAGGTTTATATAGATGATAGTGACGTCTGCAAAAGGGATTGTGTGAATTGGGTGTTAAAAGCACTTTATTGGTTAAATCTCCTTCTGCGTACTTTTCTAGAGAGTAGCATTCCTTATCTCTGCTACATTCCAGCATCATCTTCAATGCTCGATGGGAGGGGGAAGGAGCAGTTTAGTTCAGTGAGGATCTCTGTATGTAGTTTAGGAAAAATAGACATTTTAATATAAGTATTTATGTTAGTACATACTAATCCACTACAAGTTCACTTCTGGTGGTGCAGAACATCATAATACACACCTCAGGTGCTGCAGAACATCATAATACACACCTCAGGTGCTGCAGAACATCATAATACACACCTCAGGTGCTGCAGAATATCATAATACACACCTCAGGTGCTGCACAACATCATAATACACACCTCAGGTGCTGCGGAACATCATAATACACACCTCAGGTGCTGCAGAACATCATAATACACACCTCAGGTGCTGCAGAACATCATAATACACACCTCAGGTGCTGCAGAATATCATAATACACACCTCAGGTGCTGCAGAACATCATAATACACACCTCAGGTGCTGCGGAACATCATAATACACACCTCAGGTGCTGCGGAACATCATAATACACACCTCAGGTGCTGCAGAACATCATAATACACACCTCAGGTGCTGCAGAACATCATAATACACACCTCAGGTGCTGCAGAACATCATAATACACACCTCAGGTGCTGCAGAACATCATAATACACACCTCAGGTGCTGCAGAATATCACACTACACTTCAGGTGCTGCAGAACATCATAATACACACCTCAGGTGCTGCAGAACATCATAATACACACCTCAGGTGCTGCAGAACATCATAATACACACCTCAGGTGCTGCAGAACATCACACTACACTTCAGGTGCTGCAGAACATCATAATACACACACCACAGGAGCTGCGGAACATCATAATACACACCTCAGGTGCTGCAGAACATCATAATACACACCTCAGGTGCTGCAGAACATCATAATACACACCTCAGGTGCTGCAGAATATCATAATACACACCTCAGGTGCTGCAGAACATCATAATACACACCTCAGGTGCTGCAGAACATCATAATACACACCTCAGGTGCTGCAGAACATCACACTACACCTCAGGTGCTGCAGAACATCATAATACACACCTCAGGTGCTGCAGAACATCACCCTACACCTCAGGTGCTGCAGAACATCATAATACACACCTCAGGTGCTGCAGAATATCATAATACACACCTCAGGTGCTGCAGAACATCACACTACACCTCAGGTGCTGCAGAACATCTTCATACATGATAAAAGGTATGCAATTTTTCAATATCACCTCAGGTGCTGCAGAACATCATAATACACACCTCAGGTGCTGCAGAACATCATAATACACACCTCAGGTGCTGCAGAACATCATAATATACACCTCAGGTGCTGCGGAACATCATATCTGTTACGCCGAGCGCTCCGGGTCCCCGCTCCTCCCCGGAGCGCTCGCCACATCCTCGCTACTGCAGCGCCCCGGTCAGATCCACTGACCGGGTGCGCTGCGATACCGCCTCCAGCCGGGATGCGATTCGCGATGCGGGTGGCGCCTGCTCGCGATGCGCACCCCGGCTCCCGTACCTGACTCGCTCTCCGTCGGTCCTGTCCCGGCGCGCGCGGCCCCGCTCCCTAGGGCGCGCGCGCGCCGGGTCTCTGCGATTTAAAGGGCCACTGCGCCACTGATTGGCGCAGTTGGTCTAATTAGTGTGTTCACCTGTGCACTCCCTATGTATACCTCACTTCCCCTGCACTCCCTCGCCGGATCTTGTTGCCATCGTGCCAGTGAAAGCGTTTCCCAGTGTGTTCCTAGCCTGTGTTCCAGACCTCCTGCCGTTGCCCCTGACTACGATCCTTGCTACCTGCCCCGACCTTCTGCTACGTCCGACCTTGCTCTTGTCTACTCCCTTGTACCGCGCCTATCTTCAGCAGTCAGAGAGGTTGAGCCGTTGCTAGTGGATACGACCTGGTTGCTACCGCCGCTGCAAGACCATCCCGCTTTGCGGCGGGCTCTGGTGAAAACCAGTAGCAGCTTAGAACCGGTCCACTAGCACGGTCCACGCCAATCCCTCTCTGGCACAGAGGATCCACCTCCTGCCAGCCGAATCGTGACAGTAGATCCGGCCATGGATCCCGCTGAAGTTCCACTGCCAGTTGTCGCCGACCTCACCACTGTGGTCGCCCAGCAGTCGCAACAGATAGCGCAACAAGGCCACCAGCTGTCTCAACTGACCGTGATGCTACAGCAGCTACTACCACAGCTTCAGCAATCATCTCCTCCGCCAGCTCCTGCACCTCCTCCGCAGCGAGTGGCCGCTTCCGGCCTACGACTTTCCTTGCCGGATAAATTTGATGGGGACTCTAACTTTTGCCGTGGCTTTCTTTCACAATGTTCCCTGCACTTGGAGATGATGTCGGACCAGTTTACTACTGAAAGGTCTAAGGTGGCTTTCGTAGTCAGCCTTCTGTCTGGGAAAGCTCTGTCATGGGCCACACCGCTCTGGGACCGCAATGACCCCGTCACTGCCTCTGTACACTCCTTCTTCTCGGAAATTCGAAGTGTCTTTGAGGAACCTGCCCGAGCCTCTTCTGCTGAGACTGCCCTGCTGAACCTGGTCCAGGGAAATTCTTCCGTTGGCGAGTACGCCATCCAATTCCGTACTCTTGCTTCCGAATTATCCTGGAATAATGAGGCCCTCTGCGCGACCTTTAAAAAAGGCCTATCCAGCAACATTAAAGATGTTCTGGCCGCACGAGAAATTCCTGCTAACCTGCATGAACTCATTCATCTTGCCACTCGCATTGACATGCGTTTTTCCGAAAGGCGTCAGGAGCTCCGCCAGGATATGGACTTTGTTCGCACGAGGCGTTTTTTCTCCCCGGCTCCTCTCTCCTCTGGTCCTCTGCAATCCGTTCCTGTGCCTCCCGCCGTGGAGGCTATGCAAGTTGACCGGTCTCGCTTGACACCTCAAGAGAGGACACGACGCCGCATGGAGAATCTTTGCCTGTACTGTGCCGATACCGAACACTTCCTGAAGGATTGTCCTATCCGTCCTCCCCGCCTGGAAAGACGTACGCTGACTCCGCACAAAGGTGAGACAGTTCTTGATGTCAACTCTGCTTCTCCACGCCTTACTGTGCCTGTGCGGATATCTGCCTCTACCTTCTCCTTCTCTACTAAGGCCTTCTTGGATTCCGGATCTGCAGGAAATTTTATTTTGGCCTCTCTCATCAACAGGTTCAACATCCCAGTGACCAGTCTCGCCAGACCCCTCTACATTAATTGTGTTAACAATGAAAGATTGGACTGTGCCGTGCGTTACCGCACGGAACCCCTCCTAATGTGCATCGGACCTCATCACGAAATAATTGAGTTTTTGGTCCTCTCCAATTGCACTTCCGAAATTCTCCTTGGACTACCGTGGCTTCAACGCCATTCCCCAACCCTTGATTGGTCCACAGGAGAGATCAAGAGCTGGGGTACTTCTTGTTTCAAGGACTGTCTTAAACCGGTTCCCAGTACTCCCTGCCGTGACCCTGTGGTTCCCCCTGTAACCGGTCTCCCTAAGGCTTATATGGACTATGCTGACGTATTTTGCAAAAAGCAAGCTGAGACTTTACCCCCTCACAGGCCTTTTGACTGTCCTATTGACCTCCTCCCGGGCACTACTCCACCCCGGGGCAGAATTTATCCTCTGTCCGCCCCAGAGACTCTTGCTATGTCTGAATACATCCAGGAAAATTAAAAAAAGGGGTTTATCCGCAAATCCTCCTCTCCTGCCGGAGCTGGATTTTTCTTTGTGTCCAAAAAAGATGGCTCCCTACGTCCTTGCATTGATTACCGCGGACTTAATAAAATCACGGTAAAAAAACGCTACCCCCTACCTCTTATCTCTGAACTCTTTGATCGCCTTCAAGGTGCCCACATCTTTACCAAACTGGACTTAAGAGGTGCATATAATCTCATCCGCATCAGGGAGGGGGACGAATGGAAAACTGCATTTAACACCAGAGATGGACACTTTGAGTATCTGGTCATGCCCTTTGGCCTGTGCAACGCCCCTGCCGTCTTCCAAGACTTTGTTAATGAAATTTTTCGTGATCTCTTATATTCCTGTGTTGTTGTGTATCTGGACGATATTCTGAGTTTTTCTGCCAACTTAGAAGAACATCGCCAGCATGTCCGCATGGTTCTTCAGAGACTTCGAGACAATCAACTTTATGCCAAAATGGAGAAATGTCTGTTTGAATGTCAATCTCTTCCTTTCCTAGGATACTTGGTCTCTGGCCAGGGACTACAAATGGACCCAGATAAACTCTCTGCCGTCTTAGATTGGCCACGCCCCTCCGGACTCCGTGCTATCCAACGTTTTTTGGGGTTCGCCAATTATTACAGACAATTTATTCCACATTTTTCCACTATTGTGGCTCCTATCGTGGCTTTAACCAAGAAGAATGCCAATCCTAAGTCCTGGTCTCCCCAAGCGGAAGACGCATTTAAACGGCTCAAGTCTGCCTTTTCTTCTGCTCCCGTGCTCTCCAGACCTGACCCATCTAAACCCTTCCTATTGGAGGTTGATGCCTCCTCAGTGGGAGCTGGAGCGGTCCTTCTACAAAAAAATTCTTCCGGGCATGCTGTTACTTGTGGGTTTTTTTCTAGGACCTTCTCTCCGGCGGAGAGGAACTACTCCATCGGGGATCGAGAACTACTGGCCATTAAATTGGCACTTGAGGAATGGAGGCATCTGCTGGAGGGATCAAAATTTCCAGTTATCATTTACACCGATCACAAGAATCTCTCCTATCTCCAGTCTGCCCAACGGCTGAATCCTCGCCAGGCCAGGTGGTCGTTGTTCTTTGCCCGTTTTAACTTTGAAATTCATTTTCGCCCTGCCGACAAGAACATTAGGGCCGATGCTCTCTCTCGTTCCTCGGATGCCTCGGAAGTAGAGGTCTCTCCGCAACACATCATTCCTCCTGACTGTCTGATCTCCACTTCTCCAGTCTCCATCAGGCAAACTCCTCCAGGGAAGACCTTCGTTTCTCCACGCCAACGTCTCGGGATCCTCAAATGGGGTCACTCCTCCCACCTCGCTGGCCATGCGGGCATCAAAAAGTCTTTGCAACTCATCTCTCGCTTCTATTGGTGGCCGACTCTGGAGACGGATGTTGTTGATTTTGTGCGGGCCTGTACTGTCTGTGCCCGGGATAAGACTCCCCGCCAGAAGCCTGCTGGTCTCCTTCATCCTCTGCCTGTCCCCGAACAGCCTTGGTCTCTGATTGGTATGGACTTTATTACAGACTTACCCCCATCCCGTGGCAACACTGTTGTTTGGGTGGTCGTTGATCGATTTTCCAAGATGGCACATTTTATTCCTCTTCCTGGTCTTCCTTCAGCGCCTCAGTTGGCAAAACAATTTTTTGTACACATTTTTCGTCTTCACGGTTTGCCCACGCAGATCGTCTCAGATAGAGGCGTCCAATTCGTGTCAAAATTCTGGAGGGCTCTCTGTAAACAACTTAAGATTAAATTAAACTTCTCTTCTGCTTATCATCCTCAATCCAATGGGCAAGTAGAAAGAATTAACCAGGTCCTGGGTGACTATTTACGGCATTTTGTTTCCTCCCGCCAGGATGACTGGGCAGATCTGCTACCATGGGCCGAATTCTCGTACAACTTCAGAGTCTCTGAATCTTCTTCTAAATCCCCATTTTTCGTGGTGTACGGCCGTCACCCTCTTCCCCCCCTCCCTACTCCCTTGCCCTCTGGTTTGCCCGCTGTGGATGAAGTGACTCGTGATCTTTCCACCATATGGAAAGAGACCCAAAATTCTCTTTTACAGGCTTCATCTCGCATGAAAAAGTTTGCCGATAAGAAAAGAAGAGCTCCCCCCATTTTTTCTCCCGGAGACAAGGTATGGCTCTCCGCTAAATATGTCCGCTTCCGTGTCCCCAGCTACAAACTGGGACCACGCTATCTTGGTCCTTTCAAAATCTTGTGCCAAATTAATCCTGTCTCTTACAAACCTCTTCTTCCTCCTTCTCTTCGTATTCCTAATGCCTTTCATGTCTCTCTTCTTAAACCACTCATCATCAACCGTTTCTCTCCCAAACTTGTTTCTCCTACTCCTGTTTCCGGTTCCTCTGACATCTTCTCCGTAAAGGAGATACTGGCCTCCAAGACGGTCAGAGGGAAAAAAAAATTTTGGGTCGATTGGGAGGGTTGTGGTCCTGAAGAGAGATCCTGGGAACCTGAGGACAACATCCTAGACAAAAGTCTGGTCCTCAGGTTCTCAGGCTCCAAGAAGAGGGGGAGACCCAAGGGGGGGGGGTACTGTTACGCCGAGCGCTCCGGGTCCCCGCTCCTCCCCGGAGCGCTCGCCACATCCTCGCTACTGCAGCGCCCCGGTCAGATCCACTGACCGGGTGCGCTGCGATACCGCCTCCAGCCGGGATGCGATTCGCGATGCGGGTGGCGCCCGCTCGCGATGCGCACCCCGGCTCCCGTACCTGACTCGCTCTCCGTCGGTCCTGTCCCGGCGCGCGCGGCCCCGCTCCCTAGGGCGCGCGCGCGCCGGGTCTCTGCGATTTAAAGGGCCACTGCGCCACTGATTGGCGCAGTTGGTCTAATTAGTGTGTTCACCTGTGCACTCCCTATGTATACCTCACTTCCCCTGCACTCCCTCGCCGGATCTTGTTGCCATCGTGCCAGTGAAAGCGTTTCCCAGTGTGTTCCTAGCCTGTGTTCCAGACCTCCTGCCGTTGCCCCTGACTACGATCCTTGCTGCCTGCCCCGACCTTCTGCTACGTCCGACCTTGCTCTTGTCTACTCCCTTCTACCGCGCCTATCTTCAGCAGTCAGAGAGGTTGAGCCGTTGCTAGTGGATACGACCTGGTTGCTACCGCCGCTGCAAGACCATCCCGCTTTGCGGCGGGCTCTGGTGAAAACCAGTAGCAGCTTAGAACCGGTCCACTAGCACGGTCCACGCCAATCCCTCTCTGACACAGAGGATCCACCTCCTGCCAGCCGAATCGTGACAGTATCTTATACCTCAGACGCTGCTAATTTTGGGTTGACACTGCTGAACTGCAGTACCAGACACACCTGATGGACTAGAGAGGCACTGTTTCAGATTTAAAAAAAGAAAAAAAAAAAGTTTGTATTGCCGAATAAAACGGTTAGGCTTAACTTAAAGGGGTACTCCAGTGGAAACATTTTTTTTTAAATCAACGGGTGCCAGAAAGTTAACAGATGTTTGAATTACTTCTATTTAAAAATCTTTATTCTTCCCATATTTATCAGCTACTGTTTGCTCCAGAGGAAGTTGTGTAGTTCTTTCAGGTCTGACCACAGTTCTCTCTGCTGACACCGCTGTCCATGTCAGGAACTGTCCAGAGCAGGAGAGGTTTGCTATGTGGATTTGCTCCTACTCTGGACAGTTCCTGACATGGACAGCACAGAGCACTGTGGTCAGACTGGAACGAAATTAAAAAAGTAAAGAACTTCCTGTGGAGCATACAGCTGCTGATAAGTACTGGAAGGATTAAGATTTTCAAATAGAAGTAATTTACAAATCTGTGAAACGTTTTGGTACCAGTTGATTTAAAAACAACCTTTAAACAGGAATAGTGTTACTAGACTCATTTTGAGTTACTAGAAGCCATGGACTTTGTTGTCTACTTACATTTCTCTACACCGGCAGTGGGTTGGCATCAGTTTTTGGCATCCTCACTATACCAGTGGGTGTTGGCTGCATCTGCTTATTACACTACTTGTATCTTATCTGTATTTTTCATCACATGTATTGGATTGTATATTTTATAGTATACTTGACTGAGACATCAGGCGCCTCAGTTTGTATCGGGGGTCATATTATTCTACATAATTTAAAGGGGCTGAAAGTTCATTTATTTTCTCGCCAGCCCAGCGTCATTGTCATTGACAGTATTATACTAACAGCCCGGAACCAGCATAAGGCCCTTAGGACCATCTAATATACAAGCAAGTGAAAACCGCACAGGCAACAATGTAATGTTGTGTAGACATGTGACGTTACATGACTGGTAAAAAAATATATAAAATAAAATAAGGTTGACAATATTAATAATTGATGATTAAGAATGATTAAATAACATTTAAGAGCATAAATCGAAACCGCAGTATATATATATATATATATATATATATATATATATATATATATATGTGTGTGGTGTCCCGGTACCGTATTATATACGTTACCTATATAGATGTCCCCATAGTCAGAGTCCCTAGGACGTCGGGGTCCCTCTTTTGTAGTTTTCCCCTTGTCACCTCTCACTTAGTCAATGTCTATATAGCAGTTCTGTTTAATATTAATATAAGTATAAGTATAAATATGCACATATTTAGTTATCTACCTGTTCGGAGTGTAGCATGATCAGGTTAGAACTCTATGGTTTTGCTACAGGACCTTTGGAGGTTCCCATGACGTGTTCACCCACAATGCACTGCAACGGTGGGTGACAGTCGTTACGGACCAATCCAAAACAGCCGGCCCCTGCCCATATAAGGGACCTGCGCCATCTTGATCGTTCTATTCTCTCTTGGGTTGCTGACTCTGGAAGAGGTAGGACCTCCGCAGCTTACAATATGATTTACTAGGCCAAAGCCTTGCGGCCTCGGCCTCTAACATAGCGGATAGACTAAGCAATTCCCCTCTACTCAGCGCAGGATCACTGGACCTAATTACTCCCCTAAATCCAGCGGATCTCTGCTATACAATTCTTCAAAAGCTAAATTACGCTTATCTGATCCCAACCGCCTGTCAATCGCTGCTCAGCTATATCTATAGAGACTCTGTTATCTGGACTGTTACTACTGTTACATGCACAGAAATTCTTCAGTAAAAGTTTCAGCAAGTTTTCAGTTACCAGCGGTTGTGGACAATCCTTTATTTCTGCATCACTTATTGATCTTGGGAAGGGTGGCAATAGGCCTATCAAGAAACACAGCATTTAACCCTCACCCTGGCGTCACGAGTGACAAGTGTTAACAGCGCCCTTAACTATTCTGAACAGCAACACCCTAAATACCCTACACCCCCACAAGACAGTATCCTCTCATCCGCTACCACATATATATATATATATATATATATATATATATATATATACATATGTATATATATATATATATATATATCCCAAGAAAAGCAGCACAGCCTCAATATTAATATGTAGTAAGTGCACACTATGCGGGTGCCTGGGTTAGGGCTCCACTTGTAGAAGCAATCCAGAAAGTAGCAGCACACAAAACACTGGTGAAAAAAAAGTTGTAGGTTTATTCCATTATTCCAGTGCAAATATCAGGAGAGCAACGTTTCTACGGCCTCTCGCCGCCATTATCATGGCGCAGAAACGTTGCTCTCCTGATATTTGCACTGGAATAATGGAATAAACCTACAACTTTTTTTCACCATTTTTTTGTGTGCTGCTACTTTCTGAATTGCTATATATATATAATTGTTGATCGATAATACATTTATAAAATAAATCTATTTGTTTAGGGTAAACTGTGTAAAATTTTTAAAAATGGCATCCCCCAGCTATAAATAATTTGTAATAATTGTATGTTAATGTGGATATACACCAAAATAATACCAAAACAATTTCTGGCAAAAAGGAGTGCCAAACTAAAAATATGGGGAAAAAATAAAATGATTATGTATTTTTTTTTCATACCATATGAACCAGTGTTTCCTAACCCAGGCGCCTCCTGCTGTTGCAAAACTACAACTCTCAGCATGCCGGGAGTTGTAGTTTTGCAACAGCTGGAGGCACACTGATTGGGAAGCCCTGATATAGATGACTGACAGTTTTGTTTACATTTTTTATTAGGGTGTTTTTGCATTATAGTAATTCTAATACATGACATTTTCCTTTAACTCCTTAAGGACCAAGCTTTTTTTTTCAGTTTTCGGTAAAAATTACACCATAACATTATTCTGTAGGTCCATATGGTTAAAATGATTCCCTACTTATATAGGTTTGATTTTGTCGTACTTCTGGAAAAAATCATAACTACATGCAGGAAAATGTATGCGTTTAAAAATGTCATCTTCTGACCCCTATAACTTTTTTATTTTTCTGCATATGGGAATGTATGGGGGCTCATTGCGCCGTGATCTGAAGTTGTTATCGGAACCATTTTTGTTTTGATCCTTCGCTTTTTATTAATTTTTTAATGCTATAAAAAGTGACCACAAATACTCTATTTTGCACTTTGGAATTTTTTTGCGCGTACGCGATTGACTGTGCGGTTTAATTAATTATATATTTTTATAGTTTGGACATTTACGCGCATGGCGATACCACATATGTTTGTTTTTATTTTTATTTACACACTTTTTATTTTAAATGGGAAAAGGGGGTGATTCTGACTTTTACTAGGGAAGGGGTTAAATCATATTTATTAAGTTTTTTATTTAGTTACTTTTTTTTATGGATTTCACCGCGGCGGGTCCGAACAGCTCCACTGAGCTAACTGGCAGTGTATTTTCCCGTTTTAGACGCCGCAATCAACTTTGATTGCGGCGTCTAAAGGGTTAATACCGGACATCAGCCCGATTGGCCCAATTAGCAGCTTCTGAGCGCGCTTCACATATCGGGAGCCGGCTTCAGGGCGTAAATATACGTCCGTGGTCATTAAGGGGTTAAAGGGAACGCATTACCACAAAACAACGTATAAATCAGGTTTTAATTATAAACATATATATATATATATATATATATATATATAAAAAATAATTATATATATATATATATATATATATATATATATATATATATATGACTAGCAATATACAAAAATAAAATGTTTTAAATTTTTCCAGTTCTCACTTTGCCTACCATATTAGGCTGACATTCCCTGTTTTCCGCTCTACTGTGTAGATTGAGACAGATTCAGAAGAGTTATCTCAGTCTTATTAACAGAGGGTGGTGCTTTAATGACAACTGGTACCGTGCGTCACAAATCCCCCTCCCACCCCTGGAGCAGGGGGCTGCCGCACCCCCTCCATATATCTCTTTGGGGGACCCGGAGATTGCCAAACAGCTTTTCCATATGGAGGGATTCATGAGCCGCCACTCCCGGGGAGAGCTGGGGTTCCTACAGGAGATTCAAAACGTATTTCCTATCCTTTGTATAGGGGATACGTTTTTCAGTAATTTTTAGGATGAGACATCTCTTTTAATACTGTATACTATAAACATAGATAAGGCCCTGTATACAGATCCCCATCACTCCATGGTCTTTGGAGAAGGGACTGTTTTAGGGACCTGTTAGAACAATTATCACCCAGGGCCAGCAGTCAGCTTGTTTATCGGCTGATCGGTATGTTTTGCCCTGCTTAACAAACCTCAATTGTCGGCTGTCCATCTCCCTTTGTAATTGGGGATGTGCGACAGATGAATGATGGCAGCAAAGGGCAACACCAGCAATCACTGGCACAATAGTTAAGCCTTATAATAGTCTCAGTGATTGAGTGCCAATCCATGAGATCGGTGCTCATCTAGAGCTGGGCGGTATGACCAAATATGTGTATCACAGTATTTTTTTAACTTACGGCCGTTCCATGGTATATAACGGTATTTTCACCCCCCCCCAAATCATGTGACCCGCCAGCGCTGTTCTGCCCCCCCCCCCCCAAATCTGACCCGATTAATGATCAGCCCAGCGGGGTACTACTCACAGATGTCGAGCACTGCCCTCCTCCTCTTTGTTGGGGGCCGCCGGCGATGGAACTCACTGTACGCCAGTGGTCTCCAACCTGCGGACCTCCAGCTGTTGCCAAACTACAACTCCCTATGCCCGGGCTGCAAAAGATACACAAAATAAACTTTTAACTCACCCACCTCGGCCGCACGCTGGGGACGGGGGAGGACAGCCGTCAGCCTATCACCGGCCGGAGTGATGCCCCGCCCCTGCCAGTGATCGGCTGAGCCCACTGTCATGTGATAGGCTGACGGCTGTCCTCCCCCGTCCCCAGCGTGCGGCCGAGGTGGGTGAGTTAAAAGTTTATTTTCTGTATCTTTTGCAGCCCGGGCATAGGGATACAGCGTACAGCAGTGGTCTCAAACCTGCGGACCTCCAGCTGTTGCAAAACTACAACTCCGGGCATGCTGGGAGTTGTATTTTTGCAACAGCTGGAGGTCCGCAGGTTGGAGACCACTGGCGGACAGTGAGTCCCATCGCCGGCGGCCCCCAATAAAGAGGAGGAGGGCAGTGCTTGACATCTGTGAGTAGTACCCTGCTGGGCTGATCATTAATTGGGGGGGGGGGGGGCAGAACAGCGCTGGCGGGTAACATAGGGTTAGTTCCCCGATGTGGGGACAGCGCTGCGCTAGGCTGATAATACATTCCCGAGGGGGAGGGGCCCAACCGGTATTGTGGTATGGGGGAAAATTAATATCGTGCGGCCTAAAAAATTCGGTATTCGGTATGAACCGGTATACCGCCCAGCCCTATGCTCATCTACAAAGAGTGTCAGGCCGTATAATAGGCTCAGTAAATGAGTGCCAGTTAACGAGATCCGTGCTGGTCTACAAAGAGTGTTGTAGTCTTGTAGTATGCTTAGTAAATGAATGCTAATCTACAAGATCGGCCCTAGTCTACAAAGAGTGTTGGGGCTTTGTAATAGGCTCATTAAATGAGTGCTAATCTATGCGATCGATGCTTGTCTATAGTGCCAGAGCCCTGCAGATTGGCACTTGTCTACAGAGAGTTTCAGGCCTTGTAATAGGCTTAGTAAATGAGTGCCAATATATGAGATTGGCTCTTGACTACAGAAAGTGTCAGATCTTGTAATATGGCCCCTTATTTTTCTGACCCTTAAAGGGATACTCCGGTGAAAACCTTTTTTCTTTTAAATCAACTGGTGGCAGAAAGTTAAACATATTTGTAAATTACTTCTATTAAAAAAATCTTAATCCTTCCAGTACTTATTAGCTGCTGAATGCTACAGAGGAGATTCCTTTCTTTTTGGAACACTGATGACATCACGAGCACAGTGCTCTCTGCTGACATCTCTGTCCATTTTAGCAACCATGCATAGCAGATGGTGGCAGCATGGTGGCTCAGTGGTCAGCACTGCTGCCTTGCAGTGCTGGGGACTTGGGTTCAAATCCCACTAAGGACAACAATAAATAAAGCGTTATTATTATTATAATAACGTCAGCAGAGAGAACTGTGCTCGTGATGTCATCAGAGAGCATTCCTAAAAGAAAAGAATTTCCTCTGTAGTATTCAGCAGCTAATAAGTACAGGAAGGATTAAGATTTTTTTAATAGAAGTCATTTACAAATATGTTTAACTTTCTGCCACCAGTTGATTTAAAAGAAAAAAGGTTTTCACCGGAGTACCCCTTTAACTTTAATTCATTGCAGCAGCCATAAAGTACACACAGTGCTGAACCAACTATACAGGTAAGGCAGGAAGGAAGTGTGTGTCACCAATATTGCCGCCCCCAGAAAAGTTTAAGAAAAAGAAATAATAAATACCTAAAACTTCTATTATTTCTCTTTTATAGACATCTAATTACTTAAACTAAAAATAAAAGACAGGAGACAACCCTTTGATATCAGCCCTCACTGCCTCCGGTTATTGGCCTAGGTAGGACATTGTACTGAGAGAACATAATGTAATGTAGTAGACTCATAACACAGAACTGACTGTCCTTTTGCGCTCTTCCTCCCATGCTTAATTCTCATTATATTCTTCTCTTTTTCAGTCCGCCCACATTGCACAAGTCAGCTTCCAAATAGATGCGTTTGGGTCTTCGTTTATCTTGGATGTTGAACTAAACCAGTGAGTATTATTATATACCGGATTAATAATTATTGAATAAATAATAAAAAAAAATATCTAAACCAAAAATATCATCTGATTGTTTGTTTTCCTTCATGGGCAAGATCATATCAAACAACAGTAGGCCTTTCTCTAATCTAAGGGTTAAAGGTATTCTCCGGCTTCATGAAAAAAAAATTACCATGGGGCTAAAGATGCTAGTAGAGATGAAGAAAAAAAATCATACTCACCCCTCTGCTTTCTCCTGCCCAGTGCTGCTCCCACTGCAGTGGTTAACCAGTGATGTCACTATATACTGTGCACAAGACGCTGCAGCCAGTTACTGCAAGAAGCAGTACACATGACCACTGAAGCAACTGATTGGCTGCATCGTCTCATGCGCAGTGTATAGTGACGTCAGCAGGATTACAGAGCAACAGTAGTGCTGAACTGGAATTAACAGATGGGTAAGTAGAGTCTTTTGTTACTAATGCCATCCCTTGCCCGGGGCAATTTTTTTCATGAAGTTGGAAAACCCCTCTAAGCAATATCATTAGACAAGCAATGCCTTACCCAGTATTTCCCAATGTCTGCGCATGCTGAAAGTTGCAGTTTTGCAACAGTTGGAGGTACCCTGGTTAGGAAACATTGGCCTAACCGGTTGGATCGTTTTTTGGAGCTGTAGGGAAGTTGATTTTGCGGTTAATGGTATGTAGTTGTGGGTACACTCTGCGTACTTGTCTCACTTTACTGTTTCCGTTACAGCACGTTAATTTAGCTGTATACAGAAAAGTAGTCAAATACGTTATTGTGTACACAAAAAAAAGTATAGGTTACAATCCGTTTTTTGTATCATATAAGTCAATAGGATACAATGCAAATTGCAGATTTTTAGCACCCATTAACATTTTCAGCTTTACTGTGTAGACTGAGACAGGACCAGCACAGTTATCTCAGCCTTATTAGCAGAGGGTGGTGGCTTTAAGGACAGCTCTGCTGTACTACTTGAGGCCGAGAAGAGGCACAGTAGTAATACTATACACTATAAACACAGCTCTATATACAGATCCCCCTCTGATCTGTGACGTGGATTGTCAGCCGCAGAGGTACGTATCATGATCATGAAATGGAGAATCTATGTATGGGTAGTGGCTGGACATCTTTTGGACAGACTGTGGCTATGTGGACATTATAAAGGCTGTTTGTACATCTAGGTGGCATTGTCATCAGAATACCTTCTCTATAATAATTTGGAGGGACTTATAGGAGTCCGGTGTTTGGATAATTGTGGTTTGGAATTATTTATAACAAAGTCATTATTCCTGCTGTTATCCTTTTCAGGGAGTCATTTGTCAAGTCATGTTTGGAGGAGCCCTTATATTAGGGTCCTCACTTTACTTTTGAGGTTATACAATTTTCCATCAGCTGGAGGATATTCAAATGAAGCCACAAACAAGCTATTTCATCACCTGTCTGCATTTATGTGCTTTGTACTGTATATATGTTTGCTTTATTGTGCCACAAACGCTTATAGTCTGTGCTTTTTCTGTATCATTAAGTCTGTGCCATTGTCCATGACTCATACACTATCTAAACAATTCCCCTCTATCTTTCTGCTTTTTATGTATATTATTATACTGTTGTTGTCATCCCCTGATGAACCGCTGTATACCATAAGATACACGGGGAAACGCGTTGGGATATACAGGTGTTCATCATAGGAGAATATTCTTTGTGCGTTTATGTATTTTTTTTATACTCCATATAATTGTTTGGGGATTTTTTTTACTAAGGAATTCATTTAAAAAAAAAGTTTTTTTAGCTCTATGGTTTATTGTTATTTTGGCTATATACAGATCCCCATCATTCCTAAGTCTTTGCAGAAGGAACTGTTTCAGGGTCCTATTACACAGAACAATTCTCACCCTGGGTCAACGGAAACATAAAATGCGGTGTGATCCCAGCCTAAGCTATAATGTCCATTGTGGTATAGTGGTTATGTGGTAGAGGGTGTGATGAGGGCAGATGGAATTACCCTAGGGGCAGATGGCATTAACCCCTTGTATTCGTGACGCCAGGGCTTGGTTTATACTCAATACCACCCTAAGGTATACCGCTGGATCCTGGGCTAGACACGGGGGGCAATAATGACTCCGACGCCAAGTTATGGACAATGGTAGCTTTACTGAGTGACAGATGGTACAGTCTATACAGTTCAGCTAGAGCCCATGGAGGTGACCAGTGACTTCAGAGAACTTAAGGGCTTGCTGGTACTTGCAGTAGATTTGGACAATTTTAGTGCAGGCCACCCAGACTTGACAATAGATGACAGTGACTGACTTGACTTGAGACTGACAATGCTGTTGTCACGATGCCGGCTGGCAGGAGGTGGATCCTCTGTGCCAGAGAGGGATGGCGAGGACCGCGCTAGTGGACCGGTTCTAAGCCACTACAGGTTTTCACCAGAGCCCGCCGCAAAGCGGGATGGTCTTGCTGCGGCGGTAGTGACCAGGTCGTATCCACTAGCAACGGCTCACCTCTCTGACTGCTGAAGATAGGCGAGGTACAAGGGAGTAGGCAGAAGCAAGGTCGGACGTAGCAGAAGGTCGGGGGCAGGCGGCAAGGATCGTAGTCAGGGGCAACGGCAGGAGGTCAGGAACACGGGCTAGGAACAAACAAGGGAACGCTTTCACTAGGCACAAGTGCAACAAGATCCGGCAAGGGAGTGCAGGGGAAGTGAGGTGATATAGGGAAGTGCACATGTGGAAACTAATTAAGCTAATTGGAAGATTGGGCCAGGCACCATCATAGGTGCACTGGCCCTTTAAATCGCAGAGACCCGGCGCGCGCGCGCCCTAGGGAGCGGGGCCGCGCGCGCCGGGACAGGACCGATGGAGAGCGAGTCAGGTACGGGGACCGGGGTGCGCATCGCGAGCGGGCGCCACCCGCATCGCGAATCGCATCCCGGTTGGAGGCGGGACCGCAGCGCACCCGGTCAGTGGATCTGACCGGGGCGCTGCAGCAACGAGGATGAGGCGAGCGCTCCGGGGAGGAACGGGGACCCGGAGCGCTCGGCGTAACAGTACCCCCCCCCTTGGGTCTCCCCCTCTTCTTGGGGCCAAAGAACCTGAGGAAAAAAAAGTCAATTTTTCCGTGATGAGGTCCGATGCACATTAGGAGGGGTTCTGTGCAGAAACGCATGAGACAGTCCAATCTTTCATTGTTAATACAATAGATGTG
Source organism: Hyla sarda (assembly GCF_029499605.1). Classification (NCBI taxonomy): domain Eukaryota; kingdom Metazoa; phylum Chordata; class Amphibia; order Anura; family Hylidae; genus Hyla; species Hyla sarda. Next base: position 30,900,601 of record NC_079193.1, read on the forward strand.
TTACGCCGAGCGCTCCGGGTCCCCGCTCCTCCCCGGAGCGCTCGCTACACTTCCCTCACTGCAGCGCCCCGGTCGGTTCCACGGACCCGGGGCGCTGCGTTACCACCTCCGGCCGGGATGCGATTCGCGATGCGGGTAGCGCCCGCTCGCGATGCGCACCCCGGCTCCCGTACCTTACTCGCTCCCCGTCAGTTCTGTCCCGGCGCGCGCGGCCCCGCTCCCTAGGGCGCGCGCGCGCCGGGTCTTTGCGATTTAAAGGGCCACTGCACCGCTGATTGGTGCAGTGGTTCCAATTAGTGTTTACACCTGTGCACTTCCCTATATCACCTCACTTCCCCTTCACTCCCTCGCCGGATCTTGTTGCCCTAGTGCCAGTGAAAGCGTTCCTTGTGTGTTCCTTGCCTGTGATTCCAGACCTTCTGCCGTTGCCCCTGACTACGATCCTTGCTGCCTGCCCCGACCTTCTGCTACGTCCGACCTTGCTTCTGTCTACTCCCTTGTACCGCGCCTATCTTCAGCAGCCAGAGAGGTTGAGCCGTTGCTAGGGGATACGACCTGGTCACTACCGCCGCAGCAAGACCATCCCGCTTTGCGGCGGGCTCTGGTGAAAACCAGTAGTGACTTAGAACCGATCCTCTAGCACGGTCCACGCCAATCCCTCTCTGGCACAGAGGATCCACTACCTGCCAGCCGGCATCGTGACAGTAGATCCGGCCATGGATCCCGCTGAAGTTCCTCTGCCAGTTGTCGCTGACCTCACCACGGTGGTCGCCCAGCAGTCACAACAGATTGCGCAACAAGGCCAACAGCTGTCTCAACTGACTGTTATGCTACAACAGTTACTACCACAGCTCCAGCAATCATCTCCTCCGCCAGCTCCTGTACCTCCTCCGCAGCGAGTGGCCGCTTCTGGAATACGACTATCCTTGCCGGATAAATTTGATGGGGACTCTAAGTTTTGCCGTGGCTTTCTTTCCCAATGTTCATTACACTTGGAGATGATGTCGGACCAGTTCCCCACTGAAAGGTCTAAGGTGGCTTTCGTAGTCAGCCTGCTGTCTGGAAAAGCCCTGGCTTGGGCCACACCGCTCTGGGACCGCAATGACCCCGTCACTGCCTCTGTACACTCCTTCTTCTCGGAAATTCGAAGTGTCTTTGAGGAACCTGCCCGAGCCTCTTCTGCTGAGACTGCCCTGTTGAACCTGGTCCAGGGTAATTCTTCCGTTGGCGAGTATGCCGTACAGTTCCGTACCCTTGCTTCAGAATTATCCTGGAATAATGAGGCACTCTGCGCGACCTTTAAAAAAGGCCTATCCAGCAACATTAAAGATGTTCTGGCCGCACGAGAAATCCCTGCTAACCTACATGAACTCATCCATCTTGCCACTCGCATTGACATGCGTTTTTCCGAACGGCGTCAGGAGCTCCGCCAGGATATGGACTCTGTTCGCACGAGGCGTTTCTTCTCCCCGGCTCCTCTCTCCTCTGGTCCCCTGCAATCTGTTCCTGTGCCTCCCGCCGTGGTGGCTATGCAGGTCGACCGGTCTCGCCTGACACCCCAAGAGAGGACACGACGCCGCATGGAGAATCTCTGCCTGTACTGTGCTAGTACCGAACACTTCCTGAAGGATTGTCCTATCCGTCCTCCCCGCCTGGAAAGACGTCCGCTGACTCCGCACAAAGGTGAGACAGTCCTTGATGTCTACTCTGCTTCTCCACGTCTTACTGTGCCTGTGCGGATGTCTGCCTCTGCCTTCTCCTTCTCTGCTGTGGCCTTCTTGGACTCTGGATCTGCAGGAAATTTCATCTTAGCCTCTCTCGTCAACAGGTTCAACATCCCGGTGACCAGTCTCGCCAGACCCCTCTACATCAATTGTGTAAACAATGAAAGATTGGACTGTACTATACGTTTCCGCACGGAGCCCCTTCTAATGTGCATCGGATCTCATCACGAGAGGATTGAACTGTTGGTCCTCCCCAATTGCACTTCTGAAATCCTTCTTGGACTTCCCTGGCTTCAACTCCATTCCCCAATCCTGGATTGGTCCACTGGGGAGATCAAGAGTTGGGGGCCCTCTTGTTCCAAGGACTGCTTAAAACCGGTTCCCAGTAAACCTTGCCGTGTCCCTGTGCTTCCTCATGTAACCGGTCTCCCTAAGGCCTATATGGACTTTGCGGACGTTTTTTGCAAAAAACAAGCTGAGACTCTACCTCCTCACAGGCCTTATGATTGTCCCATTGACCTCCTCCCGGGCACTACTCCACCCCGGGGCAGAATCTATCCTCTGTCCGTCCCAGAGACTCTTGCCATGTCTGAATACGTCCAAGAAAATTTAAAAAAGGGCTTTATCCGTAAATCCTCCTCTCCTGCCGGAGCCGGATTTTTCTTTGTGTCCAAAAAAGATGGCTCTCTACGTCCTTGCATTGACTACCGCGGTCTTAATAAAATCACGGTTAAGAACCGCTACCCCCTACCCCTCATCTCTGAACTCTTTGATCGTCTCCAAGGTGCCCATATTTTTACCAAACTGGACTTAAGAGGTGCTTATAATCTCATCCGCATCAGAGAGGGGGATGAATGGAAAACGGCATTTAACACCAGAGATGGACACTTTGAGTATCTGGTCATGCCCTTTGGTCTATGCAACGCCCCTGCCGTCTTCCAAGACTTTGTTAATGAAATTTTTCGTGATCTACTATACTCCTGTGTTGTTGTATATCTGGACGATATCCTGATTTTTTCTGCCAATCTTGAAGAACACCGCCAGCATGTCCGTATGGTTCTTCAGAGACTTCGTGATAATCAACTCTATGCCAAAATAGAGAAATGTCTGTTTGAATGCCAATCTCTTCCTTTTCTAGGATACTTGGTCTCTGGCCAGGGACTACAAATGGACCCAGATAAACTCTCTGCCGTCTTAGATTGGCCACGCCCCTCCGGACTCCGTGCCATCCAACGTTTTTTGGGGTTCGCCAATTATTACAGGCAATTTATTCCACATTTTTCTACCATTGTGGCTCCTATTGTGGCTTTAACAAAAAAAAATGCCGATCCCAAGTCTTGGCCTCCTCAAGCGGAAGACGCCTTTAAACGACTCAAGTCTGCCTTTTCTTCGGCTCCCGTACTCTCCAGACCTGACCCATCTAAACCCTTCCTATTGGAGGTTGATGCCTCCTCAGTGGGAGCTGGAGCTGTCCTTCTACAAAAAAACTCTTCCGGGCATGCTGTTACTTGTGGTTTTTTTTCCAGGACCTTCTCTCCGGCGGAGAGGAACTACTCCATCGGGGATCGAGAGCTTCTAGCCATTAAATTAGCACTTGAGGAATGGAGGCATCTGCTGGAGGGATCAAGATTTCCAGTTATTATTTACACCGATCACAAGAACCTCTCCTACCTCCAGTCTGCCCAACGGCTGAATCCTCGTCAGGCCAGGTGGTCTCTGTTCTTTGCCCGATTTAATTTTGAAATTCACTTTCGGCCTGCTGATAAAAACATTAGGGCCGATGCTCTCTCTCGTTCCTCAGATGCCTCTGAAATTGAACTCTCTCCTCAACACATCATTCCTCCTGACTGCCTGATTTCCACTTCTCCAGCCTCCATCAGGCAAACTCCTCCAGGAAAGACCTTTGTTTCTCCACGCCAACGCCTTGGGATCCTCAAATGGGGTCACTCCTCCCATCTCGCAGGTCATGCGGGCATCAAGAAATCTGTGCAACTCATCTCTCGCTTCTATTGGTGGCCGACTCTAGAGACTGATGTGGTGGACTTTGTGCGAGCCTGCACTATCTGTGCCCGGGATAAGACTCCTCGCCAGAAGCCCGCTGGTTTTCTTCATCCTCTACCTGTCCCCGAACAACCTTGGTCTCTGATTGGTATGGATTTTATTACTGACTTACCCCCATCCCATGGCAACACTGTTATTTGGGTGGTCGTTGATCGATTCTCCAAAATGGCACATTTCATCCCTCTTCCTGGTCTTCCTTCAGCGCCTCAGTTGGCTAAACAATTTTTTGTACACATTTTTCGTCTTCACGGGTTGCCTACACAGATCGTCTCGGATAGAGGCGTCCAATTTGTGTCTAAATTCTGGAGGGCTCTCTGTAAACAACTCAAGATTAAATTAAATTTTTCTTCTGCATACCATCCTCAATCCAATGGACAAGTAGAGAGAATTAACCAGATCTTGGGTGACTATTTACGACATTTTGTTTCCTCCCGCCAGGATGACTGGGCAGATCTTCTACCTTGGGCCGAATTCTCGTATAATTTCAGAATCTCTGAATCTTCCTCCAAATCTCCGTTTTTCGTGGTGTACGGCCGTCACCCTCTTCCCCCCCTCCCTACCCCCTTGCCCTCTGGTCTGCCCGCTGTGGATGAAATTTCTCGTGATCTTTCCACCATATGGAAAGAGACCCAAAATTCTCTCTTACAGGCTTCTTCTCGCATGAAGAGATTCGCAGATAAGAAAAGAAGAGCTCCTCCCATTTTTTCCCCTGGAGACAAGGTATGGCTCTCCGCTAAATATGTCCGTTTCCGTGTCCCGAGCTATAAGTTGGGACCACGCTATCTTGGTCCTTTTAAAGTTTTGTGTCAAATTAATCCTGTCTCTTACAAACTTCTTCTTCCTCCTTCTCTTCGTATCCCTAATGCCTTTCACGTCTCTCTTCTTAAACCTCTCATCCTCAACCGTTTTTCTCCTAAATCTGTTCCTCCCACTCCTGTTTCCGGCTCCTCGGACATCTTCTCTGTCAAAGAGATTTTGGCCTCTAAAAAGGTCAGGGGAAGAACTTTTTTTTTAGTGGATTGGGAGGGTTGTGGTCCAGAAGAGAGGTCCTGGGAACCTGAGGACAATATCCTGGACAAAAGTCTGATCCTCAGGTTCTCAGGCCCCAAGAAGAGGGGGAGACCCAAGGGGGGGGGTACTGTTACGCCGAGCGCTCCGGGTCCCCGCTCCTCCCCGGAGCGCTCGCTACACTTCCCTCACTGCAGCGCCCCGGTCGGTTCCACGGACCCGGGGCGCTGCGTTACCACCTCCGGCCGGGATGCGATTCGCGATGCGGGTAGCGCCCGCTCGCGATGCGCACCCCGGCTCCCGTACCTTACTCGCTCCCCGTCAGTTCTGTCCCGGCGCGCGCGGCCCCGCTCCCTAGGGCGCGCGCGCGCCGGGTCTTTGCGATTTAAAGGGCCACTGCACCGCTGATTGGTGCAGTGGTTCCAATTAGTGTTTACACCTGTGCACTTCCCTATATCACCTCACTTCCCCTTCACTCCCTCGCCGGATCTTGTTGCCCTAGTGCCAGTGAAAGCGTTCCTTGTGTGTTCCTTGCCTGTGATTCCAGACCTTCTGCCGTTGCCCCTGACTACGATCCTTGCTGCCTGCCCCGACCTTCTGCTACGTCCGACCTTGCTTCTGTCTACTCCCTTGTACCGCGCCTATCTTCAGCAGCCAGAGAGGTTGAGCCGTTGCTAGGGGATACGACCTGGTCACTACCGCCGCAGCAAGACCATCCCGCTTTGCGGCGGGCTCTGGTGAAAACCAGTAGTGACTTAGAACCGATCCTCTAGCACGGTCCACGCCAATCCCTCTCTGGCACAGAGGATCCACTACCTGCCAGCCGGCATCGTGACAAGATGTAGAGGGGTCTGGCGAGACTGGTCACAGGGACGTAGAACCTGTTGATAAGAGAGGCCAAAAAAAATTTTCCTGCAGATCCGGAATCCAAGAAGACCATAGTAGAGAAGGAGAAGGTAGAGGCAGATATCCGCACAGGCACAGTAAGGCGTGGAGAAGCAGAGTTGACATCAAGAACTGTGTCACCTTTGTGCGGAGTCAGCGTACGTCTTTCCAGGCGGGGAGGAAGGATAGGACAATCCTTCAGGAAGTGTTCGGTACCGGCATAGTACAGGCAAAGATTCTCCATGCGGCGTCGTGTCCTCTCTTGAGGTGTCAAGCGAGACCGGTCAACTTGCATAGCCTCCGCGGCGGGAAGCACAGGAACGGATTGCAGAGGACCAGAGGAGAGAGGAGCCGGGGAGAAAAAACGCCTCGTGCGAACAAAGTCCATATCCAGGCGGAGCTCCAGACGCCATCCGGAAGAACGCATGTCAATGCGAGTGGCAAGATGAATGAGTTCATGCAGGTTAGCAGGAGTTTCTCGTGCGGCCAGAACATCTTTAATGTTGCTGGATAGGCCTTTTTTAAAGGTCGCGCAGAGAATCTCACAATTCCAGGACAACTCGGAAGCAAGAGCACGGAACTGAATGGCGTACTCGCCAACGGAAGAAACACCCTGGACCAGGTTCAGCAGGGCAGTCTTGGCAGAAGAGGCTCGGGCAGGCTCCTCGAAGACACCACGGACCTCAGCGAAGTAGGACTGGACTGTGGCTGTGGCAGGATCATTGCGGACCCCATCAAATTTGTCCGGCAGGGACAAGCAGGGGTTAGGAGCGGCCGGTTGCTGCGGAGGAGTTGCAGGAGCCGGCGGAGGAGATGGTTGTTGCAGCTGTAGCTGTGACTGAATTTGCTGTATCTGTGACTGAAGATGCAGTGTCACGGAGGTCAAGTATGCCAGCTGTTGATTTCGTTGGGCGATCTTTAGGGCTTGCTGGGCGACCAGTGTAGGGAGGTCGGTGACAACTGGCAGAGGAACTTCAGCGGGATCCATGGCCGGATCTACTGTCACGATGCCGGCTGGCAGGAGGTGGATCCTCTGTGCCAGAGAGGGATGGCGAGGACCGCGCTAGTGGACCGGTTCTAAGCCACTACAGGTTTTCACCAGAGCCCGCCGCAAAGCGGGATGGTCTTGCTGCGGCGGTAGTGACCAGGTCGTATCCACTAGCAACGGCTCACCTCTCTGACTGCTGAAGATAGGCGAGGTACAAGGGAGTAGGCAGAAGCAAGGTCGGACGTAGCAGAAGGTCGGGGGCAGGCGGCAAGGATCGTAGTCAGGGGCAACGGCAGGAGGTCAGGAACACGGGCTAGGAACAAACAAGGGAACGCTTTCACTAGGCACAAGTGCAACAAGATCCGGCAAGGGAGTGCAGGGGAAGTGAGGTGATATAGGGAAGTGCACATGTGGAAACTAATTAAGCTAATTGGAAGATTGGGCCAGGCACCATCATAGGTGCACTGGCCCTTTAAATCGCAGAGACCCGGCGCGCGCGCGCCCTAGGGAGCGGGGCCGCGCGCGCCGGGACAGGACCGATGGAGAGCGAGTCAGGTACGGGGACCGGGGTGCGCATCGCGAGCGGGCGCCACCCGCATCGCGAATCGCATCCCGGTTGGAGGCGGGACCGCAGCGCACCCGGTCAGTGGATCTGACCGGGGCGCTGCAGCAACGAGGATGAGGCGAGCGCTCCGGGGAGGAACGGGGACCCGGAGCGCTCGGCGTAACAGCTGTGGTTGTAGCTTACTTGAAGAATTGTGGCTGCTGGACTGACTTGAGGCCTCCTATGGACTCCAGACACACTCTAGGACTTGACTGCACTGCAATTCAGCAGAAAGAGAGAGAATGAAGAGACTCCTCCCAGGGCTATTATAAGTGAGACTCTGGTGGGGTCCCATAGGTCACCCTTAGGTCACATGGTCACTTATACCTCCTGGGTTACACTCACATGACAACTGGGGATCACATGTTAACCTCTTATAAAGTAATAACTTTCTATATGCATAATACAGTATAATACATGGCAAACAATATATACATAAGGGGACAGGTGTAAGGGGCCCAGGGGACACTGTAAGGAGGCTGCCTGACAGGTCAGCAAGGGAACAGGAGCACAACTCCCATACTGGGCCACCACAGTTATATGTGTGGTATGGTGGCTCAGTGGTAAGCTCTGTTGTGTCGATTCGCTGGTTTTGAACCCGACCAAGGGCAAGGAATTTGTATGTTCTCCCAACGTTTTCACAAGTTTGGGTCTGTCTGGTTTCTCCTCTGTCCATAAACTGGAATTCAGATCGAATGCCTATTGGAGATTGTATAGGGGGAGTTGTGAGTGAGAAGACCAGTACTATATATTAGGCGAATATTAGCCGGCAAGTATATATGTATGTATAGGGAAAGAAAAGCACTGGCTCATTCCCAAACAGGTATAAGGAAATCCGCTGAGGATAAAAGAACATGCAAATACACAGGAGATATATATGCTCAGCTGCAAAATAGATGCCACCTACAAAAGGACTGGGTACAGCGACTGCTATGGGGCTGTGAAGGTCGGCACTGATTTGCTTCCCTTGCTCTCTGTCATGGTGGTGACCTGAACTATATGAGATTTATACACCTTCCAATACCAGTTGTAAAAATCCATTTGCGGTTAGCTCCCCTAGTGGTGGCTGCAAACAGCAATGAGTGTAATGCAGTATTTCCAAACTAGTGCACCTACAGCTTTTTCAAAACTACAACTCCTAGCATGCTCAGACAGCCAACGGCTGTCCAGGCATGCTGGGAGTTGCAATTTTGCAACAGTTAATGGCCCCCTGGTTAGGGATAATAATCTATCTCATATCTATCTATCTACTCATATCTATCTCATATCTATATCATATCTATCTATCTCATATCTATCTATCTACTCATATCTATCCAATATCTATCTATCTATCTCATATCTATCTATCTCATATCTATAAGTCCACTATAAGTCCCAGCAAGCCCTGTGGTCTCTGAAGTCACTGATCACCTCCTTTGGCCTAGCCAAGCTGTATAGACTGTTTACATCTGTCTGACTCAGTTAAGCTGCTGTTGTTGCGTAACTTGGTGTCAGAGTCATTATTTGCCCCGTGCCTGCCCAGGATCCAGCGGTATACCTTCGGGTGGTGTAGAGGATAAACCACGCCCTGGCGTCACGAACACAAGGGGTTAATGCCATCTGCCCTCACACACTCATATCAATCTATCTCATATATATATATATATCCATCCATCTATCTATCTATGTATTATCTCTTCTTCCGTCAGAAATTTGCGTGGACTGCATTGCTGTCAATGGTGACGGCACCGGCGGAATTCCATAATAAAAATGTAGCCTCATTCTTTTGGCAGAATCCAGATCCATGTTAGAAGTTCCACTACAGAACATTCATAGTGTAAAGTGAGATCAGCAGGATTCTGCTGCAAGAACAATAGGATTCGACTGCAAGTAGGTTCTGCTCAGAATATCCGTAGTGTCCACATGGTGGAATTTCCAAGCAGAAGCTAATTGTACTTAAAGGGGCTTGCATTGAGGGGGGCGGAGCGTGACGTCACACGGGGGCGGACCCTTGACGTCACAATGCTCCGGCCCCATGATCGACAGCAATCAGACCCGGAGCGAACACGCCTTCAGGACTGATTTTAACGGGGTGCGGCGTGCAAGATCACAGGCGTCCCCAGCGGCGGGACCCCCGCGATCAGGCATCTTATCCCTTATCCTTTGGATAGGGGATAAGATGTCTAAGCGCCGGAGTACCCCTTTAATAGTGTGGTTTCCCGGTACCACATCATATACAGTACCTATGTATGTTTGGGTCCCCATAGCCAGTCCCTAGGACGTAGGGATCCCTGTCACTTATTTAAAGGGGTAGTCCAGTGGTGAAAAACTTATCCCCTATCCTAAGGATAGGGGATAAGTTTGAGATCGCGGGGGGTCCGACCGCTGGGGCCCCCTGCGATCTCTCTGTACGGGGCCCCGGCTCTCCGCCGAGATAGCGGGTGTCGACCCCCGCACGAGGCGGCGGCCGACACGCCCCCTCAATACATCTCTATGGCAGAGCCGGAGATTGCCGAAGGCAGCGCTTCGGCTCTGCCATAGAGTTGTATTGAGGGGGCGTGTCGGCCGCCGCCTCGTGCGGAGGTCGACACGCCCCCTTCCAGCGGGCTGTCGGGGCTCCGTACAGGAGATCGCAGGGGGCCCCAGCGGTCGGACCCCCCGCGATCTGCAACTTATCCCCTATCCTTAGAATAGGGGATAAGTTGCTCACCACTGAATCACCACTGGACTACTCCTTTAATCCCTAGTCGCCTCTATTCTAGTGTATAAATTACTAAATTATTCAAAGGTTAATGTAAATAGAATAACATATGTAAATAAATGGTTAATTACTTGTTTCCATAGCGTTGCAGGACTTGCGGGTCATGTGACTAGGTGAACTCTATGGTATTAAGCTTAAGGACCTTTGGAGGCCCTGTGACGTAAGCGATCCCATTACACCATGTAATGGTGAATGGCAGATGTTCGGACCAATCAGATTCGCCCCACCCCCTGCCCATATAAGGGAGCGGCGGCCATGTTTCTCTCTCTTACCTCGTGGGCTGTCATGAGAGAAGGATCTGCGCAGCAGCTAATGCAGTGAGTTAGGCCTGAGCCTTGCGGCGACGGCTGAACAATCTAATTATAGAGTGTATAAATTCCCAGACACTCTGCAGCATCACCGGACCTAATAATTCCCCTAAATCCGGACGGATCTGCAAATCTCTCCCTAAATTCAGAGACTGTATATCTAGCTCAAGGTCCGCTACAACTGCCAGTCACTAAGCAACCTAAGGACTGTTTGTATGAGACTGTTACTGTGCCGTGAATATTGCAAGCACTTCAGTAAACGTTATTCAAGTTCAAGTTCAATCTCTTTGTGGACCTTGAGTTATTTTATGCACCTATCGTTACTGGGAAGGGCGGCGATAGGCCGGAACACTGATTCAGCATACCAGCCCTCAGCCTGGCATCACGAACTCTAGGGTTAACATTAACCCCTTCTATACCTATACCATACCACCACTACCATACACCCCCCAAGGGCTACCACAATAGCATTCTGCTGCACCTTGCACACGGCGGAATCATCTGCAGCGTAAATCCCGATTCCGGCTTCCGCAGAAAGAATCGACATATCAATTCTGCGGAATCCATTGGGAAATGCATTGTCGTTTATGGGGTTGATGCATTTTCGAGCGGTCCTAATGCCGATATTCTGCCGTGTGAACATAGCCTAATATTCCTCCAGGCCTTGACTCCTTACCTGAGCTTCTCGAATTGCTCTGCGGCGATATAGATCTGCTTCTGCAGCTACATTCCCTGCTCAGATTTACGACCGCTAAACCCTGCATAAGCTCCGCATTAAAGAGCTGATAACTTGTACGCTGAGCAAATGCAATTTTCCTGATAAGTGATCATCTATTATTAATGTACTGCTGCCAGAAATGCTGCGACCGATGGACACGGTCACGTCCTAGGTCAGGAGAACGAGATGTCTGTCCTGTCTGGCAAAACGTAAAAAAAAAAAAAAGATCCCCCCAAAATAAAATAACTACCATTACATATATAGGATGTTACATTGTCTTCTCTCTGCAACTCAATTATCTTTAAGTCAATAGGCTGCAGTACCACGTGCAACCTGTGGACAGGTATGGAGCTGTTTTTGAAAGATAGCAGCCATGATTCTTTTTATTTATTTTTATTTTTTAATCAACTGGTGCCTGAAAGTTAAACATATTTGTAAATTAATACAATGAAGAAGAGGTAGCGTGCACTCACCGCGGGTAAACAGCTGCAGGCCCAAGGTCCGGGATCACCACGGCATAGACGGAGACGGTAAGGGGCGCTCAGAGGCTACACCGGCTGTTTCGGACGTAGGAACGTAGGACGTTCCTACGTCCGAAACAGCCGGCGTAGCCTCTGAGCGCCCCTTACCGTCTCCGTCTATGCCGTGGTGATCCCGGACCTTGGGCCTGCAGCTGTTTACCCGCGGTGAGTGCACGCTACCTCTTCTTCATTGTATTATTGGATACTTTATCTAGTGTGTGCACCCCGCAGGTGCTGCTTTGTAACTTATCGGGTCCGGAGGCTGCCAGTGTACACCAGCGGTATCGTATATCTGCATGTTCAGCTGCACGGTGTGCTCTCTCCTCCTCCAGTGGTTTTAGATTTGTAAATTACTTCTATTAAAAAAAAAGCTGGGACACACACCCTGTAATGGCATCCGTACTGCTTAATTCCCAACTTTCCCAAAAAGAGGCTGTCCAGAATAATGGCTGCTATCTTTCAAAAACAACACCACACCTGCCCACAGGTTGCGTGTGGTACTGCACCCGGTTGACTTTTTCGTATACTCTTTTTTGATTAAATGGGCACTGTCAGATACAAAAACATTTGAGATGTTGTAAAGCATGTATAACCAATAGGTTTTACAATTGCCTTCATTAGAAATTTTTCAGTATTTCATACTGATAAAGCCAGTAAAGCGTCCCCCCCTGTCTAATTGGACACATACGATACTAGTCCTGCTGTGTCCATGCGTCATCACCTATGTCATGGACACACGTCCTTGATTGACAGCTGTGAGCGCAGGGCTCAGAGCTGGAGGAAAAATCCTCCCACTGTCAGCTTGTGTCCCGCTACTGTCAGTGAGGACATGTTGGGAGTTGTAGTTTTGCTAATGCTAGGGGAGATGTGAGCAGACAGCATACTGAGGGAGGGGGCGGAGACCTGCACAGTGAGACCACGCCCCCTCCATTTGAGAGGAATTCAGACTAGTGAGCTAAATTAAAAGTGTAATAAAAAATAAATAAAGGTGCTAGACACATAAAAATTAGATGTACATGGTCAGGATTATGTACTGAGTGATATATATATATATATTAAAAAAAAATTGTTGGATCTGACGGGTTCGCTTTAAGTTCATACCTGTTATTAGGCTGTATGCCAGGTGCGTAGTCTCCACCTATTAGTCGGTTCTACCAGAACTCTTTGCTATTACTCATTACTCTATGGTAATTTTTTGTTTGTTTTTAAATGTATGTCATTTTATGAGCATATTTGTTTAATAAAGTAATTTTTTCAGTACCTTTGGATCACTATGCGCTTACTTCTATTGTCTTTTCTATTTTAAATAAAGTTTTATCAAAAGGTTCTGCAGCAGGAGATTTATGAAACTAAAAGAATGTTTGTTGGCCATAGCAACCAATCACAGCACAGCTTTTATTTCATATCTTCCTCTTCGGCTGTCCGGGCATGCTGGGAGTTGTAGTTTCGCAACAGCTGGAGGCACCCTGGTTGGGAAACACTGCTATATAAATTTACCATCCAGGATTCTGGTAAAGATGCATGAGAATCCCTGATTCCATATTAGTTTATTAAATATCAATATACATGTCTGTCATTAAAGGGGTTGTCCAGGATTATAATAACGCAGCTTCTTTTTTTTTTTTTTCAAAAAAACAGCGCAACCCCTGTTCTAAGGTTGTGTGTGGTATTACAACTTGGCTACATTCACTTCAATGGAACTGAGCTTCAATACCACACACAACCTGAGGACAAGAGTGGCGCAGTTTCTAGAAAAAAGCTGCTTCGTTTTTCCAATCCTGGCACAGAGGTTTCCCTTCAGCTTTCTTAGAACCCTGAATGGGCAGATCTTCCTAGTTATGCAGAACTGGGGAGGTACTATTTTTATTTTTGTGGTGCGGTGATATTCAGTGCCCTGTGTGTATCATAGTTCTCCCAGCGTCTCCATTTATGTACTCATCTTGTTCTGCTATTTCACTGCTGGAGGGCACAAGCAAACAGGGGCGCTGTGCCAGCATTGGAGCAGATGGTTGGCGAGGATGATGTCATGACTTTACTGAAACGGGAACCGGGGTGCACACCATACGGTGGAAAATGCAGTCTGCCTACAAATGGCATATACCAGTAACACTATAGAAAGATGCTGAAATGGTAGCTCCTCCTGCTCTATAACATGATACCTGCAGATTGTACTGTATTGTATATATCATCTGCTCAGCTCCTCCTGCTCTATAGCATGATACCTGCAGATTGTACTGTATTGTATATATAATCTGCTCAGCTCCTCCTGCTCTATAGCATGATACCTGCAGATTGTACTGTATTGTATATATAATCTGCTCAGCTTCTCCTGCTCTATAACATGTTACCTGCAGATTGTACTATATTGTATATATAATCTGCTCAGCTCCTCCTGCTCTATAACATGTTACCTGCAGATTGTACTGTATTGTATATATAATCTGCTCAGCTTCTCCTGCTCTATAACATGTTACCTGCAGATTGTACTATATTGTATATATAATCTGCTCAGCTCCTCCTGCTCTATAGCATGATACCTGCAGATTGTACTGTATTACATATATATCATCTGCTCAGCTCCTCCTGCTCTATAACATGATACCTGCAGATTGTACTGTATTGTATAGATCATCTGCTCTGCTCCTCCTGCTCTATAACATGATACCTGCAGATTGTACTGTATTGTATATATCATCTGCTCAGCTCCTCCTGCTCTATAACATATCTGCAGATTGTACTGTATTGTATAGATCATCTGCTCAGCTCCTTCTGCTCTATAACATGATACCTGCAGATTGTACTGTATTGTATAGATCATCTGCTCTGCTCCTCTTGCTCTATAACATGTTTCCTGCAGATTGTACTGTATTGTATAGATCATCTGCTCAGCTCCTTCTGCTCTATAACATGATACCTGCAGATTGTACTGTATTGTATAGATCATCTGCTCAGCTCCTCCTGCTCTATAACATGATACCTGCAGTTTGTACTGTATTGCATATATCATCTGCTCAGCTCCTCCTGCTCTATAACATGATACCTGCAGATTGTACTGTATTTTGTATATATATCATCTGCTCAGCTCCTCCTGCTCTATAACATGATACCTGCAGATTGTATTGTATATATATCATCTGCTCAGCTCCTCCTGCTCTATAACATGATACCTGTAGATTGTCCTGTATTGTATAAATAATCTGCTCAGCTCCTCCTGCTCTATAACATGGTACCTGAAGATTGTACTGTATTGTATATATATCATCTGCTCAGCTCCTCCTGCTCTATAACATGGTGTTGCCAGATCAGATTGCATCTTCAACATGACAGGTTCTCTTTAATTGATTCTTCTGATTTGCATAAGTTTTTTTTTTTTTTTTTTTGCATTTATCTCTTCAGGAAATTACTATCCCTGTGATAATGTAATCGTCTGCTGACAGCTGTCAATACAAGGAAATGAATACCATGCTACAGGCGCTTGCATCTCCGATCTCCCATAATGCAGTTTCGGCTGGGAATGTATTGACTACAGGTCTCATTACAGAAATAGGTTCTCCGGCCAAACCTATGGTTAAATCAGATTTAGCGAGAAGACGAAAAGACACTGTTTTCCCTCCTTCACTCCCTATTATATAAAGGGATTAATACAGATATTTAGGAAAATGGTTACATTTTATTGCAAATGTGGTGTCCCGGTACCGTATTATATACTGTACCTAGTGTAGAGGTCCCCAAAGTCAGAGTAACTACGCTCAGGTAGGGTCCCTCAGGTGGGACAGCCCCTAGTCGCCTCTCCTCAAGTCTAATTCTCTAATGTTAATACGTGTATATATTTAATAAATAGTGTACATCTAATATAATGTAAAGCACTTACCTTGTTTAGCGTCGCAGGACCTTCGGTCATGTGACCATGTTAATATTCTCTATGGTATGTTAGAGGACCTTTGGAGGTCCTTGGGTCACATGTTACCCACAATTCTTTGTAAAGGTGATTGACATCAGTATGGACCAATTAGCACTAGTCCAGCCCCTGCCCATATAAGGGAGCTGTAGCCAATTATCGCTCTCTTGGGTTGCTGCTCTCGTGGATGCCGGACTAGCAGGACGTATCTGCGCAACTTGCAAAGACACGCTAGGCCTGAAAAACCTACCGGCCTCAGCTGAACTAAAACCGTGAGTTCTAAACTACCCCGCTAATGTTAGCTTGACTACTGGACCGCAACTAAATCCAGTGGAACAGCGCCTAATACCTAAAGACTCTAAATTGCTAAAGTCCCGACCTTTGTCAATCTCCAAAGGAAGCAGTTGTATGCATAGAGGCTGTTCGGTTATTGAAGCTTGCAGAAAATCTTCAGTAAAAGTTATACCTGTTTCAGAAAACTCTCCGGTTGTGGACATTCTATTATTATTGTTACGCCGAGCGCTCCGGGTCCCCGCTCCTCCCGGGAGCGCTCGCTACACTTCCCTCACTGCAGCGCCCCGGTCGGTTCCACGGACCCGGGGCGCTGCGTTACCACCTCCGGCCGGGATGCGATTCGCGATGCGGGTAGCGCCCGCTCGCGATGCGCACCCCGGCTCCCGTACCTTACTCGCTCCCCGTCAGTTCTGTCCCGGCGCGCGCGGCCCCGCTCCCTAGGGCGCGCGCGCGCCGGGTCTTTGCGATTTAAAGGGCCACTGCACCGCTGATTGGTGCAGTGGTTCCAATTAGTGTTTACACCTGTGCACTTCCCTATATCACCTCACTTCCCCTTCACTCCCTCGCCGGATCTTGTTGCCCTAGTGCCAGTGAAAGCGTTCCTTGTGTGTTCCTTGCCTGTGATTCCAGACCTTCTGCCGTTGCCCCTGACTACGATCCTTGCTGCCTGCCCCGACCTTCTGCTACGTCCGACCTTGCTTCTGTCTACTCCCTTGTACCGCGCCTATCTTCAGCAGCCAGAGAGGTTGAGCCGTTGCTAGGGGATACGACCTGGTCACTACCGCCGCAGCAAGACCATCCCGCTTTGCGGCGGGCTCTGGTGAAAACCAGTAGTGACTTAGAACCGATCCTCTAGCACGGTCCACGCCAATCCCTCTCTGGCACAGAGGATCCACCACCTGCCAGCCGGCATCGTGACAGTAGATCCGGCCATGGATCCCGCTGAAGTTCCTCTGCCAGTTGTCGCTGACCTCACCACGGTGGTCGCCCAGCAGTCACAACAGATTGCGCAACAAGGCCAACAGCTGTCTCAACTGACTGTTATGCTACAACAGTTACTACCACAGCTCCAGCAATCATCTCCTCCGCCAGCTCCTGTACCTCCTCCGCAGCGAGTGGCCGCTTCTGGAATACGACTATCCTTGCCGGATAAATTTGATGGGGACTCTAAGTTTTGCCGTGGCTTTCTTTCCCAATGTTCATTACACTTGGAGATGATGTCGGACCAGTTCCCCACTGAAAGGTCTAAGGTGGCTTTCGTAGTCAGCCTGCTGTCTGGAAAAGCCCTGGCTTGGGCCACACCGCTCTGGGACCGCAATGACCCCGTCACTGCCTCTGTACACTCCTTCTTCTCGGAAATTCGAAGTGTCTTTGAGGAACCTGCCCGAGCCTCTTCTGCTGAGACTGCCCTGTTGAACCTGGTCCAGGGTAATTCTTCCGTTGGCGAGTATGCCGTACAGTTCCGTACCCTTGCTTCAGAATTATCCTGGAATAATGAGGCACTCTGCGCGACCTTTAAAAAAGGCCTATCCAGCAACATTAAAGATGTTCTGGCCGCACGAGAAATCCCTGCTAACCTACATGAACTCATCCATCTTGCCACTCGCATTGACATGCGTTTTTCCGAACGGCGTCAGGAGCTCCGCCAGGATATGGACTCTGTTCGCTCGAGGCGTTTCTTCTCCCCGGCTCCTCTCTCCTCTGGTCCCCTGCAATCTGTTCCTGTGCCTCCCGCCGTGGAGGCTATGCAGGTCGACCGGTCTCGCCTGACACCCCAAGAGAGGACACGACGCCGCATGGAGAATCTCTGCCTGTACTGTGCTAGTACCGAACACTTCCTGAAGGATTGTCCTATCCGTCCTCCCCGCCTGGAAAGACGTCCGCTGACTCCGCACAAAAGTGAGACAGTCCTTGATGTCTACTCTGCTTCTCCACGTCTTACTGTACCTGTGCGGATGTCTGCCTCTGCCTTCTCCTTCTCTGCTGTGGCCTTCTTGGACTCTGGATCTGCAGGAAATTTTATCTTAGCCTCTCTCGTCAACAGGTTCAACATCCCGGTGACCAGTCTCGCCAGACCCCTCTACATCAATTGTGTAAACAATGAAAGATTGGACTGTACTATACGTTTCCGCACGGAGCCCCTTCTAATGTGCATCGGATCTCATCACGAGAGGATTGAACTGTTGGTCCTCCCCAATTGCACTTCTGAAATCCTTCTTGGACTTCCCTGGCTTCAACTCCATTCCCCAATCCTGGATTGGTCCACTGGGGAGATCAAGAGTTGGGGGCCCTCTTGTTCCAAGGACTGCTTAAAACCGGTTCCCAGTAAACCTTGCCGTGTCCCTGTGCTTCCTCATGTAACCGGTCTCCCTAAGGCCTATATGGACTTTGCGGACGTTTTTTGCAAAAAACAAGCTGAGACTCTACCTCCTCACAGGCCTTATGATTGTCCCATTGACCTCCTCCCGGGCACTACTCCACCCCGGGGCAGAATCTATCCTCTGTCCGTCCCAGAGACTCTTGCCATGTCTGAATACGTCCAAGAAAATTTAAAAAAGGGCTTTATCCGTAAATCCTCCTCTCCTGCCGGAGCCGGATTTTTCTTTGTGTCCAAAAAAGATGGCTCTCTACGTCCTTGCATTGACTACCGCGGTCTTAATAAAATCACGGTTAAGAACCGCTACCCCCTACCCCTCATCTCTGAACTCTTTGATCGTCTCCAAGGTGCCCATATTTTTACCAAACTGGACTTAAGAGGTGCTTATAATCTCATCCGCATCAGAGAGGGGGATGAATGGAAAACGGCATTTAACACCAGAGATGGACACTTTGAGTATCTGGTCATGCCCTTTGGTCTATGCAACGCCCCTGCCGTCTTCCAAGACTTTGTTAATGAAATTTTTCGTGATCTCCTATACTCCTGTGTTGTTGTATATCTGGACGATATCCTGATTTTTTCTGCCAATCTTGAAGAACACCGCCAGCATGTCCGTATGGTTCTTCAGAGACTTCGTGATAATCAACTCTATGCCAAAATAGAGAAATGTCTGTTTGAATGCCAATCTCTTCCTTTTCTAGGATACTTGGTCTCTGGCCAGGGACTACAAATGGACCCAGATAAACTCTCTGCCGTCTTAGATTGGCCACGCCCCTCCGGACTCCGTGCCATCCAACGTTTTTTGGGGTTCGCCAATTATTACAGGCAATTTATTCCACATTTTTCTACCATTGTGGCTCCTATTGTGGCTTTAACAAAAAAAAATGCCGATCCCAAGTCTTGGCCTCCTCAAGCGGAAGACGCCTTTAAACGACTCAAGTCTGCCTTTTCTTCGGCTCCCGTGCTCTCCAGACCTGACCCTTCTAAACCCTTCCTATTGGAGGTTGATGCCTCCTCAGTGGGAGCTGGAGCTGTCCTTCTACAAAAAAACTCTTCCGGGCATGCTGTTACTTGTGGTTTTTTTTCCAGGACCTTCTCTCCGGCGGAGAGGAACTACTCCATCGGGGATCGAGAGCTTCTAGCCATTAAATTAGCACTTGAGGAATGGAGGCATCTGCTGGAGGGATCAAGATTTCCAGTTATTATTTACACCGATCACAAGAACCTCTCCTACCTCCAGTCTGCCCAACGGCTGAATCCTCGTCAGGCCAGGTGGTCTCTGTTCTTTGCCCGATTTAATTTTGAAATTCACTTTCGGCCTGCTGATAAGAACATTAGGGCCGATGCTCTCTCTCGTTCCTCAGATGCCTCTGAAATTGAACTCTCTCCTCAACACATCATTCCTCCTGACTGCCTGATTTCCACTTCTCCAGCCTCCATCAGGCAAACTCCTCCAGGAAAGACCTTTGTTTCTCCACGCCAACGCCTTGGGATCCTCAAATGGGGTCACTCCTCCCATCTCGCAGGTCATGCGGGCATCAAGAAATCTGTGCAACTCATCTCTCGCTTCTATTGGTGGCCGACTCTAGAGACTGATGTGGTGGACTTTGTGCGAGCCTGCACTATCTGTGCCCGGGATAAGACTCCTCGCCAGAAGCCCGCTGGTTTTCTTCATCCTCTACCTGTCCCCGAACAACCTTGGTCTCTGATTGGTATGGATTTTATTACTGACTTACCCCCATCCCATGGCAACACTGTTATTTGGGTGGTCGTTGATCGATTCTCCAAAATGGCACATTTCATCCCTCTTCCTGGTCTTCCTTCAGCGCCTCAGTTGGCTAAACAATTTTTTGTACACATTTTTCGTCTTCACGGGTTGCCTACACAGATCGTCTCGGATAGAGGCGTCCAATTTGTGTCTAAATTCTGGAGGGCTCTCTGTAAACAACTCAAGATTAAATTAAATTTTTCTTCTGCATACCATCCTCAATCCAATGGACAAGTAGAGAGAATTAACCAGATCTTGGGTGACTATTTACGACATTTTGTTTCCTCCCGCCAGGATGACTGGGCAGATCTTCTACCTTGGGCCGAATTCTCGTATAATTTCAGAATCTCTGAATCTTCCTCCAAATCTCCGTTTTTCGTGGTGTACGGCCGTCACCCTCTTCCCCCCCTCCCTACCCCCTTGCCCTCTGGTCTGCCCGCTGTGGATGAAATTTCTCGTGATCTTTCCACCATATGGAAAGAGACCCAAAATTCTCTCTTACAGGCTTCTTCTCGCATGAAGAGATTCGCAGATAAGAAAAGAAGAGCTCCTCCCATTTTTTCCCCTGGAGACAAGGTATGGCTCTCCGCTAAATATGTCCGTTTCCGTGTCCCGAGCTATAAGTTGGGACCACGCTATCTTGGTCCTTTTAAAGTTTTGTGTCAAATTAATCCTGTCTCTTACAAGCTTCTTCTTCCTCCTTCTCTTCGTATCCCTAATGCCTTTCACGTCTCTCTTCTTAAACCTCTCATCCTCAACCGTTTTTCTCCTAAATCTGTTCCTCCCACTCCTGTTTCCGGCTCCTCGGACATCTTCTCTGTCAAAGAGATTTTGGCCTCTAAAAAGGTCAGGGGAAGAACTTTTTTTTTAGTGGATTGGGAGGGTTGTGGTCCAGAAGAGAGGTCCTGGGAACCTGAGGACAATATCCTGGACAAAAGTCTGATCCTCAGGTTCTCAGGCCCCAAGAAGAGGGGGAGACCCAAGGGGGGGGGTACTGTTACGCCGAGCGCTCCGGGTCCCCGCTCCTCCCGGGAGCGCTCGCTACACTTCCCTCACTGCAGCGCCCCGGTCGGTTCCACGGACCCGGGGCGCTGCGTTACCACCTCCGGCCGGGATGCGATTCGCGATGCGGGTAGCGCCCGCTCGCGATGCGCACCCCGGCTCCCGTACCTTACTCGCTCCCCGTCAGTTCTGTCCCGGCGCGCGCGGCCCCGCTCCCTAGGGCGCGCGCGCGCCGGGTCTTTGCGATTTAAAGGGCCACTGCACCGCTGATTGGTGCAGTGGTTCCAATTAGTGTTTACACCTGTGCACTTCCCTATATCACCTCACTTCCCCTTCACTCCCTCGCCGGATCTTGTTGCCCTAGTGCCAGTGAAAGCGTTCCTTGTGTGTTCCTTGCCTGTGATTCCAGACCTTCTGCCGTTGCCCCTGACTACGATCCTTGCTGCCTGCCCCGACCTTCTGCTACGTCCGACCTTGCTTCTGTCTACTCCCTTGTACCGCGCCTATCTTCAGCAGCCAGAGAGGTTGAGCCGTTGCTAGGGGATACGACCTGGTCACTACCGCCGCAGCAAGACCATCCCGCTTTGCGGCGGGCTCTGGTGAAAACCAGTAGTGACTTAGAACCGATCCTCTAGCACGGTCCACGCCAATCCCTCTCTGGCACAGAGGATCCACCACCTGCCAGCCGGCATCGTGACAATTATCTACCTCCCTATCGCTCTTGGGAAGGGTGGCAGTAGGACAAGCATTATTGAGGAGCCCTCACCCTGGCATCACGAATAGCAAGGGTTAACAAGCACCCTTTAATCCATGCACAGCTACACTCCCATACCCTATACTATTTTATCCATCCAGAATAAAAGGCTTTATTACCCCCTCCACTCACATGTCCTTATAGGGCATACACCCTTGGTCATGTCTGTAAAGTTACTGCACAGCATTGTTGCACAGTATAGTCTTGTCTTTTACCCTCTGTGGTATTATATTGCCTTTTGTAAATTTACAGATTTTTTTTTCTATGATATTACACATGCATGCTCGTCCAAACCAAGTGTGCATGTATATGGGGAATGAGACAGAAGAGAGAGCTTTAAAATGTAGATTTCTTTGTAATTGTAACAATGTCTTTATACTATTTTCTATCATACTTTCCATTCTCCACATTAAAAATACATGCACGTTCGGCCAAACCAAGCATGCATGTGTATTGGGGGGGGGGGGGGGGGGGTAGTAAAGAAAGCTGTTTTTCAAAATGTAGATTTCTGGAACAATTTTTTTTTTCTACAATACTTTCGTCTCTCTACGTTTAAAAAAAAATAAAAATTCAAAGCCAAGCATGCATGTATATGGAGGGAAAGAGTCAGAAAAGATTACTGTTTTTGAAAGGGTACACATTTCTTTTGTGCGGTACCTTTTTGTTTTCCGTTTGTTACCCAATGGTCTTGAAGATAGCTCCGTACATTGTGTAGTGGCCACACTGGGTTACTGCACCTAAAATATAATTCAGTTCAATGGGAGCTGAGCTGCAGTAACCTGGCATGACCACTACACAATGTATGGCACTGTCTGCTTAAATCTGTCTTTATATATATATATATATATATATATATATATATATATATATATATTTGTGCCCTTTACAGCTGTGTTAGCTGCTGGACCACGACTAATCAGTCAGATATGGATGGCCTTTCCTGAGGATAGACCTAGTAAAACCCTTCAATACTGATTGCATGTTGCGTAGTTTTTTTTCTTAATCAGGGGCATAGCTAATGTAGGTGACAGGATGCCTACAAGCTAATTTGCCATAGCCTGGGTCATAAAGACAGGGCTGGGGCAGCAAACTAATTCTCATCTCTAGATCAGTTTTCCCCAAACAGTGTTGCAAAACTACAACCCCCAGCATACACTCCCCATCACTGCATACACTAGCAGATGTGTTCTGCAGGGGGGACTTGCCCGACCCTTCTCTCCTCTGACATCCAGAGCCAACAGAGAGTAGAGAGGCCATCGTACACATAGATCAGTGTTTTTTCCAACCAGTGTGCCCCCAGCTGTTGCAAAACTACAACTCCCAGCATGCACTCCTCATCCCTGCATACACTAGCAGATATTTTCTGCAGGAGGGCACTTGCCGGCCCTTCTCTCCTCTGACATCCGGAGTCATCAGAGAGTCGAGAGGTCGTTGTACACCTAGATCACTCTTTTCCAACCACTGTGCCTCCAGCTGTTGCAAAACTACAACTCCCAGCCTTTGGCTGTCCGGGCATGCTGAGAGTTGTAGTTTTGCAACAGCTGGAGGCACACTGGTTGAAAAACACTCTTCTAAGAGAAGGAATAACTAGTTAAAGCTCTGAAGCTTGGGTTTTGAGGACCGATGTTGCTGCTGCCACTTTGCGCCGATCTAAAACTACCGTAATCTGTGTGGGCAGCTGTATTGTCTGGCACACTCTCAGGCAATTGTGTCTTAAGTTGATCACATTAATGCCGTGCAGTATACAAGTGATTTTCCTGGCTTATACAAACTACAGTACATGCTGGAATTATTACTGAAATCTGGTTATATATGTGCTGGAGGATTAGGGGTTTGTACAGTAAAGCTGCGATGGATAAAATAATGAAAAATATTATAGTTCATGGGTTCGGCAAGAAAGATTTTTAGGTTCCAGGGCCTCTAACACCAGCCCCGGGGCCTAGTAGGTCAGTTGAACTGCATTTAATGGCTACCGACCTTGGCTGGTTAAACAGTCACAGCGAGTGGTTACAGTCAGCTCAATACTACCCCTCATGCCAGTTGGACTTGATTGACAGCCTGAGTACAAGGCTTCTTCCTGCACTCGAGATGTCAATTATCACCATCTAAGTAGAAGGGTGAGCGGAAAACTGGCTGTAACTGCTCGCTGTGACTGTATAACAGAGCTGAGGAGAACTGTGTTGGAATGCAGTTCTCCTGATCTGTCAGGTTCCAGGGTTGGTGTTTGAGGCCAAAGGGACTTGAAAGATCAGAAAAACAGCATTTAATACCTACTGGCAGTGACTGGTTATTCAGTCACAGCGAGCTGTTACAGTCAGTTCACCACTACCCCTCATGTCAGTCGCCACTGTCTGGGCAGGGGGGTGCTTGGCGAGCTGACTGTAACCGCTCGCTGTGACTGTATAACCAGTCTTTTACTTAGTTTTCAGCTGTCCGCATCATCACAAAGAGCTGAGAAGAACAGCAGTGGAATGTTATTTTCCTGATTTGTCAGGTCCTGGTGGTGGTGGTGGTGTTTGAGGCTGCATGGACCTAATAGGTCAGGAAAACACTATTTAATAGCTGCAGACCATGATTGGTTATACAGTCACAGCGAGCGGTTACAGTCAGCTTAGTTCTAAGCTCTCTGCTTTAGAGAGAGCTGAGGCGAACAGCTTTGGAATGCCGTTTTCCTGACCTGCCAGGTCCCCGGGCCATTGTGTGAGGCCCTAAGAACCTGGCAGATTCGCTTCATAAAAAAATTCTGTTTGCTAACCAGAGTATCCTCAACTGTTACAAAACTACAACTCCCAGCATGCACTCCCCATTCCCCCATATACTAGCAGATGTAGTCTGCAGCGGAACACTTGCCTGACCCTTCTCTTCTCTGAAATCCAGAGTCAACAGAGAATTCAGAGGCCATCGTACACATAGATCAGTGTTTCCCAACCAGTGTGCCTACAGCTGCTGCAAAACTTCAACTCTCAGCATGCATTCCCCATTCCCTCAATACACGTGCACATGTATTCTGCAGGGGGGTACTTGCCTGACCTTTCTCTTCTCTGACATCCAGAGTCAACAGAGAATCGAGACGCCATCATACACATAGATCAGTGTTTGCCGACAAGTATGCCCCCAGCTGTTGCAAAACGGCTGTCTGGGCATGCTAGGAGTCGTAGTTTTGCAACAGCTAGAGGCACTGGAGGCAACTAGAGAAGAATGATAAATAGACAAAGTGACATCACCCTGTACAGACTATTAATACATTTTTTATTAATGGATGGGTCCGGTTCCCTGCACACATTATTGTATATGGGATACTTTGTCTTGGTCATATTTATTGATCCCATTACTGGCAGTAGTTTTAGCTCTCCAAGGGTTATTTTAGGCACTCGTTCTAGCCATGTGGGGGCCGCACACTTACACATGGAGACCCTCGGCAAGACTGCTGTGTATTGAAGTTTATAATGCACCCCCCCCAAGTAGTTCCAGTGTCCAGCACAGCAGATACTGGATATGCTTACATCCTGCCTCCAGGGGGAACTCCGCAGAAATAATCAATGATAACAAATGCATTGTATCAGCATCTGTAGGGAAGAAATATGGATTTCAAGATTTCAGTGAAGTAGACGTTTCCATTCACTAACAGAGGAACAAGATTTGTCTTTTTAGGTTGTCTCAAAAGCGTTTTTTTATGGTACTCAAAAAAGGTCCTTGTATCTGCTGATTCATATTAAAGTTTAGTTACCTTTTAAGGCAGTGTTTTCCCAACAGTGTGTCTCCAACTGTTGCAAAACTACAACTCCCAGCATGTCCAGACAGCCGTGGGCGCTGCTTTGTTCAGTTTCTGGCTTAGAGATGTGTTGGCCGCCTCGTCATGCGGTGGTCGATATGCGCTATTTCGGCAAAGAGCCGGGGGCCCCATACAGGAGATCACGGGGTTTAAGGAATACGTTTTCATATCCCGGAGTACTGCTTAAAATTTAAAAAAAAAAACACAACTATTCCATGTTATCACCATTCATGACTATCATATTGGTGTGCCATTAGTTGCCAAAAAAAAATTTTCCTCTGTATTTTAGTGACTTTTTTGTGCTTCGACAAAAAATTCTTCTGTGTACCGCAAGAATGATGATAGATGTGCACACCGACTTATTCCAGATACACCCTGGAAAGACTCTGCTGTAAAATATTAACCCCCTTTACATGGGTGCCATACAGTGTCCTACAAATACTATCCACAATGACCTCTTAAGTGCCAGCCGTGGTGCCCCATATTAATGAAAGCCACAGTGCCCTATGAAAATGTTAGCACCAGTGTCCCATAATAAGGACCGCTACAGTGCCCCATAATAATGAAAGCCACGGAGCCCCATAATAATAACAAACTTAGTGTCTCATAATAATAACCACAGTGCCCCATAATAATGCCAGGGTACCCCATAATAACAACCACAGTGCCCCTTAATAATGTTAGCCACAGTACACCATAATAATGACATCCAGAGTGTCCTATGATAATGTCAGCCATGGTGCCCTATAAAACCAGCTATAGTGCCCCATAATAATGACAGCCACAGTCTCCCATAATAATGATATCTACAGTACCCATAATAATATCAGCCATGGTACTCTTTAATAATGACATCTACAGTGCCCTATATTAATGACAGCCACAGTACTCCATAACATCCACAGTGCCCCCAAAACAATGCCAGCCAGAGTTCCCTATAATAATGACAACCATGGTGCCCTATAAAATAACAGCCTTAGAGCACCATAATAATGTCAGTCACAGTGCCCCATTATTATGACATCCACAGTGCCCCATAATAATGACAGCCATTGTTCCCATAAAAATTACAGCCATGGTGCCCCTTAATTACCCCAGCCACAGTGCCCCATAATAATAACAAACTTAGTGTCTCATAATAATAACCACAGTGCCCCATAATAATGTTAGCCACAGTACACCATAATAATGACATCCAGAGTGTCCTATGATAATGTCAGCCATGGTGCCCTATAAAACCAGCTATAGTGCCCCATAATAATGACAGCCACAGTCTCCCATAATAATGATATCTACAGTACCCATAATAATATCAGCCATGGTACTCTTTAATAATGACATCCACAGTGCCCTATATCAATGACAGCCACAGTACTCCATAACATCCACAGTGCCCCAAAACAATGCCAGCCAGAGTTCCCTATAATAATGACAACCATGGTGCCCTATAATATAACAGTCTTAGAGCACCATAATAATGTCAGTCACAGTGCCCCATTATTATGACATCCACAGTGCCCCATAATAATGACAGCCATTGTTCCCATAATAATTACAGCCATGGTGCCCCTTAATTACCCCAGCCACAGTGCCCCATAATAATGTCCACAGTTCCCCATAACAATATCAGCCACAGTTCTCCCAGCTCATCAACAGAGTCTCCTTTATAGAATGAAAACAGCATTTTACTAACATCCTCTATATTGGCGCTGTGTTCTTGTCCGTGATGCTGTGCCGATGATGAGCTGGTGCCCCATGGGCAGAGGCACAGTCAAAAACTACACTGCATCTTCCAAATAATGTCCCCTGGGAGGGTCTATATATCATCCTGGTTTCCTCTATAAACATGTGTTTATGGTGTCGTTCTCTTACACTTCCTTTGCTCACATCCGCTCTGCATTACCTGGTCATAAAAAATGCAGGAGTTTTATCATGACAGTGGGGGCCATTTGTGATGCACAAGAAAGTCTTAACAAATCAGCATTTTCTTTATTGTCTTTAGTGGAAAGATGGGAATGCTTACAGTGAGAAAAATATGCTAAACTCTGCATTTACCGAGCCGCTCTTACCGATAAGACGTTGTACTACTTCTTATAGAGTGTTTCCGCTAAAATAGAAATGAACTTCCAATAAATGTGATAAATATACAGTTAGTCATTGATTCGTCTTTTTGACAAATATCCTATTTAGTCATTTCCTAGTTGTATCTGTTTAAAGAGTAGGCTCTAATAAAAATTATGGTCACCATTGTTGACATCCAGCTTCTCTAAAGTTTCTCAGTCCTGAAACCTGAAACAAAAAAATGTATTCATCTTATAGGTAAATGTCCCCTTTTGAGGCTGCACATCTCAGGATATCCAACTCTTATCAGAGTTTTATTTTTTATTTTTTTAAGCCTGCCCTTTATAAAGCTTTAAAGCCCAGTAACTGTTTTCAGCACCTGTGCTGATCTGGGTTACTGTAAAAACCTGGACTGGCTCAGGAAGGGGGTTAAAGACCCTACAAAACCTACCCAACCTGGTTTAATCCCAAGAAAATAGCCAGAAAAACACACTTATGATGGAATAACATATTTCGGACATACTTGGGGAAAGTCAATTACCTGGGACTTGAGAAATTTACCCCATGTAAAACTTTTTTTAAATCAGGATCATAAAACAGAACAGGCGGATGTTTTTATTTTATTTTTTTATTATTATTATTTTAACTATCTCCTGACAGTCAGCACTATATATTGTGACAAATATAGCAGTGTTACTAACCTTATCTCATTTAGGGGGTAACAATAACTCGAATCACTCCTTGTGTGATACCTTCCCCTAAAGGGAACACTAAGATGACACATCCTGGATCTGAATGAATGAACTAATCGTATGAAATACTTTGGTCTTTACATAGTTGAATGTGCTGACAACAAAATCACACAAAAATTATCAATGGAAATCAAATGTATCAACCAATGGAGGTCTGGATATGGAGTCACACTCAATATCAAAGTGGAAAACCGCACTACAGGCTGATCCAACTTTATGTAATGTCCTTAAAACAAGTCACAATGAGGCTCAGTAGTGTGTGTGGCCTCCACGTGCCCGTATGACCTCCCTACAATGCCTGGGCATGCTCCTGATGAGGTGGAGGATGGTCTCCTGAGGGATGTCCTCCCAGACCTGGACTAAAGCATCCGCCAACTCCTGGAAAGTCTGTGGTGCAAAGTTGCGTTGGGGGATGGAGTGAGACATGATGTCCCAGATGTGCTCAATTGGATTCAGGTCTGGGGAATGGGCAGGCCAGTCCATAGCATCAATGCCTCCCTCTTAGGAACTGCTGACACACTCCAGCCACATCAGGTCTAGCATTGTCTTGCATTAGGAGGAACCCAGGGCCAACCGCTCCAGCATATGGTGTCACAAGGGGGTCTGAGGATCTCATCTCGGTACCTAATGGCAGTCAGGCTACCTCTGGCTGTGCGCCCCCCCCCCAAAGAAATGCCTCCCCACAACATTACTGATCCACCGCCAAACCGGTCATGCTGGAGGATGTTGCAGGCAGCAGAACATTCCCCATGGTGTCTCCAGACTCTGTCACATGTGCTCAGTGTGAACCTGCTTTCATCTGTGAAGAGCGCAGGGCGCCAATGGCGAATTTTCCAATCTTGGTGTTCTCTGCCAAATGTCAAACATCCTGCACGGTGAGGGGCTGTAAGCACCACCCCGACTTGTGGACATCGGGCCCTCATACCTCCCTCATGGAGTCTCTTTCTGACTGTTTGAGTGGACACGCGCACATTTGTGGCCTGCTGGAGGTCATTTTGCAGGGCTCTGACAGTGCTCCTCCTGCTCCTCCTTGCACAAAGGCGGAGGTAGCGGTCCTGCTGCTGGGTTGTTTCCCTCCTACGGCCTCCTCCATATCGCCTGATGTATTGGTCTGTCTCAGCATGTGAAATTGATTGTCAATCAGTGTTGCTTCCTGAGTGGACAGTGTGATTTCACAGAAGTGTGATTGACTTGGAGTTACATTGTGTTGTTTAAGTGTTCCCTTTATTTTTTTGAGCAATGTAGTTCCATTTTTCTTAGTTCCCCTACTGGTTTGCCATAGACTGTGTGTTTTGGATGACATGATTCTGCCCTCAATGTACTGTTCTCTACTATAGGTTTTCTATAGGTAGTGGTGGAAATCTTGGTGCAAAATTAAGTAGTTCCTATTGCATTGATAAGTAAAGTTTACATTACAATTATTATTGTTAATGTAATCAATAAGATCTGGTATTTTGTCCTCATCTGATGTCCAAATTACAAGGACGTCATCGATGTACCTTCCATACCATAAAATGTTCTGTAAAATGGATTATAATCATAAAAAATAAGCACTCCTACCACCAAAACACAAATAAATATGCTAACAATTGCAATTGCTTTGCTCCCATTGATGCCCTGGTTTGCTGTTAATAAACAATTAAAAAAAAACTATTATGTGTCAGTACATACGATGTAACCTCCAAAATGAACTCATTACATTACAACTCATTATAGGGAATTCGAAAATTGCATCATATATGTTAATGCTGTGGTTGCCAAACCATGGCGAACACATAAATATGAGGATTCAATATCACAAGTTAACCAAGAGTATCGCTCCTGCCATTCCATTTTGTCTATGGCCGCAGTGATACTCTTGGTTAACTTGTGTCCTTTATGAAGCTCAGACATTTGTCCACTAATGGCTGCAACATCCAGTCCAACCATTTACAGACATGTTTATTGAGAATTTATACCTGCTTCTATAGGTCTTATGGCTGGAGCAAATGTATCTCTCAGAATTTTTGGCAGTAAGTACAATATTGAGATATCTGGAATTTTCCACTATGAGATAATCTACTTGTTGGTTCTGGAGTGAGATGAGACCCTTCATTCTTAAATCCTGAGAACAGTCTCATGCTGCAAATCTATTTGAATACGACAGTAGTACTTATGTTTCTTCCATAATATTGATTGCCTCAATTTGCAATACATGCAAGATTATATTATAGGTATATTTGCTCATTAATGGGGGTTGTTTGTTCGTTCATTTCTTCCACAGACAAAAAAACAAACCGAACTAGTTTACATCTAGAATAGTCCTGTAACATCAAAGTACTTCATCGGTTCAAATCCTGAACCCTTTGACAAAAAATTTTTTTGTGTTTAAATGACAGAACTTGTGTAGAAAGATTTCTGACATCATTTGTTGGGATCAATTCCCCCTTATTGGATTCCATCTCATTGTGCTTCCTGCCGCCCGGCTTGACCTTTTTTTTTTGTATGTTATTTGTAATTTTGTCTGTTTGATGTTCTATTTACTTCAAGCTGTTCCAAATCCCCACTTGTATCATACAGATCTGATATTTCTATTAGATGTTTCCTGTTACGTTGAGCTAAAGCTCACATGTTGTGTGTTCTTCTTAGATCAAGGGTTCATTTTTAAACTGTATGTTTACTTATGTTTGTATTTTTCTAAAGCAAACAATGACAACAATAGGACGTGATTTAGAGTCACGATAAGGCTACAATGAAGGCCTATACTATAACACAGAAAACTGGTTTCACGTGGACAACAAGGGTCAAACTAAGCGTCTGTGAAACATATCCAAATGCAAATAGCATAACATAAGATATAGCAATAAAAGTGCAAACCAAAATAGTGCCCTATAAGCATGGCGGGGAGGACCATGCTAAGTAGGTAACCAGGAAAACAGCAATAGGCATAAAAAGAGGAGGGCAGTCAAGAGGATGAAAGAAAAAGAACAAACACTACACAAAAACAGACACGTGACACAACATAAAGACAAAATATAACCAATGAGAGGGGGACAGCCATAAACAAAAGGAGGGAGGGGGAAGGGATTGGGGGGGGGGGGGGTTGTCTGTCCACAAATAGATAGGATTTGTTTGTTTTTTTATTAGATTTTTTAAGATGGATTTAGGAGTAGAGAAAATATTGTCCCAGTTTTCCCAGGGTTATTCAGTTTATGTTTGAATGTCATGGATATCTCTCTGGAATTGTATCCCTTATAGTCTGTTTAATAATGTTTTCCAACTTAGCAATTCTGTCCGTAAGTTGTTTACCAAAGTCGGTAAATGTTTATGAATTCCCAAATGATTGTGATGATTTCGGAGTTGATTTGATTTCAGACTTAATGCCAGCCAAAAGCTTATTCTCATATATTACAATTAAACTCGATCAATTTTAATGAGGTCTTAATTATACATTTTTTCCTTAAAAAAAAACGCTATCGGAATCTTTTTCAGGCTTAATCTGCAGGGAACCAAATGTTTTTTGTTAGGTACATTTTCAAAGTGGTAACATCCCACAAATACGTGATTTCTTTGATCTGCAATTTCTCCATGAATAAAAGCCAGAAAAATATCTACATTAATATCCTTGTATACACCATCTTTATTAAGCAAGGTTTTTGCTTTGACCAGATGATCCACAAAATCATCAATATTTTTCAATGCTTGCACAGATTAGAGTATCCAATGTGGTTGTGGCTGTATCAATGCTCATATTGCATCTACCTGGGAGGACAAAATTGTATAAGGAGTCTGTTCAGTTCACCTGGGTCCACTAGTGCACAGCAATTCTCTTAATGTGGGAGTGTAACTAACCTTACCCTTTTTTAGGGTAACAGTAACTTGGATCGCTTCTTGTGTGATACCTTCCTCATGGCTCTTTCCAGGGTCCATTCCGTATACCCCCTATTTTGTAGGTGGGTACACATTTTATTTGCTTCTGTTAAGTAACAAGACTTGGAAACCAGTTCCTCGTCATGTGGGTTAGTTCCCCTACTGTTAAGCAATTCGGGTCACATGAGTCCGCTCTGAATGTAGTGTTCTCTGTTATAGGTTTTCTGTAGGTTGTGGGGGAAATCTTGGGCCTATATTGAGTAGTTTCTAAGAGGACATCTAGGAGCAGAGTTTTGTTCCTATTCCATTGATGAGTGAATTTTAAATTACAATTATTATTGTTACCAATGAAATCTTGAATTTTGCCCTTATCTGATGTACAAGGACGTCATCAACGTACCTTTCATACCATACCTTTCAATGTCCTCTAAATATGTTCTGGAATCAGAAAAGAGCACTCCTCCCACCATAACACAAATAAATGTAATAAAGATGGGGATTACTTAGCATCCATTGATGCCCTGATTTGTTGCAAATAAAAGTTGTTATTAAACCGAGAATCAAACCAAGTAGGTCCCTACTGGAATAAGAAAATGCTTACATAATATACATTTATGCTGTGATTGACAAACAATGGGGAATACATGAATATAAGGATTCAATATCACGAAATAACCAAGAGTACAGCTCCTGCAATTCCATTTTGTCCATCCCATTATTGTAAAATAAGATTTGGCCTAAATAATGTCTCTAAGAGATATATTGCTGTCAGCCCATAGCTGGTGACCTATAAAAGTCTCGGAAACTTCACTGTACATTTTGTATTGTTAAAGTTATTTTTCATCTTAAAGGGGTATTCCAGGCAAAACCTTATATATATATATATATATATATATATATATATATATATAAATATATATATATATATATATATATATCAACTGGCTCCGGAAAGTTAAACAGATTTGTAAATTACTTCTATTAAAAAATCTTAATCCTTCCAATAGTTATTAGCTTCTGAAGTTTTCTGTCTAACTGCTCAATGATGATGTCACGTCCCGGGAGCTGTGCATGATAGGAGAATATCCCCATAGAAACTGCACAGCTCCCAGGACGTGAGTCATCAGAAAGCAGTTAAACAGAAAACAACAACTCAACTTCAGATGCTAATAACTATTGGAAGGATTAAGATTTTTTAATAGAAGTAATTTACAAATCTGTTTAACTTTCCGGAGCCAGTTGATATATTAAAAAAAGTTTTGGCCTGGAATACCCCTTTAACACTGTATGTAGATATAATCAGTATCTTAACCCCGTAAGGACTCAGGATTTTTCAGTTTTTGCACTTTCGTTTTTTTCTCCTTACCTTTTAATAAAAATCATAACCCTTTCAATTTTCCACCTAACAATCCATATTATGGCTTATTTTTTGCGTCACCAATTCTACTTTGCAGTGACATTAGTCATTTTACCCAAAAATTCACGAAACGGAAAAAAAATCATTGTGCGACAAAATCGAAGAAAAAACGCCATTTTTTAAATTTTGGGGGCTTCCGTTTCTACGCAGTGCATATTTCGGTAAAAATGACACCTTATCATTATTCTGTAGGTCCATACAGTTAAAATTATACCCTACTTATATAGGTTTGATTTTGTCATACTTCTGGAAAAAATCATAACTACATGCAGGAAAATTTATACGTTTAAAAATGTCATCTTCTGACCCCTATAACTTTTTTTTATTTTTCCATGTACAGGGCGGTATGAGGGCTCATTTTTTGCGCCGTGATCTGAAGTTTTTATCGGTATGATTTTTGTTTTGATCGGACTTTTTGATCACTTTTTATTCATTTTTTAATGGTATAAAAAGTGACCAAAAACACGCTTTTTTGGACTTTGGAATTTTTTTGCGCATACGCCATTGACCGTGCGGTTTAATTAATGATATATTTTTATAGTTCGGACATTTTCGCACGCGGCGATACCACATATGTTTATTTTTTTATTTATTTACACTGTGTTATTTTTTTTATGGGAAAAGGGGGGTGATTCAAATTTTTATTAGGGAAGGGGTTAAGTGATCTTTATTTAGTAACACTTTTTTTTTTGCAGTGTTATAGGTCCCATAGGGACCTATAACACTGCACACACTGATCTCTCATCCTGATCACTGGCGTGTATTAACTCGCCTGTGATCAGTGTTATCGGCGCTTGACTGCTCCTGCCTGGATCTCAGGCACGGAGCAGTCATTCGTCGATCGGACACCGAGGAGGCAGGTAAGGGCCCTCCCGGTGTCCTGTAAGCTGTTCGGGACGCCGCGATTTCACCGTGGCGGTCCCGAACAGCCCGACTGAGCAGCTGGGATACTTCAAATGCGGCGGTCAGCTTTGATCGCCGCGTCTAAAGAGTTAATACAGGGCATCACTGCGATCGGTGATGTCCTGTATTAGCCACGGGTCCCGGCCGTTGATAGCCGCCGGGACCGACCCGATATGACGCGGGGACACCGCGTGACCCCGCGGCATATCGCGGGAGCCGGCGAAGGACGTAAATATACATCCTGCGTTGTTAAGGAGTTAAGGTGGCTATACCCTTTCAACATTTTGTTGGCTGAACATTTGTTATTTAAAGAGTACCCCTTATGATCTTGTAAAATTTTATAATCCTCCCAGTTCACTGCCCCCATCATGATAAACCACCCCCTGCCTTTATTTTTAATATTTGTTAGTTTTCTACCTTGATATTGCTCTTTACTTTCTTCTCAGTCAGATTCAAAGACTGGGAAGGGGCGTTCCCCAGCAGGCATGACATTATCTGAAGCCATACAGGGGAGAACTTCCTCACTCCCTCTGCTACACACAGCCCAGAGCAGTCCAGTGTGCAGGTGTGTCTATTTGTGCTCTCCAGACAAAGCAGAGAAGCAGATGTTCCATCAGCCCTTCCCTGGGAGAGTGGCAGCCTCCTGGAAGGGGCCTTTCTGCGTGGAGCCCCGGGCATCCATCTCCCATTCTAGGCTGGCGAGGGGTGGAGAGCAAACTGCGACAGCCATTATTCTGGCCAGAGGGAGAAGATCAAGCAGAGTCTGCAGCAATGCAGGCTCTACTTCCCAGGCAATGGTTCCAAGTCAGAGATCCAGTGGAAGGAAGGCGGGGAGTAAAAGCACAGAGATGTGGGTTGAAAGAGGGCCCAAGGAGTCAAGCTCGATATACTGCTTCCGCATGACCGCACGGTTTGCAGAGTATTAGCGGTGTGGTAAGGAGCTGAAGTTGGCCAGAGACGATCTGCGTGGGGCTCAGAATCTGGCAGACACTGGATTCAAAAAGAACAGGCCAGAACTAAAGAAGAGGATCACAGCGCTGAAAAGCGGAATTGTGAAGCTGGAGGAGCGGAAGGCAGAGATCCTGGAAGGGAGCAGTCTCTTCCGGGAGAAGCTGATGAACGAGGACCGGTTTGCTGCCATGAAATCCCCAGGTAAGGTGAAGGTGGATGATGGGGAGAGTACTGGTGGTGAAGAAAGTGAGGATGGTGGTGAAGAAGTAAAGTAGTAGGAGAGGGTGGAGGAAAGTGCACATGTTGTGGTGGAAGATGCATTGCCTGTGACTACTCCATGTGACACCCCAACCACCCAGGTCAGCTACACTGAACCGGCACAGGTGGCACTACCATCAAGTGATAGTGAGGAGGATGATGTGGAGAGTGAGGCTGGGGGATTATTGAGGGCGATCGTAATGAAGGAGTCTCCAGCCCACCTCCAGCATTTTACCTTTGGAGATGACCAGTGTGAGGATGTGGCAGTGAAGCGTAAAGCTAAGAAGCAGAAGACCCAGGAAACAGGGCAGTACATGTTTCTTCCTTTCCAGCAGTCTGGGCCAGCTGCAAAGCTGGTTCAGGCTGCTGGGCCCCCCCAGACTGCCAGACGCCTTTTTTGTGGTGGAACGAATTATGGGACATTCAGGACCCTGGGTGGCCGAGACTGGGGCACTTTATTCTTAGTTTAGTGGTTAGGTACTACAAGTGGAACGCACGGTGTTTAGTGTCGACCCAACAGAAAATCCTCTCTGTGGTGGAGGTCTGTAGGAATATCACGGGTGACCTCAGAAAGATCAGGTCTTTGGAGTATGGCTATCTTGGTACCAGTAGGGCTTCTCTCCTGTGGAGAAGTTTTTCTTCTGATGTGCCCTAGGTACTAAGCCCTTAAGGAAAAGTACATTAATTTTGGCCAGTGATAGTGTATATATATATATGTTAGGGTGAGTATAGGGTCAGTTTCATGAAGGGATATCGATAGGGTTAGAGGTCAATAGGGAAAGGAATTAAGATTTCATTTTATCAGGATTTCCATCCTTCTTCCTCGTGGTGGTGGTGGTGGGGGGGGGGCTATGCATGTCACCTTAGCCTTTTGTTTTGTTTTCTGTGGATAGACTGTAAAGGGCTTGCAGGCAACCAAACTTGGACTTTGTGGGGTTGTGTACTGTATTGTTGATATTGTTATGTTGTGATGAGTATGTATATATTGTTTTGTATTGTTCTGTGTGTGTATACATATATATATATATATATATATATATATATATATATAATTTTTTTGTTTTGTTCTAGTTTTGTTACATTCTTATACTGGTCAAATTTCATTTGACACAGTCACCATTGAAGAATAATAAATTACTCAGGTTACGTCAAATTAAGTAAACAATCATACATTTATTTTAGGCTCATAGACAAATATGGCAAACAGAACAAACTAGTAAATCTTATGTAAATAACAGTTCTTGCTTAAGTATTACAATAATAACAGTAGGAAGTGTAGGCATGTTCTCAGAACAATCTCACCAACTGAGGGTTGTGTGGGCTGGATCCATCATGGAAAGTTCATCTAAGATGGCTTCCTCCTTCATCAGACTGGTCTGGCTCCACCTCCTTCCTCTTAACTTGGTTTACTTCAATGGTCTTGCTTCATCCTTGGTGCTTCCTTAATGATGCTTCCATAATGAATGCCTTAATAATGATGCTGCCCCCTATTGACGCAGTCTTGTTAAATACCATACTTATGGATGTGTTCTTTACATATGTGGGCGTGGTTATACTACGTCTTATATCTATAAATATACTTATCTCTATATATCTCCTCCTAGTGGGTTGGTTTGAGTATATCTTTGACTAATGGGTGTATACATTATGTCATGCTTAACTTACATACTGATTGGACATTATTACCTTCCTAGAATAGTATAGTGTGTTATGCATACCTCAGCAATTCTATCTATAGTATCCAGCTATAGCTTAACTGTTCCTAAAGGTCATGGCATCCATTTTAGGTTTGACTTTTGTCAGCCATCTTGTATACCCTTGCATAAGTTATATTGTATATTAATTATTTTAACAAGTTTGGATACTTTATGTTTTGACTTTTGTTATTGTGAGGAAAGGTTTATTTATGTTCATAAGGAATGTGTGTGTGTGTTGGACATTATAGGTAGGTCATTATTTGTTAGATTACCTGGGCTGGCCGGTTAGGAAAATTTGAGTTGTTATTTTGAGACAGAAAGTCTGTATTTATGTTCAGCTTTGCTCATTTTTGTTCCAGTCAATTGGACTTGTTTTTGTGTTCTGTAAGGTTTTCTCATTTTATAATAAAAGAGTTTCAGTGTGAGATGAGCTATGATTGGCTAAGGCTGCACACACACCCCTCAGCGCTCCAAACTGCATTTCCTGATGGTGGACTTCTGCCAGGCCTGCAGGAGTCCAAAGTCTGTGCAAGAGATGGGGGGAAATGTGCTCTGCACAAGCAGGGAGACACCTAGTGGCAGCTTTTTTAAACAAAAATAAAACATAGAAAACTTTTTTTTTTAAACAAAGTACATTAGAAAGATTTTTTTATTTACCATAAGGAATGCAATAGCAAAAATTAGTTTTAATGAGAGTGCCCATTTAAAAATCCAACATATCCAACTATTCTCTCCTCCAACATTATCTATGGGTTGAGATTTTGGAGGCCTCCATACACTTTATCTTCTTTTCAAACTTATCTTATTCGTCAGATTTTTGCACTAATACATTGAAATGGAGGGAGTAAAAAAAGAATTTAGAAATGTATGGGTGTCATAATAATAAATGCGTACAATGGCCCTCATTTACTTAGTTAGTATGGTTGAAAAAAGACATACGTCCATCAAGTCCAACCAGGGAATTGAAGTGAAGGGTGTAAGGGGATAAGTGGAAGGGATGTAGTTTTATAAATCTGCATAAGCATTAATGTTATTTTGTTCCAGGAATGTATCTAACCCTGTTTTAAAGCTGTTAATTGTTCCTGCTGTGACCAGTTCCTGAGGTAGACCGTTCCATAAATTCACAGTCCTCACGGTAAAGAAGGAGTGTCGCCCCTTTAGACTAAACCTTTTCTTCTCCAGACGGAGGGAGTGCCTAAGAGTGTTGTGTAGGTTTCTTTGTGGGATTTAATTCCCTACAATTTATTTTCCACGGTATTTACTAAGGTTTCCCTACATTTTCCACTTTCCCTACACTTAGCTTTTTTTTTTTTACACATGCTCTGATCTGTCTGGTGTTCCTCAGCTCAAATCCACCACATTTTATGTGGAAACCTTAGTAAATATGTTGTTTTTTTGTGAAAATGTCGGGAACATGCCCCTTTTCGGAGACCACGCCCCCTTTTCCCGGCAGTCACGCCCCCTTTTTCAGGTTTTCTTAGCAAAATGGAGAGTTAGTTGTTTTTTTTTTTTTTTTAATTCTGGCGCAAATTCTGGCACAGACAGGATTTTTGGCGCAATGCGACAGAATCTGGCGCACAACCCGAAAAAATATGTTGGGTTTGCAATAGTAAATGAGGGCCATTGTGTATGTAACAACGGTATAAAGTCTCGAGATCTCCTCCACTGACGGGGTGGGGGGTGGGGGAGGCGACTGTGCATCGGTCCTGAGCATTGACTGACCATGACGTTGATGTATTGGGAATAAATAGCTACAGAAGAGAAGCCATCATATCCGTGCATTACTGGTAATGGAGCAGGAAACATCTGCCGGCATGTAATTAATGATTAATATCAAGGATTCTACAGAATGTCGAGTATGAAAAGTTTGGGGATATCGATTCCTTTTTATGTGCGCTGTCAGTGAGACTTCTAGGAATATGAATAACTTATACCTTAGCCATTGTAAT
The DNA here is from genome assembly GCF_029499605.1 of Hyla sarda. Lineage (NCBI taxonomy): Eukaryota > Metazoa > Chordata > Amphibia > Anura > Hylidae > Hyla > Hyla sarda. The sequence continues at coordinate 30,939,863 of NC_079193.1, forward strand.
AATAAGGCTTATGTTACATAAGTTATTTATTTGGCGAGCCGGCGGCGGAATGGTAAATCATATGCGGATATATGTGGATGAGGGCCAACCTAGACCAGTCTTTCCCAACCAGGGTGCCTCCAGCTGTTTCAAAACTACAACTCCCAGCATGCCCGGACAGCCAACGGCTGTCCGGGCATGCTGGGAGTTGTAGTTTTGAAACAGTTGAAGGTGCCCTGGTTGGGAAACACTGCCCTAGAATTTATACTAGAGCTTTCCAAACTTGTCATGTTGGTGACACCTTTTTAGACAAATCTCTTACCATACCGCCAATTGCACGTATTATGTCTCGCGTCCTATGATGCACAAAATGCTACCAGTATCAGCATTATATAGCTGCTACCCCCCCCCCCTGTGCCATTTCATCACCCCCCTTCATCACCCCCATATGACCAGTGTCCTATCTTCTGTATAGATCTTCATGTTTCTCTGCTGTTTTGCTGCTACTTTTCCTTGAAAAAATTATATTAAGAAAAAAAAAAATGTTTGCATATTGTGGTGCCGGGAGAGAGTAATGGTGTCTAGGGTGTTGCGGTAATAGTGTAGGGTCTGGTGGTATTAACCCTTGAATGTCGTGACGCCAGGGTGAGGTTTCCTCAATAGTAGTGTTCCTACCGCCAACCGTCCCACAAACGGCAGGGAGAAATAACGGAATGTCCACAGCAGATTTTATGAAGGAAACTGAAGAAACTTTACTTGCAGCTTTTATGCAACGGTAATGAACGTGACAGTTTTTTTTTAAGAGTGAAGCGGGATACAGGTTCCTCACAGGTTTGCTGGGACTTGGAAGCAATGAGCTTTTGAATGCTAGCCACTGGGCTATTATTTTAGAATATTTGAGCTGATAGTAGTCACACAAGATTCAGTAGTTTGAGCTTTGGGTAACTCACATTTTGTGGCTGCAGGTTCTTAGGCTTTGGGCCGAGCTTGAATTGAATTGATGCTGATGAGATGATGAGACGTGCTTGGCATGATAATCCGGAACTAAGAGAGAGAATTGACTACAGCCCTTTATATAAAAAGGGGCTGGACAAAGATCATTGGTCAGCAAACATGTAAGTTAGGAACCCAGTGACCTTTGGGTACATCACAAGACCTCCAAAGGTCCTTAAACATTTTATACATTACAACTGTGTATCACGTGACCACTAAGGTCCTATACATATATTTCCTATACATTAAATTCATATGTATACACTTTACTTAAAATGACTAGGGGTAAGCCCTACAGGAGAGCCCTAAAGACATGGAGGGACTCTAGCTGCGGGGACCTTAGACAAGGGACAGGACCAGGTCCTGTACCGGGACACCACAATATCAACTGTTGCCAGAAAGTAATACAGATCTGTAAATTACTTTTATTTTAACCCTTCCAGTACTTATCAGCTGCTGTATGCGCCAGATGAAGTTGTGTAGTTCTTTCCAGTCTGACCACAGTGCTCTCTGCTGCCACCTCTGTGCATATCAAAAACTGTCCAGAGCAGGAGAAAATCCCCATAGCAAACCTATCCTGCTCAGGATAGTTTCTGACACGGACGGAGGTGTCAGCAGAGAGCACTGTGGTCAGACTGGAAAAAACTACACAACTTCCTGTGTAGCATACAGCAGCTGATAAGTACTGGAAGAATTAAGATTTTTATATAGAAATAATTTACACATCTTTGTAACTTTCTGGAACCAGTTGATTGGCAAACAATTTTCTCCGGTGTATTCCTTTATCATACTGGGTGCACTTTTCTAATGGTGCCCTAACCGGGCACTCTGTGGCTTGTGTTTCTTAAGACTTCTATTTCCTGTAATATATATATATATTTTTTTTCTTCTTGCAGTGACCTGCTGTCTTCGGACTATGTGGAAAGACATATTACAAAAGACGGAAGCACAGTAGAAATCAAAGTAAGTTACAGGTTAATTCCAATTTACGCAATGTTTAATACCTTTGGGTATATTGTACGCAGCGTTCAGTGCTTATCAATGAGACCTGAGGAACCAGACAAGGTCTGGATAATATATTAAGAAGCTATTATCAGAAAATAAGATCTAAGTTGTCTTTATAGTGGATTCAGCCATCTTATCTCAGGTATCCATAGGAACAAGGAACTAAAAGCTTATTGTAGTGCCCTTAAAGGGGTACTCTGCCCCTAGACATCTTATCCCCTATCCAAAGATTAACTCCTCCACCGTTCAACAATTTCACTGTGTAGCAGCTAGGAGATGGTATCGGGATGTTGCAGGACCACCACCAATCCTGAAGGTATTTTCACAACTATACAAGACACATCCGATTGTGGTATACTGTACTACTGGATATACCAAAACAAGACCAATTTGGCTCAGTGTTGCATATGTTTTTGTAGTATAAATTTTGATGTGGTATAATTTTTGTTGGTGGAATACATTTGTATCTACTTGCATATGTTTAAAATGTATATTTTCTTTTGGTTATTATGTTAAACTATTACAAATCAAGCAATGTTATTGATTGTAATGGGCAACTGTTTCACTGTTTCTTTGCACAAGGTTTGACACAAGGTAGTCTCTATGGTAACAGACTACAAACAAACCCTGTGTAGTCTGATCCTTTAGCTATACAGTATTTTCAACATACAATGGTCTTTTCTGGACCATTGTAACTTGAAACCAGACTCAACATAAAATACTACAGACAGTCCAGATCTGTGAAACATGCCAATGGCTGGAAGAACCGACCAATCAGATTGGACATTCACTGGTAAAACCCCTGTATTACTGAAGTGTATGCACTGACTGGTGTCTGGTAGCGCTCCCTACAGTACAGGGAGGTATTACATGTTGTCAGGATTCGGCAGGCTGGAAGTGGATCCTCTGTGTAAGAGAGGGATTGGCGTGGACCGTGTCGGTGGACCCGTTCTAAGTTGCTACTGGTTTTCACCAAAGTTGCTAAGTTGCTACTGGTTTTCGCAAAGCGGGATGGTCTTGCAGCGGCAGTAGCAACCAGGTCGTATCCACCGGCAACGGCTTAACCTCTCTGACTGCTGAGATAGGCGCGGTACAAGGGATTAGACAAGAGCAGGGTCGGACGTAGCAGAAGGTCAGGGCAGGCAGCAAGGATCGTAGTCAGGGGCAACGGCAAGAGGTCTGGAACACTGGCTTGGTACATACAAAGAACGCTTTCACTGTCACAATGGCAACAAGATCCGGCAAGGAAGTGCAGGGGAAGTGAGGTAATATAGGGAAGTGCACAGGTGAACACACTAATTAAAACCCATGCGCCAATCAGTGGCGCACCGGCCCTTTAAATCGCAAAGAACCGGCGCGCGCGCCCTAGGGAGCGGGGCCGTGCACGCCGGGACAGCACAGACAGAGAGCGAGTCTGGTAAGCGAGTCGGGATGCGCACCACGAGCGGGCGCGTCCCGCATCGCGAATCGCATCCCGGCTAGGGACATTATCGCAGCGCACCCGGTCAGCGGGTCTGACCGGGGCGCTGCGAACAGGAGAACGCTGTGAGCGCTCCGGGGAGGAGCGGGGACCCGGAGCGCTCGGCGTAACACATGTTCTGTACTCTTTACCTGTACCAGGGTTAGCTGCTCTTTTGCACACCATGTTACTATTTTAGGACACACTGGCCCTCATTTACTAAAGGAGAACCGACGGTTTTTCTCTGTTATTGTGCCCAAAATTTGGTCGCATCCCGCGTGTGACCAAATCTGCGCCCAAAATTTAGGCGCACAACCTACATTTTCAAAAACACTCGGAGAGTTTAATTTAACCTACAAAATGGGTGTGCTTTACTCAAAAATGGGCGTTAACCCGACAAAATGGAAAAATCACTCGGAGTAATTGTGAAATCACTCTGCAAAAAGTGTGATTTCTCAACTCTGAAAAACCGAAAGCCCAGGGGTCGAGTGAAAATGGAAAAATTGAGTATTTTTGAGGAAGGGACAGCTGACCATTGTGGTTCATGATTAAATTACTTGTTTTATACTTTAAAAGCATTTTTAACCCCTCAACGCTTTTATGATTAAATTATGTAATAGATTTTTATTTATTTATATATGTGTATATATATATATTTTTAATATACATATTTTAAAAAAAAAACTTTTGGGTTATTAACCCATTAACAATCATGAATATAAAGTTACATCCTTGTGCAGAGTAACTTTACATTATTTATTTGGTTTAATTTTTATTTTTCCAGTGCGACCCTTTTTATTCCCGTACGACAGAATTTAATATCGTGCGACACATGCGACGGATTAGTAAATCACAAGGAAAAAAAAGACGAGTACACTGAAAAAAAAAACCTAACCGACACTCCAGTCTTTGTAAATGAGGGCCATTGTGTACTGTACAGGACCCTGAAGAAGCTCCTGTCCTCTACATAGACAGTGATTACAGCTCCCAGCAGATATTTATTACTTTTATATGTAAGGATTTGCTTTATCTATATTAGTTATCTACTTATTTTTCTTTAATCCTCACTTTTTCCTATTTTTGGATGACATTTTGTGGCTTCAGAATCAATTACAGTGGTCCCTCAACATACGATGGTAATTCGTTCCAAACGACCCATCGTTTGTCGAATCCATCGTATGTTGAGGGATCCGTGCAATGTAAAGTATAGGAAGTTATACTCACCTATCCCCGCCGCTCCGGACCGTGTCCTCACTGCTCCCGATGCTGTCCCAGGGGCTCCCGATGCTGTCCCGCTGCTCCGGCGTCTTCTTCGGGATCCTCCGTCTTTTTCCGCATCTTCTCCGGCGTCCGGGCCTCGCTTTCTGGTGACATTACTGCGTTGCGGCGCCGGGACGGCGTGTGCACTGACGTAATAACGACGCCGGAAAGCAAGGCCACAACCCCGGAGAAGATGCAGATGACACCGGAGGATTGCTAAGTGGACCCGGAGCAGCGGGGATAGGTAAGAGAACCTGTCCGGGATGCTTAAACTGCTATCCGACAGCAGCTTAAGCATTTTGCACTGTCGGATAGCAGTTAATGCGATGGCCCCGACATATAAAAGCATCGTATGTCGATGCTGACATCGACATGCGATGGCCTCTGAGAGGCCATCGTATGTCGATTTGATCATATGTCGGGGCCATGGCATGTCGGGGGGTTACTGTACCAGGTTTCCATAGAGTTATGGTCTTAACATATAATGGTCGTCCTGGAACCAATTAATATTGTAACTTGAGGGATCGCTGTATTGCCTTCAGTTTGCCATCTACTTCTTGCTAATATATCAAATGTTTGTTTGATACAATAAATTATAGTTCAGGGTACGTTTTTACTTTATATTGTACACTCCATCTGCTGCAGAACCTCTTTTTGCAGTGTGGTAGAGATTGATCAGCCACTGAGTGACTTAGGCGGAAAATAAAAAACTTTCTATAAATTCTATAAAAATAATTTCCAGAATTGTGAAAGAAATTTCTATTGATGGACATTATTTAGATATATATTAAAAGTCACCGACGCCACCTTACGTGTTTGCTTACTCGCTCCCCATATTAGTCTTACAGATGAAGTTTAATGCGATCTGATTTACAATATTATAGAAGGAGTCTGGAAATAGAGACATTGGGGTAGATTTATCAAAACCTGTGGAAAGGCAAAGTTGGCCTGTTGCCCATAGCAACCAATCAGATCCCTTCTTTCATTTTTAACAAGGCCTCTGCAAAATGAAAGAAGCGATCTGATTGGTTGCTATGGGCAACTGAGCAACATTTCCTCTGCACAGGTTTTGATAAATCTCCCCCATTGATTCACCATATGTGTAACAACGTACTAGTTGCATCCTTCACAGAATGACCTAGTTTCCTTCATCTGTGGCTGTTTTGCATACGGTATATAGTTATTTTGGGCCACTTACCAGTCTAATGTTGTGAGCTAAATTTAACCCAGGAGAGACATGACATGTCTGTGATTTATTGGTTTACATAATTCACCATCATCTAAGATGTCACTTTTTATCGCCGATGAACCGGAATGTGTTTATAAACCATTTAAAGAGAACCTGAGGCCTTATTCTTCTCAATGAAATACACATATGGGATTGAGCATGTCATGCCCTTATGGGTGTCCCTCCTATGGGTTTGGTTGGGGGGCATCTTGTTCTTCACACCCTTCCTAATCTTGTCTCCTCTTCTGAAGGAGCCAACCCTAGAATTTTGAGCAGATACCGTATATACTCGAGTATAAGCCGCCCCGAATATAAGCCGAGGCCCCTAATTTCACCTCAAAAACCCAGGAAAAGTTATTGACTCGACTATAAGCCTAGGGTGGGAAATACATCATCCCCCCATGTAATCATCCAGACACTCGTCATCATTACCCCCCCCCCCCCCACCACCACCTTCATCATCACCGCCTGTCAATCCCTTCATCAGTGGTCTTCAACCTGCGGACCTCCAGATGTTGCAAAACATCGGCTGTCCGGGCATGGTGGGAGTTGTAGTTTTGAAACCTCTGGAGGTCCGCAGGTTGAAGATCACTGCAGTCATCATCCAAACCCCCCTTTTATTTTGTACTCACCTCCCCTCGGCGGGAAGTTAGGGTGAGCTGGTCCGGGCCATTTATGCTGCAGGGACCGTCCGGTGGGGAGGGTTAGTTGTTGCGGGCTGTCCATTTTCACTGGGGAGCCCTCTTCTACATGCTTCGGGCCTGCCCAGGACTAGTGATGTTGCCTTGACGACGACACACAGGGACGTTGCGGATGAACTTCCCTGTGCGTCATCGTCAAGGCAACGTCCCTAGTCCGGGGCCGGGCCCGAAGCACAGAGAAGAGGCCCCCCCGGGGAAAATGGACAGCCCGCAATGACTAACCATCCCCACCGGACGGTCCCTGCAGCATAGATGGCCCGGACCAGCTCACCCTAACTTCCCGCCGAGAGGAGGTGAGTACAAAATAAAAGTGGGGTCTGGATGATGACGAAGGCCGCAGTGATCATCAACCTATCAGCCAATGGCTGTCCGGGCATGCTGGGAGTTGTACTTTTGCAACATCTGGAGGTCCGCAGGTTGAAGACCATTGAGAAGGGATTGACAGACGGAGAGTTCACTCGAGTATAAGCGGAGGGGGGCGTTTTCAGCACGAAAAATCGTGCTGAAAAACTCGGCTTATACTCGAGTATATACGGTATGTCTATTTCCGGATGTAATTCACCCAAAAATCATGTGGATTACGGGGTATGGTATGATGAATACTGACGATATTGGAACTTATCTGTTACTTGTTCCAAACCACCTCCCCTCTTCCCATGGCACAAATGTATTCTTTGGTTGGTGAATATCGGCCACAGATTGCATTGATAAGAACCAATAAAAACAAGACAAAAATTCACTGCATAACCACACACGAAGCCGTATGCAAACCCCTAGACTTCCATTGAGTGAGTCTGCCTTCATATCTTCTCCAGCACTGACTGGCATTGGCCACCATCTGTGACTTAACGTTCTGGGAATAAGTCACAAAAATAAGAATATGTAGCAGAAAGAAAAAGTGTAATAAAACATTACATGAAATTAAAGTCTAGCTCATCTCAATAGATTTTTTTTTTCTTTTACTGCATGGTTTTGCTAGATAAACACTTCAGGCTGGTGGCAAGGGGATTTTTGGGCTCCAAGTCGCCTCCAAGGTGCACAGCTATTTCTCATTCTCTACATTTAGTGGGACCAAAGCTGGGCTGTTTGCCAGTAGTACTTCCTTTCCCTTATTTGTCTGGCCAATCATAGTACAGCACTCTTCTGTTCTATGCCATGACATGGTGCTGGGGAAAGTGCACTGGACTTAAAATGCGCCTTTGTGCTGGTGATAATTTACAGTACACTCCTATAGATGGCACGTAGAGGGAGAAGGGGGTTACTTATCCACTGGGTTTGCAAGATGCTTATTAAGCAGAAAGGAAAGAAACAGATTAGCACAGTAAGGAAGAGGTTACACTGAGCACTGAACTGCTACTTTTGCACGTGTTTAGGCAGGTCTTTATGGGTTGTAAGGAGGTAATTTACCCTTCAGGCACAATTTGGACCCTCTCTTGCTCTCTTTCTCTCCTTTGCATATCAGTAGCTAAACCCTACCCCTACTTTCTGTGTTCCTTCTTGCTGTCTTTTTAACTACAGATGGACTGAGCCTAACAGCCAGTGAACAGCAGGGAAGCTCTCCACCTGTCTCATTTTTCAAAGAGGCAAATAGTTGGATGTCTCACAGAAAGTGATATATAAAGCATGCCATAAAAATAAAGAGAATGTTCTTTTTTTTTTTTTTTTTTTTTTTTTTTTCATAAAATGAATAAATTGGGAAAAAAAATGTGTGCCAGACTTTGGCCCAGATCTGGAGACACGGTGTACGGAGCTGATGAAATATGAATAGAGCTTTGTGTCTTAACAGGGCAGTGATCATTCCTGAGTTTCTGCCTAATATGCCTGACTAAAAGCAATGTAAAAGGTAACTCTCAGCTCTCCTGACCGTCTGTACACGTAAATTCTTGTATTCCTAAAAAGTAATAAAGGGACATCCATTCTTAGGACTCTGAGAAGGTACAGCAGAGGACGAGTGTAATACAGCTGCATTTTTAAACCATATTATGGCCACAGGTCCCGGACAGTCAATGGGTCTAATTCTGAATGGACAGCATCATATATAAGGAGATATGTATTTTTATATACCTTATTGTTTTTGTGACATCACAGCCATGTGGTCATATTACTACTTTGCCCATCACATGTGCACACACCTACAAAGAGAGAGAGAAAGAGAGGAGAGAGATAGTTATGAGATAGATATGAGAGAGAGAGAGAGAGAGAGATGAGATAGATAGATATGAGAGATATGAGATAGATAGATATGAGAGATAGATAGATAGATAGATATGAGATAGATAGATATGAGAGATAGATAGATACAACCAAAGAATAAGTTGGCCAGCACTATTGATCCAAACCAAAACATGGCTTGCAGGTGCAAGCTGCTGGGCTAAATATACAGCAACAGGAGAATACAGCAGCACACTGCTAGCACAAAGATATAGATGAAACATGAGTATATAGATACAACATGAGTATATAAATAGAACATGAAAAGCTATACAGCTGTAATGCAATAAATTAAAATATGAAACTATGAAATTATGAGGTACTTAGCTTGCAAATTTGGCGCCAAATAGCGTGGATGGTCCACGCTATTTGGCGCCAAATTTGCAAGCTTAGTACCTCATAATTTCATAGTTTCATATCTTCATTTATTGCATTACAGCTGTATAGCTTTTCATGTTGTATCTATATACTCATGTTTCATCTATATCTTTGTGCTAGCAGTGTGCTGCTGTATTCTCCTGCTGATTGATAGATAGATAGATAGATAGATAGATAGATATTAGATAGATAGATATGAGATAGATAGATATGAGAAAGATAGATATGAGATAGATAGATATGAGATATATAGATAGATAGATATGAGATAGATAGATATGAGATATATAGATAGATAGATATGAGATAGATAGATATGAGATAGATAGATAGATATGAGATAGATAGATAGATATACAACAACGGATTGCAGCACACATGTCCAGGTGAAAATAAAGTTATTTTATTCCATCCAAAGTGCAACGTTTCGGTTGCCACATGCGACCATTTTCAAGCATAGATAGATAGATAAACAGATAGAATTCATACTTAAAAGGGGTTTTATTAGATAGAAGATATTTATTTATTCATGCTTAAAATAAAAAGTACATATACAGCGCTGTTCTTGCCATCAAAATATTGAATCACTCCATTGTAAATAGAGTCCATTAATGTTGGCATCCATTGTATGATGGCTCAAGCTTTGTGTCATAACTTTGATTATAAAGAAGAGCCACAACACAGATGTGAACAGAGCCTTACATGTATTTTCTATCTTCTGTACACCTTTTTTGTATCGGCAATTATAACATGCCAGATTATATGACTACAAACTATAATGATAGAAATTACTGACACATGGAGGACTGTGCAAAAGATTTGGGCAGGTCTGGAACAAATACTGCAAAGTGAGAATGCTTTTAAAAATAGAAATTCAAATCACTATTCGGTGTGACCGCCCTTCTCCTTAGGCTAAGTCTCCACTTGGTTTTTTGCACTCCGTTTTTAGGGATTAAAAAAATGCCAGAAAAATCGCCAGTGCAAGTGACGTCATCATGCGTTTTTTCTTGCGTTTTTTTTGGTACCCAAAATTTCTTGGGTACCAAAAAAAAAAAAAAAAGGATGCAGCAGTGATGGAAATTTTTTTATTAAACACAATGTATATATTTTATAACCCAATTTTTATTCTTTTTTAATAGTGTGTGTTTCACTTTTTTTTAAATACATTTTTAACATTTTTTATGTAGTACTACTACTCCCAGCATGGAACAGACTGTTCCATGCTGGGAGTGATAGTACCTGTACTATAGACATATCGCCCCGGGTGTCAGTCCTGACACCTGATGCGATCGTCCATAATATAGCCGAGAAGCGGGTCTATACATCGCTCGCCTCTCTGCACTATACTCCGGCCACTGATGTCAACAGAAATTCATATTTCCCACCCAGAGCTGTGATTGGCCGGATGGTTGCAGCCAATCACAGCTCTGAGGAAAAGATGAATGAATGAGTGGCCGGCCCGGAGTATAGTGCAGAGCAGGGATGTGAGCGATGTATACAGCCGCTCCATCTCTGCTATAGACAGGACGATCACAGAGGGTGTCAGTAGTGACATCCACTGTGATGTGTCCTTAAGCAGGCACTACTACTCCCAACATGGATTCAAGTTAATGGGAGGGGGCATGACGATGCCCCCCCCCCCCAAAGACTTACATTAAGGGGGTGGGGTGGTGACGTCACAAACCGCTGGCCCCTGTTTCGTGAGTAATCAGCCATGGAGCAAACTTAGCTCTGTACAGCTGATGACTTGGGGGTTGCAGGAGAGATCAGCGGGACCCCTGCAATCAGACATCTTATTCCCTATCTTTGGATAGGGGATAAGAAGTCTAGGGACAGAGTACCTCTTTAATAGTGTGATGATCATCTTGATCATCACTCTTTTCGGCAGCAGAGAGATCCTTTTTCTTCCCCATATTTCTTGAAAATGGTGCTCTGCTTAAAGGGGTTTTCCAGGAAAAAATTTATATATCTCAACTGGCTCCAGATGCTTTGGACAGTTCCTGAGACAAGCAGAGGTGTCAGCAGAGAGCACTGTTGTCAGAAAGAAAAGAACAACTCAACTTCAGCAGCTGATAACTACTGGAAAGATTAAGATTTTTTATTAGAAGTTTAACTTTCTGGAGCCAGTTGATATAAACATTTTTTTTTCCTGGAATACCCCCTTAATAATGTGGAACACCCACATTTAGTATTTTCCTTAAATTGGGCTCACCTTGCAATCTAGTTATCACAGGTGTCCGAGATTGTTTTCAGTGATCAAAAGAGCCCTGAGACACAATGCCATCTATGAGTTAGGCTGGGTCCACACTACGTTTTGTCCCATACGGGAGCGCATACGGCAGGAGGGAGCTAAAACCTCGCGCTCCCGTATGTGACCGTATGCGCTCCCGTATGTCATTCACTTCAATGAGCCGACCGGAGTGAAACGTTCGGTCCGGTCGGCTCATTTTTGCGCCGTATGCGCTTTTACAACCGGACCTAAAACCGTGGTCAACCACGGTTTTAGGTCCGGTTGTAAAAGCGCATACGGCGCAAAAATGAGCCGACCGGACCGAACGTTTCACTTCGGTCGGCTCATTGAAATGAACGACATACGGGAGCGCATACGGTCACATACGGGAGCGCGAGGTTTTAGCTCCCTCCTGCCGTATGCGCTCCCGTATGGGACAAAACGTAGTGTGGACCCAGCCTTAGTCTGAAAAACAAAATTTTTAATCTTTGTGACACTTAAATAGAATTTGCATAATAATTTAGGATAGGGTCTATTAGTCATTTTTTAAGTAAGTTTTTCAAGTAAAAATCATGTTGCCATGGAAATACAGGAATGCCCCATTTGATTGCCCTTAGTCTGTACCAGCTGCAAGTTATTGAGCCTTAATGGGGTACTCCGGTGAAAACATTTTTTCTTTTAAATCAACTGGTGGCAGAAAGTTAAACATATTTGTAAATTACTTCTATTAAAAAAATCTTAATCCTTCCAGTACTTATTAGCTGCTGAATGCTACAGAGGAAATTCCTTTATTTTTGGAACACTGATGACATCACGAGCACAGTGCTCTCTGCTGACATCTCTGTCCATTTTATTAACCATGCATAGCGGTTGTATGCTGAGCGCAGCATGGTGGCTCAGTGGTTAGTACTGCTGCCTTGCAGTTATGGGGACTTGGGTTCAAATCCCACTAAGGACAACAATAAATAAAGTGTTATTATTATTATAATAACGTCAGCAGAGAGAACTGTGCTCGTGATGTCATCAGAGAGCATTCCAAAAAGAAAAGAATTTCCTCTGTAGTATTTAGCAGCTAATAAGTACAGGAAGGATTATGATTTTTTAATAGAGGTAATTTACAAATATATTTTTGTGCATTTATTTTTTTCCCCCCTGTGGGCACTGGTGTCGCGGCGGTGATGGTTGCCGCCCAGTGCTACGACATTTTATGCTAGGGACGTTAGGGACCCACTCTAAATAGGTGGCCTTGATGTGGCGAGTGGGCTTGTACTTTTTGATCAAAAATGTATACTAACAACCTGTTAGTTTTTGATATTATGCTGAGAAGCAATTAGATCATTATACAAGATTGTATATGTGCACCATGTCTGTTTTCTACCCGAATTCATCATTTACAAATATGTTTAACTTTCTGCCACCAGTTGATTTAAAAGAAAAAAAGGTTTTCACCGGAGTACCCCTTTAAAGGGGTTATCCAGGAAAAAACTTTTTATAATATATATCAACTGGCTCCAGAAAGATTTGTAAATTACTTCTATTAAAAAATCTTAATCCTTTCAGTACTTATGAGCTTCTGAAGCTAAGGTTTTTCTTTTCTGTCTAAGTGCTCTCTGATGACACCTGTCTCAGGAACCGCCCAGTTTAGAAGAGGTTTGCTATGGGGATTTGCTTCTAAACTGGGCGGTTCCCGAGACACATGTCATCAGAGAGGACTTAGACAGAAAAGAACAACCTTAACTTCAGAAGCTCATAAGTACTGAAAGGATTAAGATTTTTTAATAGAAGTAATTTACAAATCTGTTTAAATTTCTGGAGCCAGTTGATATATATATATATATATATAAAAAAAGTTTTTTTCCTGGATAACCCCTTTAACCTCTTCAGGACACAGGGTGTATCCGATACGCCCTGCATACCGAGTCCTTAAGGACCGAGGGCGTATCCATACGCCCGTGGGAAATCCGGTCCCCACCGCTAGCCGGTTGGGGACCGGAGCCGGATGCCTGCTGAAATCATTCAGCAGGCACCCTGGCACATCGCCTAGGGAGGTCCTGAGACCCCCCCCCCCCCCCATGTCGGCGATCGGAGAAAATCGTATGTCAATTCAGACATGCGATTTTCTCCAATTCTGGGCTGATCGGGTCTCTGGTGACCCGATCACCCGGAAAATAGGGCTCATCGGAGCTGTCAGCAACAGCCCCGATCAGCCTAAAGGATAGGAGTGAGGTCGCAAAGCTGCGATCTACTCCTATCCCCTGGCATTAGTCAGAACAGAGTTCTGACCAATGGCAGCGCAGGACAGGGGGTTGCCATGGTAACCCCCCGTTCTGCCCTCCCCTGGATGTCGAGGGGCTCTGGGAAGAAGATGGAGGCCGTACTTGCAGGAGGTGATGCCTGGGGACCTGGGATCTTCGCTGGAGCCTGCTGGATCCTGATCAGGTAGGGAATCGACAGTGGGGGGGGGGGGGGATTGAAAGTGAAAGTAAATCGAGCTTTACTGTGGCAACCACAAGGGGGGCCAAACTGCAACTCCCAGCATGCCAAAGGCTGTCTGGGCATGCTGGGAGTTGTAGTTTTGCAACATCTGGAGGGTCACCATTTGGAGACCACTGTTACAGTGATGCCCAAACAGTAGCCCTCCAGATGTTGCCAAACTACAACTCTCAGCATGCCTCGACTGCCCAGGCATGCTGGGAGTTGTAGTTCTGTAACATCTGTCCCTTCAGATTTAGCAATTTTCATGACATTTTTGAAAATTGCTGCTCTACTTTGAAGCCCTCTAATTTTTTCAAAAAGCAAAAATATGTCCATTTTATGATGTCAACATAAAGTGGACATATTGTATTTGTGATGAAAAATTAAATTTATTTGGAATATCCATTTTCCTTACAATCAGAGAGCTTCAAAGTTAGAAAAATGCAAAATTTTCAAAATTTTCATGAAATTTGGGGATTTTTCACCAAAAAAGGATGCAAGTAACGCCGAAAATTTACCACCAAAATAAAGTAGAATATGTCACGAAAAAATTCGTAAAGTGACGGTGGTCATAATTGCGAAAAAGGGCTCAGTCCTTAAGGTGAAAAAGGGGTTAATGTCTCTGTCTCCTGTATGAAGGGACAGACCCCATAGGTCAGTGGTCTCCAACCTGCGGACCTCCAGATGTTGCAAAACTACAACTCCCAGCATGCCCGGACAGCCGTTGGCTGTCCGGGCATGCTGGGAGTTGTAGTTTTGCAACATCTGGAGGTCCGCAGGTTGAAGACCACTGCCATAGGTTGCTTCCCATCACGCCCCTTTAGGTTTTGTATTCCTGTTATTGTTATCACCGTGAGATCTCAGGACATTTTGCTTCTTTTTTTGGTCTCTCTCTATATTTCTTCTGAAACCTAATCTCTTGGTATTATGGTGTATTCAGATTCATGCCGGTGAGGAGTGTCTGATCTCTACAGAATCCCATTCATTCTGTAGAGGGACGTGAGCTGACTGGTAGTGAGCCTCAAAAAATGGGAAAACAAAAATACCTCAGGGAGGAAGGGGAGAGACTTGAGGAATGAAAAGGCCGCTGGTCGCTCTGCCACAGGGGTCCAGTGATCTCATTTTGGCTGAGAGCAATCACTATTCAATAGGCAATGCCACTAGGAATGACATTTCTGATTTTTCATGTGAGCCTTAGGCTGGATTCACACTAGTCTAATACAGATGTATTTTAGCATCCTCATCCCGGCCCATGGTTCTTATAACCCATTAGACCTGGGAACATTTTTAGGAGAACCTGTCAGTTTTCCTGATCTGAGTGAATACTTGTATTTCCTACGAAATAACATGGACCTTGCCTTAGAATTTTGCATGATTTGTTCCTCTTCCTGGAAATATGTGACTAACTAAATTGACATCTGGGTGTTACCTTCACCCTTATCATTGGGTGGTGTCCCCGATGCTGTCCAATGCTGGAGAGGGGAAAACCGGGCGCTCCCATACCCCAGCCGGATCAGCCCGTAAGTCCATTTACTTTAATGAACCGCCCGGAGTCAAACGGTGACTCCGGTCGGCTCAGTTTTGACCCGTATGCGGTTTCCTGACCGGACCTCAAACCGTAGTATACTACGGTTTTAGGTCCGGTCCAAAACCGCATACGGGTCAAAACTGAGCTGACCGGAGTCACCGTTTGACTCCGGTTGGCTCATTAAAGTAAATGGAGTCACGGGCTGATCTGGCTGGGGTACGGGAGTGCCCAGTTTTCCCCTCCCCCTGCCGGTCATATGTACAAAATGAGATGTGAATGTAGCCTTACACAGTAGATTTTCAATATTTGCAGATGACACTATACTGGGAAAGGTGATAGGAGGATAACATAATATCACAGAGGGATCTGGGGAACCTGGAGGCTTGGGCACAGACATGGCAAATTAAATTGAATGTGAATAAATGTAACGTTATGCACTTGGACTGTAAAACAAAATGTACAATTATGTGCTAAATAATAAAACATTAGGTAAAACTACTACCGAAAAGGACTTGGGGGTACTGGGGGACAGTAAACTCAACTTTAGTGATCAGTGCCAGGCAGCGTCTGCCAAGGCTAACAAAGTCATGGGATTGTGGTGGCCCAGTACGGGATGGTGTTGCCCCGTACTCTCCTGCCCTGTCAGGCAGTGTCTCTCAGTGTCCCCAGGGCCCCCTGCAGTTGTTTCCCCCATGTAAATATGTTGTGTATTATATTGTGTGTTGTATCTTTAATAAATGTACCATGTGATTGTTACCCAGGAGGTACTAGTGACCAGCTGACCCCAAAGGTGACCTATGGGCTCCCTGCTAGTCTCCCCCATATAAACCTTTGGTGGAGCTAGCTTCTCTCTCTTGTTCCTGAGGTCCAGTGCAGTTGTGGTGTCTGGGGTGTTGCAATGGTGTAGCAGGGTCTGGTGGTATTAACCCTTGATTATTCGTGACACCAGGATGTGGTTATTCCGGTATGGTAACTGCCGTCAACCAACCCAAAAACGGTTTTCAAGAAAGGAATGTTCACAGCAGGAATTATGCAAATAACTGGAACTTTTACTTGGAATTCTTATTAAACAGTCTTTACAGTTATGCAGTTTCTCTAGAGGCAACCGGGATGCAGGATACCTCACAGGCTTTCTGGGACTTGTAGTATTGAGATGATTTATGCAGGCCACTGTGCTACTATTATTATTCTTGCGTTGAGTAGCAGTCACTAGAATTGTAGATAGAGCTTGATAACTCACGTTTTGAAGTGGCTGCAAATCCATGAACTAAGAGAGAGTTTAGAGACTACAGCCCCTTATATACTAGGGGGGCTGGACTAAAGCCCATTGGCGTATTGCCGCTACCAGTAGGCACATATAAAGCCAGCATAGAGCGGGGCCTTCACCAGCGGATCCGCAGCTAAATACGCTGCGAAAATCCGCGCGTGTGAACGTACCCTTATAAACAATGTAACTATCTAATGTCAGTCAATTTTGATTAGTAAAAAGTGGCAACCAAAAAATTATATAAAATAAAAAGGAGAAAATAGAAAATGATTTTGTGTAAGGGCATCTATTGTCATAATAACTGTAATAATAATAATAATAAAAAAAATTGCTGGATAAAAAGAGCATATCTATACGTCCACATTCACCCAGAGTATATTAAACAGGGCCCTTTTTGCATATTCTTTGCCAGAATGCTTCTGAATACCTGTGTGGAATAGTATAGCACACCTTACAGGGGTATACAGTAAAAAAAAAACAGTAGATATACCAGGTGTTATATGTATATATTCTTTTACTATAGAGTTCTAGGAGGGACCTAAACAAAGTATACCTGTACACTGACATAAGTTAAATCTATTCATTGGAAGTGTATAGGACAGTGTTTCCATACCAGGGTTCTTCCAGCTGTTTCAAAACTACAACTCCCGGCATGCCCGGACAGCCTTCGGCTGTCCGGGCATGTTGGGAGTTGTAGTTTTGCAACAGCTGGAGGCACCATAGTTGGAAATTCTAGTATAGGAGAAAATTCTCTCTATTTCTGTTACCATTATCTACTACACATCCCATTATTGATTTCCATCCTACATTAACATATCATGACTGGTAAAAAGGAAAATGAAAACAATATAGATGGAAATAGCATTGGAAAAGTTGATAACTATATAAGTAATAGTTTTCTATTTTGTTTCCATGTGGAAAGTCAGACGTCTGCGACCGCAGTCAATGCAATAGGAAGTTGTAAGAAACATCATTCAAAATGTGATGTTGTGGTGTCCCAGTACGGGATATGTTCCTATAGTCCTGTCGGGTTGAGTCCCTATATGTCCCCGGGGCTCCCCTGCAGTGTCTCCCCCTGTGTATATAAGTTTTCACATGAAAGAGTAAAGGATTGTTAGTCACATGATTATGTCACATGTTTAAGTCATATGATTGTATTGTTACCCAGAGAACACCAGTGACCAGGTGACCTCACCAGTAACCTATGGGCTCCTGGCACAGCCCCCCTTTTATAAGGATGGGAGGAGCTGCAATCTCGCTCTTTGATCACACTTAATTTCCTGCTGAGGTCAAGTCCAGTCATCTGTCCCAGTCCCTGTGTCCAGCCATTGGAGGCCTCAAGCCAAAAGTCTACAGTCACTTGTCAAGTGCAAGTAAGCTCAAGTCTACTAATAGTCAGTCATCAAGTCAGTCAAGTCATGTCTACTGTCTAGTCATCGTGGCCTGCATTATAGTCAGTCTACCTGCTGCAAGTCCCAGTAAGCCTGCGAGGTCCCCTGTGTCACTGGCTGTGTTACTGGCTGAACTGTATAGACTGTACCATCTGTCTACCCTCAGTAAAAGCTACCGTTACCCTTAAGCTGGCCTTGGACTCTTTATTGCTCCTGCCTAACCTAGGACTAGCCGTACTATCTTTGGGTGGTTATATAGGAAAACCACGCCCTGGGGTCACGAACATGAAAGGGTTAATACCATCTACACCTGGGCAACACCATCTGCCCCTTATACCTCACACCCCGTGGCTCACCACAATGTAAAAATGTGAAAGGAATCAATGTGGCCATATTGTTTTTTTACCGGGCATTCCAAGAAATTGTTATGATTAACCCCTTAAGGACACATGACGTTCTCATATGTCTCCATTTCCGAGTCCTTAAGGACACATGACGTATGAGAACGTCATGTGTTTTACCGGCCCCCCGCAACCATCTGGAGCTGAGCCGGTGCCCGATGCCTGCTGAAATCGTTCAGAAGGCATCGGGGCCTATCGCCCAGGGGGGTCATGATGACCCCCCATGTCGGCGATGGCCGCAGATCGCTGGACAATTCAGTCCAGCGATCTGCGGCGGATTCCGGGTCAATCGGGTCTCCAGTGACCCGGAATTATTGGCTGAACAGCCAGAGCCAGCAGGGGTGAGGTGGCACTGGTGCCACCTCACGATCGCCCTGATTCATCGGCCAATCAGGGCGCCTGCTGCGGGTGTCACTCCCGCAACCCGCTCCGCCCCTCTTCCGGAGGACGTGAGCGGGTGCGGGACGTGCACCCCGGGTGCTGGGGACCCCGATCCCCGGCGTCCCTGTTAGGATCGGGGCCCCAGGAGCAGCGACGGCGGCGGCGACGACGAGGGACTGACCTGCGCGGCGAGGATCGTTGGAGGTGAGTGACAGCCTCCTGCTGTTGCTTAGCAACAGCTCCCAGCATGCAAAAAGGGCATGCTGGGAGATGTAGTTATGCAACAGCAGGAGGCAGACCACCACAACTCCCAGCATTCCCTTATGGGCATGCTGGGACTTGTAGTTTTGCAACAGCTGGAGGCACATTCTTTCTATGGAAAAGTGTACCTTCAGCTGTTGTATAACTACAACTCCCAGCTTGCACAATCAGCTAAAGTGCATGCTGGGAGTTGTAGTGGTGCATCTGGTGGTTGCATAACTACAACTCCCAGCAAGCCCGTTGGCTGTCGGTGACTGCTGGGAGTTGTAGTTTTGCAACAGCTGAAGGCACACTGAGTTAAGTAGCAAACCAGTGTGTCTCCAGCTGTTGCATAACTACAATCCCCAGCATCCCCAGCCAAAGTAGTATGCCTCCAGCTGTTGCATAACTACAAGACCCAGCATGCCCTTCCGCTCTCCGTACATGCTGGGGGTTGTAGCTTTTGCAACAGCTGAAGGCACACTGGTTGCAAAACACTGAGTTTGTTACCAAACTCTGTGTTTCCCAACCAGTGTGCCTCCAGCTGTTGCAAAACTACAACTCCCAGCATGCACTGATAGACCGTACATGCTGGGAGTTGTAGTTTTGCAACAGCTGGATGTTCCCCCCCCCCCCCCAATGTGAATGTACAGGGTACACTCACATGGGCGGAGGATTACAGTAAGTATCCGGCTGCAAGTTTGAGGTGCGGCAAAATTTCTGCCGCAGCTCAAACTGCCAGCGAGAAACTACTGTGAACCCCCCGCCCGTGCGACTGTACCCTAAAAACACTACACTACACTAACACACAATAAAAGAAAAAGAAAAAAACACTACGTATGCACATACCCCTACACAGCCCCCCTCCCCAATAAAAATGAAAAACGTCTGGTACGCCACTGTTTCCAAAACGGAGCCTCCAGCGGTTGCAAAACTACAACTCCCAGCATGCACTGATAGACCGTACATGCTGGGAGTTGTAGTTTTGCAACAGCTGGATGCCCCCCCCCCCCCCCAATGTGAACGTACAGGGTACACTCACATGGGCGGAGGATTACAGTAAGTATCCGGCTGCAAGTTTGAGCTGCGGCAAATTTTCTGCCGCTGCTCAAACTGCCAGCGAGAAACTACTGTGAACCCCCGCCCGTGCGACTGTACCCTAAAAACACTACACTACACTACCACAAAATAAAATAAAAAGTAAAAAACACTACGTATACACATACCCCTACACAGCCCCCCTCCCCTCCCCAATAAAAATGAAAAACGTCTGGTACGCCACCGTTTCCAAAACAGAGCCTCCAGCTGTTGCAAAACAACTACTCCCAGTATTGCCAGATAGCCGTTGACTGTCTAGGCATGCTGGGAGTTTTACAACAGCTGGAGGCACCCTGTTTGGGAATCACTGGCGTAGAATACCCCTATGTCCACCCCTATGCAAGTCCCTAATTTAGGCCTCAAATGCGCATGGCGCTCTCACTTTGGAGCCCTGTCGTATTTCAAGGCACCAGTTTAGGGTCACATATGGGGTATCGCCGTACTCGGGAGAAATTGCCTAACAAATTTTGGGGGGGTATTTTCTGCTATTACCCTTTTTAAAAATGTAAAATTTTTGGGAAAACAAGCATTTTAGGTAAAAAAAATATATATATTTTTACATATGCAAAAGTTGTGAAACACCTGTAGGGTATTAAGGTTCAAATTACCCCTTGTTACGTTCCCCGAGGGGTCTAGTTTCCAAAATGGTATGCCATGTGTTTTTTTTTTGTTGTCCTGGCACCATAGGGGCTTCCTAAATGCGGCATGCCCCCAGAGCAAAATTTGCTTTCAAAAAGCCAAATGTGACTCCTTCTCTTCTGAGACCTGTAGTGCGCCAGCAGAGCACTTTTCACGCCCATATGGGGTGTTTTCTGAATCGGGAGAAATTGGGCTTCAAATTTTGGGGGGTATTTTCTGCTATTACCCTTTTTAAAATTGTAAAAATTTGGGGAAACCAAGCATTTTAGGTAAAAAATATATATATTTTTTTACATATGCAAAAGTCGTGAAACACCTGTAGGGTATTAAGGTTCACATTACCCCTTTTTACGTTCCCCGAGGGGTCTAGTTTCCAAAATAGTATGCCATGTGTTTTTTTTTTGCTGTTCTGGCACCATAGGGGCTTCCTAAATGCGGCATGCCCCAGAGCAAAATTTGCTTTCAAAAAGCCAAATGTGACTCCTTCTCTTCTGAGACCTGTAGTGCGCCAGCAGAGCACTTTTCACCCCAATATGGGGTGTTTTCTGAATCGGGAGAAATTGGGCTTCAATTTTTTGGGGGTATTTTCCGCTATTACCCTTTTTAAAAATGTAAACATTTTGGGAAAACAAGCATTTTAGGTAAAAAATTTTTTTTTTTTTACATATGCAAAAGTCGTGAAACACCTGTAGGGTATTAAGGTTCACGTTACCCCTTGTTACGTTCCCCGAGGGGTCTAGTTTCCAAAATGGTATGCCATGTGTTTTTTTTTTGCTGTTCTGGCACCATAGGGGCTTCCTAAATGCGGCATACCCCCAGAGCAAAATTTGCTTTCAAAAAGCCAAATGTGACTCCTTCTCTTCTGAGACCTGTAGTGCGCCAGCAGAGCACTTTTCACCCCCATGCGAGGTGTTTTCTGTATATGGAGAAATTGGGCTTCAAATTTTGGGGGGGATTTTCTGCTATTACCCTTTTTAAAAATGTAAAATTTTTGGGAAACCAAGCATTTTAGGTAAAAAATATATATATTTTTTTTACATATGCAAAAGTCGTGAATCACCTGTGGGGTATTAAGGTTCACTTTACCCCTTGTTACGTTCCCTGAGGGGTCTAGTTTCCAAAATGGTATGCCATGTGTTTTTTTTTTTTGCTGTCCTGGCACCATAGGGGCTTCCTAAATGCGGCATGCCCCCCAAAAACCATTTGTCGCTCCTTCCTTTCTGAGCCCTCTACTGCGCCCGCCGAACAATTAACATAGACATATGAGGTATGTGCTTACTCAAGAGAAATTGGGTTTCAAATACAAGTTAAAATTTTCTCCTTTTTACCCCTTGCAAAAATTCAAAAATTGGGTCTACAAGAACATGCGAGTGTAAAAAATGAAGATTTTGAATTTTCTCCTTCACTTTGCTGCTATTCCTGTGAAACACCTAAAGGGTTAATACACTTACTGAATGTCATTTTGAATACTTTGGGGGGTGTAGTTTTTATAATGGGGTCTTTTATGGGGCATTTCTAATATGAAGGCCCTTCAAATCCACTTCAAACGTGAACTGGTCCATGAAAAATAGCGAGTTTGAAAATTTTGTGAAAAATGTCAAAATTGCTGCTGAACTTTGAAGCCCTCTGGTGTCTTCCAAAAGTAAAAACTCTCAAATTTTATGATGCAAACATAAAGTAGACATATTGTATATGTGAACCCAAAAAAAATATATTTTGAATATCCATTTTCCTTACAAGCAGAGAGCTTCAAAGTTAGAAAAATGCAAAATTTTCTTTTTTTTCATCAAATTTTGGGATTTTTCACCAAGAAAGGATGCAAGTTACCATAAAATTTTACCACTAAGTTAAAGTAGAATATGTCACGAAAAAACTATCTCAGAATCAGAATGATAACTAAAAGCATTCCAGAGTTATTAATGTTTAAAATGACAGTGGTCAGAATTGCAAAAAACGCTCCGGTCCTTAAGGTGTAAAATGGCCTGGTCCTTAAGGGGTTAAAATGTACTTCTGTTGTTATTCCTGGCGGCACAAAGTTTAGCGGTGCCCTATTATTTACTATCTCCAGTAAAGGTGTTCCAGAAGAGTGATCAGCTGTTTTCATATCTCCAATATAGGACCTGCACCTATCAGACATTTATGGACTATCCTGTAGGTTGCTCATAAATGTCTATTTTGGGACCATCCCCTTAAATCTTTAATAAAGATCCCTTGACAACAGTCTGATCACCAAGCGTCTTCCAGCTAGAGCGATGTAAGAAATCTGGAAATATGTGTTAAATTACTATGTAGCACCACCACAGGGGAAATGAAGCATTACACCATGCCCATTCATCTCAAGGTGTTGGCTATGTAATGCAGGACAGGACCTCTAGAGCAGTGGTTCCCAACTGTTGTGCTGTGAGGACCTGCCAGCTGTGCCGTGGTAGTCCGATAGGGAAGATGGCAACAGGACTCTGAGGTCTCCATGGGCTTCCAACCTCTAGTGATCATGCCTGCGGCCACATCACTACTTCTGGGATGTGTATTAGGACGTCATTGTGCACGTCCTGTAGGCAGAGAAGTGTAAGGAGCTGCAAATAGCGCTGACTACAGGGAGAAACCCATCTTCAGGTGCCAAGCTAACTACAAGGAGGTCCGACCTATAGGGGGCAAACTACCTACGGGAGGGTCCAACATACAGGGAGCAAACTGCCTACAGGAAGGTCCTACATACGGGGGGCCAACTACCTACAGGAAGGTCCTACATACAGGGGGCAAACTACCTACAGGAGGGTCCAACATACAGGGAGCAAACTACCTACAGGAAGGTCCTACATATGGGGGGGCAAACTACCTACAGGAAGGTCCTATATACAGGGGGCAAACTACCTACAGGAGGGTCACACATAAAGGGAGCAAACTACCTACAGGGGGGGTCTTACATACAGGGGGGTAAACTACATACAGGATGGTACAACATACAGGGGGCAAACTACCTACAGGAAGGTCCTACATACAGGGGCAAACTACCTACAGGAGGGTCCAACATACAGGGAGCAAACTACCTACAGGAAGGTCCTACATATGGGGGGGCAAACTACCTACAGGAAGGTCCTATATACAGGGGGCAAACTACCTACAGGAGGGTCACACATAAAGGGAGCAAACTACCTACAGGGGGGGTCTTACATACAGGGGGGTAAACTACATACAGGATGGTACAACATACAGGGGGCAAACTACCTACAGGAAGGTCCTACATACAGGAGCAAACTACCTACAGGAGGGTCCAACATACAGGGAGCAAACTACCTACAGGAAGGTCCTATATATGGGGGCCAACTACCTACAGGAAGGTCCTACATACAGGTGGCAAACTACCTACAGGAGGGTCCAACATAAAGGGAGCAAACTACCTACAGGAAGGTCCTGCCTACATTGAGGTCTTAAATATAGGGGCAAACCACCTAGAAGAGGGTCCAAAATGCAAATTACATACAGGGGGGTAAAGTACATACAGGATGGTACAACATACAGAGGGGGGAAACTACCTACAGGAAGGTCCTACCCACAGAGGCAAACTACCTACATTGGGGTCTTAAATATAGGGGGCAAACTCACTACAGGAGGGTCCAATATACAGTATACAGTAAACTACCTATAGGATGGTCCAACATACAGGGGGCAAACTACCTGGTGGAGGGTCCTACATAGAGGGGAGGCACTACCTACAGAAGGGTCCAACATACAGGGTGCAAACTACCTACAGGATGGTCCTACCCACGGGGGGGCAAATTACTTACATGGGGGTCTTAAATAAAGGGGGCAAACTAACTACAGGAGGGTCCAAAATACAGTGGGCAAACTAACGACCGGGGTCTTACATACAAGGGGCAAACTACCTACAGGATGATCCAGTATACAGGGGGGCAATCTACCTACAGGAGGGTCCAACATATGGGGGCAAGCAACCTACAGGGGGTACTAAATCTGGGGGGGGGGGGCTACCTACAGGAGGCAAACTGCATACGAGGGAGGGGGCAGTCGGTGGATCCTGAATGAAGAACCCTTTCTATTAACTCTATACTAATCTAAAAGGATATATGTCCATGGGTTTTCTAACCTGGACAAGTGTTACTGTGCAACACAAGAAGACTTTCCAGCATGGTAGAGAGATTTGGAGGTATAGAATTGATTTTCATAATGCAGTCACTGCCTAAGGCAATGTACCTTGTAGAGTTGACACTACATCTCGCCATGAATCACATAGATTCAAGTAGACTGATATGACTGCACTTTCTCAGTCCAGTAAATCCATAGAGATGATTGTTCTTATGGCGTAAGGTAAGTGCCGCCTCATGCTGGAAGCTGGGAACTTGGCCAAACTTGAGCACAGTCTTTTGGTAACTTTAAAGTGATCGATGGTATCTCTGAAGATTTCACATTCTCTCCAGTGTCTCCAATTTATTCTATTAGAACTAGCAACGTTGTACAGGATATATTTTCTGTCTGAGCTGGAAGATTATATACGTGCGGACAACGTGTATGATACAAATGTGCAGGTTGTGAAATAGTGTATAACATTCTCCATGGGTCTGTAGGGTTACACTCATATAAATGCTCCATCAGATATCACATCATCATGCCATTTACTGTTTGGTGACTCCATATGTAGTTGGGGGGGAATCGGGGCCCCTCTCAGTTACAAGGGCCGTTAGTATAGCTGCAACCATTGTGTCCTCAACCCCTTGACAGCCCATTCACAAAAAATTGTACCCCCATATTAGAGACATTTTGTAATGATTATAGTATAATTTATATGCTTTACTTTACCTCTATAACAGGCCCCCTGTTCCTCTCCCTATCTCCCCAGTCCCCGATTTACAGGTGACGTCTTCTCTAACCGGAGTTGTTTACTTTTCTTTTCTTCACTATCTGGCCTAGACCGCCATTAAGATTTCTCCCATACAAGACTTGTCCACAGAACCAGCCAAACAAACATTTTAGGCCTCTTCCTGCAGTACAATACCCACCTATTTACAAACTCCCCATGTTTATTGTCACACACAGTAATAGTTCCCGCTTTGCGTCCCCATAAAATTGTTGGGCCCCCTCTGTGCCCCCAAATATAGCTGTAGGACCCCAAACTGTCCCCATATATAGTTGTAGGCCACCACACTGTCCTTCTTTCATGCTCTGTAGGGGGAAGTCTGGGGACCTATTGCTATGGCTCATAGTAGTAGGTCTCTGGTCTGAAGGGGCAGTGGAGCAACAAAGCTGATGGTAGTTACTGCCCACTGCAGCCCAGTGCCCGCGTTTCCCCTTTGCTCTCCTCCTTCTCCCCTCCTCGGTGCAGTGACGTCAGCCGACCATTTCTGTCAAAGTGGTTCAGACCAGAAACCAGTGGCTGTGGCTACCATTAGTGATTTTTTTTCAGTACCCCCCGTAGAACTGCTAAGTACCCCTGGGGGCACAGAGGGGGCCCAACTTGTACCCCAGGTTAAGAACCACTGTTCTATAGTGACATCCCTGTCTGCAAGTAGCTCTAACTATAGAGAACGTGTACAGGAAAGTTTTATTTATGGCCACCTTTTGTACCTACTAAGGCTGGGTTCACACCACGTTTTGCAAAACAGTTCCCGTATACGTTTTCCATTTGAAAAATTATAGAACCGTATTGAAAACCATATGCATTGACTCTCCATTGAAAACCGTATGCTAAATGATGCGTAGGGTTGTGTCCGTTTTGCATGCTGTACGGGTTTTGTCAGTTTTCTTCCCGTACCCAAAACCATAGCCTACGGGGTGAAAAAACATATAGAAATGTATAAATTTTTTTAACATGGGAGTCAATGGGAACTGTACAGAACAGTATGTGCATACAGTTTCATCTGGTTTTCACCATACGGTTTTTTACTTTGCACAGTTTTTTTCTTGGAATTTCAATCAAACAAATAAAACTTTATTCATAATGGAATGAAAAATTTCATACGCATACATTTTGTGGGCACCCCCACAACCGGAGCATTCGTGCTTGAACTTGCATTGGCCGTCGTTGAACTGCCAGCAGCAGCCCTTTCCCGAACCTGCCGGACGCCTCCTAGCTCCTCCCACTTTACCCCTTACTGACCCTCCAGCTCTAACCCCTTAAACCTATGCTCTGCTGCCTACACCCCCAGTCATGTGCCCCATCCTTTCCCATTTTGTGTATTCCGGGGGCTTTCTTTAAAGGGGTTCTCCCTTGCTTATACTGTTTTTTGTTGTTATGTTTGTGTGTTATGTGTGTATAAGTATGTGTTTTTTTATGTGTGTTGTGATTATGTATATATGTATTTTCTTACCTTTTGTGAAGATCCAGAAGCTGGCCCCTTTTTCTTCCAGTGGCTTGCTGTGTAACCTCGGCCTCCGCCGTGTTGTGTTCGGTAAGTGGGATGTCGGGGGGGGTGTTCTTGCTTCTGTCCTTCCTATCTTCTGACGTCCGAGGCAAATCTTTTCTTCCTGTTTCTTCCGTGGCTCAGCGTCGAATCTGCGGCCTCTTCTGGTGCATGCGCAGGTAGTTTATTTTTTATTTTTTTTACCAATAAAGTTTTTTTTGTCTAATTGACAAACTGTCTGCGCTTGCACGAAGCTACCCTATTAGCGTAGACCTAACGTACGCTACGCTGTTAGCGTAGCACTTGCGTACTCGCGCATGCGCAGACAGTTTGTCAATTAGACAAAAAAAACTTTATTGGCCTCGGACGTCAGAAGATAGGAAAGACAGAAGCAAGAACACCCCCCCGACATCCCACTTACCGAACACAACATGGCGGAGGCCGAGGTGCACAGCAAGCCACTGGAAGAAAAAGGGGCCAGCTTCCGGATCTTCACAAAAGGTAAGAAAGTACATATATACATAATCACAACACACATAAAAAAACACATACTTATACACACATAACACACAAACATAATAACAAAAAACAGTATAAACAAGGGAGAACCCCTTTAAGGTGATGCTGCAGTCGGACAGGATATTTATTATTCCTGATGGTATGGAGACCCCTAGTGGTCTATTTTAGAAGCCATGATTTCTATAAAAAGGAGATAAAATTTATTAAGTATATTGGAAAGGTCAATGTTTGGCCAAGATATACAACATATAAAAAGTTTTGATTCTGAAAGTGCCCATTTAAGGGGGCCATCTTACATATACTGTATGAGTAGAAGAAAAAGTATTATAGCTGGAGGCCCTGTTACAGATTTTGCATTGGGGCCCAACAGCTTTAAAGGGGTTATTCAGGAAAAAACTATTTTCTTATATATCAACTGGCTCCAGAAAGTTAAACAGATTTGTAAATTACTTCTATTAAAAAATCTTAATTCTTTCAGTACATATGAGCTGCTTAAGTTGAGTTGTTCTTTTCTGTCTAAGTGCTCTCTGATGACACCTGTCTCGGGAACTGTCCAGAGTAGAAACAAATCCCCATAGCTAACCTCTTCTACTCTGTGCAGTTCCCGAGACAAGCAGAGATGTCAGCAGAGAGCACTGTTGCCAGACAGAAAAGAACAACTCAACTTCAGCAGCTGATAATTATTGGAAGGATTAAGATTTTTTAAATAGAAGTAATTTACAAATCTGTTTAACTTTCTGGAGCCAGTTGATATAATAACAAAAGTTTTTTTTCCTGGTATACCCCTTTAAATTACACCGCTGGCAACATAGGTATGATGCAGTATTTGTTGGCAGTCTGCTTGCATGCCGATGTGTACCAAAACATAGTCTACTTTTCAGATGTGAACATAGCCTTAGACACTTTCTGCACCTCCTAGAAACTTAGGGGGAGATTTATCAAAACTTGTGCAGAGGAAAAGTTGGTGAGTTGCCCATGGCAACCAATCAGATCGCTCCCTTGATTTTTGAAAAGGAACAAGGAAAGTAGCGATCTGATTGGTTGCTATGGGCAACTCAGCAACTTTTCCTCTGGACAGGTTTTAATAAACCTCCCCCTTAGGCTAGGTTCACACTACGGAATTGCTGGGCAGAATTTCTGCCGGAGGTCGAGCACTAGGACCATATGGACTGCATTGCCGTCCCCATAGATGGTAATGCGTTTCTGGGTGGATCTTTTGGGAGATCTGCTAAGAAATGCATTGACATCTCTGGGGACGGTAATTCAGTCCTCACGGTCCTAGTGCCGCCGGCTTGATCTCCGGCAGAAATTCTGCCCAGAGAATCCACAGTGTGAACCCAGCCTAAGGGTACGTTCACACACTCTTTGTTTTTGCGGGTTTTCCGCTGCGTATTTGAAAGGGTGCGGGCTCTTCTCGGCTGTCCATAGCAGATTTTCTGCGGCAGAATTTACACTGCGGAAAATCCGCAGCAGTCCCTGCTGACTTCAATAGGGCTTGCGGCGGATTTTCCGCAGCGTAAATTCCTCCGTGGAAAATCTGCCGAGAAGAGCCCGCACCCTTTCAAATACCCAGCGGAAAACCCGCAAAAACAAAGAGTGTGAACGCACCCTCAGAGTGCATTTTCTCAATGTTTTGTGCCTCTGTGATACGGGTCATCGGATTAAATGGGGTCTGGCATGGATATGTCAGCAGAAAGTTTTGATCTTCTCCCACCGGATCTGTGTACAGTGACACAAAATGGGAGAAAGTAGGCATGACAGTAAAATGTGTCAACGTGTGCCAAAATTTTGGCGCAAAATATAGGCACGAAGTGAGCCAACCAAGTGGTGGCATAAGGCAGAAAGAAATGTCTAACATCTTTCACGAGACTTCAGTTTTACGCTACAGCAGAAGCCACTGTGACAAAATTGGCGCTTTCCACTTTCCCGGTCTAGGCAGTCTTAAGTTTACGATCGTACGATAATAAATCAGCGTTTTGTCCGGAGTGTTATTGGAGCAGGTACTATACGTCTTGTTCTTAATGCTGCTAATTTCCAGTCAGCAATCTGCTGATAATAAAGAAGTAGCAGCCATTACGAAGATTCTGCCTATTTTGTATTTCCAGGCCAGATGGCACAGCAAGCTGCCATTTATGTTCTGCCATTTTAATCATCATACATCAATCTCTCTATGCAGATCTTCTATACAAATCCACCTCTGCACTTGTAGCTAGATCGTATCCATCTTTCTAGTAAACAGCTTGTTACAGTGGACCCCGCACCCACGCTGCGGCATGGAGAAAGAGGGTATATGATCATTAGTGTTGCTCGCGAATATTCGCAATGCAAATTATATTCGCGAATATCGCCTATTCGCAAATTCGCGAATATAGCACTATATATTCGCAATTACGAATATTCATTTTTTTGTTTTTCACAGTACACATCACAGTCATCATCCCTCTCTGCTTCCAGCTTGTGTGGTGTAAAGAAAGCTCTAATACTACTGTTGAGACTGGCGTGCAACTTTTCGCATATGCGAAAATGTGCATATGCAAATTTCCGCATATGTGAATTTTCGCATATGCAAATTTTTAATATGCAAATGTTCGCATATGCGAAAATAAAACGTGAATATTATGAATATGCGAATTTAGAGAATATATGACGAATATTCGTCCATATATTCGCAAAATATCGTGAATTCGAATATGGTATATGACGCTCAACACTAATGATCATAGCGGGGGGCAATATCATGTCAGTATGGTATATGGTGCCCATAGTGACATTGAAGGTATTGGGGCCCCTATATATTATAATAGGGCAGTGTTTGCCAACCAGGATGCCTCTAGCTGTTGCAAAACTACAACTCCCAGCATGTCCGGACAGCCGTCAGCATCCTGGTTGGCAAACACTGTTATAGGGTATAGATGCTATAGTCAAATAGGATTCTGCTTTATAAAGCCATAAAGCAGAATCTGATTTTACTGTAGCATCTATGCCCTATAACAGTTTTTCCCAACCAGGGTGCATCCTGCTGTTGCAAAACTACGACTCCCAGCATGCCCGGACAGCCTTTGGCTGTCCGGGCATGCCGGGAGTTGTAGTTTTGCAACCAGTAGTCAATAATCTGCTCAAAGTCTCGTAGGCCAACAAAGAAAATCTGATTCCTTGTCAAGGACCTGATTGTCTAGTGTAAATAAAGTTTTATCAAAAAGTCCAGTAGCTTTATGAAACCGAAAGAAAAAGAACCTTGGTTGCCCATAGCAACCAATCACAGCACAGCTTTTATTTCGCATCCTTCTCTTTAAAGGGGTATTCTGGGCAAAAACATTTTATTCCATCTCAAAAGGATAGAGAACAAGATGTCTGATCGCGGGGGGCCCGCTGCTGAGACCCCCGCGATCCCCCAGCAGCACCCGCATGCTATGCGAGTGCTGAATCTCCAGTTTCGGAAACCTCTGGGGACATGACGTCACGCTATGCCCTCTCCATTCATGTCTATGGGTGGGGGTGGGGGGGTTTGCCTGTGTGAGGCATTAAAGGGGTTGTGCGCTGCCCTGCCTTTCGGAGCTCCGCACGCAGCGTCCGGAAGTTCGTTACTCCGAACGCTGTGTGCAGGCTTCCGTGTTTTCAGCCGCCGGGCGTGACGTCACGCTCGCCCCCTCAACGAAAGTGTATGGGAAGGGGGCGCGATCGCTGTCACGCCCCCTTCCCATAGACTTTGGTAGAGGGGGCGGGCGTGACGTCACGAGGGGGCCGGGCGTGATGTCACACCCGGCGGCCGCGAACACGGAAGCCCGCACACAGCGTTCGGAGTAATGAACTTTCGGATGCTGCGTGCGGAGCTCCGAAAGGCAGGGCAGTGCACAACCCCTTTAAGGCACTGCCTGGTGCCTGGTGTGGCCATTGCGAAAAAGTGTGCCACGTTGCATGTCATCACACACACAAACCACGCCCACTGGATTTGCCCGCGCATAAAGCCATATACGCTGGTGAAAGTCACGGCTTTGCAAAAATATAGGCCAATTAGGGCCTTGATAAGTGACCCCCAAAGCCTTTTATTGACCTGAATGAGGTAATGCTTAGTGGATTTTGAGGCTTAAAAATATATGTGTTTTTAGGCTAAATGAGCCTCAAATTATTATTATTATTATTTATTTATTTATTTTTATTTTTGTAGGGCCTTGCGCACATTTTTCTTAAGCTGTTTTACATTTTACAGGCATATTATGCAAATCAGCTCTTTGCTTGCAATTTATTATAAGTACAAAAAACGCATGAAAAATACTCTCATTTTTTTGCGCATTTAAATGCCCATATTACATGTTTTTTTATTTGTTTGTTTTTAAGTCATAAAATTATGCTTGTAAAAAAAATAATAAAAAAAATCATGTATTTCAAATTAATTCAGTTTAGCTCACTGGGTATTTTGTTTTACCTCTCAAAATAGCCATACAAGTGTTTTTTATTTTTATGTCTAGGTATATGACTGGATGGTTTGTGTCAGCATACCATAACTTTATGGTACACAGTTGTATAGGTCGGGATACTGCAGAGACTTTCACAGTATAGGGGGAGATTTATCAAAACCTGTCCAGAGGAAAAGTTGCTGAGTTGCCCATAGCAACCAATCACATCGCTGCTTTCATTTTTGAAAAGGAAAACTGAAAGCAGCGATCTGATTGGTTGCTATGGGCAACTTAGCAATGTTTCCTCAGGACAGGTTTTGATAAATCTCCCCCTTTATCTGTACGGTACACCATACTGTTTAAGTGTAAGTTATATTGGTACTATTTATTTGTAAAATGTAGTAAACTATTTATGAAAGCGATGTAGAACTACCATTCATGTTACTCTGAATGCAAATTGTAACTGTTTGCCTGACCTTTTGAAGCCTATTTTTAAACTTTGATTTATTGCAAATGTATTTACTTATTGATTAATTAAAGGTGTTATCCAGGAAAAAACACACACACATATATATATATATATATATATATATATATATATATATATATATAATCAACTGCCTCCAGAAAGTTAAACAGATTAGTAAATTACTTCTATAAATAAATCTTAATCCTTTCAGTACTTATGAGCTTCTGAAGTTAACCCCTTAACGACCACGGACGTAAATGTACGTCCTGGTTTGGCGGGACTTTCCGCACCAGGACGTACATTTACGTCCTGTGTATGACCGCGAGCATCGGAAGGGTACTCGCGTCATACACGGCAGGTTCCGGCTGCTAGCAGCAGCCGGGGACCCGCCGGTAATGGCCGACATCCGCGATCGCGCGGATGTCCGCCATTAACCCCTCCGATGCCGTGATCAATACAGATCACGGCATCTGCGGCATTGCGGCACTTTGATTGGATGATCGGATCGCCCGCAGCGCTGCCGCAGGGATCCGATCATCCAGCATGACAGCCGGAGGTCCCCTTACCTAGCTCCGGCTGTCTCCCAGGGTCTTCTGCTCTGGTCTGACCAGAGCAGAAGATCACCGATAATACTGAGCAGTGCTGTGTCCTATGCATTGCACTGCACAGTATTAGCAATCAAACGATTGCTATAGATAGTCCCCTATGGGAATATAAAAAGTGTTAAAAAAAAAGTTGAAAAATGTAAAAAAAAAAAAAGTTAAAAAATAGTGAAAAATCCCCTCCCCCAATAAAAATGAAAATTGTCCGTTTTTCCCATTTTACCCCCAAAAAGCGTAAATTTTTTTTTATAAACATATTTGGTATCGCCGCGTGTGTAAATGTCCGTACTATCAAAATATAATGTTAATGATCCCGTACGGTGAATGGCTTTAACGTAAAAAATTTAAAAAGTCCACAAATCCTGCTTTTTTATCACATTTTATTCAAAAAAATTTTTAGAAAAAATGATCTAAAAGTTTTATATATGCAAATGTGGTATCTAAAAAAAGTACAGATGACGGCGCAAAAAATTAGCCATCATACCGCCCTATATATAGAAAAATGAAAAAGTTATTGGTGGTCAAAATAGGGCGATTTTAGATTACTGATTTTGTACAAAAAGTTTTAGATTTTTTTTAAGCAGTACAAAAATATAAAAGTATCTAGCCATGGGTATCATTTTAATCGTATTGACCCACAGAATAAGGAACACCTATCATTTTTTACCGTAAAAGTGTACAGTGTGAAAACAAAATCCTCCAAAATGTGCAAAATTTAGATTTTCATTTAAATTTCCTCCCTAAAAAAATGTTTTTGGGGGGTTCGCCGTACATTTTATGGTAAAATGAGAGGTTTCATTACAAAGTACAATTGGTCACGCAAAAAACAAGCCCTTATATGGGTCTGTACATGGAAATATACATGGAGTTATGGATTTTAGAAGGCAAGGAGGAAAAAACGAAAACGCAAAAATAAAATTGGCCTGGTCCTTGAGGTGAAAATGGGCTTGGTCATTAAGGGGTTAAGGTTGTTCCTTTCTGTCTAAGTGTCTCAGGAACCGCCCAGTTTAGAAGAGGTTTGCTATGGGGATTTGCTTCTAAACTGGGCGTTTCCCGAGACACGTGTCATCAGAGAGCACTTAGACAGAAAAGAACAACCTTAACTTCAGAAGCTCATAAGTACTGAATGGATTAAGATTTTTTAATAGAAGTAATTTACAAATCTGTTTAACTTTCTGGAGCCAGTTGATATATAAAAAAAAGGTTTTTTCCTGGATAACCCCTTTAAGTAATTTATTTATTGTATTTTATTTATATTTTTTGCAAATTTGCATTAGTCTTTTGAACATTGTCATAATGAGAGTCTGTCTTGTCTTTTAGGGTGGTGAACATTGTTACTACCAGGGGCAAATCAGAGGAAAGCCAAAATCTTTTGTGGCTCTGTCAACCTGTCATGGACTTCAGTAAGTTACCCCGACTATATGCATTGCATAATGTAATATATGTTATCTTATAATGTAATTAACCTCTGTATAACTCACATAGTTCTTAAAGGGCATCGATTGAAAGCTAGGCTAGCACTCACCAATTGCCCTTCACCCTTACTTTGAATTCCATACTCATAAACAGTGTAAGGATTAGCAGTGTTTCTCAACAGTGTGCCTCCAGCTGTTGCAAAACTACAACTCCCACCATGCTTGGACAGCCGAAGGCTGTCCGGGCATGCTGGGAGTTGTAGTTTTGCAACAGCTGGAGGCACACTGGTTGGGAAACAATCGATTATAGAATAAAGGTGCAGCCACTGTCTTGTGCGCTACAAATTGGATGGATACAACAATATTGCAGAATTTCAACCAACGCATCAAAAATGCAACTCTGCTGCACCCTGCTGGTAATTTCTTAAAATAGCATTATTCCAACGAACGTCACTGCAGAGCTACTTAATAATATGATATAAAAATAAAACCAAATTGTACAGGACTAATTACAGTGGTCTGTCTAGACAGTGTTTCTCAACCAGGGTGCCTCTAGCTGTTGCAAAACTACAACTCCCAGCATGCCCGGACAGCCAAAGGTCAAATCACCAAAATTCAGGTTTTCCCTCATCAGTCTGTGCTTAATGCCCCAAACTAAGAATGTGAAAACTGAATTTTAGAAATTTTTGCAAATTTATTGAAAGGAAAAATTAAAGCTCAGATTGGTGGAGGCTGAAGTGAAACGATGACCATCTGGAAATTTCTTCCATGTGGACACAGGATCCTTGGAGCTCATTGGGTTCTTGGTCACCTGAGGAGGGGTGTTTGCAGCACTAGGAAGAGGCCTGGTTGTTCCAAACTTCTTCTATGTAAGAATTATTGAGGTCACTGAGCTCTTTGGAACTTTCAATACACCAGAGATGTTTTTGTCCCCTTCTCCAGATTAGAGTTAAGCGAACTTACAGTAAATTGTCTCATAGCGAACCTCACAGCTCGGCTGTTGATTACTTTAGTCTGTACTTTAGTTCAGCTTTCCAAGGGCTCCAGTTGCCTGGAAAAGGTGGATACAATCCTAGGAGACCTAAGACACTCATCCCAGACTTTTCCAGCCAACCAGAGCCCTTGGAAAGCTGAACTAATTTACGCAGACTAAAGTAATCGAGGGCCGAGCCACGAGGTTTGCTACGAGACAATTTGCTGTAAGTTCGCTCAACTCTACTCCAGATCTGTGTCTTCACACAATCCTGTCTCTGAGCTCTACAGGCAGTTCTTTTGCACTCATGGCTTGGTGTCCATTTTGATGATCCAGTGGAATGGGGGTCCCCAGAGCTAAATTTCAAGAGTCATGGCACAGGGCCTGATTTTGCACATGGCCCGGTTTATATAAAGGTCGGGACTCTCGCAGCCTGGGGATGTACAGGAGCCATCCCTCGTCACTGTGATACTATTAATACTCCCATCATGAGACAGACTCTGTTCCTTGATGGGAGTAGTAGTGCTGCAACACTGAGGGACGGCTCTTGTACATCCCTTGTCTGCGAGAGCATGCAGTGACTTTGCAGGAGCACAGGTACTACTACTCCAATCATAAAACAGAGTCTGTTCCATGTTGGGAGTAGTAGCACCAGCGCTAAAGGACGGATCACACTGAGTCTCACTCCTGAGACACGCTGTGATCATAACTTATAAGCCTGTGAAGCGGGTGGCATGGCACTCTGCTCCCCAGCCGTCCGGCTCCCCAGTAAAGGATTATAAAATCTCTGCACTGTAACTTCATATTCCCCACCGGTTGCCCTGATTTGTTGGCATGATTGACCAATCAGGGTTTCCAGCAGGAAATATGAAATCACATCACTGTAACTTTATATTTTCTAATGGAAGCCCTGATTGGTCAATCGGTGACGACCAATCAGGGCTTCTGGTGGGGAATATGAAGTTAAAGTGCAGAGATTTTAGATTCCTCCACTAGCTGGCCCGCCGGCTTTATGAGTAAGGAGCGAGACCCGGTGCGGTAGGTCCCTCAGCCTCTGTACTTCTACTTCCAACATGAAACAGATTCTGTTTCATGATGATACACATCTAACAACATGGAAATAAGAAAAATATATGATGTGTGTTTATATCAATATATATATTTACGCAAATACTAAGTGCTAGTATCAAAGGGCAGGGTGAGTCAAAAACCCAATGTAACCCTATTGTTTGTTCATAGGACCAGTAACAATAAATCTGCCACCCGCAGCTAGAAGCACACAGTACCTACAAAATACAATACTGCAGCAGACAAGAATTTTATGAAAATACAAAGCCTTTATTGTTCCATGGCATAATTACAATAGGACATAAAAACATTAAAACAGAGATGAGGGCAACTGTAAAACGAACGTCCCCAGATGCTACATCAGTGGTGAGCAGTGATCTAAGTATATAATAACCATGATGAGAGTAATAGTACAAGCTCTCCCAAAGACTCCCACAGCTTCCATCATAGAACAGAGTCTGTTCCATGATGGGAGTCGTAGTGGTACCATAGTGCTGTAGCAGGACTGAACTGCACACAAAACCGTGGTTGACCACAGTTTTGTGCACAAAAAACCCACACAAAACCATACAAGGACAAAAACTTACACAACCGGATACAACTAGTTGTGTAAGTTTTTGTAAGGTAAGGTCAGTGAATATGGTTTGATATACTGTTGTATGCAGTTTTCAAATACAAAACCGTATGTGGCAACCGTGCAAACCGCAAGTGTTTTTTCTTTTTAATAAATTTGCAAAAAATTTCTAAAATTATGTTTTTACTTTGTCATTATGAGTGCAGAATAATGGGTGGAAATATGTTTTTATTTTTATTTTAGCACAAGACTGCAACATAACAAAATGTCAAAAAGAGTGAAAGGGTATGAAAACTTTCCAACTGCCTTGTAGCCTGATATTTTTCCAGACAGTTTTTATACTCACACATATACATACACATATTTGTACAGAAACAAATCTACAGTCACCAGGTTACCTGCCGGCATGTTGGGGCTGGACAACCTTGAGGCCAGGATAAGGGAGGAGAGCCTACTATCACGGGAATCTGTGGGAGGTTGAGGGAGGAGATGATCTCTTGGCGCCTGCGGCTGAACTGACTCACAGCTGTTTGTTGACTGTCGGAGGACTCACTATGGTCACTTGGACTATGATCCACTCTTCTGACTACATAAGCCACTGGCACCAATACTTTAACCCGATGTGACAGGAGTCCTGTGGGCCTACTGCATGCATGTGCTCTTTTTCCTATCAAGTTTGTTGGTAGAGAAAAAAACAACATGGTCGCACAGCCACAACATGCACCTTGATCTAAGGCTTTGCAGAAAAATTTATTAAACTAACATGTCGTTAGTGTACTTTATGATCATGAAGTGCAAGCCCGCTAGCCACGTCATGGCCACCTGTAAATTGCGGGTCCCTAACATCCCTAGCATAAAATGGCGCCGCACTGAGCGGCGACCACTACCGCCGTAACACCAGTGCCCACAGGGGGAACGACCCACTGGCAAAGCAGCCCCAATGCCACTTGATCCAGTCCCTGGGCCTTGCCTCCTCAAAGACACGGTGCTGCGGCAGCAATGAATGCCGCACAGCACTGCACCAGTGTGAACAGTTGTAAAAGCTCACTTACCACGTGCTCCCAGTCAAAGACTGGGAGACTGCCAGAAAGAAAAGGGCCCTTTGCAGCTTCCTGACAATTTATATAGGCCTGGGCTGAGAGGGAGGGGCAGAGTGCTGACCAAGTAAAAACAAAATAGAGGGGGATAGAAAACACAATGTGAATTAGAGTAGAGAAAAAAAAAAACACGGTCGCACATCTATAACATGCACCTTGATCTAAGGCTTTTCAACAAAATTTATTAAACGAACAGGTCGTTAGTGTATCGTATTTTTCGCCCTATTTTAAATGAGGAAAATCTAGAATACAATGTAAAGTATAGGTCACAGTGATCTTCAACCAGCGGACCTCCAGATGTTGCAAAACTACAACTCCCGGCATACCCGGACAGCCGTTGGCTGTCCGGGCATGCCGGGAGTTGTAGTTTTGCAACATCTGGAGGTCCGCAGGTTGAAGACCACTGGATAGGAGGTAATACTCATGTGTCCCCGCCGCTCCGGACCCGTCACCGCTGCCCTGGATGTCGCCCTCCATCGCTGTCGCCGCGTCCCTGGGGTGTCCCCGTCGCTCCGGAACGTCTGTGCCTCCCGTTATCCTCGCTCTCCGTCGTGCACGACGACGTGATGACGACGAAGGAAAGCGCCGGCCATGCAGGGAATCCCGGCACGGAGCAGACACCGAGGAGGCAGGTAAGGTCCCTCCCGGTGCAGCCGGGTTAGTGTCACTTTCGCTTCAGACGCGGCGGTCAGCTTTGATCGCCGCGTCTGAAGGGTTAATACAGGGCATCACCGCGATCGGCCATTGATGGCCTCAGGGACCGCCGCGATAGGTGTGTATTCGCCGTATAAGATGCACCAACTCCCCCCCCCCCCCCCCCCCCCAGTTTTGGGGAAGAAAAAGTGCGTCTTATACGGCGAAAAATACGGTACTTTATGATCATGAAACACAATGTTAATTCAAGTAGAGAAAAAAAAAAGTTGAGAAAACAATCTTGACAGGTTCCCTGGTGGAGGCACTAAGAGAACCTAATGCTACTCCTAAAGAGGTTGCCACAACTGTAGTCTAATCCAGGGCTTCTTATACTTTTTCTTTCAAACCATGTGATAGCTGGGCCTTACCAGTGGCCAACATCCATGATAAAGAGTGATCTGTATATGTGGTGTGGATTGTGTGCCACGGCAGTCATTAGATCCTATAGTGCCTCCATAACAGTGCCTACCCCAGTCCCCCCCAAAGCAACATTCAGTCTCCCGTTTCGCACTCCTGCAGACTGCTTGTACGTACTTCTACATTTGCATTACCTATAACTTGTTCGCTTTCTGGTAAGTAAAGACAATGACAACCATAAACCTTTGCTGGACAACTGAGGGTCGGCCACAGCGTTTATTTTCATTAACCAAATCAAACAACTGTTTGACTCCAACATCTCTTAGAACTAGAGATGAGCGAACTTACAGTAAATTCGATTCGTCACAAACTTTTCGGCTCGGCAGTTGATGACTTATCCTGCGTAAATTAGTTCAGCTTTCCGGTGCTCAGGTGGGCTGGAAAAGGTGGATACAGTCCTAGGAAAGAGTCTCCTAGGAATGTATCCACCTTTTCCAGCAAACAGGAGCACCTGAAAGCTGAACTAATTTATGCAGGAAAAGTCATCAACTGCCGAGCCGAGAAGTTCGTGACGAATCGAATTTACTGTAAGTTCGCTCATCTCTACTTAGAACTAGTGTTGAGCGGCATAGGCCATATTCGAATTCGCGAATATTCGCGAATATATGGACGAATATTCGTCATATATTCGCGAATATTTGCATATTCGTAGTATTCTCGTTCTATTTTCGCATACGCAAAAATGCGCATGCGAAAATTATCATATGCGAAATTTTCGCATATGCAAATTTTCGCATGTGCGAAAATTCGCACACCAGTCTCACACAGTAGTATTACAGCCTTCTTTACACCACACAAGCTGGAAGAAGAAAGGGATGATCACTGTGATGTGTACTGTGAAAGAAAAAAAAAAAAGAAAAAAAAAAAAAAACGAATATTCGTAATTACGAATATATAGCGCTATATTCGTGAATATTCGCGAATTCGCGAATATGCGATATTCGCGAATAAAATTTGAATTGCGAATATTCGCGAGCAACACTACTTAGAACTCTTAAAACTCTCGGAGCTAAGCGGTCTGCCGGCCGCCCTCTTCGGCGGGCATAACACTCTACTCTCCTGGTGATCATCATCCCCATTTTTCCTCCGCCACGCTGTGACTTAAAGGGGTACTCCGGCCCCAAGACATCTTATCCCCTATCCAAAGGATCGGGGATAAGAAGTCTGATCGCAGGGGTCCCGCCGCTGGGAACCCCCGCAATCTAGCATGCAGCACCCACCTGTAAGCACTGCAGGAAGCGCTGGAGGCTCTCAGTCTTATGCCTCCCGACCACGGGGACAGAGTATCGTGACGTCACCACTCCGCCCCCGTGTGACTTCACGCCCCGCCCCCTCAATGCAAGTCTATGGGAGGGGGCGTGACGGCCGTCACGCCCCCTCCCATAGACTTGCATTGAGGGGGCGGGGCGTGACGTCCCACGGGGGCGGAGTCGTGGCGTCACGATACTCCGCCCCCGTGATAGGGAATAGGATGTCTTGGGGCCGGAGTACCCCTTTAATCTAAAAGAAAACAGCATCAATAGGGGAACACAAGTGCACATAAGCCACCTCCTCTCAGAGGATAAATGTAGACGGTATAAAAATTCTTTTGTGTGTTTTTTTTTTTCATATATTCTCACTTTTTTTTGTTTTTATTCTTTAAAAATTTTTTTTAAAAACAATAGAAAACATCATATAACTGTAAGGGAGGGCTAAGCTGCTAAACCCGTCCGGTAACTCTGCAAAAGAGGCTGGACGGATACACGTCACCCCCTTATTAATGGCTCCGCTCCGCTTCTTCCTAATACCTACAACCTACCATTGCCCTAGCCCCATGCCTGAACTCCTCCTACCATACAGCTCCTTATTAACCCTATCTTCACCATATCCCTAACCTACCAACAGTTCGTGTCGCTGCATCCTAAGCGGCGCGGTGACACCCAGACTTGTAAGGCTATGTCCACACGTCAGAATGTCTGCACAGAAACTGCAGACACCGGCATAAACATGGCGGCTCTAGGACCGCACTGTTTTATAGACAGCTATGCATTCTGAGCGGTCAAGGAAATCGCAATTTCCGTGCCTGAAACATCTGACCCGGAAATTCCGCCGTGTGCACAGTGCAGCAGAATCTCAAATCTGCTGCAGTGGAATCTTCATGCTGAATTCCAGTGTGGAATCCGGCACAGAAATTCCAAAGTGTGAACATGGCCTAACTTCATACTGTGATCGGCACAGGAGAATGTCTTCCCAGATGAAGCACTTAGTGGTATTTATTTTAATAGTTTTATTTTGTTTTTGTTTTTTTATTCAGCAGTTGTACACGTGCATTATATTGCGCTCTAGTTGCACATTTTGCTTGCAGAATTTGTACCCAACATCTGCAAGACCAAGTCCACCAAGGAGGAAACCACTCTTACTTTTTGTACTTTAGTGTCTGATGTTAGATATTCTTTATTTTATACTTTCTTTATACAGATAGAGCTAGAGGGGAGGTGTATAACTACTATACATCCTGATCCAATAGAGATGGCAGCAGCAGTATACAGATAGAGCTGGAGGGGAGGTGTATAACTACTATACATCCTGATCCCATAGAGATAGCAGAAGTATACAGATAGAGCTGGTGGGGAGGTGTATAACTACTATACATCCTGATCCCATAGAGATAGCAGAAGTATACAGATAGAGCTGGTGGGGAGGTGTATAACTCCTATACAGTATATGGATCTCATAAACATAGCAGCAACTTCTATATTTCATGATTTCATAGAGATAGCAGCTGCAATATACAGATAGAGCTGGACAAGGTATATAACTATATATCCTGATCCCATAGAGATGGCAGCTGCAGTATAAAGATAGAGCTGGGAGGGGAGGTGTATAACTACTATATATCCTGATCCTATAGAGAAAGCAGCAGCAGTATACAGATAGAGCTGGTGGGGAGGTGTATAACTACTATATATGGATCTCATAAACATAGTAGCAACTTCTATATTTCATGATTTCATAGAGATAGCAGCTGCAATATACAGATAGAGCTGGACAAGGTATATAACTACTATATATCTTGATCCCATAGAGATAGCAGCTGCAGTATAAAGATAGAGCTGGGAGGGGAGGTGTATAACTACTATATATCCTGATCCTATAGATAAAGCAGCAGCAGTATACAGAAAGAGATGGTGGGGAGGTGTATAACTCCTATATATGGATCTCAAACATAGTAGCAACTTCTATATTTCATAGAGATAGCAGCTGCAATATACAGATAGAGCTGGACAAGGTATATAACTATATATCCTGATCCCATAGAGATGGCAGCTACAGTATAAAGATAGAGCTGGGAGGGGAGGTGTATAAATACTCTATATGCTGATCCTA
The DNA here is from genome assembly GCF_029499605.1 of Hyla sarda. NCBI lineage: Eukaryota > Metazoa > Chordata > Amphibia > Anura > Hylidae > Hyla > Hyla sarda. The sequence continues at coordinate 30,982,670 of NC_079193.1, forward strand.
TAGAGATAGCAGATTGAGCTGGGAGAGGGGGGGATCAATCTGGTAGGTGATGATGTTACCATGTAGTTTACAGGAAGTCAGACCCAGAACTGACATCCTGTTTTGATCATAAAGCACAGAGAAGATTTGGAAAGTCAGACTGGTTATCACATGACCCAGTTACAGTAACGAAATGCATAGATGCAGCTGTGCCGGAATAAAACAAACAAATGGTGCTGTAGGACTAGTGATGGTAAGTGTGTATGATAATAGGTGTGCTTCTGTTTTCCTTTGACCAGAAAGCAATGCATTGTGGGAGCTCTCATGATAATAAGATAGTTCAGAGCTGTTCGATATATCTGACTACAGAGAGGGGGTAACCTGCTGTCTGTTTCCAATGGCGACCAGCAGCTAGAAATATAAATAAGGAAAACGACTAGAAATGGGCCAAAACTGACACAAAAACTGTAAAAGCAAAAAGGGAGAGATTTATCAAAACCCGTCCAGAGGAAAAGTTGCTGTGTCGCCCATAGCAACCAATCAGATCGCTACTTTCATTTTTGAAAAGCCCTCTGCAAAATGAAAGAAGCGATCTGATTGGTTCCTTTGGACAAAGATAAATCTCCCATATAGTTTTTGCAAAGCTGCTCAACTTTTTATGTATATTTCAAAGCTGTTTTATCAGAATTACTCTATATTTGTAATAATTGCTTACAAGTAACGTTTTTTTCCCCCCCTACTTTTCCCAGTGGGATGTTCTGTGATGGGAACCAGACATATCTCATTGAACCAGGAGAGAAATACAAACCAAACGTAAGTCCTTTACTATAGATATAAATGTAATATATATTGTTTTGACTGTTATATTGATGACACTAAGGCAGTGTTTTCCAAACAGTATGCCCCCAGCTGTTGCAAAACTACAACTCCCAGCATGCCTGGACAGCCAACGGCTGTCCAGGCATGCTGGGAGTTGTAGTTTTGCAACAGCTGGAGGCACACTGTTTGAAAAACACTGCACTAAGACCTCATGCACACTGCCGTTATTACTGAGTAGTACAACCTATATATAATGCTGCATGCTTAGGCTCCTTTCACACTATATATTGTTCCGTTTAGGAACTTCCGTCAGAAGTTCCGTCACTATATCGGGGGAAACCGGCCGTTACAAAACCCCCGACAGCCGCAACTAAATCGCATTGCAGCCTATGGGGTTTTGTAACTGCCAGTTTGCACCCGTATATATGCCCGTAATTCCTTACGGACGTTATATAGTGACGGGCCATCGTGGCGGAAAAATCACTGCATGCAGTAATTTTTCCACCACGATGTCCCGTCACTGTATAGCGTCCGTAATGAATTACGGGCATATATACGGGTGCAAACGGGCAGTTACAAAACCCCATAAGCTGAAATGCGATTTAGTTGCGGCTGTCAGGGGTTTTGTTACGGCCGGTTTCCCCCGATATAGTGACGGAACTTCTGACGGAAGTTCCTAAACGGAACAATATATAGTGTGAAAGGAGCCTTAGAAGTTTATGGGACCCTGCCGCCAATTTATGGAGAGACAAAGTGCAACTTCGAGAGTAGCAGGAATTTGCGTGGCGCTGACCGGAACAGACACAATTCAGGTATAATGGCGTAAGTTAAAAAATTTTTATTGACCATGATGCAACGCGTTTCACTGCGCAAGTGCAGCTTCCTCAGGAAGCTGCACTTGCGCAGTGAAACGCGTTGCATCTTGGTCAATAAAGAAATTTGACCTTACGCCATTATACCTGAATTGTGTCTGTTCCGGTCAGCGCCACGCAAATTCCTGCTACTCTCGAAGTTGCACTTTGACTCTCACGTTTCCACAGGAAGGCTGCAGACGGGGACCCCATTTTATTTGTGATTCACTACGTGCTGTCCATTGTTGTGTATGTCGGTACACAACTGGAGTGGGTAAGCGATCACCTGTATCCCCCTCCGACCTCCCTTAATTTTAGCACGTGTGATCCTCCACAGCACCTTTGCTTTTAGTTTTAGTCCAATTTATGGAGTTATTTTCCCCTAGGGCAATGTTTATACATGGAGAATGTATGTATAACGTGGAGCCATAGGCACTCTCTTCATCATATAGCGTCTCCATATGGCACCACATCATGTGACCTCATACATGTAATAGGACTTGGTGTCACAGTTAGAAGGGTTTGTAAGGCTATACCAGGGTTTCCCAAGCAGGGTGCCTCCAGCTGTTTCAAAACTACAACTCCCAGCATTCACGACAGCCAACGGCTGTCCGGGCATGCAGGCACTTGTAGCTTTGAAACAGCTGATATTTACCCTGCTGGGGAAACACTGAGCTATATCGACATATAAAAATGACCCTATATTTTTGGTATATGTCAGCAAACATAAAGGGGGAGATTTATCAGAACTTATGTAGAGGTAGAGTGGTGCAGTTGCCCATAGCAACGAGATCGCTGCTTTCATTTTTCAGAGGCCTTTTAAAAATGAAAGCTGCAATCTCATTGGTTGCTATGGGCAACTGGGCAACTTTTTCTCTACACAGGTTTTGATAAATCTCCTGCCAAAGTCTACAAGTGACAACATTTAGTCCATTTCTAAGCATAGAGAGGAGATTTATGAAAAGATGGAATTAGCAACCAATCAGATGGCTTCTTTCATTTTCACAGGCCTTCTTAAAAATGAAAGAAGCAAGCTGATTGGTTGCTATGGGCAAGTTTTGATAAATATCTCCCATATACTGTTATTTTGCAGAGCTCCAAAGCGCAGGCAGACATACTTTTGAGTCCTGCAGAATACCAGTTTACTCTTAGGGCACATTTACACTACGGAATTTCCGAGCGGAGAAATTCAGCATGGAAATTCCGGTTCAGCAGCCTACCATTGTTCATTCTTTTGGCAGATTTGTTCGGATATGCATTGCCGTCAATGGTGGCTGTGCATGTCCAAGCAGTCCTAAATCAGTTGGCGCATCTTTGCACGGAATGTCCACTAGGAATTTTTGTAGTGCGAATGCGCACTTGGAATTTCCGTGCAGAATGCCACATAAGAATTCTATTTCTACATTCTGCTGCAGCAGACTCCCATTGATTTCAGTGGGATTCTGCTGCACATTGCACACAGCGGAAATTCTGAGACTGGAGTACACAGAGAGAATAGACATGTCTATTCTTTCTGCGGAGTGCGACCAGAAATGCATTTCCGAGCAGTCCTAGTGCCTGCATGATCCGCTGTCGGGGGGAATGTTTCCATGCGGACATTCGCACATGTCAACACAGCCTTAGGGTACGTTCACATGGGTGGTTTACCTGCGGAATTCCCGCAGCGTATCTGCTGCAGAAAATCTGCAGTGGATTTTGTTACCACTGACTTCAATGGGTCAGCAGAAAAGCCGCAATAGAGGAAGATTTGAAGATTCTCCTTCAGACCAATTGAAGTTAATGGTAGCAAAGTCCGCTGCTGATTTTCCGCAGCAAATACACTGCAGAAATTCCGCACGTAATCCGCTCGTGTGAACGTACCCTTAGACTACATTTGGTCCACTGAAGCCAATGAACACAACAGGGGCATGCTGTTCTGCTGATGTGTACCACAATGTAAGGGAACTTTAGACATGAACATAACCTTACATATAAGAATCTCAAATGACCTGAGCAGACAGACAGCTGCAGAAATTTCTGGATTACAGCCATCTCTACTGAGATCAATAGGCTGCCATTGATTCTAAGGTGCATTGTGTAATGCTTCATTTTCACAGCATTCATACTGCAAGAAAGTGAGCATGTACAGGGGTTAACCAAGTAAGGCTGGGTTCACACCACGTTTTCTTAAATATGGCTCCCGTATACGGTTGGGAGGAGGGGGGGCGGGGCTTAATCGCGGCACCCGCACTCAGCCGTATTCGGGAACCGCATTTAATGTATGTCTATGAGCCGACCGGAGTAAACCGCAGCCTCCGGTCGGCTTCGTTTTCGGCCATATGCGGTTTCCTGACCGCAGGCAAAAACGTGGTCGACCACGTTTTTGCCTGCGGTCTGGAAATCGCATACGGCCGAAAACGAAGCCGACCGGAAGCTGCGGTTCACTCCGGTCGGCTCATAGACATACATTAAGTACGGTTCCCGAATACGGCTGAGTGCGGGCGCCGCGATTAAGCCCCGCCCCCTCCTCCCAACCGTATACGGGAGCCGTATTTAAGAAAACGTGGTGTGAACCCAGCCGAATAGGTAAACAGAGGTAATTTCTGCCAAAAAAACAGCACCATACCTGTCTTCAGGTTGTATGTGGTATTACAACTTGGTTCCATTCACTTCAATGGAACTAAGCTGCAATACAACACACAACCTGAGGATAAAAGTGGTGCTGCGTCTTGAAGAAATCAGCTGTTTTTCTAACCCTGGATAGCCCCATTATGGTATGTGACTCCTGGTGACTAAAGGAGCCGTGTTCATCAGATAGGTGGCGGTGGAGAGTGTCTCGGAGGTAGGATCCTTACCAATATCACTGAACTCATAAACACCAAAAATTCTATAGAAAAATATAGACGTCCGCAAAAAATCCACAATGTGAACATACCCTAAGGCTATGTTTACACTTCAGAATGTCTGCATGGAGAATCTCCGTGCAGACATCACGCAAACTGCGGGCGCTGGCATAAACATGCTGGCGCTAGGACTGCGCTCTCTCATAGATGGCTATGCATTCTGTGCGGCGTCTGCAGAAAGAATGGACAGGTTAATTCTTTCTGCCGACAAGGAATTCGGAATTTCCATGCCAGAAACCTCTGACACAAAAATTCCGTCGTGTGCACAAAGCAGCAGAATCCAACTGAATTTAACAGGACTCTGCTGCAGCGGAATCTCCATGCTAAATTCCAATGCGGAATGCGGCACGGAAATTCCGACGTGTGAACATGGCCTCACATTTCCTAGTAGTGTTTCACAACCAGTGTGCCTCCAGCTGTTGCAAAACTATAACTCCCAGAATGGCTGAAAGTTGTAGTTTTACAGCAGCTGGAGGCACACCGGTTGGGAAACACTGGCCTAGTAGCTAGTTTAACATGACAGCTATAGAGCCAAGTGGCTGTGATATGACGATCCTACCCCAGGAGCCAAGTGCCAGGAATATAGGGGGAGATGTATCAAAACCTGTGTAGAGGAAAAGTTGATTAGTTGTCTATAGCAACCAATGAAATAGCTTCTTTAATTTTTTCAGGGGTCTTTTAAAAAAATGAAAGAAGCAACAGATTGGTTGCTATAGGCAACTGCTGCACTTGTTTGGATAAATCTCCCACATAATTCTTATCCTGAAGATGGCTGCCAGTCTTAACATTGGGATCCTGGTGATGCAATGATAACCCTGTTGTCATTGGTGCACACTAATATCTGCAGCTACATATAGGGCTCCAAACAATTAGTCTTTAGCTTAAAGGGATACTCCGCTCCCCAGCGTCCGGAATATTGAGTTCCTGAACGCTGTGTGCGGGCTTCCATGTTCACACCCACCCCCTCGTGACATCATGGCCTGCCCCCTCAATGAAAGTCTATGGGAGGGGGCGCGACAGCCGTCGCGCCCCCTCCCATAGACTTTCATTGAGGGGGCGGGACGTGACGTCACGAGGGGGCGGGCGCGAACACGGAAGCCCGCACTCAGCGTTCAGGAACTCAATGTTCCGGACGCTGGGGAGCGGAGTAACCCTTTAATGTTCTGAATAAATACTGCCAGATTTCAGGATTATTTGATAATATAGAAAGTAAAATTGAAAATTAGAAAAAAAACAAAAATAAAATTCTTAAATATATGTTTACCATAAAAAGGTTATTTAACCAATAGGTGATTAAATAGTCAATAGGTAGCAAAATCAACTGCAGAAAATACACAGCACAATATGGCAGAGTTGCACGGGGCGCAACAACAGTAGTTTACGTTGCAGATGTGCCGACGGCATTTACAGAGAGACTGAAGAGCAAGCTACCGGCTGCGGGCGAGTAGCCCTGTGCGCTCGTAGAGGCAGCTTTCCCGCTAGAGAAATTTTGCTGCTACAAGCGAACACACACTGCGACCTGACTGCAGCCCGCTTTGCAGTCCCCGTGACTTCCGCCGGCGCATCCGCAGCATCAAATATGCTGTGAATGTGCCCCTGATCTTGTAGAGGAAAGTCCCAGGGACTGAACACACACGTTGTGGGAGTGGGTGGTAATGGTCAGAAATTAATTGGGAATAGGATTAAAGGCGATTTTAGTACTTACCCACCAGACAGTAATGGACATCCTTAGGAAGTATCTGTGCTTGTCTTGGGGCTTAAAGGGGTACTCCGGCGCTTAGACACCTTATCCCCTATCCAAAGGATAGGGGATAAGATGCCTGATCCAGGGGGTCTTGCACGCCGCACCCCGATAAAATCAGTCCCCGGAGCATGTTCGCTCCGGGTCTGATTACGGTCGATCACGGGGCCGGAGCATTGTGACGTCACGGCTCCGCCCCCATGTGACATCACACTCCGTCCCCTCAATGAAGCCTGTGGGAGGGGGCGAGACAGCTGTAACGCCCCCTCCCATAGGCTTGCATTGAAGGGGCGGAGCGTGACATCACACAGGGCGGAGCCGTGACGTCACAATGCTCCGGTCCTGTGATCGACGGTAATCAGTCCTGCGCAGGGCTCTACCACGTTCCCCACTTTCTGATGATCATGGGCTTCCACAGATCACACATTCAGGACAGGCCATCAATATTTTATCTTGAAAATAAAACCTTTAACATTGATGCATTTCCTATACAAAAGACTTAATACCATTTCTAAAATATTAAAAATAAAAACATACAAATATATAAGAAAACATTAAGACCAGTCATTCCAAATTTTATTTCACTATTTCATAAAAATACATCAACATGACCGGCATGTAAACATCCAGAGAACTTTAACACCAGCAGCTAAAATACCAAAAAAAAAAAAACTATAGACTGCATAGAAAACACAGGAAATAACCGGCTTTAAAATGGACGAATGTCATCATTGCATTGTATGGTTGTTAGGTTTTTGCTTTTCTGGTGAAAAAAAATATTATTTTTATATATATATATATATATTTTTTTTTTTTTTTTTACTTTGTTGTATCAACATTGTTAGCACCTTGCAAAGTCTTTCACATTGTGCTGCAGGGAAAAGTTACAAAACTAACTTAAAAATATTAGGAATTAAAACAGGGTCGACGGCTATTTTTGATAGAGATAGTATTTTGCTCAAATTCTCTGTTTAAAATTCTATGTGTAGTGCAGGACCCCAGAGGGTAGAACATAACTCATAGATGCCCTGCCCCTTCAGAAGAAATGGCTTTGTTGCTCATAGGGCAGTGTTTCCCAACCTGGGTGCCTCCAGCTGTTGCAAAACTACAACTTCCAGCATGCCCGGACATGCTGGGAGTTGTAGTTTTGCAACAGGTGGAGGCACCCTGTTTGGGAAACACAGCACTAATACATAGTAATATATTACATATAAACAATGCTCAAAAAAAATCAAGGGAACACTGAGATAACACATCCTAGATCTGAATGAATGAACTAATTGTATGAAATACTTTCGTTTTTACATAGTTGAATGTGACAACAACATCACACAAAAATTATTAATGGAAATCAAATTTATCCCAGATGTGCTCAATTGGATTCAGGTCTGGGGAACAGGCGGCCAGTCCATAGCATCAATGCCTTCCTCTTGCAGGAACTGCTGACACACTCCAGCCACATGAGGTCTAGCATTGTCTTGCATTAGGAGAAACCCAGGGCCAACAGCACCAGCATATGGTCTCACAAGGGGTCTGAGGATCTCATCTCGGTACCTAATGGCAGTCAGGCTACCTCTGGCAAGCGCTGGGCAGCCCCTCCAAAGAAATGCCACCCCACACCATTACTGACCCACCACCAAACCAGTCATGCTGGAGGATGTTGCAGGCAGCAGAACGTTCTCCACGGCATCTCCAGAATGCGTCACATTTGCTCAATGTGAACCTGCACAGTGCGCCAGTGGCGAATTTGCCAATCTTGGTGTTCTCTGGCAAATGCCAAACGTCCTGCTCGGTGTTGGGCTGTAAGCACAACCCCCACCTGTGGACTTTGGGCCCTCATACCACCCTCATGGAGTCTGTTTCTGACCATTTGAGTGGACACATGCACATTTGTGGCCTGCTGGAGGTAATTTTGCAGGGCTTTGGCAGTGCTCCTCCTTGCACTAAGGCAGAAGTAGCGGTCCTGCTGCTGGGTTTTTGCCCTCCTACGGCCTCCTCCATGTCTCCTGATGTACTGGCCTGTCTCCTGGTAGCACCTCCATGCTCTGGACACTACACTGACAGACACAGCAAACCTTCTTGCCACAGCTCGCATTAATGTCCCACCCTGGATGAGCTGCACTACCTGAGCCACTTGTGTGGGTTGTAGACTCTGTCTCATGCTACCACTAGAGTGAAAGCACCGCCAGCATTCAAAAGTGACCAAAACATCAGCCAGGAAGCATAGTAACTGAGAAGTGGTCTGTGGTCACCACCTGCAGAACCACTCCTTTATTGGGGTGTCTTGCTAATTGCCTACAATTTCAATCTGTTGTCTGTTCCATTTGCACAACAGCATGTGAAATTGATTGTCAATCAGTGTTTCTTCCTGAGTGGACAGTGGGATTTCACAGAAGTGTCATTGACTTGGAGTTACATTGTATGTTCCCTTAATTTTTTTGAGCAGTGTGTATGTATGTGTATATATATTATATAAAATATTATACACATTATACACACACACAGAGTTTCATCCACACCGCTGCGTGGGTGCAGGGTCCACACTAGTTGGGGAACACTTCCCTTTCTAATGCAATGTCCTTATTGACTTGATAAAGTAGCTCTTGCACATGTGGGTCAGACTGTTCACCCGCTCCATTCAGTTCCCTACGCCACTCCACTGGAGACCACCACTAGTTCCTATAGTGGGGTAACTACAGAAGAATTGTAGATGGATAGGGAAGAGGGGGAGACAATGGAATCTAAATTGGTCACAGTATAGATCAATAGGTCCTAATAAAAGAAATTATATATATATTTATATTCTCGCCCTGCCACTTAACCACTTAATTATTATTTTTTGTTTGTTATATTCCCTGCACCTTAAAGAAAAATCTATGACTTCTTACCGTATTTACACGCATAGTCTGTAAAAAAATATATAGACTTTTTATCCCGATTGCGTTAATGGATATTCGATAGGAGAGATGTGAGAAACAATACATACTGCTCCTCTTCCATGCCAATTGCCCAGTTTGAAAAACTAATCTTTTATCAGGTGACCTTGTCAATCAAGCCCAGCAGGGCAGGGAGCAGCGGCAGACAGCCGCCCCCCTAAGGAGACCTGAAGGCTTGCTGGATACATGCAAAAATTATGCAACACCCCTTTGAATATCTACAAAAAAACAAAACAAAAAAAAACAAAAACATTCATGAATGTTTAGTTTAGGCACTCATTAGGTCCATATAATGGGATCGTGATGTTCTCAGGGCATTGAGAATGGGTGGAGGTGGATGGACCGCTATGGGTCCCATTTTTGCGTTAAATCCTCCATGGCTTAGGTATTTACTTGTAATCACAGAGACCTATTCACAGACATTCAGCTCTTAAAAGTATTAATATTACAAGCTATATAGACTATACGTCGTGATCAGTAGGTTTACATTATGCAAAACAAAACAAAAAAAAATACTAAAAACGGCATCAATAGAAGTTTCAAGGCCTAGCAGAAAACAACATGTAGTGTCTTAAAACATTAATGTAACTATCAGGAAAGTAAATGGCAGAAAAAATAAAAATAAAAATTAATGTTACAAAATATTACAAAAAATTAAATAAAATAAAAAAATAGTCATGTTGAAAAACACTCATACACAACACAATTACAAAAATGTACAAAAAAAAAGTTTTTTAAATAAAAAAAAAGGTAACAAACAGGGCATGTCCACACTGCGGAATTTCTGTTTGCAGTGGGGGGGGGGGGGGGGGGACATGCGCCGTCTCCATAGATGGCAATGCAGTCCAGCAGAACTCCACCAAAAGAATTAACATTTTAGTTTGTTTGGTGGCTCCTGAATCTTGAATTTCTGCTGCAGAATTTTCTTCCATGAAAATTGCGCAGTGTATATGCTGCAGCAAAATCTCATTAAAGGGGTTGTTCATCAAAAACTAACTAAAAAGGGGTACTCCAGGGGAAAACTTTTTTCTTTTTTAAATCAACTGGTGCAAGAAAGTTAAACAGATTTGTAAATTACTTCTATTAAAAAATCTTAATCCTTCCAGTACTTATTAGCTGCTGAATACTACATAGGAAATTATTTTCTTTTTGGAACACCGAGCTCCCTGCTGACATCATGACCACAGTGCTCTCTGCTGACGTCTCTGTCCATTTTAGGAACTGTCCAGGAAAGCATGTTTGCTATGGGGATTTTCTCCTACTCTGGACAGTTCTTAAAATGGACAGAGATGTCAGCAGAGAGCACTGTGTTCCAAAAAGAAAATAATTTCCTCTGTAGTATTCAGTAGCTAATAAGTACTGGAAGGATTAAGATTTTTTAATAGAAGTAATTTACAAATCTGTTTAACTTTCTGGCACCAGTTGATTAAAAAAAATCCTGGAGAGTGGGGGGTCCGACTGCTTGGACCTCCACGATCCCCGGTACAGGACCCCAGAGTGTGTGCAGTAGACGAAACGCACTCCATTTATTTCTACGGGAGCGCCGGAGATGCCCGAGTGCTGCACTGGGTCTCTTCGGCGTTCCCATAGAAATGAATGGAATCCTGTGGATAGGGGATAAGTTAGTTTTCACTGGACAGCCCCTTTAAGTACAATACCACAGTGGAATTCCATCAGTGGAAATTAAGCGGTGTAGACAGGCCCGTAAAAGTAAAAAATTGCCAATATTGATCAACAGAATAAAACCACCAAAGAAAACATTAAAAAATACTAGTATACAGCAATGATTTCTGGGGGGGGAAGAGGGAAAAAAAAAAAAGACATCAAAAAAACAATGTTCACAGGATGGAATGGATCTATGCGGTGTGTGAGACCACAGGAATGTCTATTTCAATGGCGGACATCCGGGACCGTGTGGAGTAAGAAGACGGGATGTAGCTCTGCATGCCCGGGGCGTGGGAATATAGCGGCTGCCAGAATGGCGATGGTAGTGACTTGCAGGCGCAATACCATAAAAACAGTAACAGCGCTGTGAAATACAGCCCCCCGGAGCTACCTATGGCCACGAAGACGGAAATGTCGTAGGTAAAATACGGCCCGTACTTCCTGTTCAGAACATCGTTGTAAAATATCGACCATATGGACGGGGTAAGACTAATGCAACCAGCCAGGATGTACAGCAAACCCGCCACAAGATGGCAGCCGGAACTGTTGACAATGCACCTGGCGATTTTTAGGTTGGGCACGTTGGAGCTGAATGTAGTGTTACATATCCCCGTCAGGCACAGAATGAGGGCGGAGCCGGCGGTCAGGATGCTAAACGGGATGGCGAATTGGAGAACGCGGATGTCCAGCTGGTCCACGCTGGCGTACCACTCGCCGTCGTACATCAGGCACTCCCTGGACCACTCCTGGCGGGTGCACTTTACCCACATGCCGATGCTGACGGTCAGGTTTTTTTCGTTCCTGTTATAAGTGTACAGCTTCATCTGCCTCCATTGCGGTAGCAAAGTGGCGGTAAAAAGACCCGCGATGGACGCTGTACCACAGACGAAGGCCAGGAGGGTGACTGCGTGCACTTCCTGGCAACCCATTGTTCTGCTCAGCTCTTGTGGAACCTAAAAAAAATTGTAATAAAAAGAGAATAAAATTATATTAGAAAAAAAAGATACAAAATACTAGACATAAAAATACAGAATATTTATATTATATATATATAAAAATGTACAAAAATCTATATTTTTCCCCCCTATACTATTCAATAGAGCATTGAAACCTAAATAACAGGAGTGTCTGAAACATGCTGGCATTTCTCATGCGTTTTTATTTTTTTTTGCCAACCAGGATGTCTCCAGCTGTTGCAAAACTACAACTCCCCTTCGGCTGTCCGGGCATGCTGGGAGTTGTAGTTTTGCAACAGCTGGAGTCACACTGATCTAATGCAAAGAGTTGGAATGGAATTAGCCAATTTCTTTCAAAAACAGCACCACCCCAGGTTGTGTGTGGTATTACAACTTGGCTCCATTCACTTCAATGGAACTTAGCTGCAATACGGCATGCAACCTGAGGACAGGGGTGATGCTGTTTTTTTTGGAAGAAATCAGCTCTGTTTTTTTCCTATCCTGGATAGCTCCTTTAAAGCTTGATGGAAGGGAGTGACAGATTGAGGTTAACTATGGTAAAAGCGGTGTTATTAGCTGCAGGGCGGAGGCATGCTCATACTTTATAGCAAATGTAAGTGACACGTCTGAGTGTTTAGGTCCTGTCAAGTTTTGAAGACATTTACATGCATTATCTTTAAAGGGGTATTCCATGAAGAAAACTTTATTTTTTTTTCATATCAACTAACTCCAGAAAGTTAAACAGATTTGTAAATTATTCTATAAAAAAAAATAAAATAAAAATCTTAATCCTTCCAGTACTTATCAGCTGCTGAAGTTTAGTTGTTCTTTTCTGTTGGACAACTGTTGGAACTGCCCAGAGCAGGAGAGGTCTGCTATGGGGATTTGCTGCTACTCTGGACAGTGCCTGAGACAGACAGATAGGTGTCAGCAGAGAGCACTGTTGTCAGACAGAAAAGAACAACTCAACTTCAGCAGCTGATAAGTACTGGAAGGATTAAGATTTTTTAATAGAAGTAATTTACAAATCTGTTTAACTTTCTGGAGCCAGTTGATATGAAAAAAATAGTTTTCACTGGAATACCCCTTTTAATGGTGTGTTTTGCTATATAGTGTCTCCGATCCTACAGATTAATATAAGAATCACATTATTTGAGGTGCCATATATGTGTACATTTAAGCTGTGCCCTCATGACACATTACAAAAAAAAAAAAAATTTATAATACATCATGCTCAGAGCTGCAGACACAGGATAAAAGGGAAACAAAACAAATGATACATGTCTCTTAGCTGATGGATGTTTGCAAAGTTATAAAATCTTGTTTTTCTTCCAAGCTCAAGTGTCATTGAGGCCGGGCTTAGCTGCAGCATGCAGCCCCCTCCACCCCCTCACACTGCATGATTCATGTACAAGGCTCAATGCTGGAAGCCAAGCAAGGAGGGGTGGGGGACGGAGGAGGCTTGCATGCTGTAGCTCAGCCTCTATGACACTTGAGCTTGGAAGGAAAAAAAGATTTTATAACTTTGCAAACAGCCATCAGCTAAGAGGCAAGTATTTGTTTTATCAGCTATTTGCTGTAATGAGCATGATATAGAGTTTACAGATTCTCTTTTAAAGAATCTGCCCCATCATTTTTAGACATTCTTTATATGGCTACATAGTAGTCTACACTTTAGGTTTAGTGGTTTAAAGGAACAGATCTGCCAGGTTCCCTATCTAATGGAAGCAAAGGATAGAGAGAGATGCAGAGTTACGATCCGATATAGGATTTTCATGAAAAAAAAGCTGTTTTTAGGTCATGAGGATTCATAGAGAAAGTGAGTCCTGCTTTCCCACCCCTCATAGAGAAAGCCAGTGAGTCCTGCCTCCCCTGCCCATTCATTAAGAAAGCCTGTGAGTCCTGCTTCCCCCACCCCTTTATATAGAAAGCCTGTGTGTCCTGCTTCCCCCACCCCCTCATCTAGAAAGCCTGTGAGTCCTGCTTCCCCCAGCCCTTTATATGGAAAGCCTGTGAGTCCTGCTTCCCCCATCCCTTTATATAGAAAGCATGTGAGTCCTGCTTCCCCCATTCCTTTATATAGAAAGCCTGTGAGTCCTGCTTCCCCCACCCCCTTATCTAGAAAGCCTGTGAGTCCTGCTTCCCCCATCCCTTTATATAGAAAGCCTGTGAGTCCTGCTTCCCCCATTCCTTTATATAGAAAGCCTGTGAGTCCTGCTTCCCCAATCCCCTCATATAGAAAGCCTGTGAGTCCTGCTTCCCCCACCCCCTCATCTAGAAAGCCTGTGAGTCCTGCTTCCCCCATTCCTTTATATAGAAAGCCTGTGAGTCCTGCTTCCCCAATCCCCTCATATAGAAAGCCTGTGAGTCCTGCTTCCCCCACCCTTTTATATAGAAAGCCTGTGAGTCCTGCTTCCCCAATCCCCTCATATAGAAAGCCTGTGAGTCCTGCTTCCCCCACCCTTTTATATAGAAAGCCTGTGAGTCAGACAGATTAGGTACGTTCAGGTATGAACAAAGAATCTTCCTATAAGACATCTTGTTAAAACTCTCAGAGGAAGATGTGGGGGGGGGGGGTCTACATTATTGTTCCACTTTCATTCACTTAACTGGACTGCACATCACCATAGACCAGTGTTTCCCAACCAGGGTGCCTCCAGCTGTGGCCAATCTACAACTCCCAGCATGCCCGGACAGCCTTTGGCTGTCCGGGCATGCTGGGAGTTGTAGATTGGCCACAGCTGGAGGCACCCTGGTTGGGAAAGACTGCCATAGACATTTCCCTTGCTGAGTTTCCGTACTCGGGACCCAGGGGCCACTATATATCCTATAAGAAGGGTCAGTGTTTCCAATTTGACCTCTCAAACAAACAAAACCTGCAGGCGTTCCTGTGTGACAAGGACAGAGAGCGGCACAATTGCTGCACTTCACACCCACACACAGACTGACACACTGAAACGCCTAGCAATTTGTGAACGCTTTCTACCTCGCAGTGTGTCAGGCCTCCCGGCTGATCTGCGGAGCGCGTTCTACTCTCATATTCCCCACAGTTTTCTTTTTTTGCTTACAGTTAATGGTTAAGAGGGAGACGAGGTAATAGAAGTATTAATACCCGGCTGCATTGTATTATATATATGTCAGGAGGAGATGGTGGGGTGAATGGGGTACAGAGCCCCCATAGAGATTGGGACAGTTCTTTTTTGTGCATTCTGTGGCGCGCACTTACAGTATAGACTCCTAGCAGGCTATAGGTGATGTACTGCAGGGCGGTAATATTTCTGTGTGTATGAGGCACTAACTACAATTGTTTTGCATTCTGGCATCTGGTCAATGAAAGGCTGTGTGGTACTGAGCAATACTCTGAGTCATAGATGAAGACTCCTCCGCCATCGGCTTATCTCCCTTCAGAACAATAGGAATAGGAGTTTAATCCAACACATCTAATCTCTCTCCTCTAACATCTCTGCCAAGAGAGACACCCCCCGCCATACGCATTAGGGTAGGGACACCCCCCGCCATACGCATTAGGGTAGGGACACCCCCGCCGTACGCATTAGGGTAGGGACATCCCACCGTACGCATTATGGTAGGGACATCCCACCGTACGCATTAGGGTAGGGACATCCCACCGTACGCATTAGGGTAGGGACATCCCACCGTACGCATTAGGGTAGGGACATCCCACCGTACGCATCAGGGTAGGGACACCCCCGCCGTACGCATTAGGGTAGGGACATCCCACCGTACGCATTAGGGTAGGGACACCCCTGCCATACACATTAGGGTATCAACTAAGCATGGTAACAGGTATGGTTTTTCTGCTACAGAAGATTGGCGCCGTGTAGACTGGATGAAGCTGTAACCTGAGCATCCTTTCCCTACCCATAGCTGCTGCAGAACATCTTGTTTCAGGCTATCACACAATCAGTGAAGTTGCAGCGCCTGCTGTATGCATTCCCTGTCTCATCCTCTGCCTGTGACATTGTTCATTACAAGGCAGCATGCTGTGTACACACCTCATTCTTCCCTTCCTAGAACTACAACTCCTATTATGCTGGGGATTGTAGTTTTGCAACTGCTGGACAAGCACAGGTTGGAGAATATTGCCCCTGTATGTCCCAAAAAAAGAATGGATAAGATGCACAGACGAAAATGTTAATTTATCAGCCTGCATGACCCCAGCAAGCTCAGGAGAATGAGGATAAGTCCTAGGGCTTAGGTGGTGCAACATATGGCCATTTGGCTGTTTCAAAACTACAACTCCCAGCATGCCCGGACAGCCAGTGGCATGCTGGGAGTTGTAGTTTTGCAACTGCAGAAGGGTCGCAGGTTGGACACCTAGGCCTTGTTCACATTCTCCTGAGCTTGCTGGGGTCATGCAGGCTGATAAATTAACATTTTCGTCTTGTGCATCTTCCCCATTCTTTTTTTGGGACATACAGGGTCAATATTCTCCAACCTGTGCTTGTCCAGTAGTTGCAAAACTACAATCCCAAGCATAATAGGAGTTGTAGTTCTATAACAGCTGAAGGGTTGCAGGTGGGGGGTTCGCAATGCCTTCGTGTATTTTAATATTTTACCTAGTTTCCTCTGTTTCTCCATCATCACGAGCGGGCTCAGTACAGAGTCTTCTATGTATCTAGTGCCAGGGACTTGACAAGCCAACGATTCAGAAACTGGCAAGTGAGCGATTCTGTGCCTGACAGGCTGTTGGGGGAGGGGGATGATACCGAGAGGTGGCACAGCCTTGGCAGCAGCAAGTGACAGTTCTTCATCTGCTCTTCAAACTGCAAGGAGCTTATTGACAACTGGGCGCAATGCTTATTTACTGCCACACGTCATGTGCCACTTCCCGATCTCATAAATATCCAATTCCAGGGGTGAAGTATTCTAGTTGTGTCATGACTGTCCTGTCCTCCCCCTCTGACAGAACATGGCTTAGTCTGGAGTGTTCCTTTAAGGGAGCACTGAGGTACCACTAGGTTGTGCCATCTGGTAGTTGGGGGTCCGACCCAGTGTTGTCTACAGTGAAGGGTGCGTTCATCTATAGAACAACTCCCGACCAGCAGTCTCCAAACTGTGGCCCTCCAGATTGTCCTTTTATGCTGAGAGGTGTAGTTTCGCAACAGCTGGAGGTCCACAGATTGGAGACCACTGCTGCAGTTTCTTCTTAAAGGGGTACTTTAGTGGAAAATATGTATTTATTCTTAAATCAACAGATGCCAGAAAGTGAAACAGATTTGTAAATTACTTCTATTTACACATCTTAATCCTTCCAGTACTTAGCTGCCGTGTGCTCGACAGGAAGTTCTTTTCTTTTTGAATTTCATTTCTGTCTGACCACAGTGCTCTCTGCTGACACCTCTGTCCATGTCAGGAACTGTCCAGAGCAGTATAAGCTTGCTATGGGAATTTCATGAAGTTCCTGACATGGACAAAGGTGTCGGCAGAGAGCACTGAGGTCAGGAAATTCAAGAAGAAAAGAACTTCCTGTGGAGCATACAGCAGCTGATAAGTACTGGAAGGATTAAGATTTTTAAAATAGAAGTAATTTACAAATCTGTTTAACTTTCTGGCACTAGTTGATAAAAATAATAATATTCCAGCGGAGTACCCCTTTAACAATGAAGGGTTGAAGCATCTATTGCACAACTCCCAATCAGACTCTGGGTAAAGATTTTGATAGAACTTCCCTGGATCTTCTAAACAGGCCTGGGCATGCTGAGAGTTGTAGTTGTCACTACAGTTAGAGGTCTACAGTTTGGAGAGAAAGCTTTCTGCAGTTTATTCTTTGGGGGTTGGGGCATCTATAGCAGTGGTCCTCCAACCAAGTCCTCCAGGCCAACCAACATTCTGGGTTCTTTCTGTTACTCCATTGGATTAGAACAGGGAAAGTGAGCATTGTAAAGGATCTTTTAGAGCAGTGGTTCCAAACCAGTGTGTCTCCAGATGTTGCAAAACTACAACTCTCAGCATGCCCGGACAGCCAACAGCTATCTGGGCATGCTGGGAGTTGTAGTTTTTTTAAAAGCTGAAGGGCCACATGTTGGATACCTAAGCTCTGAAGCTTGCAGGCCGATAAATTAACGTATTGCCGTTAGAGATGAGCGAACTTACAGTAAATTTGATTCGTCACGAACTTCTCGGCTCGGCAGTTGATGACTTTTCCTGCGTAAATTAGTTCAGCCTTCAGGTGCAGGATAAATCCTCAACTGCCGAGCCGAGAAGTTCGTGACGAATCAAATTTACTGTAAGTTCGCCTATCTCTAATTGCCGTCTGTGCATCTTCCTCATTCCTTTTTTGGCACATTTAGGGAAGAATGAGGTGTGTACACCGCATGCTGCCTTGTTCTGAACGACGTCACAGGCAGAGGAACAGACAGGGAATGCTTACAGCAGGTGCTGCAACCTCACTTCTAGAGCAGTGTTTCCCGACCAGTGTGTCTCCAGATGTTGCAAAACTACAACTCTCAGCATGCCCGGACAGCCGTTGGCTGTCCGGGCATGCTGAGAGTTGTAGTTTTGCAACAGCTGGAGGTTCACAGATTGGAGACCATTCTCCTGCACATACATGGCTGCACCAAAGCAAAAGCCAACATTGTCCTTATATCCTTCTGAACCTCCCTTGTCTATATACGCAGTTATTACAGCGTAGAAAGAACATATTGAGACTCGCCCAGGGGCATTGGACCCGTCTATATAATTATAGGGCACAGCAATGACGCAGTGATGCCAGTCTTTCTGAAAATACTATAGACAATCCTACATTCAGGGTTGGGGTTCACATGCATTAGTGAGGGCTGCAGTTCTGGGCTACGGGGGGGGAGAACCCCAACCTACACGTGTGCTGATCCCCCCCCCCCCCCAGACACCCATAAAAATGGACCCCTAAAGTAAGGACAGGGGTGGGGGGTGCACGTTCGCTTTGTGCCGACGGGACATTCAAAAGAGATCAAAACCTACAATTCAGCCAACACAATGTGGTGCCAATTTAATTAGCAGCTATAAAACCTACAAACGACGAACACCCAAAAATTATATACAAAAAATAAAATAAAAAACTTTATTATTCTCAAAAGATTACATACTAACAAGAACAGCCCACCAATAAACATAACGTACCCATAAAATACACCAAACCCAAAAGCAAAAACAGAGATGGGGAGCACCCACAGAGAATAATCCCCTACATAGGATACCAATCCAGAAAGGGTCACATATACCCACCACCTTGACACTTCTTTTGACTCTTCATGCTGGGAGTTGTAGTTTTCCAACAGCTGAAGGGCTGCAAGTTGGCCCTAGAGTCCAAACCCCTGTTGAGGTGGTGGTGGGGAGCACGTACGGACCCCCCAGGATGTCCCAGTTCAGTAATGGACATTGTTATTCACTGGCACAATAGCATGCTGGATGGTGGTTATATGCCACGCTGTCTGGATTGGTGTCCTATGTAGGGTATCTAGCTATACATAGATATAAGCAAAATTATATATATAGCTCATATCTATCTATCTATCTATATATATATTTTTATGTATACACACAGATAGGTATGAGATACGGTAGATATGAACTATATAAAATTGGCCGCATATGAGCTTGAAAATGGCCGCACTGGGCGACCGAAATGTTGCATCTGCTTGGATGGAATAAATTCATTTTATTTGCACGTTTACCCTGCAGTTTTGCCTTCTACCTAGTTCTTCTGTGACCCGGCCGTGTGACTGCACCCATCCACCATATCACCGGGAGTGCTGCCCTACGTTTGCTGTATATGTGTGTATATAATATATCTCAATATATACACACAGATAGATTGATATATGACCATTATATCTATCTGTGTATATATATATATACACACACACACACATATCGGGGGAGATTTATCAAAATCTGTCCAGAGAATCAATCAATCAATCTCTCTCTCTCTATTTCTCTCTCAATATCTCTCTCTCTCTCTCTCAATATCTCTCTCTCTCTCAATATCTCTCTCTCTCTCTCAATATCTCTCTCTCTCTCTCTCTCTCTCTCTCAATATCTCTCTCTCTCTCTCTCTCTCTCTCTCAATATCTCTCTCTCTCTCTCTCTCTCAATATCTCTCTCTCTCTCTCTCAATATCTCTCTCTCTCTCTCTCTCTCTCTCTCTCTCTCTCTCTCTCTCTCTCTCTCAATATATCTCTCTCAATATATCTCTCTCAATATATCTCTCTCAATATATCTCTCTCAATATCTCTCTCTCAATATCTCTCTCTCTCAATATCTCTCTCTCTCAATATCTCTCTCTCTCAATATCTCTCTCTCTCAATATCTCACTCTCAATATCTCACTCTCAATATCTCACTCTCAATATCTCACTCTCAATATCTCACTCTCAATATCTCACTCTCAATATCTCACTCTCAATATCTCACTCTCAATATCTCACTCTCAATATCTCACTCTCTATCAATCTCTCTCTCTCTCTCTACACACACATAGATATGTATATACACAAACATATGAAATAGATATACACACTCGTTGATTGGTATATATGTGATAGATATAAGTATATACACACAGAGATATGAAATAAATAATATACATATACACAGAGACACACACAGGTATATATGAGACAGATGTGATCAGAGTTACGTCCTATGCAGAACTGTCTAATAGAAAAGTAGTCCTCTGCAGCTACAGACTGACCAGACCTGATGGATTCGCACACAAGAACAATGCCCACTAAGTACAATGGGGGAGATTTATTAAAAACTGTGCAGTGGAAGAGTGAGTGGTGCAGTTGCCCATGGCAACCAGATTGCTCCTTTCATTTTTAAAGAGACCAGTGAAAAATGAAAGAAGTGATCTGATAGGTTGCCATGGGCAACTGCACCACTCGACTCTTACTCTACACAGGTTTTGATAAATCTCCCCCAATGCCCCTGAGTTATCCCAAATGACAATCTCAGCTCTGCTACATCTACATTTATAAAGCAGCAACTGTGTTTTGCATAAACCAAACGATTTAGTGTAACAATTGGGGACGTCCCCCAAGTATTATAATAAAATCAGTCGCCATTCACCATGGAGATGTATTTGCTTTTGGAGAACTATAGCTAAATTAATGGAGTTTGTATAACCTGTGGCTCTCCGGCGGTTGCAAAACTACAACTCCCAGCATGCCCTGACAGCCGCAGGCTGTCAGGGCATGCTGGGAGTTGTAGTTTTGCAACCGCCGGAGAGCCACAGGTTAGGCTGCATTCACATCTCGTTTTTGCAATACGAATCCCGTATCAGTTTTTTTGTAAAAAAAAACTTATGTCTCAAAACTGGACCGAACCGTATACAACCGTATAGACCTCTCTATACGGTTTGAAAACGGATGTCCCGTTGCATACGGTTTAATACGTTTTTTGAAAGAAAAAAAAATGGATACGGTTTTATGTTTGTCCATTATTAAATAAAGTTCTTCTTGTTCTATTTGTGAGAAGAACTTTCGGCGTGCACTGCACATGTGCAAACTGCAAAACCGTATTGTGCAAACCGGATGAAGCCGTACGCACATACGGTTCAGTACGGTTCCCATAGACCACCATTTTTTTTTTTTTTTTTTTAAACGTAAACGGGTTGTATTCGGTTTCTCACCGGGACATAAAACCTTAGTAGACTATGGTTTTGGAGGAAAAAAAAAGGATAAAACCGTAAATGATGCAAAACGTACACAACCTGATGCTACGGTTGGCATACGGTTTTCAATGAAATGTCTATACGTGCGGTTTGCAATACGGTTCCATACGTTTTTTTTCTCACTGAAACCGGATACAGGAACCTTATTGCAAAAACGAGATGTGAATGCAGCCTTAGGGGACACTTATAGGGTACTCCATACATTGCTGTATGTGGTTATGTCGCTGCCGTAGATATAGTGCAGTACATACTAGATAAGCTATGAATGTAATCCCATAGGAACAATGCATTTCAGATGTATCCTATAGTGAGATCTCCTCCACCCCCCGCAGACACACTGTGACGGATCTACACCCCCTAAAGCAAACATGAGTCACTCTGCTATATCCAGTACCGCATAGAGAGAGAGGTGCACCGGGGTCAGAGGCCACCCGGGACCCCCCAGCACTCACAGCCCACCTGTAGCTCCTACTGTAACTACTAGCGCCGACCCCCTCCACCTCCCTCCCGCAGTTCTGTAGCCCGTCCCCCCCAGCTCCAGTTGCGGCGGGCTGCTGACCGCACCGTCTGCACACAGCCCTGAACATGCCCCGCACACTCAGCACTGACCTATCAGCGGGGGACGCCGAGCCCGGGAGCGGAGCAGGAAGCCTGGCTGTGTCTGCACCGGAGCAGCCTTCTGGTGGCTTTGGTGACGTCAGGAGCCACGTGACCGCCGGGAGGTCACATGACGCGTCCGTGTGGGGGAAAAAAATTCCGCTCTGAGCGCTCTGCAGTGTGAACGGCGATCATAATACTGAGTGACAGCGGGGCCAGTGCAGCATGGAGAGGGGAAGGCTTCACGCCGAGTCCACATCGTGTCATATAGTGCTGTACCAACAAAGTGCTGTGCCCGCATACTGCCTTATAGTGTTGAGCCAACATGGTGCAATTTAGTGCTGTGCCCACATAGTGCTATGCTGTGCCATACAGTGTACATATAGTACTGTGCTCATATAATGCTGTGCTGTGCCTACATAGTGCCATATAGTGCTGTGCCTACATAGTGCCATATAGTGCTGCGCCTACATAGTGCCATATAGTGCTGTGCCTACATAGTGCCATATAGTGCTGTGCCTACATAGTGCCATATAGTGCTGTGCCTACATAGTGCCATATAGTGCTGCGCCTACATAGTGCCATATAGTGCTGTGCCTACATAGTGCCATATAGTGCTGTGCCTACATAGTGCCATATAGTGCTGTGCCTACATAGTGCCATTTAGTGCTGTGCCTACATAGTGCCATATAGTGCTGTGCCTACATAGTGCCATATAGTGCTGCGCCTACATAGTGCCATATAGTGCTGTGCCTACATAGTGCCATATAGTGCTGTGCCTACATAGTGCCATTTAGTGCTGTGCCTACATAGTGCCATATAGTGCTGCGCCTACATAGTGCCATATAGTGCTGTGCCTACATAGTGCCATATAGTGCTGTGCCTACATAGTGCCATATAGTGCTGTGCCTACATAGTGCCATATAGTGCTGCGCCTACATAGTGCCATATAGTGCTGCGCCTACATAGTGCCATATAGTGCTGCGCCTACATAGTGCCATATAGTGCTGTGCCTACATAGTGCCATATAGTGCTGTGCCTACATAGTGCCATATAGTGCTGTGCCTACATAGTGCCATATAGTGCTGCGCCTACATAGTGCCATATAGTGCTGTGCCTACATAGTGCCATATAGTGCTGTGCCTACATAGTGCCATATAGTGCTGTGCCTACATAGTGCCATATAGTGCTGTGCCTACATAGTGCCATTTAGTGCTGTGCCTACATAGTGCCATATAGTGCTGTGCCTACATAGTGCCATATAGTGCTGCGCCTACATAGTGCCATATAGTGCTGCGCCTACATAGTGCCATATAGTGCTGTGCCTACATAGTGCCATTTAGTGCTGTGCCTACATAGTGCCATATAGTGCTGCGCCTACATAGTGCCATATAGTGCTGTGCCTACATAGTGCCATATAGTGCTGCGCCTACATAGTGCCATATAGTGCTGTGCCTACATAGTGCCATATAGTGCTGTGCCTACATAGTGCCATATAGTGCTGCGCCTACATAGTGCCATATAGTGCTGTGCCTACATAGTGCCATATAGTGCTGTGCCTACATAGTGCCATATAGTGCTGTGCCTACATAGTGCCATTTAGTGCTGTGCCTACATAGTGCCATATAGTGCTGTGCCTACATAGTGCCATATAGTGCTGTGCCTACATAGTGCCATATAGTGCTGTGCCTACATAGTGCCATATAGTGCTGTGCCTACATAGTGCCATATAGTGCTGTGCCTACATAGTGCCATATAGTGCTGCGCCTACATAGTGCTATATAGTGCTGTGGCAGCATTGTGATATATAGTGCTGTGCCTACATAGTGCCATATAGTGCTGCGCCTACATAGTGCCATATAGTGCTGTGCCTACATAGTGCCATATAGTGCTGTGCCTACATAGTGCCATATAGTGCTGTGCCTACATAGTGCCATATAGTGCTGTGCCTACATAGTGCCATATAGTGCTGTGCCTACATAGTGCCATATAGTGCTGTGCCTACATAGTGCCATATAGTGCTGTGCCTACATAGTGCCATATAGTGCTGTGCCTACATAGTGCCATATAGTGCTGTGCCTACATAGTGCTATATAGTGCTGTGGCAGCATAGTGATATATAGTGCTGTGCCTACATAAACTCACACACAGTGTGATATAGTGCTGTGCTGTTCACATAGTGCTATATAGTACTGTGGCCTCGCAATGCCTTATAGTGCTTGCTAGTGTTGCTCGCGAATATTCGCAATTCGAATATTATTCGCGAATATCGCATATTCGCGAATTTCGCGAATATAGCGCCATATATTCGTAATTGCGAATCTTTTTTTTTTTTTTTTTTTTTCTTCAGCTTGTGTGGTGTAAAGAAGACTGTAATACTATTGTGTGAGACTGGCGTGCAAAAATTCTCATATGCGAAAATTAGCATATGCTACTTTTCGCATATGCGAAGTTTCGAATATGTTAATTTTGTATATGCTAATTTCACATATGTTAATTTCCGCATACACGAATATTCGCATATGCGGAAATAAAACGAAAATATAACGAATATGCGAATATTCGCGAATATATGACGAATATTCGTCCATATATTCGCGAATATTCGCGAATTCGAATATGGCCTATGCCGCTCAACACTAGTGCTTGCCAACATAACACCATATAGCGCTCTACTGTGCCCACATAGCGACATATAATACTGTGCCCACATAGCGACATATAATACTGTGCCCACACAGTGTCATACACTGTGCACATAGTGCCTTATAGTGCTGTGCCCACATAACTATGTATAGTGCTGTGTCCAAACAGTATCATACGGTGATGTGCTGTGCCCACATAATGCCAGATATTGCGGTCCTCATATAGCAGCATATAGTGCCATACAGTTCTGTGCCCACATGGGAAAGTGTTTGTGCACACAAAATTGGGGGAGATTTATCAAAGCCTGTGCAGAGGAGAAGTTGCCCATAGCAACCAATCAGATCGCTTCTTTCATTTTTCACAGGCCTCTTTAACCCCTTAAGGACGCAGGACGTAAATGTACGTCCTGGTGCGGTGGTACTTAACGCACCAAGACGTACATTTACGCCCTGTACGTAACCGCGGGCATCGGAGCGATGCCCGTGTCATGCGCGGCTGATCCCGGCTGCTGATCGCATTAACCCCTCAGATGCCGGGATCAATACAGATCCCGGCATCTGCGGCAGTACGCGATTTCAATGAATGATCTGATCGCCCACAGCGCTTCTGCGGGGATCCGATCATTCAGAACGCCGGACGGAGGTCCCCTCACCTTCCTCCTTCCGGCTCCCGGCGTCTTCTGCTCTGGTCTGTGATCGAGCAGACCAGAGCAGGAGATGACCGATAATACTGATCTGTTCTATGTCCTATACATAGAACAGATCAGTATTAGCAATCATGGTATTGCTATGAATAGTCCCCTATGGGGACTATTCAAGTGTAAAAAAAAAAAGTAAAATTAAAAGTAAAAAAAAGTGAAAAATCCCCTCCCCCAATTAAAAAGTAAAACGTCAGTTTTTTCCTATTTTACCCCCAAAAAGCGTAAAAAATAAATTTAATAGACATATTTGATATAGCCGCATGCGTAAATGTCTGAACTATTAAAATAAAATGTTAATGATCCCGTACGGTGAACGGCGTGAACGTAAAAAAAAAAAGTCAAAAAAATGTATTAAAGTTTTTTATATGCAAATGTGGTATAAAAAAAAAGTACAGATCATGGCGCAAAAAATGAGCCCCCATACCGCTGCTTATACGGAAAAATAAAAAAGTTATAGGTCATCAAAATAAAGGGATTATAAACGTACTAATTTGGTTAAAAAGTTTGTGTTTTTATTTAAGCGCAACAATAATACAAAAGTATATAATAATGGGTATCATTTTAATCGTATTGACCCTAAGAATAAAGAACACATGTCATTTTTACCATAAATTGTACGGCGTGAAAACAAAACCTTCCAAAATTAGCAAAATGACGTTTTTCTTTTTAATTTCCCCACACAAATAGTATTTTTTTGGTTGCGCCATACATTTTATGATATAATGAGTGATGTCATTACAACGGAGAACTGGTCGCGCAAAAAACAAGCCCTCATACTAGTCTGGCGATGAAAATATAAAAGAGTTATGATTTTTAGAAGGCGAGGAGGAAAAAACGAAAACGTAAAAATTAAATTGTCTGAGTCCTTAAGGCCAAAATGGGCTGAGTCCTTAAGGGGTTAAAATGAAAGAAGCCATCTCAACTGGGCAACTTTTCCTTTGCACAGGTTTTGATGAATCTCCCCCATTTGTAAAAATACAGAGGCATGTTTTTACAGCCACGTAAATAGGTGACATGTCTGCTGCATACAGAGGCGTTGCCAGGGGCGTAGCTATAGAGGTAGCAGTCGCACCGGGGCCCTGGTGCCTAAGGGGGGCCCAAAGCACAACTGCCCCATAAGAGACCAGTATTATAATTGACACATGGGGCCCTGTTGCAGATTTTGCCCCATGAGAGGGCAGTATAATAATTGGCATATGGGGCCCTGTTGCAGATTTTGCATCAGGGCCCCGAAGCTACAAACTACACCTCTGGGCGTAGCTTGTAGCTTCTGGGCCCTGTTGCAAAATCTGCAACAGGGCCCCATGTGTCAATTATAATACTGGTCTCTTATGGGGCAGATGTGCTTTGGGGCCCCCTTAGGCACCAGGGCCTCAGTGCGACTGTTATCTCTATAGCTACGCCTCTGGCCTGCACAGGTACTTTTACTTGTATAGGACCCTGTTGCTATTTGTAACACAGCAGGTGGGTGTGAGCGCCGCTCTGCAGGTGAAATGCTGAAGGGCCCTGTGTCTCTTCGTTCTCAGTATGGGCCATACCATTACAAGATGGGGGATACCTCTGACCTCAGACTGGAAAAGCGAATCTCCCATGACCCTCCGCTCTAGTCTTTATGAGCATGATCTGACATTTATTAGGTATTAGTCTGTGTTATTAGATGTTGTAATAATATATATATATATATTTTCTGCTTTTATGCCATAGGAGGATTATCAATTACATTCTGTTTACAAATCCAAAGTGCTGGAATTTCCTCTGGATGAGCTGCCGTCAGGTAAGACTTTCCGCGCCATTGTTTTTATACAGTGTTTTCCAAACAGTGTGTCTCCAGCTGTTGCAAAACTACAACTCCCAGCATGCCCGGACAGCCGAAGGCTGTCCGGGCATGCTGGGAGTTGTGGTTTTGCAACAGCTGGAGGTTCACTGTTTGGAAAGCACTGGTATAGAAACATTATAAAATGTATAGCAGTGATCCCCGACTTGTGACTCTCTAACTCAGTGTTTTCCAACCAGGGTGCCTCCAGATGTTCCAAAACTACAACTCCCTGCATGTCTGGACAGGAAAAGGCTGTCCAGTCATGATGGGAGTTGTAGTTTTGCAACATCTGGAGGCACCCTGGTTGGGAAACACTGCTCTAACTATTGATAAACTGACCGAAGGTTACTACTGTAACTGTGTCATGTTATCACCAGTCTGACTCACATACAATCATAGTGCTTAATATGTCAGTCCTGGGTCAGCTGACTTCTTGTGAACTACAGGATGATATCATCAACTATCAGATCCTTTCTAGTAGCTCTCAGAGCCCTCCCCTCCCAGCTCTATCTGTATACTGCTGCTGCTATCTCTATTAGATCAGGATATTTAGTAGTTATACCCCTCTCCTCTAGCTCTATCTATATACTGCAGCTATCTCTATAAGATCAGAATATATAGTTGTTATACACCTCCCCACCAGCTCTATCTGTATACTTATACAGAGGTTTGTGCAGTTCGTCAGATAGACAGGGAACTGAAGTTAAAGGGGTACTCCGGTGGAAAACTTTTCTTTTTTTTTTTTTTTAAATCAACTGATGCCAGGAAGTTAAACAGATTTGTAAATTACTTATATTAAAAAATATGAATCCTTCCAGTACTTATTAGCTGCTGAATACTACAGAGGAAATTCTTTTCTTTTTGGAACACAGAGCTCTCTGCTGACATCACAAGCACAGTGCTCTCTGCTGACATCGCTGTCCATTTTAGGAACTGTCCAGAGCATCATATGTTTGCTATGGGGATTTTCTCCTGCTCTGGACAGTTCTTAAACTGGACAGAGATGTCAGCAGAGAGCACTGTTGTCATGATGTCAGCAGAGAGCTCTGTGTTCCAAAAAGAAAATTATTTCCTGTATAGTATTCAGCAGCTAATAAGTACTAGAAGGAATAAGATGTTTTAATAGAAGTAATTTGTAAATGTTTATAACTTTCTGGCACCAGTTGATTTAAAAATATGTATATTTTTCCATCGGAGTACCCCTTTACTGTTAGCACACAATACCCGAGGTGCTGTTTATTGGATTAAAGGGGTACTCCAGTGGAAAACTTTTTTTTTTAAATAAACTGATTCCAGAAAGTTAATCAGATTTGTAAATAACTTCTATTAAAAAATCTTTACCCATCCAGTACTTTTTAGCAGCTGTATGCTACAGTGGAAATTCTTTTCTTTTTGAATTTCTTTTCTGTCTGTCCACAGTGCTCTCTGCTGACACCTCTGTCCGTGTCAGGAACTGTCCAGAGCAGCATAGGTTTGCTATGGGGATTTTCTCCTGCTCTGGACAGTTCCTGATATGGGCATCAGGTGTCAGCAGAGAGCACTGTGGACAAGACAAAAAAGAAAAGAATTTCCTCTGTAGCATACAGCCGCTAATAAGTTCTGGAAGGATAAAGATTTTTTTAATAGAAGTAATTTACAAATCTGTTTAACTTTCTGGCATCAGTTGATTAAAAAAAAAAATGTTTTTCACCGGAGTACCCCTTTAAACTAAAACTATAAATGGAATACAGTCGTCAGTGTTCTCTATGGGGATATGCTGAAACATGGCGGAAGTGATACTGATAATAATAATGGTAATTATAATGATAGTGATAATGGTGATAATGAAGATGGTGTGATACTTTGAAAGGAGTGAAAAAAAGAAGGAAAAGAGTGATAGAAATAGGAAATGGGGAACAGGGAGAGAAGGAGAGGAAAAAGTAGGACAGAGTGGGAGAAATGCAAGAAATGATCAGACCACTAATAAGTGAGTGACGGATTAAATATACCAACTTTATTGATTGTGATTCCCTTCTACACAATAATCTAAAAATAATGAATAAAAGGTGGTATATAAACAGATTAAAACAATACAGTGGTCCCTCAAGTTACAATATTAATTGGTTCTGGGACGACCATTGTATGTTGAAACCATTGTATGTTGAGTCCATAACTCTATGGAAACCTGGTAATTGGTTCTAAAGGCACCAAAATGTCATCCAAAAATAGGAAAAAGTGAGGATTAAAGAAAAAGAAGTAGATAACTAATATAGATAAAACAAATCCTTACATATAGAAGTAATAAAGATCTGCTGGGAGCTGTAAATCACTGTCTATGTCAGTGTTTCCCAAGCAGGGAGCCTCCAGCTGTTGCAAAACTACAACTCCCAGCATGCCCGGACAGCCTTTGGCTGTCCGGGCATGCTGGGAGTTGTAGTTTTGCAACAGCTGGGGGCACTCTGCTTGGGAAACACTGGTCTATGTAGAGGACAGGAGCTTCTTCGGGGTCCTGTACAGTACACACAGTGTCCTAAAAATGTAATGGAGTCGCCCTCACCTGGTGTCCAAAGGAGCAGCTAACCCTGGTACAGGTAAAGAGTACAGAACATGTAATACCTCCCTGTACTGTAGGGGGCGCTACCAGACACCAGTCAGTGCATACACTTCAGTAATACAGGTAAAGAGTACAGAACATGTAATACCTCCCTGTACTGTAGGGGGCGCTACCAGATACCAGTCAGTGCATACACTTCAGTAATACAGGTGATTTACCAGTGAATGCCCATTCTGATTGGTCGGTTCTTCCAGTCATTGACATGTTTTACAGATCTGGACTGTCTGTAGCATTGTATGTTGAGTCTGGTTTCAACTTACGATGGTCCAGAAAAGACCATTGTATGTTGAAACCATTGTATGTTGAGGCCATTGTAAGTTGAGGGATCACTGTACTACAATTCCCTATTGTAAAAGTATGTCCATACTGTGAGGAGTATTCTTGTAAAGAAAAAGTGGCAGAACAATGTTCTCAGTCCTATCCAGCAAGGTGACTTGTGTCCAAATCGGTCCAGCCGTCCTCCCGTTATAGCCGCCCAAAGTTCCAGTCAGGCAGTGAGAGATGTCGTATAAAAGACTACAGCTCCCATGATGCCTTAATCCTACTTCCTACATGCTCCTGAGCATATAGGAAGTAGGACTAAGGCATCATGGGAGCTGTAGTCTTTTATACGACATCTCTCACTGCCTGACTGGAACTTTGGGCGGCTATAACGGGAGGACGGCTGGACCGATTTGGACACAAGTCGTTTTTTGTGCAAATTTTTTGCGCCGTGATCTTAAGTTTTTATTGGTACCATATGTGTTTTGATGGGACTTTTTGATGGCTTTTTATAATTTTTTTATAGGGTATACAAAGTGACCAAAAATATGCAATTTTGGACTTTGGATTTTTGTACGTAAACGTCATTGACCATGCAGTTTAATTAACATTATATTTTTTATACTTCGGACATTTACGCACGTGGCGATACCACATGTGTTTATTTTTATTATGTTTACATATTTTTTATATTGAATTTGGGAAAAGGGGGGTAATTCAAACTTTTAATATGGAAGAGGTTAATGGGTGTTTTACTTTTTAACTTTTATTAAACTCTTTTTTTACACTTTATTAGTCCTCTTAGGAGACTTTTAGGAGGAATCATTAGATTCCTCATACAGATCAATGGAATTCCATAGAACTACATTGATCTGTGTGCTCTGCGCTCGATTCATGAAGCCTGGTCCTCACAAGCTCTATCAATAACAGGGCCGCAGCAGACAAGGAAGGAGAGGTAAGCCCTCCGGCTACTTTAGAAGTGGATGCTCTCCCGCATTCGTGCTGCGGGGGTGGGATGGGGGAGGGGATGGTGATCCACCCCACTGGACCACCAGGGACTTGTTAAAGCTCCCTTTAGATGCCGTTGTCAGCTTTGACATCGGCGATCTAAAGGGTTAATAGCCGCCCACGGCGATCGCCCCATGTCGGCTATTAACGGCGGCCCCCAGCTACAGGCGGGCTCAAGTCAGGAGCCCGTGCCATACACTGGTTGCCGTCTTGTCCTTACACGGCAACCGGTTAAAATGAACCTGTTGTCAACAAAAACTTTTGATATCATGTAGATAATACCATTAATATGTGTATTTGTAATATACATTGGTTAAAAAATATGTATATTTTTGGGTGAAAAAAATGCTGTCCCTGCAGCTATTGTCTTTGTGCGTGTATGAGGAGTCCAAATACAGCCTGGAATTGGCAGCAGCATGAGTGGACACCAGGGCTTCACAATCCCTAAGATTAAAAGATGAATTTTGAAATGTCAGTGATGCTGCTGTGTGACAGAGCCCCACTGCACAGAGCCCTGCTTGTCCTCAGTGTACAGAGCCCTGCTTGTCCTCAGTGTACAGAGCCCTGATTGTCCTCAGTGTACAGAGCCCTGCTTGTCCTCAGTGTACAGAGCCCTGCTTGTCCTCAGTGTACAGAGCCCTGCTTATCCCCAGTGTACAGAGTTCTGCTTGTCCTCAGTGTACAGAGCCCTGCTTGTCCTCAGTGTACAGAGCCCCGCTTGTCCTCAGTGTACAGAGCCCTGCTTGTCCTCAGTATACAAAGCCCTGCTTGCCCTCAGTGTACAGAGCCCTGCTTGTCCTCAGTGTACAGAGTCCTTCTTGTCCTCAGTGTACAGAGTCCTGCTTGTCCTCAGTGTACAGAGCCCTGCTTGTCCTCAGTGTACAGAGCCCTGCTTGTCCTCAGTATACAAAGCCCTGCTTGCCCTCAGTGTACAGAGCCCTGCTTGTCCTCAGTGTACAGAGCCCCGCTTGTCCTCAGTGTACAGAGCCCTGCTTGTCCTCAGTGTACAGAGCCCTGCTTGTCCTCAGTGTACAGAGCCCCGCTTGTCCTCAGTGTACAGAGCCCTGCTTGTCCTCAGTATACAAAGCCCTGCTTGTCCTCGTTGCACAGAGCCCTGTGTGGTGTCCCGGTACCGTATCCTATACGTTACCTGTATAGAGGTCCCCATAGCCAGAGTCCCTAGGACGTCGGGGGTCCCTTTTGTCTAGTCTTCCTCTTGTCACCTCTCACTAAGGGAGTGGCGGCCATTACTACCTTCTCTTTTTCCTCGTGGGCTGCTGATGAGGACGGATCTGCGCAGCTGTCATCAGCAGTAACCAGGCCTAAGCCTTGCGGCAACGGTCATCTCTAAAAACTGTGAGTTACTTCAATCCCTATTACCTCAGCAAGATCACCGGACCTAAATATTCCCCTAAATCCAGACTGATCTCTGCAAAAATCCTAAATCTAATAAGTCTTAGGATAAGTCAATGGTCCTCAGCATCTGTCAATCACTGCCGTTCTACATAGAGACTGTATTACTAGGACTGTTGCAGTTAATTGGATGTACCGCAAGTACTTCAGTAAAGTTTATGCAAGTTCAAGTTCATCTCCATTGTGGACCTTCATTCATTTAAGCATGCACCTATCGTTCCTGGGAAGGATACGATAGGCCGGAGATTTACCTCAGCATATTAACCCTCACCCTTGCGTCACAAGTGACAGGGGTTAATCCCTTATGTTCTGAAGCAACACCCCAACTACACTATACCCCCCAAGGGCTACTACACCTGCTTGTCCTCAGTGTACAGAGCCCTGCTTGTCCTCGGTGTACAGAGCCCTGCTTGTCCTCGGTGTACAGAGCCCTGCTTGTCCTCAGTGTACAGAGCCCTGTTTGTCCTCGGTGTACAGAGCCCTGCTTGTCCTCAGTGTACAGAGCCTTGTTTGTCCTCAGCGTACAGAGCCCTGCTTGTCCTCAGTGTACAGAGCCCTGCTGTCCTCAGTGTACAGAGCCCTGCTTGTCTTCAGTGTACAGAGCCTTGTTTGTCCTCAGTGTACAGAGCCCTGCTTGTCCTCAGTGTACAGAGCCCTGCTGTCCTCAGTGTACAGAGCCCTGCTTGTCTTCAGTGTACAGAGCCCTGCTTGTCCTCAGTGTACAGAGCCCTGCTTGTCCTCAGTGTACAGAGCCCTGCTTGTCCTCAGTGTACAGAGCCCCGCTTGTCCTCAGTGTACAGAGCCCCGCTTGTCCTCAGTGTACAGAGCATGCTTGTCCTCAGTGTACAGAGCCCTGCTTGTCCTCAGTGTACAGAGCATGCTTGTCCTCAGTGTACAGAGCCCTGCTTGTCCTCAGTGTACAGAGACCTGCTTGTCCTCAGTGTACAGAGCCCTGCTTGTCCTCAGTGTACAGAGCATGCTTGTCCTCAGTGTACAGAGCCCTGCTTGTCCTCAGTGTACAGAGCCCTGCTTGTCCTCAGTGTACAGAGCCCCGCTTGTCCACCCACATTTCCTGTATTTGGACTCCTCATAGAGACACACATTCAACAGTGGCAGGGACAAAAATATACACATTTTTTAACCAATGTATATTACGAATACAAATACAAATAATGGTAATATCTACATTATATTAAAAGTTTTTGTTAATAACAGGTACACTTTAATAATAGCCTATGCTGCACTGCATAAGCCAGTGGTTCCCAAAAAGTGTGTTTCCAGTTGTTGCAAAACTACAACTCCCAGCATGCCCGGACAGCCGTTGGCTAGGAGTTGTAGTTTTGCAACAGCTGGAGGCACCCTTGGTTTGGAAACACTGGTATAAGCAAAAAAAAAAATAATCACAAAATTTCCGGAGTGCTACTTTAAGAGGGATGTTCTTGCAGTGACCTTCACATCATTGTATGTACATCTTAATGTATTGTGCTCAGTGAGGGCTGACAGCATTTTAACTCTATCTACACTTGAATTTTTTTGGCATTTAGAGTTCTGGTCACTAAATGAGACGTCGGTGAAGCTTAGTCAGACACCAGGACCTCGGAGAAAAAAGAGAAACGTGAGTAAGGCAGTTAAATGGTTAATATTCAGTATAGGTCACAAGTATTACCTGTGTAATATATAGCAATATCTTATAGGGGCATCTAAACCTAAACCTTGCAGGAGAGGAAAAGCAACAATGATGCTCTTTAGGAGACTGGGAAAGCTGGGTGGCATGCAGTTTCCTAAAGCCCCAACAGTGATAGGCTGCTTGTCCTCCCTGCACTTCTCACTGCAGCAGCGCTGCCATGCCCTCTCCCTGCCCTCGCACTGATGTCTTCTCTCTCCCTCACTCTTCTCTCAGCCCACAATAAATCTTTTCTCCCCCGCCCACCCATCCCCTCAATCTGCCCCTACACTTACTGTTATCTGCATCTGCCTGCCGGACAGTTGAATCATACTTTACCTCGAGATTGGTCCTGATATTTAAAACTCCTGGACAATCTCTGCAGCCAGAGACTAATGCGATCAAGAGATATACCACAAGTTCCAAACTTTCATGGGACTTCCAGTACATCTCCTTAAGGGTACATTCACACGGGCGGATTGCCTGTAGAATTTTCGCATCGCGTTTGCTGCAGAGATTCCGCAGCAAATTTTGCTACCATTGACTTTAATGGGTCAAGAGAAAATCTGCAGTAAAGGCAGATTTGCTGTCACGCCCCCTCCCATAGACTTGAATTGAGGGGGCGGGGCGTGACATCATGAGGGGGGCAGGGCTATGACGTCACGAGCTCCCTGTGCCGGCTCTAAGCGCTCGGAAAATTTTGTTCCAAACGCTGACCTGCGGAGTACCCCTTTAAAGAGGTTCTCCATTAGAAAAACATAGCTGCTTTCTTCCACAAAAAAGAGCGCCACTCTTGTCCTTAGTTTGTGTGTGGTATCGCAGCTCATTTCAATTTAAGGAATAGAGCTGAGATGTAATACCACACACAACCTGAGGACAGGTGTGGCGTGGTTTTTGGTAGAAACCAGCTATGTTTTCCTATGCCTGGAGAACCCCTTTAGTCACCAGGTTGTTGTTTTTTTTTTCTTTTTAAAGCAGCACTAACAAAATTGTTTTGAATGTGAATCATATTTTCAGCCACTTATTCCCATTCCATGGCTGTCACTCTTTCCTTAGTCATAAATTCGGACAGTTGCCTCATAATACATCCCTTGTTTCTATATTACTGCACATTATGGATAGGACCATCAGTGCATAGTCGAGAGAGGTCTGACCCCTGGGAACTACAATGATCAGCAGAACAAAGGGCCAAAGTGAATGAGGCTGAGCTACAATAGAGGCAAAACCACATAGGGGCACAATGTATCAGCTTTGCTGAGTCTGTTCCTATAAGAAATGAAATCTTAAGTTTACAGAAGTCGCAGTCTATAAAGTTTAGGGATGTAGAGTAATGAATATAGAGCTTACATCATTTCTTCATTTTATTTCCAGGTTCAGTGGATACCAAATAATGTCATGGATGAGACGAAATATGTGGAACTTATGATTGTCAATGATCACCTAATGGTATGAGAATAACATCATAGGCCCCATCCATCATCAGTGGATATATATACTGTCTAGTGCACACACAACTATTTATTTATATAACTATGACCTATGATATTATCTATCTATTTATCTATCTATCTATCTCATATCTATCTCTCTCCTATCTATCTATCTCATATCTATCTATCTATCTATCTCATATCTATCTATCTATCTCCTATCTATCTATCTATCTATCTATCTATCTATCTATCTATATATCTCATATCTATCTCCTATCTATCTATCTCATATCTATCTATCTATCTCATATCTATCTATCTATCTATCTATCTATCTATATATCTCATATCTATCTCCTATCTATCTATCTCATATCTATCTATCTATCTCATATCTATCTCATATCTATCTATCTCATATCTATCTATCTCATATCTATCTATCTATCTCATATCTATCTATCTCATATCTATCTATCTATCTCATATCTATCTATCTCATATCTATCTTATATCTATTTTATATCTATCTCATATCTATTTATCTCATATCTATCTATCTCATATCTATCTATCTATCTATCCCTCTCATATCTATCCATCTATCTCATATCTATCTCATATCTATCTATCTCATATCTATCTCTTATCTATTTATCTCATATCTATCTATCTATTTATCTATCTCATATCTATCTATCTCATATCTATCTCATATCTATCTATCTCATATCTATCTATCTATCTATCTGTCTATCTCATATCTATCTATCTCATATCTATCTATCTATCTTATATCTATCTATCTCATATCTATCTATCTCATATCTATCTATCTCGTATCTATCTATCTCCTATCTATCTATCTCATATCTATCTATCTCATATCTATCTATCTCATATCTATCTATTATCTATCTATCTTATATCTATCTCATATCTGTCTAGCTATGCTATTGATTTCCTTTCTTGCAGTATAAGAAGCATCGCTTATCTGTCGGACAAACGAACAGCTATGCCAAATCTGTGGTGAACGTGGCAGATTTAGTAAGTGTTCTTATATACGACGATACCAAGATTCATATACTAATCCAAATGTAATTTATTCTGGTACAACAATGGTTTCTAACATTCGAATATCTAGTTTTGTGGAACTACAATTTCCACCATACCCTAAGAGTCCTAGGCTCGAGGCTACTGCTTTAAAGAGTTCAAAGAGGAATAGAGAGCATAAACCCTGCTGTGACTATTAGGCTATGTTCACACTACGGAATGGAGTCCCATTGCTGATGATAGGATTCCGCTGCATTTAGCGGAACTTCAGGGGCTGAGCTTCCGCTGCTGAATATCCCCCGCTGTAAGAACGACCTTGTTCATTCTATCGGCAGAATACGTGCAGTATACATTGATGTCTAGGCAATGTCCATACGAAGATTCCAGAGTCTGAACGTAGCCTAACAGAACTACAATGTAATGCTATGGGAACCTACTTTAGGTGTTTTTTTGTTGTTGTATTGACTACCAAGCTATTTAATGTTTCTACAATATGAGACTTATCATTTAGTATTGCATCCCTGTATATAAAAGGTATCATACATCTTTTTTTATAATACACAGAAATGTCAATTATATTGTAATGCATATTCCAGCCTGCAGGTGGTGCTGTTGCTGATGTTGCTCTATATAGGCCCAGTATCAAATAATTAAAGGGATACTCCGGTGGAAAACTATATATTTTTTTTAAATGAACTGGTGCTAGAAAGTGAAACAAATTTGTAAATGACTTTTATTTAAAAATCTTAATCCTTTTAGTACTTATTAGCAGCTATATGTTACAGAGGAAATTCTTTAATTTTTTAATTTCTTTTATGTCTTTTCCACAGTGCTCTCTGCTGACACCT
The DNA here is from genome assembly GCF_029499605.1 of Hyla sarda. Lineage (NCBI taxonomy): Eukaryota > Metazoa > Chordata > Amphibia > Anura > Hylidae > Hyla > Hyla sarda. Next base: position 31,020,205 of record NC_079193.1, read on the forward strand.
CTGTCCGTGACAGGAACTGTCCAGAGCAGCATAGGTTTGCTATGAGGATTTTCTCCTGCTCTGGACAGTTCCTGATATGGGCATCAGGTGTCAGCAGAGAGCACCGTGGACAAGACAAAAAAGAAATTCCAAAAGAAAAGAATTTCCTCTGTAGTATATAGCAGCTAATAAGTACCGGAGGAGTAAAGATTTTTTTTAATAGAAGTATTTTACAAATCTGTTTAACTTTCTGGCACCAGTTGATTTAAAAAAAAAAATGTTTTCCACCGGAGTACCCCATTAACCCATTGCAACACTAGGCAGGTCTGCCATTCAGGAGTCTTAGAAAGCAGGTTACAAATCCTGTGAAAGCTGTAATGTTATTACTTATCGCCCACCATCCAAGTAAATTATGGTTCCATATAACTGGGTTAAGAATCAAAATCAAATATACAGTCATTGGAACAGTGTTTCCCAACCAGCGTGCCTCCAGCTGTTGCAAAACTACAACTCCTAGCATGCCCGGACAGCCTTTGGCTGTCCGGGCATGCTGGGAGTTGAAGTTTTGCAACAGCTGGAGGCACTCTGGTTGGAAAACACTGCATTAGAGCATTGATCTGAAATTTCCAATGGTCTATAGTGGGTTTATCAGTGATATAGAGTTTCTGGGACCCTCTTTTTCCAGTTTCCACTTACAACACATTGATAAATCTGCTTCTACATATTCTTTTGCCGCAGTGTACTTTGGATTCGTACCACCCAACCCTGACACGCCACATATTTCTCTCTCTCTCTCTATCTATTTATGTATTAGATATATAAAGAACAGCTGAACACAAGAATAGTGTTAGTCGCTATGGAAACCTGGGCGAACGACAATAAATTCAGCATTTATGAAAACCCCCTGAAGACGCTGAAGGAATTTATGAAATACAGAAGGGATTTCATCAAAGACAAAAGTGACGTCGTCCACCTCTTTTCGTACGTAATTTTTAATCCGCAGGAATTGTTCGCAAAGCTCCTTTCATGGTAAATTACTGCGCGACGCTCCTTAAAGGGGTACTCCGGTGGAAAACTTTTTTTTTTTTTTAAATGAACTGGTGCCAGAAAGTTAAACAGATTTGTTAATTACTTCTATTAAAAAAATCTTAATCCTTTCAGTACTTTTTAGCGGCTGTATGCTACAGAGGAAAATCTTTCTTTTTTGTGTTGTCCTCAGTGCTCTCTGCTGACACCTGATGCCGCATCAGGAACTGTCCAGAGCAGGAGAAAATCCCAATAGCAAATCAATGCTGCTCTGGACAGTTCCTGACACGGACAGAGGTGTCAGCAGAGAGCACTGTGGACAACACTAAAAAGAAATTAAAAAAGTAAGACATTTCCTCTGTAGCATACAGCTGCTAAAAAGTACTAAAAGGATAAAAAAAAATTAAATAGAAGTAATTTACAAATCTGTTTAACTTTCTGGCACCATTCTGTGGTGGTCAGAATGGCAGCTTCCGCTAGACTTTTGGGGTCCCGTTCAGGAGCTCGCGTGGGGTCCCAGCAGTCCCCGCTCTATAACTTATCCCCGATCCTTTGGATAGCGGATAAGTAATTTTTCACTGCACTACTCCTTTAAGTGGCATCACTCTATACTCTCCACCTGTCTGCTCTGTCTGACATTTTCACTCCATAGACTTAGGCCATGTTCACACTGTGGAACTTTAGACCGGAATAAGGTGGGGGGGGGGGGGGGGGGGGTGTAATTCTGCTCAGAAATTCTGTTGCATCAGAGTACCATTGTTTTCAATGGGATTTTCCCGCATCTTACACTCAGCTAAATTTCAGATGTTACAGCCGCGGAAATCTTGATTCTGGCATCCACAGAAAGAATTATTTTTGCTAAAACTACTCAAAAAGCATTGCTGTCTATGGAAACGGTGCATTTCCGCACGGTCCTAGCGCCGGCATGTTCTGGCGGGGCTCGCTGTTTTCCGGAAATTCGGACCGGACATTCTGCAAAAATTCCACCATGTTAATATGGCCTTATTTAGTAAAATGGTCGGGTTTAAGTGACAACAAGGGTGTAAGGCGCTAACTCACAATCACAGTCTAAACTATTGACATGTCTCATATGTGTCATGTTACAATATATCTTAGCTCTAGCAGGGTGTTGCTTTAATTCTCTTCTTTGCATGTCTGGACAACATGTCAAGAGTTTTTTTCAAATGACAGTGGCGCTTTAAAGGGGTATTCCAGGAAAAAACTTTTTTTTTTATATAGCAACTGGCTCCAGAAAGTTAAACAGATTTGTAAATTACTTCTATTAAAAAAATCTTAATCCTTCCATTAATTATCAGCTGCTGAAGTTGAGTTGTTCTTTTCTGTCTGACAACAGTGCTCTCTGCTGACATCTCTGCTTGTCTCGGTAACGGCACAGAGTAGAAGAGGTTTGCTATGGGGATTTGCTTCTACTCTGGACAGTTCCCGAGACACGTGTCATCAGAGAGCACTTAGACAGAAAAGAACAACTCAACTTCAGCAGCTCATAAGTACTGAACGGATTAAGATTTTTTTTATAGAAGTAATTTACAGATTAAGATTTTTTAATAGAAGTAATCTGGAAGAAAATAAAGGTGAAGTTACTTTTATCACTGGCTACTGCTGTTCTGTTTAATTTACAAAACTGTTTAACTTTCTGGAGCCAGTTGATATATATATATATATATATATATATATATATATATATATATATATAAAGTTTTTTCCCTGTTAACCCCTTTAATAATAAAATTATATCTGCCTGAAGCCACCACTAGGGGGAGCATATTGAAGACAGATTTATGAAGCTCCACTAGTCGAAGGCAATGCAGATTGAGAGTGGTTTGTTGGCTCCTACTCCAGGCACCCAGTGCACATGTACCCTCCGGCACCCTAGCTAAGGAATAGGCAACCTTTGGCATTGCGGATGTTTTGGACTACATCTCCCATGATGCTCTTGGGACATGTAGTTTAAAACATCTGCAGTGCCAAAAGGTTGCCTATGCCTGCAGGCTACACCCTTCTACAAAAAATGACTGCACATGTACAGCTACTGTGCCTTACATCTAGCAGTCTATGTCTCGTTCTATATTGTGCATTCCTGTCTTTATGCTAATTTTTTCTATGGTTTTCTTTTTTTTTTCCCGTTCCGTGACATTTGCAAATATTTTATCTAATTACTGTTCTGTAAATGTCTCTTCAAGGGGAAGCCAGTTTGAAAGCAGCAGGAGTGGTGCAGCGTACATTGGTGGAGTATGTTCACTGCAGAAAGGAGGCGGCGTAAATGAGGTATGACTCTGACTCCCCCCCCCCCCTTTAGAAAAATAAAATCCCCCCCACCCCCATATGTTATATGCAATGAAACTACACTCAGTCCCATGTAAGATCTTCAGGTCCGACTTTTTATTTTGCTGGTATTGATATTTCACCGACTATGTTCTCTGTTGCAGTTATGTAAACAGCCCTGGGCTGGGCTGAAAAACTTATAAGGGTTAAAGGGGTACTCCCCTGGAAATTTTTTTTTTAAAATCAACTGAAAGTTATACAGATTTGTAAATTACTTCTATTTAAAAATCGTAATCCTTCCAGTACTTATCAGCTGCTGTATGTTCCAGTGGAAGTTCTTTTCTTATTTGAATTTCCTTTCTGTCTGACCACAGTGCTCAGGATAGGTTTGCTATGGGGATTTTCTCTTACTCTGGACAGTTCCTAAAATGGACAGAGGTGTCAGCAGAGAGCACTGTGGTCAGACAGAAAGGCAATTCAAAAAGAAAAGAACTTCCTCTGGAGCACACAGCAGCTGATAAGTACTGAAAAGATTAAGATTTTTAAATAGAAGTAATTTACAAATCTGTTTAACTTTCTGGCACCAGTTCCTTTAAGAATTTTTTTTTCCTCGGGAGTACCCCTTTAAAGTAGCAGTAGTGTGAATGCTCGGGCACCGCTCTATTCAATGTCTATGGCAGTATTTCCCAACGATCGTGCCTCCAGCTGTTGCAAAACTACAACTTCCAGCATGCCCGGACAGCCAAAGGCTGTCCGGGCATGCTGGGAGTTGTAGTTTTGCAACAGCCAGAGACACCCTGGTTGAGAAACACTGGTTTATGGGACTTCTGAACAAAGCTTAGAGCAATATTTGGAAGTCCCGTAGACAGTGAGTGGAGCAGTTTCTTACCACGTATGCTGCTGCTCCTGATCACCACTTGTTAGACCCCCCCCACCAATCGGCTAGTTATCATCTATCCTGTGGATAGGGGATAATTCCTAATTTTGGAATTGATCACTGTAATGAAGCAGCTCTTTCTGTCTCTACCAGAGCAGTAAATCCCAGCACAATCTGAAGCATCAGCAGCCTTGCCACATGCTGATTAAAGTGTTACTGTCCCTTAAAATAAAACTTTTGACATCTCAAAAGTTTTCATTAGTCAGGGTTTCAGTGCTGACACCCCCATCGATCTCTAGATAAAGCCAGGAGAAGCAAGCAGCAGCAAGCTTCGCTCCCTGGCTCGGCTCTTAGGGCCCTTTCACACTACCATAATGACACGATAGCGTGACGGCCGCCGGGGCCGCCGGGGAGAATAGCAGGAGAATAAATACTGCTTGCTCTGTCTTTTTCTCTTGCTACCCCTGCTGATAAACAGCGGTGCCCGACGGACCCCATTGACTATAATGGGGTCCATCGGGACCTGCGGTTGCCCGTTGCGCCCCGTCAAAATGACTGCCGTCAAACTCAGAAAAAAAAAGAGAGAGTTTGACGGCCGTTCTTGACGGGGCGCAACGGTAGTGTGAATGTAGCCTTTGTCTGTCTGATTTCAGGTTACGGGCTCCATAAATTTACAATTGAGTCCTTCACTTTCATTGTGACAGACTGAGCCCTGAACCGTGAAAGGGAAGCTGGCTATATCTAGAGATCGGTGGGGGGCTCTGTACTGAGAATCCGACCAATCAAAACTTTTAAAATATCTAGGTGATGTGGGAAATGTTTTTTTAATATTTGACAGTAATGTCTCTGTATGTGTATCGCCAACATTAATCTTTTTCTTGTGTTTTTAGTTTGGAAGGACGGATGTCATGGCTATCACGCTGGCACAGTCCCTGGCTCATAATTTAGGCATTTTCTCTGATAAAAAGAAACTGCGGAGAGGTGGGTACTATTAATTTACCATCTGTATTATGTACAATTTAGTAGCCAGGATAAACTACATGAACTATCAGATTTATCTACAAACAGGTGCATGTTTGGGCCTCCTAGGGCCTATAAAAGATGACTATAGCATCCATGTTTATTTTGGCTCTATATCATTAAGCTTTTCTATAATCTCTATATGGTCTATGCTTAGGGTGACGACTAGAGATGAGCGAACTTGCAGTAAATTTGATTCGTCACAAACTTCTCGGCTCGGCAGTTGATGACTTATCCTGCGTAAATTAGTTCAGCCTTCAGGTGCTCCGGTGGGCTGGAAAAGGTGGATACATTCCTAGGAAAGAGTCTCCTAGGACTGTATCCACCTTTTCCAGCCCACGGGAGCACCTGAAAGCTGAACTAATTTATGCAGGAAAAGGCAACAACCGCCGAGCCGAGAAGTTCGTGACGAATCGAATTTACTGTAAGTTCGCTCATCTCTAGGGACGACACCCAGCTACCCCGACAATCAGTTTTTCAGTACAGCTATAACTACATAATGAATGGGGCTGGAAGTGGTTGGCTCCATTTGCTGTGTAGTGGCCAGACTTGATTATTGCAGCCCAGCACCCGTTCACTTGAAGCTCATCTCTCATTTACAGCTGCAGTGTCAGCACTCCACCGATTCCTGGGGATCGGCCACTAAAGGGGTTCTACACCATAAGATGATTCTAGTATGTACCTGCCAGACAGTAATGGACATGCTTAGGAAGGATCCGTGCCTGTCTTGCAGCTAAATGGCTGTGTTGTGAGATTACCATAATACTGTATCTTTTTGTGATCTGGCTCCTGTTTGAGTTCATTCTCTTAAACTACAAATCCCATGATTCTTTGTTTGTAAGTGTGAGGTGGCTTTTCTCCCTCCCACATATCACCCACCCCACCCATTGAAACATTACCTGTGCTCACTTCAATGCAATAGACCAGTGTTCTGACCAGGGTGCCTCCAGCTGTTGCAAATTCTTGCAGCATGATCTCCCTCCCACCCAGTGGTCTTTCTACTCATTGAAGCAAAGACAGGCTCCCTCTGCAACCTGGGAAAACCTGAGACGACAGTAATTTTGTATGCTGTTAAAAATAAACGTTGGGGCAAAGATCAAATAAGAATTGTGAGACCACCATCACACACAGGTACAGACACTATATTATGAACTACACTAACTTTACAGCCTCTGTAGCATAGTCAAATAAAATAAAATCCTGAAATACCCCTTTAATCTTTTTAGCCTGGAATACCAATATCAAAAAGTGCCACCCTGCTGGAGCCACCCATGATTAGCTGTAATCTGAGAGTTAATTATTCAGTAGGTGAAGATTTCCCTACACGACACCAGGGACGTGCACAGGAATTTTGAGGGGCAGGGGCTCAATGTGAAAAAAAGGGCACACCCGATCCATATGCAACTCCCTAGACCAGTGTTAACCCAAGCACGGTCCTTAAATGACAACTGCAGCCAAAATTTAACTTATCCCCTATCCACAGGATAGGGGATAAGTGTTTGATCGCGGGGTGTCCGACTGCTGGGCCCCCCTGCGATCTCCTGTACGGGGCCGCGGCTGAGCCGTGGCTCTCCCGTGCAGGGGGCATGCCGGCCGCAGCATGACGTTGCGGCCGACATGCCCCCTCCATACATCTCTATGGGAGAGGCGGGGAGGCAGCGTTCATGCCTCCCCGCCTCCCCCATAGAACTGTATGGGGACGGGGCGTAAAACGTCGAGCTCAGAGCTCGACGCTGCGCGCATTAGCGCTCACAATGAGCGCTAATGCCGGCACCCCGTTAGGGAGATCGCGGGGGGGTCCCAGCGGTCGGACCCCCGCGATCAAACACTTATCCCCTATCTTGTGGATAGGGGATAAGTTAAATTTGGCTGCAGTTGTCCTTTAAATACCCCCAACAGGTCATGTTATCAGGTGATATAGTTGTAGAGATACCTGATGCACAGAGCAGAATTATATCACCTGTGAAAGACTAAGGGAATCTTGAAAACATGACCTGTTAGGGGGACTTGAGGACCGCGCTTGGGAAATCTACAGGATAGAGGATAAGTGTTTGACCCCCCGCGATCAAACACTTATCCCCTTTAACATACCATCCACAGCTCCCCTGTTGCACTGATATAGCTCTTCTGTCCTCCGTTCCGGCCTTCTTTCTGCTTCCTGTGCACAGATCGAAACACTGCGATGAACTTGTTGCCGGGCGCAGCGATTCCCCGCCTTGACCAGTGATACAATGAGCGCAGTGTCATATAACAGGCCAAGGCTCATTATATGACATGCGCTCAGCCTATTACCGACCGAGGTGGGACTGCGGCTGGAGATAAGCTCATGGCAGTGTCCTGGTGCTGTCCACACCTCGTGTCACACTGGGTCTGGTGCTACATAAGCTGCATATGGACTATGCTCAGTTCCAGGAGTGGGGGAGAAAGGAGCCCTATTAAAGGGGGTACTCTGGTGGAAAACATATATATATATTTTTTTTTTAATCAACTGGTCCCAGAAAGTTAAACAGATTTGTAAATTACTTCTATTAAAAAAATCTTTACCCTTCCAGTACTTAATAGCAGCTATATACTACAGAGGAAATTATTTTCTTTATGAATTTCTTTTTGTCTTGTCCACAGTGCTCTCTGCTGACACCTGATGCCTGTATCAGGAACTGTCCAGAGCAGGAGAAAATCCCCATAGCAAACCTCTCCTGCTCTGGACAGTTCCTGTCATGGACAGAGGTGTCAGCAGAGAGCAGTGTGGACAGGACAAAAAAAAGAAATTTAAAAAGAAAAGAATTTCCTCTGTAGCAGACAACTGCTTTATTATTAAATAGCAGTACTTTAGAAATCTGTTTAACTTTCTGGCACCAGTTCTTTAAAAAAAAAGAAGTACCCCTTTAAGGTATTTAGAAGCCAAATTGGTTCTGCACAATAGTTATTTATCATAAGCAACGGAGTTGTGCTTTACAGTGTGAATCCAGCCATTGGGATTTTGCAACAGATTTTTTTGCTGCAGATTTTATACTGTGGATTTTGTTATTGAATTACCAGCAGAAATTCTGCAGCAAAATGGGGGAGATTTATCAAAACCTGTCCAGAGGAAAAGTTGTCCAGTTGCCCATAGCAACCAATCAGATTGCTTCTTTCATTTTTAACAAGGCCTGTGAAAACTGAAAGCAGCGATCTGATTGGTTGCTATGGGCAACTTTTCCTCTGGACAGGTCCACAAGAAAGGTGGGAAAATACAAAGATTGTAGGGACTGATGATGTGGGGAAGATACAGATGTGGAATGGCATTATAGGGGCACAGGTGGGTAACACTATTGGTTTATAGCAGTGTTTCCCAAGCAGGGTGCCTCCAGCTGTTGCAAAACTGCAACTCCCAGCATGCCTGGACAGCCTTTGGCTGAGAGTTGTAGTTTTGTACCAACTGGAGGCCCCTGGTTGGCAAACACTGGTTTATAGGGAGGGAAAGAACAACTATGGTGGACTTAGCTTTTCAGGTACTGTAGGTGGGGGACACTATGGGGGAGATTTAACAAGACCTGTCCAGAGGAAAAGTTGCCCATAGCAACCAATCAGATCCTTTCTTTCATTTTTCAGAGGCCTTTTCAAAAGTAAAATAAGCAATCTGATTGGTTGCTATGGGCGACTTTTCCTCTGGACAGGTCTTGTTAAATCTCCCCCATAGTGTATATCAGAATAAATAAGGAAAAAAACAAAACAACACAAAAACACACTATAATTTCCCTGAAGCTGCTTGTACAGAGGAGGCCAGTCCTCCCTGACAGTCCCCCCCTCCCTAAAGTCCTCCCTGACAGTCCCCGCTCCCTACAGTCCTCCCTGACAGACCACCGTCCCTACAGTCCTCCCTGACAGACCACCGTCCCTACAGTCCTCCCTGACAGACCACCGCCCCTACAGTCCTCCCTGACAGACCACCCTGCTGATCATCAGTTACTGTCACTGTGGACTCTTCTAAGTCCCCTCACACAGTCCACCCTCCCTACAGTCCTCCCTGACAGACCCGGCTGATGATCACTTACTGACCCCTCATGGCAGCTCCAGCTGATCTTCTATCCTCCATCTCTTCCTTTCCTTACCCAGAGAGGAGCAGGGAGGGGGAGGGGCCGTCAGCAGCAGCAGGACCCCGGGAGACAGTGTCCATAGAATGTCTGTATGACAACATTTCACTTCCTAACACTTGTATCTGCTCTTTCTTCTTGTCCTCTGCTGTTATCTCTACCAGCCGTGCCTCTATACACTCCTGCCCCTGTGACTCTGTGCCTCACACCTTTATAAAAAAAAATTAAAAAAAAAGGGCATTAAGGGGCAGGTGCATGAAAAGGCAGGGACTCAAGCCCCCTTTGAGCCCTATGTGTGCATGTCCCTGCACGACACCATAGAGAAATAGGGCATAACACAGTGTCCATCTATATCAGTGGGTTATCTGGTTAAAGGGTTACTCCACTCCCCAGCGTCCGGAACATTGAGTTCCACATGCTGGGTGCGGCCTTCCGTGTTCACACCCGCCCCTTTGTGACGTCATGCCACGCCCCCTCAATGCAAGTCTATGGGAGGGGGCCATAGACTTTCATTGAGGGGGCGGGGTGTGATGTCACAGGGCGGGGCATCACGTCACAAAGGGGCGGGCGTGAACACGGAAGCCCGCACCCAGCATTCGGAAATCAATGTTCCGGACGCTGGGGAGCGGAGTAACCATTTAATGCAAAACAAGACAAGTGCTCCACTCTTCTCTGGCCGGGAGATGATAGATATGTTGCAATGGAAGTTGAGCGGGCTCCATACCTGCCAGGTGTCGACTGCTACTTGACGTTGAGCCGGCTAGATGCCATGGGGTGTTGATCTGTTGTAATGGCAGCCACAGGCATTCTGAAACTTCAGTTGCTGCCAAATTAGTTCTCAGAAATGACCGAACATTGCAGTACAAAAGTATTGCAGTGTACTGGACACATAATAGAAAGATCGCTTGTCCCTAAGGAGGAAACCGAACAGGCAGGCTCTACAGAGTGCTGATCTAACTGATCAAGCAGTATAAGCAATCCGTTGATTGCTTATTAAAGTCTCCTATGGGGACTAAGTAAGTGTAAAAAACAACAGTGATGAAAATTACCAACACCAGAATTGTTGATTTATGGTCACATTATAAGTCAGAAAAATGTATAAAAGCTATTGAAAAGTCCAACCTACTCCAAAATCATACAGATAAAAACTACAGATCACAGTCCCCCCAAAAATGAGCCCTCATACAGCCCCATAGGTGAAAAATTAGAAGGGTTGGAATACTGTGTGTGTATATATATATATATATATATATATATATATATATATATATATATTTTTTTTTTTTAAGTTGTCAGATAAAATAAAAGCTATATAAATGTGGTTGCTCTATAATTGTAATGATCCACAGAATAAAGGCTGCATGTCAGTTTAACCTTAAAACTTCCTCATTCCGAGACAAGAGCTTGGTGCAGGCCGCAGCAGTGTCCCGTCTCAGCCAGTGATTGGCTGAGCCTGTAGGTCCTGCACTAATCGCTCGTCTCGGAAGCAGGAAGAAGACAGAAGATCGGGGACTGGATGTAGCCAAACAGGAGCTCCTGGAGAATTGTGGGTTGGTAAGTGGGGGGTCCCGGTGCAGAACACACTTGTCCACCTGCCCTGTTGGGTGTATGTCACTTTACTGTGTCTGCTCTGGTCTACAGCTCAGGTTTATATGTTATATGTATTATAATGTATTTTGATGTATTCTCATACATTCAATGTCTTTATATTGTCATTGTCGTGTAAAAAGTTAATTTTGTCTGTAGGAGGATGCATAGAGGACCACATAATCACTTTAGCCAATCAGGCCTCCTGCCCTGCTGCCCCAGGTCTGTCTAGACAGGGAGGAATTAGTTAGTTGTGAAGAGTGTGAGTCTGGAGAGGAAAGTGAGTGAAGGTCAAGTCCAGACCTCTGCTGTGGGACCTGTACCTCTCCACATGAGGACAGGCCCAAGAGACCCATTTCCTGAGCAACATCACCCTTTACCAGGATCCCGCCGACCAGGTTGCCCATCAGTCAAGTCTGTCCACGTCAAGTTTAAGCAAAGTCAGCTTTGGGGATAATTTCCAAAGGAGCCAACAGGCCCCATAGCCAAAGAAGAAGATAACATGAGTGAAAGCCTTCGGCAGCTCTGTTACATATAAGTCCACCCTTTCGGTAAGCCGTTACGCTGGATTCTACCAGTGAAGTTGGGAGAGTCAGTGATTGTCAGCCCCTGAGCCAAGTCAATCACCAGTCAGTCAGTCTAGTCCAATCAAGGCTAGCTCAGTCAAGTCACATGATAGTCGAGGACAACTACAAGTCCCAAAGTACCAATAAGCAGCTGTGGTTCTCTATAGCATCCTTCAGCGGAAATTGCACTAAAGTTGAACTTTCATGTATGTACAACACTGTCGCAATTCCTGAAGTAAAGTTTCAAAGTGGTTTCCTTAACCTTGTATTTGTGATATTCCTTACCCGGTGCTCGGCACTGGCAACCGCATCATCCTTGCAGTGTGGGGGGTTAAGTGTTCGTGGTATCATGAACACTTAAACCAGGACACTTCACCCATATTCAACATACACGCCATTAGCCCGACACCACATGGATTTTTTTTTCTATTATAACTTAGCTCCACCAACATATTACTTTTAAAAAATGCAAGAATACTACCGAAATTCACCTCTGTGTATGTGAAATGTATGAATGTTATATTCAGGTATGTATTATTGTTTTTTAGGTGAGTGTATATGTGAAGATAAATGGTTTGGATGCATCATGGAAGACATCGGGTAAGAACTGTTATAGTTATGGTACTTTATTACATCATTTGGGGTCCCTCCAAACAGACCCTATGCAGCTTTGCATATTTACCATTAAAGGAACCTATCATCAATTTTGCACTGCCTGAACCACAAGTCATTAGGGCTAGAGACTGGTCAAAAGTTGGGATTGGTGGGGGTCTGAGTGTTCAGACCTCCACCGATCAGAAGATCGAGCCGGGAGAAGTCTGTGCTCAGCCGTTCTCTCTCTCCCGGCTCTGTGTTACATGATTGAGCCACATTCTTATTGTAAGTCTATGGAACGTGTCTCGATCAGGTGACACAGAGCAGGATGAGGAGCGTGGTCTTCTGTCTCGGTCTCCTGATCTGCCAAGGTCTCAATACTCAGACCCCCATCGATCAAAATTTTTGCCATGTCTCTAGGAATAGGGAAGATCTATCAATCAAGGCCGGGGGGGGGGGGGACAGAAGCCATCCGGGGACCACCCGAACACCCTGATGACAGCATGAAAGTGATCAGAGATTCCCTTTAAATTAATGTATGCATAGCCAAGTCTAGCTTCTAGTGGGGGGTTCTGAAGAGTGGACCCTCCCTCTATAACATTTGTATAATAAATAGTATGGGAAAGGGTTTTCTACATAAACGAGTCCCTTCAATGTAACTGTCATATTTTACTGGTGTTACAAAAAAGATTACTTATTGGCCATGCACTTTGCCTACATACCTTTTTAAGAAGAGAAATAAATACTGGACTGTGGCATTTGCAGGCAAATATCCATTTACAGTGTAAGATTGCGAAGACATTAGAGATTTCGGGAACCGTCTACAAGACGATGCTATGAAGCAGCTGCTAAACTAGAGGCAACATGTTTCCTGTGTTATTGAATTCGGATTTATTCTTTGCAATGAGTAACTTTATCCACTAGGTGGCGACATGTCATTGTAACATTTTGGGCTTTGCTGTCTATTCTGAGGTTTTATAAGCCTCCAACCTAGTTCCAGTAAGACAAAAAAAGTTTGCTGTGGGTTGTACTTTTATTTTTTATTTTTTTGTTACATGGGACCCTATGTATGATAGATGCAGCAGATTACACTTTTTAGATTGTTAAAGTAAACTATACTTGTAGGAACTTTGGTCTAATACACTCAGTGGACCCTATGACAGTATGCTGGGTTTATGTCAGCATCCACTTTTGTTAGTATGCCATCGTATACCTCGAACGTATTGTCAAATCATGGTGTGACTGGCATCTAAGCCTATCAGCGAGTGTATCTAAGTACATTGAAGCCATGTCTACATGGCAGAATTTCCGTGCCTGATTCCAGATTGGAATCCAGCATGGAAATTCCACTGCAGCAGAGTCCGTTAATTTCAACGGGATTCTTCTGTGCTGTGTACATGGTGGAACATAGCCTTACATGTACATTAACGTCATGTTATGGAGTATGGCGTGATTGAGCCTGGCCTACTCCATACTCAGCTGCTATCTAAGATCCCCCAATGTCTGTAATTTAAAGGGGTACTCCGGTGGAAAACTTTTTTTTTTTTTTAAATCAACTGGTGCCAGAAAGTTAAACAGATTTGTAAATTACTTATATTAAAATTTTTTAATCCTTCCTGTACTTATTAGCTGCTGAATACTACAGAGGAAATTATTTTCTTTTTGGAACACAGAGCTCTCTGCTGACATCATGACCACAGTGCTCTCTGCTGACATCTCTGTCCATATTAGCAACTGTCCAGAGCAGCATATGTTTGCTATGGGGATTTTATCCTACTCTGGACAGTTCTTAAAAGGGACAGAGATGTGAGCAGAGAGCACTGTGCTCGTGATGTCAGCAGAGAGCTCTGTGTTCCAAAAAGAAAATAATTTCCTCTGTAGTATTCATCAGCTAATAAGTACTGGAAGGATTAAGATTTTTTAATAGAAGCAATTTACAAATATGTTTAACTTTCTGGCACCAGTTGATTTAAAAAAAAAAAAAAAAAGAAAAAGAAAAAGTTTTTCACCGGAGTACCCCTTTAACTGTTTAAATGCTGCAATCAGTAGCATAATTTCGACATATATCACTGGTGTCTGGCCATCCAATCGTCACCTCTTTGATGTAATCACAAGGTGCTGATCGGTTGTCAGGGCAGCCCGTGGCGCTAGCTCCATGGCAGGCAGCATCAATAGAGTGACGATTTTTTAAATAACATGTAATGCATTACATTGATGTATAACAGCAATCGCTTGATTGCTCATCAAAGGTGCCAGTGGGGGCTAATAAAGTGTTAAAAAAATATACAAATATAAACCCCCCTGATAAAAATTCTAATCACCCCCTCCCCCTGCCCTTTACCATTTTCCCCCCAAAAAAAAATTAAGCAAAAAATAAAAAATAAAACTAATTTTATATCACTGTGCGCTGAATTGTCTGGACTATTAAACAACCATATTTCAAATCCTGCAAGGTTAACAAAATTGCAGATTTTTGGTCACAGGACATCCCAGAAAAAAAATTAAAGGGGTACTCAGGAGGATTATTATTTTTTTTTTTTTTTTTTACAAATTAACTGGTGCCAGAAAGTTATACAGATTTGTACATTACTTCTATTTAAAAATCTCATTCCTTCCAGTACTTATCAGCTGCTGTATGCTCCAGAAGAAGTTGTGTAGTTCTTTCCAGTCTGACCACAGTGCTCTCTTCTACCACCTCTGTCCATGTCAGGAACTGTCCAGAGTAGGAGCAAACCCCATAGCAAACCTCTCCTGCTCTGGACAGTCCCTGACATGGACAAAGGTGTCAGCAGAGAGCACTGTGGTCAGACTGTAAAAACAACTTCCTCTGTAGTATACGGCAGCTGATAAGTACTGGAAGGATTAAGATTTTTAAATAGAAGTGATTTACAAATCTGTATAACTTTCTGGGACCAGTTGATTTGAAGAAAATTATTTTCTCCGGTGTGCCTCTTTAAATCAGTGTTTCCTTAGAAGTCACACCACATGTAATAGCTGGGACCTATATACTCAGGGACCGATACAAGTATGTTTATTCAATAGGAGGAACAATAGGGACAGGGCCTGTTGCTAAATGCCTGTGTTGTTTGCCGTTAGGCCTTCTAAGCCTCCATTGATCTCCATTGTTTGCCATTAAAGTTCCCAAAGGCAGACTGGCTCATATGTCTGTCATCCAAAGCCGCTCTCATTACACCAGACAAGATCACGTCCATTGAAGTCTAATGGAGTCCTCTGCTTCTAATTGGTTTTCAAAGCAGCGTTTATCGGAGAACAACCAGCCCCCTCATAAGAGCCACGGACCTGACTGATCCTACACAAGCTAAATTAAAGATGAAAGGCTGCGGGATAGCTTCAGCAAATGTTAGTGTATTGCAGTGAAGGGACCTTTAGATGTGCATGGCGTCACTTAAGAGCAAGGTCTTAGATGTTGTACGCATAGTAATTGTATGGCATGAGCCGGTCATTAGGCCTGATGGTCCTAATAGGAGACAGTTGTTTAATGACGCTACATGGTCATTAGATTAATATTATAATAAATGAGGCCATTGAAGAAGAGAACACAAAGAAAGGAACATAGTTCATACATAGCCGGCCTCACCTAGTGTCCAAAGAAGCAGGTAAGGCTGCATTCACACCACGATTGGTCAATAGGGGGACCGGAACTGGCTGGGAGATGTGAAAACCAGGCGCTCCCGTACCCCAGCCGGACCCGGCCCGCATCGTATTCATTTGAATGAGCCGACCAGAGTCAGATAGTGACTCCAGTCGGCTCATTTTTGCCCTGTATCCAGTTTTGTGACCACGGTTTTCAGTCCGGTCACGAAACCGGATACGGGGCAAAAATGAGCCGACTGGAGTCACTATCTGACTCCGGTCAGCTCATTCTAATAAATGAGATGTGGCCCTGGTCTGGCTGGGATACGGGAGCGCTCAGTTTTGCACGTTTCCCAGCCGGATCTGGTGACCGTATTAACAAATCTTGGTGTTAATACACCCTAACCCTGCCACAGGTAAAGAGTAGTACAGAACATGTAATACCTGCAGGTACTGTAGGGGGCGCTATCAGACACCAGTCAGTACATACACTTCAGTAATACAGGTAAAGAGTAGTACAGAACATGTAATACCTCCCTGTACTGTAGGGGGCGCTATCAGACACCAGTCAGTACATACACTTCAGTAATACAGGTAAAGAGTAGTACAGAACATGTAATACCTCCATGTACTGTAGGGGGCGCTACCAGACACCAGTCAGTACATACACTTCAGTAATACAGGTAAAGAGTACAGAACATGTAATACCCCCCTGTACTGTAGGGGGTGCTACCATACACCAGTCAGTGCATACACTTCAGTAATACAGGTAAAGAGTAGTACAGAACATGTAATACCTCCCTGTACTATAGGGGGCGCTACCAGACACCAGTCAGTGCCTGCACTTCAGTAATACAGGTAAAGAGTAGTACAGAACATGTAATACCTCCCTGTACTGTAGGGGGCGCTACCAGACACCAGTCAGTGCCTGCACTTCAGTAATACAGGTAAAGGGTAGTACAGAACATATAATACCTCCCTGTACTGTAGGGGGTGCTACCAGACACCAGTCAGTGCATACACTTCAGTAATACAGGTAAAGAGTACAGAACATGTAATACCTCCCTGTACTGTAGGGGCGCTACCAGACACCAGTCAGTGCATACACTTCAGTAATACAGGAAAAGAGTAGTACAGAACATATAATACCTCCCTGTACTGTAGGGGGCGCTACCAGACACCAGTCAGTGCCTGCACTTCAGTAATACAGGTAAAGAGTAGTACAGAACATGTAATACCTCCCTGTATTGTGGGGGCGCTACCAGACACCAGTCAGTGCCTGCACTTCAGTAATACAGGTAAAGAGTAGTACAGAACATGTAATACCTCCCTGTACTGTAGGGGGCGCTACCAGACACCAGTCAGTGCCTGCACTTCAGTAATACAGGTAAAGGGTAGTACAGAACATATAATACCTCCCTGTACTGTAGGGGGTGCTACCAGACACCAGTCAGTGCATACACTTCAGTAATACAGGTAAAGAGTACAGAACATGTAATACCTCCCTGTACTGTAGGGGCGCTACCAGACACCAGTCAGTGCATACACTTCAGTAATACAGGAAAAGAGTAGTACAGAACATATAATACCTCCCTGTACTGTAGGGGGTGCTACCAGACACCAGTCAGTGCCTGCACTTCAGTAATACAGGTAAAGAGTAGTACAGAACATGTAATACCTCCATGTACTGTGGGAGGCGTTACCAGACACCAGTCAGTGCCTGCACTTCAGTAATACAGGTAAAGAGTAGTACAGAACATGTAATACCTCCCTGTACTGTAGGGGGCACTACCAGACACCAGTCAGTGCATACACTTCAGTAATACAGGTAAAGAGTAGTACAAAACATGTAATACCTCCCTGTACTGTAGGGGGCACTACCAGACACCAGTCAGTGCATACACTTCAGTAATACAGGTTGTCACGATGCCGGCTGGCAGGAGGTGGATCCTCTGTGCCAGAGAGGGATTGGCGTGGACCGTGCTAGTGGACCGGTTCTAAGTCACTACTGGTTTTCACCAGAGCCCGCCGCAAAGCGGGATGGTCTTGCTGCGGCGGTAGTGACCAGGTCGTATCCACTAGCAACGGCTCAACCTCTCTGGCTGCTGAAGATAGGCGCGGTACAAGGGAGTAGACAGAAGCAAGGTCGGACGTAGCAGAAGGTCGGGGCAGGCAGCAAGGATCGTAGTCAGGGGCAACGGCAGGAGGTCTGGAACACAGGCTAGGAATACACAATGGAACGCTTTCACTGGCACAATGGCAACAAGATCCGGCGAGGGAGTGCAGGGGAAGTGAGGTATAAATAGGGAGTGCACAGGTGAACACACTAATTGGAACCACTGCGCCAATCAGCGGCGCAGTGGCCCTTTAAATCGCAGAGACCCGGCGCGCGCGCGCCCTAGGGAGCGGGGCCGCGCGCGCCGGGACAGGACAGACGGAGAGCGAGTCAGGTACGGGAGCCGGGGTGCGCATCGCGAGCGGGCGCCACCCGCATCGCGAATCGCATCCCGGCTGGAGACGGTATCGCAGCGCACCGGGTCAGTGGAGCTGACCGGAGCGCTGCGGTAGCGAGAGTGAAGCGAGCGCTCCGGGGAGGAGCGGGGACTCGGAGCGCTCGGCGTAACAGTACCCCCCCCCTTGGGTCTCCCCCTCTTCTTAGAGCCTGGGAACCTGAGGAGCAGACTTTTGTCTAGGATGTTGTCCTCAGGTTCCCAGGATCTCTCTTCAGGTCCACAGCCCTCCCAATCCACCAAAAAGAACCTTTTTCCTCTGACCGTCTTGGAGGCCAGTATCTCTTTCACTGAGAAGACGTCAGAAGAACCGGAGACAGGAGTGGGAGAAACTAACTTGGGAGAGAAACGGTTGATGATGAGTGGTTTAAGAAGAGAGACATGAAAGGCATTAGGAATACGAAGAGAAGGAGGAAGAAGAAGTTTGTAAGAGACAGGATTAATTTGGCACAAGACTTTGAAAGGACCAAGATAGCGTGGTCCCAGTTTGTAACTGGGGACACTAAAGCGGACATATTTAGCGGAGAGCCATACCTTGTCTCCGGGAGCAAAAATGGGGGGAGCTCTTCTTTTTTTATCGGCAAACTTTTTCATGCGAGATGAAGCCTGTAAAAGAGAATTTTGGGTCTCTTTCCATATGGTGGAAAGATCACGAGTCACTTCATCTACAGCGGGCAAACCAGAGGGCAAGGGAGTAGGGAGGGGGGGAAGAGGGTGACGGCCGTACACCACGAAAAATGGGGATTTGGAGGATGATTCAGAGACTCTGAAGTTATACGAGAATTCGGCCCATGGTAGAAGATCTGCCCAGTCATCCTGGCGGGAGGAAACAAAATGGCGTAAATAATCACCCAGGACCTGGTTAATTCTTTCCACTTGCCCATTGGATTGAGGGTGATATGCAGAGGAAAAGTTTAATTTAATCTTGAGTTGTTTACAGAGAGCCCTCCAGAATTTTGACACGAATTGGACGCCTCTATCCGAGACGATCTGCGTGGGCAAGCCGTGAAGACGAAAAATGTGTACAAAAAATTGTTTTGCCAACTGAGGCGCTGAAGGAAGACCAGGAAGAGGAATGAAATGTGCCATCTTGGAGAATCGATCAACGACCACCCAAACAACAGTGTTGCCACGGGATGGAGGTAAGTCAGTAATAAAGTCCATACCAATCAGAGACCAAGGCTGTTCGGGGACAGGCAGAGGATGAAGAAGGCCAGCGGGCTTCTGGCGAGGAGTCTTATCCCGGGCACAGACAGTGCAGGCTCGCACAAAATTCACAACATCCGTCTCCAGAGTCGGCCACCAATAGAAACGAGAGATGAGTTGCACGGATTTCTTGATACCCGCATGACCTGCGAGATGGGAGGAGTGACCCCATTTGAGGATTCCGAGGCGTTGGCGTGGAGAAACGAAGGTCTTCCCTGGAGGAGTTTGCCTGATGGAGGCTGGAGAAGTGGAGATCAGGCAGTCGGGGAATGATGTGTTGCGGAGAGAGCTCTACTTCCGAGGCATCCGAGGAACGAGAGAGAGCATCGGCCCTAATGTTCTTATCGGCAGGCCGAAAGTGAATCTCAAAATTAAATCGGGCAAAGAACAGAGACCACCTGGCCTGGCGAGGATTCAGCCGTTGGGCAGACTGGAGATAGGAGAGGTTCTTGTGATCGGTGTAAATAATAACGGGAAATCTTGATCCCTCCAACAGATGCCTCCATTCCTCAAGTGCTAATTTAATGGCTAGAAGCTCTCGGTCCCCGATGGAGTAGTTCCTCTCAGCCGGAGAGAAGGTCCTAGAAAAAAACCCACAAGTAACAGCATGCCCGGAAGAATTTTTTTGTAGAAGGACCGCTCCAGCTCCTACAGAGGAGGCATCAACCTCCAATAGGAAGGGTTTAGAAGGGTCAGGTCTGGAGAGCACGGGAGCCGAAGAAAAGGCAGACTTGAGCTGTTTAAAGGCGTCTTCCGCTTGAGGAGGCCATGACTTAGGATTGGCATTCTTTTTGGTTAAAGCCACAATAGGAGCCACAATGGTGGAAAAACGTGGAATAAATTGTCTGTAATAATTGGCGAACCCCAAAAAACGTTGGATAGCACGGAGTCCGGAGGGGCGTGGCCAATCTAAGACGGCAGAGAGTTTGTCTGGATCCATTTGTAGTCCCTGGCCAGAGACCAAGTATCCTAGGAAAGGAAGAGATTGACATTCAAACAGACATTTCTCCATTTTGGCATAAAGTTGATTGTCACGAAGTCTCTGAAGAACCATGCGGACATGCTGGCGGTGTTCTTCTAAGTTGGCAGAAAAAATCAGGATATCGTCCAGATATACAACAACACAGGAATATAAGAGATCACGAAAAATTTCATTAACAAAGTCTTGGAAGACGGCAGGGGCGTTGCACAGGCCAAAGGGCATGACCAGATACTCAAAGTGTCCATCTCTAGTGTTAAATGCCGTTTTCCATTCATCCCCCTCTCTGATGCGGATGAGATTATAGGCACCTCTTAAGTCCAGTTTGGTAAAGATGTGAGCACCTTGGAGGCGATCAAAGAGTTCAGAGATGAGAGGTAGGGGGTAGCGGTTTTTTACAGTGATTTTATTAAGACCGCGGTAGTCAATGCAAGGACGTAGGGAGCCATCTTTTTTGGACACAAAGAAAAATCCGGCTCCGGCAGGAGAGGAGGATTTGCGGATAAAGCCCTTCTTTAAATTTTCCTGGATATACTCAGACATAGCAAGAGTCTCTGGGACAGAGAGAGGATAAATTCTGCCCCGGGGTGGAGTAGTGCCCGGGAGGAGGTCAATAGGACAGTCATAAGGCCTGTGAGGAGGTAAAGTCTCAGCTTGTTTTTTGCAAAAAACATCCGCAAAGTCCATATAGGCCTTAGGGAGACCGGTTACAGGGGGAACCACAGGGTCACGGCAGGGAGTACTGGGAACCGGTTTAAGGCAGTCCTTGGAACAAGAGGGACCCCAACTCTTGATCTCCCCAGTGGACCAATCCAGGGTTGGGGAATGGTGTTGAAGCCAGGGTAGTCCAAGGAGAATTTCGGAAGTGCAATTGGAGAGGACCAAAAACTCAATTTTTTCGTGGTGAGGTCCAATGCACATTAGGAGGGGTTCCGTGCGGTAACGCACGGCACAGTCCAATCTTTCATTGTTAACGCAATTGATGTAGAGAGGTCTGGCGAGACTGGTCACTGGGATGTTGAACCTGTTGATGAGAGAGGCCAAAATAAAGTTTCCTGCAGATCCGGAGTCCAAGAAGGCCTTAGTGGAGAAGGAGAAGGTAGAGGCAGATATCCGCACAGGCACAGTAAGACGTGGAGAAGCGGAGTTGACTTCAAGGACTGTTTCACCTTTGTGCGGAGTCAGCGTACGTCCTTCCAGGCGGGGAGGACGGATAGGACAATCCTTCAGGAAGTGTTCGGTACTGGCACAGTACAGGCAGAGATTCTCCATGCGGCGTCGTGTCCTCTCTTGTGGTGTCAGGCGAGACCGGTCAACTTGCATAGCCTCCACAGCGGGAGGCCCAGGAACGGATTGCAGAGGACCAGAGGAGAGAGGAGCCGGGGAGAAAAAACGCCTCGTGCGAACAAAGTCCATATCCTGGCGGAGCTCCTGACGCCTTTCGGAAAAACGCATGTCAATGCGAGTGGCAAGATGAATGAGTTCATGTAGATTAGCAGGGATTTCTCGTGCGGCCAGAACATCTTTAATGTTGCTGGATAGGCCTTTTTTAAAGGTCGCGCAGAGGGCCTCATTATTCCAGGATAGTTCTGAAGCAAGAGTACGGAATTGTACGGCGTACTCGCCAACGGAAGAATTACCCTGGACCAGGTTCAACAGGGCAGTCTCAGCAGAAGAGGCTCGGGCAGGTTCCTCAAAGACACTACGAAATTCCGAGAAGAAGGAGTGTACAGAGGCAGTGACAGGGTCATTGCGGTCCCAGAGCGGTGTGGCCCATGACAGAGCTTTTCCAGACAGAAGGCTGACTACGAAAGCCACCTTAGACCTTTCAGTAGGAAACTGGTCCGACATCATCTCCAAGTGCAGGGAACATTGTGAAAGAAAGCCACGGCAACACTTAGAGTCCCCATCAAATTTATCCGGCAAGGATAGTCGTAGGCCTGAGGCGGCCACTCGCTGCGGAGGAGGTGCAGGAGCTGGCGGAGGAGATGATTGCTGAAGCTGTGGTAGTAGCTGCTGTAGCATCACGGTCAGTTGAGACAGCTGGTGGCCTTGTTGCGCTATCTGTTGTGAGTGCTGGGCGACCACCGTAGTGAGGTCAGCGACATCTGGCAGAGGTACTTCAGCGGGATCCATGGCCGGATCTACTGTCACGATGCCGGCTGGCAGGAGGTGGATCCTCTGTGCCAGAGAGGGATTGGCGTGGACCGTGCTAGTGGACCGGTTCTAAGTCACTACTGGTTTTCACCAGAGCCCGCCGCAAAGCGGGATGGTCTTGCTGCGGCGGTAGTGACCAGGTCGTATCCACTAGCAACGGCTCAACCTCTCTGGCTGCTGAAGATAGGCGCGGTACAAGGGAGTAGACAGAAGCAAGGTCGGACGTAGCAGAAGGTCGGGGCAGGCAGCAAGGATCGTAGTCAGGGGCAACGGCAGGAGGTCTGGAACACAGGCTAGGAATACACAATGGAACGCTTTCACTGGCACAATGGCAACAAGATCCGGCGAGGGAGTGCAGGGGAAGTGAGGTATAAATAGGGAGTGCACAGGTGAACACACTAATTGGAACCACTGCGCCAATCAGCGGCGCAGTGGCCCTTTAAATCGCAGAGACCCGGCGCGCGCGCGCCCTAGGGAGCGGGGCCGCGCGCGCCGGGACAGGACAGACGGAGAGCGAGTCAGGTACGGGAGCCGGGGTGCGCATCGCGAGCGGGCGCCACCCGCATCGCGAATCGCATCCCGGCTGGAGACGGTATCGCAGCGCACCGGGTCAGTGGAGCTGACCGGAGCGCTGCGGTAGCGAGAGTGAAGCGAGCGCTCCGGGGAGGAGCGGGGACCCGGAGCGCTCGGCGTAACACAGGTAAAGAGTAGTACAAAACATGTAATACCTCCCTATACTGTAAGGGGCGCTACCAGACAGCAGTATGTGCATACACTTCAGTAATACAGGTAAAGAGTAGTACAGAACATGTAATACCTCCCTGTACTGTAGGAGGCGCTACCAGACACCAGTCAGTGCATACACTTCAGTAATACAGGGGTTTTACCAGTGAATGTCCATTCTGATTGGTCGGTTCTTCCAGCCTTGACACGTTTCACAGATCTGGGCTGGCTGGAGAATTGTATGGTGAGTCTGGTTTCAAGTTACAATGGTCCTGAAAAGACCAAAAATATTGTAACCTGAGGCCATTGTATGTTGAGGGATCACTGTAGTGGGATTTTCTTCTCAAAGTACAAAGAATATATACTG
Source organism: Hyla sarda (assembly GCF_029499605.1). Taxonomy (NCBI): domain Eukaryota; kingdom Metazoa; phylum Chordata; class Amphibia; order Anura; family Hylidae; genus Hyla; species Hyla sarda. The sequence goes on from NC_079193.1 coordinate 31,043,746, forward strand.
TTTTCTATACCCCATTAAAATTCATCCCATGGGGCTCAAAATATTTTTTTTACATGGACCCTGTCGTTTGCAAAAACTTTTTATATAATGTAGATAATAACATTCTCTATTTTTAATATACACTGGTTAAAAAATGTGATTATTTTTGGGTTAAAAAATTGTCCTAACGCTGGGAACCTAGCATTACATGCACATACTGATGTTTTTGTAAGTCTGCTTGCATATAACCAGTGGTTTATGTTTTACAGCTATTATCTCCCCAACAAGTTCTCGTCCTGTGACGTCGAGGAATACCACGATTTTCTGAACAGCGGCGGCGGAGCGTGTCTGTTCAATAAACCTTTAAAGGTGCGTGCCATTATTCTTGTGGGGTATAAGGACCGCACCAAGATCCCCTATGGCAGTGGCCTCCAAACTGTGGACCTCCATATATTGCAAAAACTACAACTCCCAGCATGCCCGGACAGCCATTGGCTGTCCGGGCATGCTGGGAGTTGTAGTTTTTGCAACAGCTGAAGGTTCACAGTTTGGGCTCTTGGCTCTATACTGACGAGGGGCAACAGCTGACTACAGATGGTTAAAGGGGTTCTCCGCCCCTGCAAAGGAAAGGGGATAAGATGTCTGATCGCGGGGGTCCCGCCGCTGGAAACCCCCTGCAATCTCTCCTGCAGCACCCCTGTCATCTCGTGCACGGAGCAAACTTCGCTCCGTGCCTGATGATGGGCGATACAGCGGCTGGAGGTTCGTGACATCATGGTTCCACCCGCTTGTGATGTCACACCCCGCCCCCTCAATGCAAGTCTATGGGAGGGGACGTGTCGGCATTGACAGCATAGACTTGCATTGAGGGGGCGGGGCGTGACTGCTGCTGCTTTGCATAGTTAAGAAATAACGTTTGTCTTTTATTTTTCTTCTTTGCAGCTCCTGGATCCCCCTGAGTGCGGCAATGGATTTGTTGAAGTTGGGGAAGAATGTGACTGCGGCACTGCAGCGGTAAATAGGTTTAATATGCATAAACAAACATGCATACATACGGTATATATATATATATATATATATATATATATACACATTACACTGGATTATCCCAGTAATGTAAAAGTTCCGGATAGGTTTGATTTTTTCATGCTTTTCAGTTTTGGCAGATATGCCTTTAAAGACACATTTAGGATGTACATATATCTACAGTGGGGAAAAAAAGTATTTAGCCAGCCACCAATTGGGAAAATTCTCCCACTTATAAAGATGAGACAGACCTGTCATTTTCATCATAGGTATACCTCAACTATGAGAGACAGAATGAGAAAAAAAAATCCATAAAATCACATTGTCTGATTTTTAAAGGATTTATTTGCAAATTATGGTGGAAAATAAGTATTTGTTCAATAACAAAAGTTCATCTTAATACTTTGTTATATACCCTTTGTTGGCAATGACAGAGGTCAAACGTTTTCTGTAAGTCTTCACGAGGTTTTCACACACTGTTGCTGGTATTTTGGCCCATTCCTCCATGCAGATCTCCTCTAGAGCAGTGATGTTTTGGGGCTGTCGCTGGGCAACACGGGCTTTCAACTCCCTCTGAAGGTTTTCCATGGGGTTGAGATCTGGAGACTGGCTAGGCCACTCCAGGACCTTGAAATGCTTCTTACGAAGCCACTCCTTTGTTGCCCGGGTGGTGTGTTTGGGATCAAAGAAAGACCCAGCCACATTTCATCTTCAATGCCCTTGCTGATGGAAGGAGGTTTTCACTCAAAATCTCACGATACACGGCCCCATTCATTCTTTCCTTTACATGGATGAGTCATCCTGGTCCCTTAGCAGAAAAACAGCGCCAAAGAATGATGTTTCCACCCCCATGCTTCACAGTAGGTTTGGTGTTCTTTGGATGCAACTTAGCATTCTTTCTCCTCTAAACATGCCGAAATGAGTTTTTACCAAAAAGTTCTACTTTGGTTTCATCTGACCATATGACATTCTCCCAATCCTCTTCTGGATCATCCAAATGCTCTCTAGCAAACTTCCGACGGGCCCGGACATGTACTGGCTTAAGCAGGGGGACACATCTGGCACTGCATGATTTGAGTCCCTGGTGGCCTAGTGTGTTACTGATGGTAGCCTTTGTTACTTTGGTCCCAGCTCTCTGCAGGTCATTCACTAGGTCCCCCCATGTAGTTCTGGGATTTTTACTCACCGTTCTTGTGATCATTTTGATACCACGGGGTGAGATCTTGCGTGGAGCCCCAGATTAGGGAGATTGTCAGTGGTCTTGTATGTCTTCCATTTTCTAATAATTGCTCCCACAGTTGATTTCTTCACACCAAGCTGCTTGCCTATTGCAGATTCAGTCTTCCCAGCCTGGTGCAGGTCTACAATTTTGTTTCTGGTGTCCTTCGACAGCTCTTTGTTCTTAGCCATAGTGGAGTTTGGGGTGTGACTGTTTGAGGTTGTGGACAGGTGTCTTTTATACTGATAACATGATCATACAGGAGCCATTAATACAGGTAACAAGTGGAGGACAGAGGAGACTCTTAAAGAAGAAGTTACAGGTCTGTGAGAGCCAGAAATCTTGCTTGTTTGTAGGTGACCAAATACTTATTTTCCACCAAAATTTGAAAATAAATTCTTTAAAAATCAGACAATGTGATTTTATGGATTTTTTCTCATTCTGTCTCTCATAGTTGAGGTATACCTATGATGAAAATTACAGGCCTCTCATCTTTATAAGTGGGAGAACTTGCTCAATTGGTGGCTGACTAAATACTTTTTTGCCCCACTGTATCCTGATCTCATAAAGATAGCAGCAGTATACAGATAGAGCTGGAGGGGAGAAGTGAAACTACTATATATCCTGATCCCATAGAGATAGCCGTAATAGTATAAAGATAGAGCTGGATGCGAGGAAAATAACTAACTTATATCCTCATCCATAGAGATAGCAACATCAGTATACAAATAGAGCTGGAGGAGAGGTGTATAACTATTATATATGCTGAACACATAGAGCTAGAAGCAGCAGCAGTATACAGATAGAGCTGAAGGGGAGGTGTATAGCTACTTTATATCCTGATCCCATAGAGATATCAGCAGCAGTATACAGATACAGTTGGGGGGAGGTGTATACCTACTATAAATCCTGATCCTATACAGATAGCAGCAGCAGTATACAGATAGAGCTTGAAAACATGTGCAAAACATCTTTATATCCTGATCCTATAGAAATAGCAGCAGTATACAGATAGAGCTGGTGGGGAGGTGTATAACTACTATATATTCTGATCCTATAAAGAGCAGCAGCAGTATACATATAGAGCTGGAGGGGAGGTGTATAACTACTATATATTCTGATCCCATAGAGAAAGCAGCAGCAGCAGTATACAGATAGAGATGGAGGGGAGGTGTATAACTACTATATATTCTGATCCCATAGAGAAAGCAGAAGCAATATACAGGTATAACTGGGATGGGAGGGCTTTGGGTTCTAACAGGATTGATCCCATAGGTGATAATGTTATACTGTAGTTCACAGGAAGTCAGCTGACCCATGACAGACCACTGACACATTAAATACTTGAATGAAGCTGTGCTGGAATAAAACAAATGGCACTGTAGTACTGAGATGGCAAGTGTGCATGATATGGGGAAAAAAAAAAAGAAAACAGAACTGCGTTCGTGATTCACACAACCTTGCCAATATATATATATTTATATATGATTTTGTATAATGATATAGCTGTAGACCAATTGTGTATTTTTCTCTACAGGAGTGTGCAGCGGAAGGAGGGGATTGTTGCAGGAAATGCATGCTGACTGAGGGGTCACAGTGCAGCGATGGGTTGTGTTGTTCCAAATGCCAGGTAAAAGAGACACAACCAAAATATTTTCCGCACCTCTCATGAGCCCACCAAAGAATTACTGGAGCCTTTCCTGTGTCCAGAGAGCGCAGGGTGTTTAGAATATATGTGCATCACTTATATCTTGTGTTTTATTAACGGTGGCTAGTTTTAGTCCCCTTTTCACATTTCGGGTCTCCGCGGCCAGTATAAAGCTGTCAAAAAAGTATTACAATGAATGCCACAACATACCCAAAGCTTGGCCATAGGCTTTAATAGAGCAAACGTTGTCAGCTAGTAAAATCTTGATATAGATCAGTGTAAATGGTGAAAAATCTCTGGAACATTTCTGATTGTTAAAGGGGTACTCCAGTGCTCCAGTGTTCTGAACCGGAGGACGTGATGGTGACATCACAGCCACGTATCTTGTGACATCACACCACGTTCCCTCCATTCATGTCTATGGGAGCGGGCGTGTCGGCCGACATGCCCCCTCCCATAGACATGAATGGAGGTGGCGTGGCATGACATCACAAGGGGCGTGGCCATGATGTAACGGCCACTGCCATTGGAACCCAGCGTTTGTTTAGAACTCCGGGTGCTGCAGGAGATCACAGGGAACCCCAGGAGAGGGCCCTCCACGATCAGACATCTTATCCCCTATCCTTTGGATAGGGGATAAGATGTCTAGCAGCAGAGTACCCCTTTACATTATGCAGCCGCGAAAACCAAATTTAAAGGGGTACTCAGGTGGAAAACTTTTTTTTTTTTTAAATCAACTGGTGCCAGAAAGTTAAACAGATTTGTAAATCACTTCTATTAAAAAAATCTTTATCCTTCCAGTACTTATTAGTACTTATTGCTGAATACTACAGAGGAAATTCTTTTCTTTTTGGAACACAGAGCTCTCTGCAGACATCATAAGCACAGTGCTCTCTGCTGACATCTCTGTCCATTTTTGGAACTGTCCAGAGCAGCATATGTTTGCAATGGGGATTTTCTCCTACTCTGGACAGTTCTTAAAATGGACAGAGATGTCAGCAGAGAGCACTGTGCTCGTGATGTCAGCAGAGAGCTCTGTGTTCCAAAAAGAAAAGAATTTCCTCTGTTGTATTCAGCAGCTAATAAGTACTGGAAGGATTAAGATTTTTTAATAGAAGTAATTTACAAATCTGTTTAACTTTCTGGCACCTGTTGATTTAAAAAGAAAAAGTTTTCCACCGGAGTACCCCTTTTAAGACATCTTATTGGGCTAAAATAACCAGTTTTTTTATCCCTAATAATTGTATTGACATGTCTTACGCGATTATTGTACATGCAACTTTAACTTACCTAACTCAATATTTCTTGAAGTTTATTGAAAAAGGAGTGTATTGTCGGGGCGCCGTGAACGACTGTGATATACCAGAAGTGTGTACGGGAAATTCAAGCCAGGTAACACAGAATTCTTGGATTTTTTTTTTCTGTCAAGTTTAGAAAAGCCATTTTCATAAATCCTGTTAGTTAACTCGGGGTTAATAGAGGGGGGCTTCATTGTTCAGGGTCCTCTTCTGAGGGAGAGCAGTTATAAAGAGTGTCTCTCACTCTGGAGGACCCATACTGTACTGCCTAATTTCCCCTGTGGTGGCACGGCAGGGAATTTGAACACTGAGGCTATGTTCACATGGCAGAATTTCCATAGTGGAATCTGCGGGAAAAATTCCGTTATAAAATTCTGCAAAAAACTACTGCACATTGTGTTGGTTGGGGATTCCGCTGTCCCATTCATACAGCAGAAATTTTGCTCTCCGGATTCTGCAGAAACATTGAACATGTAGTTAAATTTTGCAGAAACTGGTCTTAAAGGGGCCCAAACTGTTCTGAACGCTAAAGCCGGAGCCGGGAGCTCATGACATCATAGCCCCTCACGACGTCACGCCCCACCCCCTCAATACAAGTCTATGGAAGGGGGGGGGGGTGACAGCTGTCACGCCCCCTCCCATAGACTTGCATTGAGGGGGCGGGGCTATATTGTCACAAGCTCCTGGCGCCAGCTGAAGCGTTCGGAACAGTTTGTTTCAAACACTGAGCAGTGGAGTATCCTTTTAATCTCTTTGAATCAATGGTGCTTTGTATTTCAGCAGAATTCTTTGTTCTAGGTACACAGAAATTCTGCCGTAATTACGCTCAAATTCAGCAAAACTGCACCAATTGTGCAGCAAGCTTTGCAGAATACAATTTATCTGGTTTACCCAAAGATTGGGGCTAGTGCACACTAAGTGATTTCAGGAGGAGAGAATTCATGTTGATTTTAAGGTGGATTCTGTCTCCAAATCAGGGAGATTTTTGCCTGGAATAAGCCCTCTATTTCCAAAATTTCACAGGGAAAATTGTCCTCCTGATTTTCCTTAGTAAACCTACCCAAAGGGCCTGTACACACAGTGGAATATCCGTTCAAAATTTTGTACGGACATTCTGCGTGCAACAGGCGCCACTGTAAGGAATTAGTGCTATGACCATCCACTATTCCCATTGATGACAGTTCCATGCAGTATTCTATAGAAAGAATGTACATGTACATGGTCTCTAACATTCAATAGGGTACTCTGTTCCCAGAAAGTTAAACAGATCTGTAAATAACTTTTTTTTCAAATATCTTAATCCTTCCAGTACTTATCAGCTGCTGTATACTCCAGAGGAAGTTGTGTAGTTATTTCCAGTCTGACCACAGTGCTCTCTGCTGACACCTCTGTCCGTCTCAGAAACTGTCCAGAACTGGATAGGTTTTCTATGAAGATTTGCTCCTGCTCTCGACAGTTCCTGACACGGACAGAGGTGGCAGCAGAGAGCACTGTGGTCAGACTGGAAAGATCTACCTCTGGAACATACAGCAGCTGATAAGTACTGGAAGGATTAAGGAGATATCCAGCCAAAAGTTGTAAAGAAAAACAACTTAAAGAGGTTATCCAGGAATTGAAAAACAGAGATAATTTCTTTCAAAGACCGCTCTCTTTCTGTCTCTAGGTTGGGTGTGGCTCTGCAGCTCAGTTCCATTGAAGTGAACGGAGCCAAGTTGTAATACCACACCCAAAGTGGAGACAGACAGGGAGCTGTCTTTGAAATAAATCAGACCTGTTTTTCGATTCCTGGATAACCCCTTTAAATAAGTTTATATATATATATATATATATATATATATATATATATGTGTGTGTATATATATATATATATATATATATATATATATGTGCTCACCATGATTCCACAAGGCATCCCAGCTGATTTGTTTCAAAATCAGACCCCATAGCCCCCATAAACAGCCTTTGAAAATCAGTCAGCAAAAAACTCCACACACTGGGCTGGTTTTCTGTGTGAGCTGCAAGGGGGATGTGCTGCCCTCCAGCCAATCAGAGACACTCAAACACGGCACACCGAAGCTGTCAGCTCTCTGAGCAGGAGAGAAGGGAGTGTGATGTGTCGTCTTCGGTAGACACTTGTCATCAGTATTATAAGATCTCCTGGACTTCCTGCCTGGAGAGAAACTGGGTATGTGCTCAGCAAAGATTACACTTCACATTGCAAAGTTATATATAACTTTATCATGTGCAGCTATATAAAGGTAATATCATTTGGCTGTAGTTCTCCTTTATGGTTTTTAAATAAAAGTGATCTACAAAACTGTATGACCTGAATGGGGCCCCGGCAGTCTGGCGGAAGTGGGCGTTCTGACCCCCGCAGGAAGCCACGGCCGACACGCCCCCTCCATGTATCTCTATGGGATGCCTGGAGGTGGCGTGTTAGCCTCTGCCGCTCCGTGCGGGGGTCGACACGCCTCCTTCCAGCAAACTGCTGGGCCCCGTTCAGATGATCGTGGGGGGTCCCACCAATCTTTAACTTATCTCCTATCCTTTGGATAGGGGATAAGCTATGTTTCACTACAGAACTCCTTTTATTCGCTCATACCATAAGAGAAGGTGGCGTACCAACATCTTGGCTGCCCACAAAAATTATCCACAATCTGGGATGTCTGGAATTATTTTTTGCATACAGTTGGAGCAGCCCCCACCCCCCGTAGTTCACTTTAGTTGTTACTATTGGCCTTTCCCCTACCGTGCCTGCCCGATGGGACCTGTTGTGGAGTGACGTAAATATGTGGCGGGGTGTCATGTGGGAGCACTGTTTTATTTCTATAGCTTGCACAGTTGTAATGGTTGTTTTTATTGACAAACCAATGTTTTGTACATGTATTTTTTTCTAATTCTTGGTATTTACAATATGTTTGAAAATATGTTTTTTCTTTTCTGTACTTGTACCTTTTTAAATCCACTGATGTACTGTAATCAATATATATGCATTTCAGTGTCAATAAAAAGGAGTTAAAACATTTTTAAACTACAACTCCCAGCATGCCCGGACAGCCTTTGGCTGTCCGGGCATGCTGGGCGTTGTAGTTTTGCAACAGTTGGAGACTCACTGTAGAGTAGGGTCCCGCTGTTATATGAAGAGAAGTCAGGTCCCTCTGTAGCAGCGCATGCTCCAGAATATCTCTACTATACAGGGAGGAGATTGAACAAAATTGAATCCATTATGTTTAAAGGGGTACTCCACTAAAAAACTTTTTTATTTTTTTTTAAATCAACTGGTGCCAAAAAGTTAAACAGATTTGTGAATAACTTCTGTTTAAAAATCGTAACTCTTCCAGTACTTATCAGCTGCTGTATGTTCCAGAAGAAGTTCTTTTATTTTTGAATTTCCTTTCTGTCTGACCACAGTGTTCTCTGCTGACACCTCTGTCCAGAGTAGGAGCAAATCCCCATAGCAAACCTATTCTGCTCCAGACAGTTCCTAAAATGGACAGAGGTGTCAGCAGAGAGCACTGTGGTCAGACAGAAATTAAATTCAAAAAGAAGAGAACTTCCTCTGGAACATACAGCAGCTGATAAGTACTGGAAGAGTTACGATTTTTAAACAGAAGTAATTCACAAATCTGTTTAACTTTTTGGCACCAGTTGATTTAAAAAAAAAAAAAAAAAGTTTTTTCCAGGGGAATACCCCTTTAAGCTAAAAACCTGATCTTATAATTTTGTTCTGTTTCTTCCAGTGCCCTACAAATATACATAAATTGGATGGATATCCTTGTGAAGACCGAGAGGTAATTCAAGTAAAAGTAATTTTCTTATATGAACATTTTAATATGATAATCTTCTACATACATGGTCTAAACAGATGCAACACCCAGTCAACATATTGGGTATCATAAAGGTAGTAATTTTTTTTATTTTTATGTAAAATATACATAAACACTGATCAGCCAAAACATTAAAACCTAATATTGTGTAGGGTCGTCCTTGTACCACCAAAAGCATCTTTCATCAATTAAAGGGGTACTCCGCTGCTATACATGTTATCCCATATCCAAAGGATAGGGGATAACATGTCTGATCGCGGGAGTCTCTGCTGCGTCATCCCAGTCATACGGTGCACAGAGCGAACTCCGCTCCATGCCGGATGGCTGGCGAACTTAGTTGCCACACCCCCTCCGTTCATGTCTATGGGAGGAGGCGTGATTTTTGTGTACTAGCTGTCACGCCCCCTCCCATAGACATGAATGGAGGGGGCGTGGCATCACGAGCCCCAGGCTTCCTTGACTATTGTGCCGCAGTGCCAGCCTGGAGATCGCGGGGATTTTCACGACCAGACCCCCCACCATCAGACATGTTAAAGGGGTTCTCCACCATAAGGATATCACAGAAGAAAATCACAGAAGAATTGTGAGAAAACCGTCACACACAGGTACAGACACTATATTATGAACTACACAAAGAAGAAAGTAGTTGGCACTGCTGGCTACTCACTATCATATGGGTCCTTACGGGTGTTGTCACACTGTGCGATCCTATGCTGATAAATGTGGTGCTCTGCCCACCCATAGCAAAGGCGCAAATCGTAACAGAAGTCCGCAGACGGCACTCACAGTTCAGCAGAAGTTTTATTCGGGAACGCTGGACATCACAACAAACACACCAGGTGAGTCGACCGGTTTCACGCTACACAGAGCGCTTACACGTGACCCAAACGTGTAACGCGTAAGCGCTCTGTGTAGCGCGAAACCGGTCGACTCACCTGGTATGTTTGTTGTGAGGTGCAGCGTTCCCGAATAAAACTTCTGCTGAACTGTGAGTGCCATCTGCGGACTTCTTCTGTTACGATATTATGAACTACACTAACTTTACAGCCCCTGTAGCATGGTCCAATAAAAAAATAAAACATAGAATACCCCTTTAATTCCTATCCTTTGGATGGGGGCGGAGTACCTCTTTAAGGTCTGGACTCCGTAGACCTAGAAAGGAGTCCTGTGGTGTCTGGCACCAAGATATTAGCAGCAGACTCTGTGAGTGCTGTAAGTTGTAAGAGGAGGCCTCTATGGATCGGACTCGTATCTCCAGCACATCCCACCAATGATCGATCAGATTGAGATCTTGGAAATTTAGAGGCAGGATCACCGCCTTGACTTCTTGGTCATGTTCCTCATTTCTGAATAATGTCTACAGTACAGCCTGGGTGTTATCCTGCTGATAGAGGCCACTTCCATTAGGGGGACCCACTGCCATGAAGGGGCTTGGTCTGTACGATGGTTAGGTAGGTGGTATGTGTCACAGTAACATCTACATGATGCTAGGACCCAAAGTCTCCAGCAGATCATTGCCCATCACACTGCCCCCCTGCCTTGTCTTCTTCCCATAGTACATCCTGGTGCCATGTTTTCTACATGTAGATGACGCACACGCACCTGGCGGTCCACATGATGGTAAAAGTGATTCATCAGATGGTGGACAGGGGTCAACATGGGCTCTCTGATCACTCTGCAGTTATACAGTCCCATAGACTGTGCGATCTGACTCCCTTCTATCATAGATAGCAGGAACATTTTCAGCAATTTGCTCTACAGCAGCTCTTCTATGGGATTGGACCAGACGGACCAGCCTTCAAGGAGAACTCCAGCCAAAAGTAACTTATCCCCTATCCACAGGATCAGATCCCATATCCGACTGCTGGGACTCCTTGCGATCTCCGGAACAGGACTCTGACTCTCTCATTGAGGAGCACGTGTATCGTCTACCAGTAGACGGCACGCGCTTCATTCATTTCTATTGGAACGCCCCACACATCAATGAGCCCTGGACACTAATAACACTGTTACCAGTTCTCTAGTTTTCCTTCCTTGGATAATTTCTCCCTCTTCAGGAACGGACTGTTCACTTTCTGCCTAATATATCCCCCTCCACAGGCACCATTGGCACAAGATATAAGTTGCATTCACTTTTCCAATTTTAATGTTATGGCTGATCAGCGTACGTATCGTTATACTGTATGGCTTTATTTCACCCGTCTTTGTTGATTTTGTCATCATATCAGGGTCTATGTTCTGGTGGAATATGTAAAACCAGAGACAGGCAGTGCAAATACATCTGGGGTGAGAGTAAGTACGCATGCGTTTTACTTTTGTGTCTGATTGTGTCATTGCGAAGGAGAGGGGTATTCCGGTGGAAAACTTTTTATTTTATTTTTTATTTTATTTTTTTTTAAATCAACTGATACTAGAAAGTTAAACAGATTGGTAAATTACTTCTAATAAAAAATCTTAATCCTTCCAGTACTTTTAAGGGGCTGTATACTACAGAGGAAATGCTTTTCCTTTTGGATTCCTCTCCTGTCACGACCACAGTGCTCTCTGCTGACCTCTGCTGTCCATTTTAGGAACTGTCCAGAGCAGCATATGTTTGCTATAAGAATTTTCTCCTGCTCTGGACAGTTCCTAAAATGGACAGCAGAGGTCAGCAGAGAGCACTGTGGTCGCTAATAAGTACTGGAAGGATTAAGATTTTTTTTTAATAGAAGTCATTTACAAATCTGTTTAACTTTATGGAGCCAGTTGATTTAGAAAAAAAAATTATAATAAGTTTTCCACGGGAGTACCCCTTTATCCTAAAATTGTTAATGGTACTTTAATAGTAGAGCTTTGCCACCATCCATGAGCTACTTTCTACCAAAAACAGCACCACACCTGTCCTCAGGTTGTGTGTGGTATTACAACTTGGCTCCATTCATTTTAATGGAACTCAGCTGGCAGAACCACACCCATCCAGGACAGGTATGGTGCTGTTTTTTGAAGATATCCTGGATAAACCCTTTAAAGGAATTGTGTTTAGTGTGTATTCACAGGTACAGTTTCCTGTAGATTTCACGCTACAGATTTCAATGTAAACTAAATAACTAAACACCGCTTCAAATCCTGCAGCAACAAATATTCACAGTATACTGTACGTGTGAATACACTCGAAGGGATCCGCAGCATATTTTTACGCTGCAGATCCGCCGACAATGGACCCTACAGTGCTGCCTCCATCTGTACCTGCTCATAGTGGCAATCCTCCGCGCAGATGGAGGCAGCACTGTAGGGTCCGTTGTCAGCCGATCCGCAGTGTAAAATACGCTGCGGATCCGTCAGTGTGAATGAGCCCTCACACGGGCGGATTACCTGCAGGTTTTGCTACCATTGACTTCAATGGGTCTGAAGGAAAATCTGCAAATCTGCCTTTATTGCGGATTTTCTGTTGACCCATTGAAGTCAATGGCAGCAAAATCCGCTGCAGTTTTTTGCAGCAAATACGCTGTGGAAATTCTGCAGGTAATCCGCCCATGTGAAGGGTACGTTCACACGGGCGGATTACCTGCAGAATTTCCGTAGCGTATTTGCTGCGAAAAATCTGCAGCCAATAATCTGCTTCCATTGAATTCAATGGGTCCGAAGGAAAATCTGCAAAACTGCCTCTATTGCGGATTTTCTGATGACCCATTGAAGGCAATGGTAGCAAAATCCACTGCGGATTTTCCGCAACAAACACGCTGTGGAAATTCCATAGGTAATGCGCCAGTGTGAACGTACCCTTAGGGTGTATTCACACATACAGTAATATGCGCAGGATTTGAAGCTGCAGGTTTTAGGTTGCGTTCATGCGCTATTACTAGCAGCAGGTTCCCCGCTGAGGGAATCTCGCTGCGTCTTATGCTACCATTGATTTAAATGGGTCCACAGACAGTCCGCAATAGTGTCAGATTTGCGTACTGTCCGCGGACCCATTCAAATGAATGGTAGCGTAACTCTCAGTGGCTTTTCTGCAGCGGGAAACCCGCTGCTAGTAATGGCGTGTGAACGCACCCTTATGTTGTGTTCAGTCATTTAGTTTACATTAAAAACTCTGCAGCTTCAAATCCTGCACATGAAATACTGTACTGAGTTTTTTTTTATCTTTTTCTAATTTATCATTTTACTTTCAATAATTACAGAAAAAACTATTGCAGTTTTCAGTCCAACCACTAGGTCTTACAATAAGCTGACACTAAGGCCTCGTCCACACTACATGCAGCAGGTGCCGCCAAGTACTTCGGCAGTTGGACCGTGCGGCCATTACCGTCTCCATAGATGCCGGTATATTCCACATGGTATTTATTCTTTCAGAGGCGGGACTTCAGAGGCGGGACTTCAGTGGCGTAGTGTCCTCTGTGCAGCAGAATCCCATTGACAGTAATTGGACTCTGCTACATCGAAATTTCTGAGCAGAATTACACTCGGAAATTCAGTAGTGTGGACCCGGCCTTGTAAGGCAATCTAGTACTTAGATACTTAGATACTTTTGTATTCTATGGTTACTATTCTTTATTACTTGGAATCCCTTATAGCAGTGTTTCCCAACCTGGGTGCCTCCAGCTATTGCAAAACTACAACTGGTGGAGAAAAACTGCTATATAAAGTATACAAGGAGACCATTTCTTTCAGAATTGCCTTTTGCTATGTTTCAGAAGCAGCAGCTGCAGACAAATACTGCTATGATAAGCTGAATATAGAAGGCACCGAAAAAGGCAACTGTCGCCGCAATAAGGACACCTGGATACAATGCAGCAAACAGTAAGGACAAATTACCTAAATAGATGTCATATTATAAAATCTGTTACTCCTTCTGGACTGTGTAGGGACACACACTTTCTAAGGGCTCATTCACATGGACGGATCCGCAGCGTATTTTACGCTGTGGATTTGCCGACAATGGACCCCACAGTGTGCCTCCAGATGTGCCTGCTCGGAGCGGCAAGCCGCTCCGAGCAGGCACATCTGGAGGCACACTGTAGGGTCAATCGTTCGGCGGATCAGTAGAATAAAATACACTGCGGATCCGTTCGTGAGAACGAGCCTTAAAAAGGGAATGGTAACACCCAGTTGTCAATTTAGTTTTACATTTTTTAAGAGGAATTATAGAAGAACAGCACAGTGAAGAGTCCTAAAAAAAACGAGGATACGGAATTATCATTCCTTGGAAAATAAGGGCCTATGGACACTAGAGAATTTCCATGTGGTTCCGTGTGCAGCAGCAATGGATTTCGCCAAAAGAATAAACATATAAATTTTGCCAAAAGAATAAACATATAAATTTTTTTGTTGTTGATGGAAACAAAAATTTCCGCCTCAGAAATTCTGCAGTGTGATTCTGCAGTGTGCTCAGAGCAGCAGAATCCCATTAAAAAAAATGGGAGGTTGCTGCAAGTAGAATCTTGCATTCTGAGCAGAATTTCCGTATTGTGCATTGGCCCTAAAAGTATTTACTAACACAGACACGTCAGGAGGTGGTTAGAGACCCTCTTTAAAGGAGTACTCCGGTGGAAAACTATTTTTTTTTAAATCAACTGGTACCAGAAAGTTAAACAGGTTTTTAAATTAGGAAGTTCTTTTCTTTTTGAATTTATTTTCTGTCTGACCACAGTGCTCTCTGCTGACACCTCTGTCCATGTCAGGAACTGTCCAGAGCAGGAGCAAATCCCCATAGCAAACCTATCCTGCTCTGGACAGTTCCTGACATGGACAGAGGTGTCAGCAGAGAGCACTGTGGTCAGACAGAAAATAAATTAAAAAGAAAAGAACTTCCTGTGGAGCATACAGCAGCTGATAAGTACTGTAAGGATTAAGATTTTTTAATAGAAGTAATTTACAAATCTGTTTAACTTTCTGGCACCAGTTGATAAAAAAAAAAAAAAAAAATGTTTTCCACCGGAGTACCCCTTTAAAACCACATACATGACACAGATCCATAGACAGTAATGCATTTTCATGTGGATTCCGCAGGAAAAAAGAATCCGGAATTTTGTAATTTAAATTTCCGCAGAATTCGAATTTCCGCTGAAAATTCTGCCATGTGGATGGACAGTGCAGCAGAATTCCATTCCGAGGCTGCAGCAACAAAATTTCCGAACTGAATTTTTATGCTGGATTGCACGTGGAAATTCTGCCATGTGGATGGGCCCTAAAGAGGTTGCCACACCTGTCCATAGGTTGTGTCTGGTATTGCAGTTCTGCTTATTGGATTTGCAGCCTCAAGTAAGGTCCTGGTTTTGGAACAGAGTACACGTTTCTCTAATCCTAGACAGCTGCTTCATGATGCAGACTGCCATGTTATCATTGTGTACTGTCACCAATGACTTCTCATGTAGCAGTTTGTGTTCTTCTCTGTCTTTCAGGGACGTCCTTTGTGGTTATCTTTTGTGCACCAACATTTCTGGAGTGCCAAGACTTGGAGAACTGGTTGACTCCATTACTATGTCATCTGTCCAAAATCAAGGGAAATTATTAAACTGCAGGTAATCAATATGGTTAAAGGGGTACTCTGTTGCCCCAGAGTTCGGATCATTTTGTACCGAACGCTTGGAGCGGGGGGTGGGGGTTGTGTCATCTTTTGCCACATCCCCTCATGTTGTCACGCCACGTCCTCTCAATGCAAGTCTATGGGAGGGGGCGTGGCGGCAGCCACGCCCCCTCCCATAGACTTGCATTGAGAGGGCGTGGCGTGAGGTCACGACCCTGCCTTCTGCACCCAAACGAACGCCAGGTGCTGCACAGAGATCACGGAGTCCCCCATGATCAGACATCTTATCCCCTATCCTTTGGATTCCCTACCCCTTTAAGAGCAGCAGTCCCATGTAAAGCTCTCTCTACCCCCCCCCCCCCAGCTCTGACTGACAGCCTGTTGTGTGTGCACATATACATAGCAACCTGACAGTCTCTGTACAAATATAAGAACAGAGACAGTGGAGAACTAGGCTGCCCATAGGCAAGAGCCTCTTGTAATGACTGATGTAAATGTGCAAATGTTTATCTCCTCAGCGGTGGACATGTAAAGCTGGATGAGGAAACTGATCTCGGATATGTAGGAGATGGCACACCGTGCGGAGAGCAAATGATGTGTCTGGATCAAAGATGCCTTCCGGTGGATCCCTTTAATTTCAGTTCTTGCCTCGGAAGCACAAAAAAGATCTGTTCTGGGCACGGTGTAAGTAGTAGCCTAAAACACATTGGTTATATACAAAACCATATTACTGCATCTGTTTTGATATGCAGGGGAATTCATTTATCCGGTATTAAAAAGAACATAGCTGCCTTCTTCCTGCTTTATCTTGAAAATTCAGTTGCAGCAGAATCCCATTGCTTTCAATGGGATATTGCGGCCCGGTGCACATGGCGGAATTTCCAGTAATCCCAATTCCGAATCTGCTCAGAAATGCATTGTAGTCTATGGAGATGATGCATTTCCAAGAGGTCCTAGTACTGACATGTTCTGGCCAAAAAATTGACATGTTCTGGCAAAAATTTTCCCGGCGGACATTTTGCTGGGTGAAACAGAATGTGTCGGCAGATAATAACCATTTGACCCATCTAGTCTGCCCAATATTCTGAATACAATGAATAGTCTCTGGCCCTATCTTATATGAAGGATAGCCTTATACCTATCCAATACATGCTTAAACTCCTTCACTGTATTTGCAGCGACCACTTCTGCAGGAAGACTATTCCATGCATCCACTACTCTCTCAGTAAAATAATACTTCCTGATATTACTTTTAAACCTTTGCCCCTCTAAATGAAAACTATGTCCTCTTGTGAACATGTCCTAAAATATAGGGGATACATTTTTACTGGACAACCCCTTTAACCTCTTAAGGACCCAGGACGTATGGGTACGTCCTTCGATATAACGCGGGGTCACACGGTGACCCCGCATCATATAGCGGTGGGCCCGGCGTCATAGTGAAGCCGGGACCCGCCTCTAATAGTGCACGGCACTGATTGCGGTGCCGCGCGCTATTAACCCTTTAGCCGCGCGCTGAAAGCTGAGCCGCGCGGCTAAAAACTAAAGTAAAAGTGCCCGGCTAGCTCAGGGAGCTTTTCGGGATCGCTGCGGTATGATTGCGGCATCCCGAACAGCTGTAGCACAGGAGGAGGTCTTCTTACCTTCTCCTGCGCTGTCCAATCGCCGATTGAATGCTTCAAGCCTGAGATCCAGGCTTGAGCATTCAATCGCCGAAAACACTGATTGATCCATTCCTATGGAGATGGATCAATCAGTGTAAAAGATCAGTACATACAATGTTATAGCCCCCCCTATAGGAGCTATAATACTGCATAAGAAAAGTGTAAAAAAATCATTAACCCTTTCAATTATCCCTTCCCCTAATAAAAGTTTGAATCACCCGGCATTTCCAAGAATACAAAAAACAGTGTAAATAAGAATAAACATATGTGGTATCGCCGCATGCGGAAATGTCCGAATTATAAAAATATACCACTTTTTAAACCGCACGTTCAATGGCGTACGCGCAAAAAAATTCCAAAGTCCAAAATAGCGCATTTTTGATCACTTTTTATACCACAAAAAAGTGGATAAAAAGTGATCAAAAAGTCTGATCAGAACAAAAATGGTACCGCTAAAAACTTCAGATCACAGGGCAAAAAATGAGCCCTCATAGCGCCCTGAACACAGAAAAATAAAAAAGTTATAGGGGTCAGAAGATGACAATTTTAAACGTATACATTTTCTTGCATGTATTCATGATTTTTTTCTGAAGTGATACAAAATCAAACCTATACAAGTAGGGTATCATTTTAACCGTATGGACCTACAGAATAAAGATAAGGTATCATTTTGCCTGAAAAATGTACTGCGTAAAAACGGAAGCCCCCAAAACTTACAAAATAGTGTTTTTTCATCAATTTTGTCGCACATTGATTTTTTTTCCCGTTTCACCGTAGATTTTTGGGTAAAATGACTAATGTCAGTACAAAGTAGAATTAGTGACGCAAAAAATAAGCCATAATATAGAATTTTAGGTGAGAATTTTAAAGAGTTATGATTTTTTAAAGTTAAGGAGGAAAAATTGAAAATGAAAAAAACGAAAAAGCCCGGGTCCTTAAGGGGTTAAAGGTCAATACGCTTTATTTTCTGAAGGCCACATAACTTATTTCCTTGCATGATTTTGGAGATGCGGACGTAAAGCTTGCATGTCCTCTTTTTGCAGATCTGCAGCAACGAACTGAAGTGCGTCTGTGATGAAGACTACAGCGGAGACGACTGCAGCGCTTATTTCCCTTTCCAGGAGAAAAAAGAAGTAAAACCCAATGACGGTCAGTATGTACATGGCCTGCATTATTATTGTCATATTCACTATGATATTGTACCATTACTATACACAATACCAGTGTTTCCCAATTAGGGTGCCTCCAGGTGTGGCAAACTACAACTCTCAGCATGCACGGACAGCTGTCCGGGCATGCTGGGAGTTGTAGTTTTGTAACAGCTGGAGGCACCCAGGTTGGGAAACACTACAATAAACAATATATGGTTTGCAGAAGCCTCTTATATTATTTATGCTTCTCTTTCAGGGATTGTTAGTACAAACATTATCATAGGCGCTATTACTGGTACCATGCTAGTGTTGGTCTTGGTCTTAGGAATTACAGCTTGGGGTTACAAGTAAGTGCCTGCACTGCATGTCCTGTATGTTTTTATTCTTATATGTAATGGTAGATCTGGTTCTAAGTGATGTGTTCCTCCTGACTACAGGGATTGGCTCCACTTTGGCTTCTTGCTAAATGTCAGACCTTAGGGCAGCCATTACAGTGACCATAGACAGGATACAGTGGTCCCTCAACATACGATGGTAATCCGTTCCAAACGGACCATCGTTTGTTGAAACTATCGCATGTTGAGGGATCTGTGCAATGTAAAGTATAGGACAGTGGTCTACAACCTGCGGACCTCCAGATGTTGCAAAACTACAACACCCAGCATGCCCGGACAGCCAACGGCTGTCCGGGCATGCTGGGTGTTGTAGTTTTGCAACATCTGGAGGTCCGCAGGTTGTAGACCACTGTTAGAGGAAGTTGTACTCACCTGTCCCCGCCGCTCCGCACCATCACCGATCGTCACCGCTGCCCGGGATGTCGCCGTCCATCGCTGTCGCCGCATCCCCGAGGTGTCCCCGACGCTCTGGCAAGGCCTCTGCTTCCCCGGCATCCGAGCTCTCCGTCGCCGCCATCACGTCGCTACGCATGCCGCTCCTAGTGGTTGACGGGATGGCGTGCGCAGCGACGTGATGACGTCAATGGAGAGCGCCGACGATGCAGAGGATCCCGAAGAGGAAGCGCCGGAGCCCCAAGGACAGGTAAGAGACATCACCGGAGCTCACAGGGCACCGTAAACAGCTATCCGGCGGCAGCTGAAGCAGTCTGTGCTGCCAGATAGACGTTTATGCGATGGCCCCGACATACAAAAGCATCGTATGTTGATGCTGCCTTCAACATGCGATGGCCTCTGAGAGGCCATCGCATGTTGAAATTATCGTATGTCGGGCCATCGTAGGTCGAGGGGTCACTGTATATTTGTCATTCAGCTGGCAGGCACCACTATGAATATCTTAAGGGTTTATTCACATCTACAATAGTATCCTGCGCATATTTGATGCACCGGATTTGAATCTGAAGCATCAAATATGTGTAGGATACTGTATGTGTGAATACACCCTAAAGGGGTACTCCAGCACTAAATAACTTACCCTTTATCTACCGGATAAAGCATAAGTGTCTGGTAGCAAGGGGTCCAACTTCTGGGACCCCCTGCAATGTCTAGAATGGAACCTCGACTTCCTGCTGAATTGACAATGAATAGAGCGCATGCTGACACATCACTCCATTCAGCAGAGGGAACAGGTCCCCATTTGTGAAATCGTGGTTGGCCCCAGAGGTTAGACCCCCTGTAATCAGACATTTATTGGACAGGGGATACGTTTATTGGTGCTGGAATACCCCTTAGGAGTAGGTTCACACGTGCCTATTTTTTATGCAGATCTGCTGCAGATATGCGGCTGCAGATTTTGCTGCCCACTGACTTCAATGCGTAGCAAAATCTGCTACAGCCAGTCTGCAGCAGAAAATATGCACCTGTGAACATACTTAAGCGATGTGCGAGTTGCATGCGCGGTGTACTCACCCACATCCTGGCCGCTCCCCCTGCTCCATGAGCTAGGTCGAGAGCTGCCGCAAAGTGCGAGTATACTGCGCATGCACGCGGCAACTATCACATCGCAGTGTGTCTGCTCGTAGCAGCATATTGCCACTCCAAGCAGGCACGTCTAAAGGCACTATGTAACGGTCCTTCAGCGGCCGATCCGCAGCGTAAAATACGCTGTGGATCCGCTCTTGTGACAGTACCCTTAGGATGTATTCACACATATAGTATGCTGCACATATGTGCAGGATTTAAAGCTGCAGATTTTATGCTGCAGATATCAATGTAAACTAAATGACTGAACATAGATATAGATCTGCAGCTTCAAATCCTGTGCATCACATATGCACAGGATACTGTATGTGTGAACAGACCCTTAAGGTCAATCAGGCTTCTGACCATCCCCGACACCTTCCTGGTAAACTTTAACAAATATGTATATATTCCTTGCGCTTTTGCCTAGACTTTTCCTAATATGTTTACATACCATTTATTTTTTTTAAATAATTTCTATTTTATATTTTGGAGCCTTTATATGCAGTTTTTTGGTGCAAAAGTCATGATTTTTGACATGTTTACACAAGAAAACTTGGCCAAAATGTGTTTTAAAAAAAACTACCAAATTTTGTCCAAAATAAGTATGCTAGTTTTTTGTCATTGTATTAATAACTGCCCGAAAAAACGTGAATTGTGCAGCTTATGCAAAAAAAAAAAAAAATGATATTGTCCTATTGTCCGAAGACATGCTGTAGTCACGAGTCTTAACTTGGGGAAGTGCACATCAGCACTAGTGACAAAGAGCACATACTATTTTTTACTCAGTTTTTAATATTTTGCCGAGTGTTTCTTAGAGATTCCTTTAGTCAGAATGCTATGTTTTAGTAATGATTTGTTTTTTTCTTTGACATATAAAGAAACTACCGGAGAGAAAGGTAAGTCCTGCCTGTGCATTACACCACGTTCCATCACTTTCACTAGTTTACTGTTGTTTCCTTTTTTCATCATAACCTCCATTTATATGTCCCACACTCCATGGCCGATTGGTTCCTATTGTCTGCTCAGCACAAGGGACGAGTAGTCATCCTGTAAGAAGTCTTCATGGATTTGTTTTATTTTAGACAGATTTCGCTTCCCAGACCCTAGTACTCATTTTCACTAAATAGAAAAATACTTTAACCAGAAAATAGACGGCTCCGCCCTAGCCATGGCACTGTTCCATTTCACTCTATGCAGATGTTGCAGAGCTTAGATTGTTGGATGAAATAAAGTGATAACAACTGCATGTGATAACTACGTACTGCATGTGAAGTTAAATGACAAATTCAGCTCTGCTACATCCTGTAAGCTGGTCCACTTTATAACAGATTGTGGTCTAATATTCACGTTTCAATGTTTGTCTGTAATAAGTAGTATAAGCTGTTTGATAGACCCGTTTTTGGTTACACATTGTCTCAGTGTGCTTTGTGTATTACTTTTGAGATGTATATCAGTACTTATGTTCTCTAGGACATGGATAGGGACCAAGTTCTATCCCCATATCCTAAATGAGGCTGAGTGATGTGTTGGTGCCCACTCTGGCACCCAGCACCCAAGGTCACTTCTCCCTACCCCCACTTAAATATGCCACTGTATTATAGCCGGTCTCCACAAAAGAATGAGGATTTATAATTAATTGTTTTTGTCAACAGTCCAAGGGGTTAGAGCCCTTTGTCTTTCACTGATAAATGCAGATAAATCACATGACAAAAATTGTATGTAAAAAAGAAAAAAAATTGTCCCTAAAAATGCCCCTTGCCACATGGCATTTTTGGGCCAAACCGCTGCGGCTCGATGTTAGTTGGGAGTCAGTAGGGAAATATGAAACCGTACCCACATTTTTGGGGGTTTTGTTTACTCTTTAGTGGCTTTTTTTGACGATTTTTTTTACCCTTTAGGCTAGAAATACACTTAGGTCTTTTTGGGCAAAAACCCAAAAAACCTTTAAAAAACACCACAGACAGATGTTGGGTGCAAGTCAATAAGAAACTGCAAAATGCAATCCTTTTTCACTGATTCATATTTGTCACTGAGAGTTGTGATTGGCCAGATGGTGCCGGCAAATCACAACTCTCAGCATCAAATAGGATTCAGTGATGTGCATTTCTTTTAACATCACCGGCCGGCCGGAGTTCACAGCAGAGATTGCGGATCACTGCAGAGTGGCACCTGTTTCTCTGGATTATAAATCCGGTTCGCAACGGGTCTCAAGATCTGCAGGTACTAGAGCTCCCAGCATTGAACAGACTCTGTTTCATGCTGGGAATAGTGGTAGTACCGAAATACTGTAATATCGGACATATAGTTAATAAAGTAACACAGTAGTTAATATAAATCACATTTTATAAATTACATTATTAAAATATATTAATAATAAAAAGTGTTACAAAATTAATAGAAAAAACACATTATTTTTACAACTACATGGCCCCTTTATGCATTTTTAATATTGCCGGATACATTTTTATGTCCCTGCCCGCTCACTTAAATTGTTCCCCGATTGAAAAATGTAAAAAAAATAAAAAATTATAAAAAATATAAATTTTGTTCCCTACAATTTTTCCCATCCCTACTGCATAATTTTTATTTTTTTTTGGTACCCAACAAAATTCATAAAAACTGCCAAAGGGGCCAAAAATGTTATTTCCACACAAAGGTAAAAACATACGAAAAGGCGTTTTTTTTTACCCTAAAAAAAAAACCTCAGAGCAAAACCTCAGTGGAATCCTAGCCCCAGTGGTATTTTTAGGATCAGTGGCAGCATGCTTTGGGTATGTTTTTTTTTTTTTTTTTTTTGGGGGGGGGAGGGGATACACCCCCATATATAGTCGTAGGCCCCTATACTGCTCCCATATATAGTTGTAGGCCCCTATACTGCCCCATATATAGTTGTAGGCTCCTGTACTGCCCCATATATAGTTGTAGGCCCCTATACTGCCCCATATATAGTTGTAGGCCACTATACTGCCCCATATATAGTCGTAGGCCCCTGTACAGGCCCCTGTACTGCTCCCATATATAGTTGTAGGCCCTTGTACTGCCCCCATATATAGTTGTAGGCCCCTGTACTGCCCCATATATAGTTGTAGGCCACTATACTGCCCCATATACAGTTTTAGCCCCTATACTGCCCCATATATATAGTTGAAGGCCCCTGTACTGCTCCCATATATAGTTGTAGGCCCCTATACTGCCCCCATATTTAGTTGTAGGCCCATGTACTGCCCCATATATAGTTGTAGGCCCCTATACTGCCCCCATATTTAGTTGTAGGCCCCTGTACTGCCCCATATATAGTTGTAGGCCCCTGTACTGCCCCATATATAGTTGTAGGCCCCTATACTGCCCCCATATTTAGTTGTAGGCCCCTGTACTGCCCCATATATAGTTGTAGGCCCCTGTACTGCCCCATATATAGTTGTAGGCCCCTGTACTGCCCCATATACAGTTGTAGGCCCTATACTGCCCCCATATATAGTTGTAGGCCCCTATACTGCCCCATATATAGTTGTAGGCCCCTATACTGCTCCCATATATAGTTGTAGGCCCCTGTACTGCCCCATATATAGTTGTAGGCCCATGTACTGCCCCATATAAAGTTGTAGGCCCCTGTACTGCCCCATATATAGTTGTAGGCCCCTGTACTGCCCCATATATAGTTGTAGGCCCCTGTACTGCCCCATATAAAGTTGTAGGCCCCTGTACTGCCCCATATATAGTTGTAGGCTCCTGTACTGCCCCATATATAGTTGTAGGCCCCTGTACTGCCCCATATATAGTTGTAGGTCCCTGTACTGCCCCATATAAAGTTGTAGGCCCCTGTACTGCCCCATATATAGTTGTAGGCCCCTGTACTGCCCCATATATAGTTGTAGGCCCCTGTACTGCCCCATTTATAGTTGTAGGCTCCTGTACTGCCCCATATATAGTTGTAGGCCCCTGTACTGCCCCATATATAGTTGTAGGCCCCTGTACTGCCCCATATATAGTTGTAGGCCCCTGTACTGCCCCATATATAGTTGTAGGCTACCTCTACTGAAATGAATTAAATAACAGGACTATGGTCAACCTATTCAGAAAGCTATTCAAGCTGAATACATTAGTGCATTTTCCTTTATCTGTCCATGGTTACTGCCTATTGAGATTATCCAGTTGGTAAAACCAGAAACTGTGGGCACGAAATGGGAAGGTGGTTTAGCGTCAAGATGTAGATGAAAAAATTTGTCCCTTCTGAAACAATCAACATATCTCACCACAATATTTCCTTCTTCTACCCTTAGCAGTGTTCCCCAACCCATTTCACAAGGTCCCTCAACATTCTTTTTCAGTTACCCCATTGGAATAGAAGAGGGACAAATTCAAATCCTGGACTGTTGTTGGGGCTTGAGGATTGGGTTGGGGACCTCTAGTCTAGGATACCTCAGAGTATAAAACCGTGTTGGATCCAGTGTTGGAAACCTCAAAGTATAATACAGTGGTCCCTCAAGTTACAGTATTAATTGGTTCCAGGACGACCATTATGTTGAGCCCATAACTCTATGGAAACCTGGTAATTGGTTCTGAAGCCCCTTAATGTCATCCAAAAATAGAAAAAAGTGAGGATTAAAGAAAAATAAGTAGATACCTAATATAGATAAAGCAAATCCTTACATATAAAGCAAATCCTTACATATAAAAGTAAGAGAGCTGTAATCACTGTCTATGTAGAGGACAGAAGCTTCTTCAGGGTCCTGTACAGTACACAGTGTCCTAAAAAAGTAACATGGAGCCACCCCCACCTGGTGTCCAACGGAGCAGCTAACCCTGGCACAGGTAATGAGTAGTACAGAACATGTAATACCTCCCTGTACTGTAGGGGGTGCTACCAGACACCAGTCAGTGCATTCACTTCAGTAATACGGGGGTTCTACCAGTGAATGACCATTCTGATTGGTCGTTTTTTCCAGCCATTGACACGTTTCACAGATCTGGAGTAGTGTTGGGCGCGAATATTCGCATTTCAAATTTTTATTGCAAATTTGCGAATATTGCGAAATTATGAATATTCACTTTTTCCCGCATATTCGCATATGTGAATATTTGCACATTCGCATATGGGAATATTCGCTTATTCCTTCTTTTCACTTGTGGACCAATTAGAATGATGCAAATACACTTGTCAGAGGTTATCAACAACATCCCTAGCAACCAATAGTAAATTTGCCCACCCCCTCACTGCTTTCTTCCTCGAATACGCCATTATGCGAATATAACGAATAAGCAAAGTTCACGAATATAGGACGAATATTCGTCAATATATTCGCAAAATATCGCAAATTCGAATATGGGCAATGCCGCTCATCACTAATCTGGACTGTCCGTACATTGTATGGTGAGTCTGGTTTCAAGTTACAATGGTCCAGAAAAGACCATTGTATGTTGAAACTATTGTATGTTGAGGCCATTGTAAGCTGAGGGATCACTGTATGTATAACACCAAGTTGGATACAGTGTAGGAGACCTCAGAATATAAAACCATGTTGGATACAGTCTAGGAGACCTTAGACTATATTTCCAAGTTAGATACAGTGTAGACCAGTGGTTCCCACCCTAGTCCTCAAGGCCCACCAACATTCTGTATTTTATTCAGTTACTCCATTGAAATAGAACAGGGAACATTTCAAATTCTGGACTGTTTTTGGCCTTGAGGACTGGGTTGTGGACCTCTAGTCTAAGAGACCTAGACCTTGAAAATACCAAGTTGGGTACAGTGTAGATCAGTAGTCCCTACGCCAGTCCCCGAGGCCACCAACATTCAAAGTTTTTTCAGTTACTCTATTTGAATAGAACAGGGAACAATTGAAATCCTGGACTCATTGGGCCTCATTCTTCTTGAATCATAGTCTCTGATAGGTCGCCATTGTTTAGACTTTTGTATGTATATTCATTATAATGTTATTACTTCTTCCTGAGCTTTGTCCGTGTCCTCTTGGGTGACCCATACATCCGGTCGCTATAAAGTCCACGTGTTGATGACTTGTGCATAGTGAACCATTCATGTCCCATTTACCCTCTCTGTATCTTCCTCTCCTTCTGAAGTAATGCTTTTAATGTCTGTGCCGTTTCTATGTGCGTTTGTCTTGTTTTCTGACTTTACGATATCTATTATGCTTTAGACAAATACCCCAGGGAGATTATGTAAAA
The DNA here is from genome assembly GCF_029499605.1 of Hyla sarda. Lineage (NCBI taxonomy): Eukaryota > Metazoa > Chordata > Amphibia > Anura > Hylidae > Hyla > Hyla sarda. The sequence continues at coordinate 31,070,162 of NC_079193.1, forward strand.
AAGGCTGGAGATGTCGACTCCTTTTATAGCGACTTGCCTCCCGGAGTCAGCTCAAACTCAGGATCTAGTTCTAAGAAGAGGTCTGCTATTCTGTCGCATTTTCAGATTTCTGCCTGTTCCATCCCACATTATTCCATTAGTCAGAACATTTCATTATTTTGCAGAAGGTTTGATTCTTTTTTTAATTTTCTTCTTTGTGGAATAGTGATAAAGGAAAATCTATTCGAAATTTGACTTCAAAGGAGCCGTGGCATCGTCACTAGTGTGTGTGTGTATTTGTTTTGGGGGGGGGGGGGGTGGGGAGTTGGGGTGGCGGCTGCCAAACTGCCAAATTATGAGCTGTCCCTTTAAATTTCCATATCAATTATATAGGTTATGGTACTGTTCCCTGAGCGCTATTCATTCCTTATGGGACTTCCTAACATTGCTGAGCATTAAAGGGGTTATCCAGGAAAAAAACATTTTTATATATATCAACTGGCTCCAGAAAGTTAAACAGATTTGTAAATTACTTCTATAAAAAAATCTTACTCCTTTCAGTACTTATGAGCTTCTGAAGTTAAGGTTGTTCTTTTCTGTCTAAGTGCTCTCTGATGACACCTGTCTCTGGAAACGCCCAGTTTAGAAGCAAATCCCCATAGCAAACCTCTTCTAAACTGGGCGTTTCCCGAGACAGGTGTCATCAGAGAGGACAGAAAAGAAAAGAACAACCTTAACTTCAGAAGCTCATAAGTACTGAAAGGATTAAGATTTTTTAATAGAAGTAATTTACAAATCTGTTTAACTTTCTGGAGCCAGTTGATATATATAATAAAAGTTTTTTCTTGGAATACCCCTTTAAATTTAGCTAGGTTTTGAAGTCCCATAGATAGGGAATGGAGCGGTGGTCCCACTGACCTCCATTCTCACTGGGACCCCCATTGATTAGCTAGTTATCCCCTATCCCTGTGTTTCCCAACCAGTGTGCCTTCAGCTGCTGCAAAACTACAATTCCCAGCATGCCCTGACAGCCGCAGGCTGTCAGGGCGTGCTGGGAGTTGTAGTTTCGCAACAGCAGGAGAGCCTCAGGTTAGGGAGCATTACCATTATAACCTTGGGGTAAGGCCGGGGTCATTCACCATCGTTTTGCTCCTTTGAAGTCAAAGCAAAGAATTGTCGTAAATCTTATACTTGACCTTATTAACTGGTTGGATACCCCATTGCATGATACAATGAAGCTACCTACCTTCTCTTTGCATCTCTGTGGTTGACAGCAGCTTGTTGATAGAATTAAAGGGGTACTCTGGAGGAGAAAAAAAAATTCAAATCAACTGGTGCCAGAAAGTTATACAGATTTGTAAATTACTTTTATTTAAAAATCTTAATCCTTCCAGTACTTATCAGCTGCTGTATGCTCCAGAGGAATTTGTGTAGTTCTTTCCAGTCTGACCACAGTGCTCTCTACTGCCACCTCTGGAACTGTCCAGAGCAGGAGAAAATCCCCATAGCAACCAACCTCTCCTGCTCCGGACAGTTCCTGACATGGACAGAGGTGTCAGCAGAGAGCACTGTGGTCAGACTGGAAAGAACTATACAACTTCCTGTAGTATACAGCTGCTGATAAGTACTGGAAAGAGTAAGATTTTTTTGCCCTTTAGAGTACCCCTTTAACACTGGCATCCTAAAACAGAGGCATGAATTGTCCAAGTGGGTCCCTATAGGCTTGGGCTTCCTGGAGAGTCTTCTGGATCCCAGTACAAATTATGTAACAAGGTTGGGCCCCAACTATCTCATATAACTAATATAGTACTGGTATACTCATATGGGAGGCAGGGGAACCTCCAAGGAATCCTATGTTCTGACCCTTTAATTAAGCCCCGCTGGACATAGAAGGGATAAGATAGCCCCCTTGTTTTCAGTGTCTGCGAGCCTGGGAACTTGCAGAAAGGCTAAAAAATAGGTAAGTTCTATCCATATTTTTCTTAAATTGTTTCCAAGCCTAGTGCCCCTTTAAATGGTCACTGTCAGATAAAAAAAACTTTTGATATGTTGTAAAGCATGTATAACCAATAGGTTTTGCAATTGCTTTCATTCGAAAATTTTCAGTATGAAATACAGTCAAACAACTGCCCCCCTCTGCCTGCTTGGACACATACTAGTCCTGCTGTGTCCATGTGTCATCACCTATGTCATGGACACACTTCCTTGATTGACAGCTGTGCGCGCAGGGCTCAGAGCTGGAGGAAAAATCCTCCCACTGTCCGCTTGTGTCCCGCTACTGTCAGTGAGGACAAGCTGGGAGTTGTAGTTTTGCTAATGCTAGGAGAGATGTGAGCAGACAGCATACTGAGGGAGGGGGCGGAGACCAGCACAGTGAGGCCACGCCCCCTCCCTTTGAGAGGAATTCAGACTAGTGAGCTAAACTAAAAGTGTAAAAAAAAATAAATAAAGGTGCTAGACACATAAAAATTAGATGTACATGGTCACGATTAGCTACTGAGTGATATATAAAAAAAAGTTTTTTTGTTGGATCTGACGGCTACACTTTAAAGTGTACTTTCTGTTTTTGAAAGGTGACATGTCAGGAGTTTGATCGATGAAGGTCCAGGTGTCGATACCCCCACCAATGCCAAAGATGAAGGGGCAGAAGTTCCTTGGTGGAAATTTTGCACAAAGCCCGCCTGGAAAACACGGGCAGGCATTCCGCAAATAGCATGTTCCGCCTGCGCTAAGACCGCTAGGAAATGTAACGTCTCAATAAATGGCCATGTATTTCCAAGTGGATTCTGCCGAAAGAATTCTCATCAGAGCTGAATTGGAATTTCCGCAGCAGAAACATCTGTTGCAGAAAGTCTGCTGTGTGCACGGTACAGCCGAATCCCATTGAAAACAATGAACGCCGCTCGGAAATTCTGCTATGTGAACATACCCTGAGGCTATGTTCACACAGCATAAAATTTGTGGATTTAACAAATCGGCATGTTCGGCCAGCGCTAGGACCGTTCATAAATACGCCGTCTCCACAGAAGGCGATGCAATTCCGAGCGGAATCCACAGAAACAAAAAAACGGTTTATTGTTTCTGCAGATGCCAAAATCAGGAAGTGCACAGTGCAGCAGAATCCCATAGAAATCAATGGGACTCTGCTGCAGCGAAATTTCCGAGCGGACTATTTTCTAAGGGCCAGTTTACACAAAGAAATTCCTAAGCTAAATCCGCTTGCAGCAGCTTCCCATTGGTGTCAATGGGATTCCGCTGCGTAGTAGACACTATGGAAGTTCAGTGGCAGAAATTCCAGCGTGGAATTGGATTTTGCCAGTAGAATGTACACGTTCTGATCGATATACCGCTGCAATCAGAGTCTGCCTGGAATTTCTCGGTGTAAACTGGCCCTAGGTTCTTAGTAATTGGGTGGAGAGGTGCCAGCACCCACATCTCAGTAATTAAAAGTTTTCGGAAACTGGAGGTACACTTTAAAGGGGTACCTCGGTGGAAAACATTTTTTTTAAATCAACTGGTGCCAGAAAGTTAAACAGATTTGTAAATTACTTCTATTAAAAAATATTTGTCCTTCCAGTACTTATTAGCAGCTGTATGCTACAGAGGAAATTATTTTCTTTTTGAATTTCTTTTTTGTGTTGTCCACAGTGCTCTCTGCTGACACCTGATGCCCGTATCAGGAACTTTCCAGAGCAGGAGAAAATCCCTATAACAAACCTATGCTGCTCTGGACAGTTCACAGAGGTATCAGCAGAGAGCACTGTGGACAAGACAAAAATGAAATTCAAAAAGAAGAAATAATTTCCGCTGTAGCATACAGCTGCTAATAAGTACTGGAAGGACAAATATTTTTTTATAGAAGTAATTTACAAATCTATTTAACTTTCTGGCACCAGTTAATTTAAAAAAAAAAAGTTTTCCACCAGGGTACCCCTTTAACTACTAATTGTTCCACTTCCACTGAATCTAATTGGGGAATTGTGTCACTGTCATTAAATACAAAATGTTTCACATGTCAATAGTTTCAGTAGTTTCGATTGGTCAGGGTCTACGTGCTGAGATCCCCACTGATCAAGGAGCCTGTTAATGGAATACTCCGGAGGGAAAAAAATGAAAAAAAAAATTTGAATCAATTGGTGCCAGAAAGTTATACAGATTTGTACATTTCTTCTATTTAGAAATCTTAATCCTTCCAATACTTATTAGCTGCTGTATGCTCCAGAGGAAGTTGTGTAGTTCTCTCCAGTCTGACCACAGTTTTCTCTGCTGACACCTCTGTCCGTGTCAGGAACTGTTCAGAGCAGGAACAAATCCCCATAGCAAACCTCTCCTGCTCTGGACACTTCCTGATATGGACAGAGGTGTCAGCAGAGAGCACTGTGGTCAGACTGGAGAGAACTACACAACTTATTTTGAAGCCTACAGCAGCTAATAAATACTGGAAGGATTGAGATTATTAAATAGAAGTAATTTACAAATCTGTATAACTTTATGGCACCAGTTGGTTTGAAAACATTTTTTCCTCCGGAGTGCCCCTTTTAATCGCCTCTCTCCTCGTCTCCCACCTCCCTGCAGGAGACAAATTCTGTAAACTGTCTAAGGAGTCCGTCTCCTGCAGCATGGGGTAAAGACAGGGAGAAGAAAGCTTAGCTGAGTGATCGGTGGGTGTCTCAGTACCCAGACCCTGACCAATCAAAACTTTTAACACTTCTTTATGACATTGTTTCCCAACCAGGGTTCCTACAGCTGTTGCAAAACCACAACTCCCAGCATGCCCGGACAGCCAACGGCTGTCTGGGCATGCTGGGAGTTGTAGTTTTGCAACAGGCAGAGGTCCACAGTTTTGAGACCATTGAACTATATTTTTTTTAAATCACAGTGACACTTTAATCCAAAATTTTAAAGGGTTATCTGGGATTAGAAACAGCACCATATGGGATGTGTCTGGTAGCTCAACTCTATGCATTTGGATAACAATGAGTTGCAATACCAGGCATTTCCCATTGAGGGTACATTCACACGGGCGGATTACCTGCAGAATTTCCGCAGCGTATTTGCTGCGGAAAATCCGCAGCAGATAATCTGCTACCATTGAATTCAATGGGTCCGAAGGAAAATCTGCAAAACTGCCTCTATTGCGGATTTTCTGATGAGCCATTGAAGTCAATGGAAGCAAAATCTGCTGCGGATTTTCCGTAGCAAATACGCTGCAGAGATTCCGCAGGTAATCTGCCCGTGTGAACGTACCCTGATAAAGGAAAAAAAAAGCAGGCCCATAAAATCTTATTGTTTAATAAATACGTAAAAGAAGCAAACAGAGAACCCTCTACAACATTGCAATGGCAACCAGTGTAGAAGCAATGACTCTTAGGATGCACCATTCATGCGACCCACGTAGCGGACATCTCGTCTTCCTATGCCTGTCTAGATCATCAGGGGGTATTTAATCTGTTTTTTTTTTTTTCGTTGTCATTAATCTGACACTTTCCTCCATGGTGTTTGTCCAGCACTACAGACACACATCCTCTTTTTACTTCAGGTGGAGGATTCATTTCCCGTCTGTTCTCTTTCCCTAGGTCCAATGGGCTGTCTCACTCATGGAGCGAAAGAATCCCGGACACTAAACACGGCTCCGATGTTTGCGAAAACGGACGACCAAGGAGTAACTCCTGGCAAGGTAAGTTTAACTCTGCGAATCTAGGGCTATATTCACATCACGGAAATGTGCCCGGAATTCCGCTCAGAAATTCCTCTGCAGCAGAGTCCCATTGAATTCCATGGAATTCTACTGCACAGTGAACACAATGGAATTTCCGCAGCAAATGGAAATCTTGATTCCAACGTCCGCAGAAACATTGAAACTGATCAATGTTTCTTCAGATTCCACCTGGAAATGCATTGCCATCTATAAAGACAGCATTATTCAAAGAGGTCCTAGTTCCGCTGCATCAAGTAAATGTGCGGAATGTATGCTTGTATTTTCCGTATTTGGCCGTGTGAACATGGCCCAAGGGTGGATCGACCATGACTTGTAAGGCCGCATTTAAAGGGCTATTCCAGGAAAAAAAAAATGTTATATCAACTGGCTCCAGAAAGTTAAACAGATTTGTAAATTACTTCTATTAAAAAATCTTAATGCTTCCAATAATTATCAGCTGCTGAAGTTGAGTTGTTCTTTTCTGTCTGGCAACAGTGCTCTCTGTGCAGTTCCTGAGACAAGCAGAGATGTCAGCAGAGTAGAAGAGGTTTGCTATGGCGATTAGTTTCTACTCCGGACAGTTCCCGAGACAGGTGTCATCAGAGAGCACTTAGACAGAAAAGAACAACTCAACTTCAGCAGCTCAAAAGTACTGAAAGGATTAAGATTTTTTAATTGAAGTAATTTACAAATCTGTTTAACTTTCTGGAGCCAGTTGATATATATATATATATATATATATATATATATATATGTATATATAAAAGTTTTTTCCTGGATAACCCCTTTAAATCACAACTTTTGCATCTGTAGAGTTCCTACGATCCCACCTTTGAAAATCGTACATAAGTGTATATCTAGACGTATCCATAGATTTTTATTAACAAATCGTATCCAACACATGCATTAGATTTAGTCTGTAAATATTTTGGCCCGTTTTTTTTACCATCAAACGATGAAGCTTTATTAAAGATTCATGTAATACAAACACAGTATAGAAACATGGGTAAGAACATAGGATCCGCAGATCCAACAATAAACAAACATTCCAGGTTTGCATAGTCAGATAGTAATATAAAATCCACGGAGCGGGTTACCCGCATCAAATACAAAGAACATGAAAGGACTCGTGGCATTCAGGTGAGTAATGACATCATTTAAACAAAACATACATACTCATCCCAACCCCCCCCCCCCCCCCCGGCAAACCCCGGCAGGCCTCAATAAAGCGTAAAGGTATGGGACATGTTGGGACAGTATGAGGAGGCTAACCATGGTTCCCACAGAGTATTAAAGCCCTCTACCCGATCTTCCCGTATGGCCGACAACTTTTCATTGAGCATGATAGTATTAATTCTGTCTATCACTATAGAGAAGTGTAAATCTGCTTTCTGCCACTGCGTCGCAATATGGATGCGGGACGCAATAAGGACATGTTGGGAGAACTTGAATGTACGAAATACCATTTGGGAGGGTTTATGACTCAACAGGCAAAAAGCAGGGGTGCGTGGGATCCGAGCCTCCAATATGGAGGAGAGCATGTCCAGAACCTGCGACCAGAATGACTGCACCACTGGACAGGTCCACCATGTATGGTGCATTGTACCCCTGGACTGACAGCCCCTAAAACACAAAGGTGAGATTAAAGGATAGATGGCATGTAGGAGTGCAGGGACTTTATACGTGCGGTGAAGTATTTTCAACGATGTCTCCATCAGGGATACCTGCCAACTGCCCCTAGTTATAGCCGTACAGCATTCTCTCCACTGTGACATTGTTAGAGACATATTGGTATCCCTCTCCCAATCCAACATAAATTTCAACTTCGACTCTGCCGGGGGAGAATTAAGGTGGGCATACAGGAGGGAAAGTAAACCCGTCGCAGCAGGAGTGTACAACATATGTCTCTCAAAGGAAGTAGCAGTGACGGGTGTGCGATGTGGGATACAAGAGTTATAGTAAGAGAGAATCTGGCGGGCCCTAAAAAACTCTGACAAGGGTAACTCGTAGTGTTGGCGCAAAGATTCCAGAGTATGCAATGATTGACCCCTCAGGAAATGGTGCATACAGAATAAGCCCTTCCCATGCCACCACCGAAAGGAGAGGGGAGTACAGCCAGGAAGAAAGGAAGAGTTAGAAAGAAATGGAAGCAAAGGAGACGGAGTAGACTGCAGGAGATATTTAAAACGGACCTGACGCCAGAGAGACAAAGCATACATCGTAATTTGTGCTGAGGAGGGCAGGCGGGACGCTATTGGAGCATTGGACCACATCAAGACAGACAAAGAGTGTGGAGCAACCAGCGCCTCCTCCAGACCTACCCACCTCGGGGCGCCCCTTCTAATATTAATTTGGGCCAATTGAGCGATGCGTGCTGTGTTGTAATATTTAAGGAGATTGGGAACCGATGCTCCTCCTAGCCTCTTATTGTAGTGCATTACCGCCCTCCTAATCCTAGGTCTCTTATTAGACCAGATATACTGAAATACTATCTTTTGAAAGGCATCTAGGTCCCCCTTGCTAATCGGTATAGGGAGCGTTCTGAACAAATATAACAAACGTGGTAATATCACCATTCTAATTACAGTTACTCTCCCCATCCATGATATATATGGGTAGTCCCACTTCGACAGATCCTCTTTCAGCGTTTTATACATAGGGGCATAATTAGCATGATATAAGGTGGCGAGTGAGTCGGTTAGCCGAACTCCCAGGTAAGTAAGGCCCCTAGAGGAATCCCTGTACCCAAAATTAAGTAACACTAACTGTCGAACCCGATCTGACACATTACAAAACATCACCTCCGATTTAGCTGTATTTACTTTTAGCCCAAATACTACGGAGAAAGTTTCCAAAACCGAGTGCAAGTTGGGAAGAGACACCAGTGGACCGGTCAAAGTGAGTAAAAAATCATCTGCAAATAAATTGCATTTATATTCCTTGTCCCCCACCCCCACGCCCCTAATATTGGCATTAGATCTTATATGGGCCGCCAGTGGCTCCATGGCCAGGGCAAACAAAGCAGGAGACAACGGGCAACCTTGACGGGTGCCTCTCCGTATTTCCAGGGGCGTAGGAGTGGTGGACGGAATTTTGAGGAAAGCCCTGGGGAAGAGTATAGATGACATAATACTGTTATGAAAGGTCCCGTAAAGCCGTAAGTATGAAGTACAGAAAACAAGTAAGGCCATGTCACACTATCGAAGGCCTTTTCAATATCCAAGGCCAGCGCTAGCATGGGGGTCCTAGAAGTGGTGGACCAATGGATCAGGTTAATAATTTTGCGCACATTATCTGGGGCCTGCCTCCCCGGGACAAAACCCACCTGGTCGGAATGGACCAGGGAGGGCAAGAACCTATTCAGCCGGGCAGCCAAAATGGACGTCAGCAATTTAGTATCTATATTTAAAAGGGTGATTGGCCGGTAATTAGCAGGTTGCAGAGGGTCTCTATGTGGCTTAGGTAGCACCGTAATATGGGCATCCAAAAATTCACTGGGGAGCGGGGCAGGGGTTCTCATAGAATTAAACAAGGCCACCAGATGGGGGATTAAGTGTTTAGCAAATTTTTTATAGTAAGCGGCCGAAAAACCATCCGGCCCGGGTGACTTGCCATTCTTAAGATGTTTAATCGCATCTTCCACCTCCTCAGCAGTAAATGGGCCATTCATAATCTCCAGAGCGTCAGAATCCAAGGTAGGAAGAGCCAAGGAAGCAAGGTAGGAGGAAACCGAAGGAATAGAGGTAGAAGAATCAGGCGGGGAAGAATACAAAGAGGAGTAAAAGGAATGGAAAGCAGAGTACACCAAGTCCGGGTTAGAGGTAGTCACACCAGGGCGAAGTCGCACCGCATGCACTCTATTATATGAGGTAGTATTACGTAACATTGACGCCAACAGGCGGTCTGGTTTATTTGCATACCTATAATAAGTGGACCGAGTCCATCTGATAGCTTTGTCCACCTCAACAGAGAGCAATGCATCCAGCTGCACCCTAGTGTGCCTAATCTCAGCATACAGAAACATAGAGGGAGACAGCTGATGAGCATAGGTCAGGCGGAGCAATTTAGCTTCTAAAGCAACCCTAGTCGCTGAGCGGTCTTTTTTAAGACCCGTGGCTACAGATATAATCCGACCCCGCATGTAGGACTTATGGGCCAGCCACAGCCAATACGGCCCACCAGTTGACCCCGAGTTAACATGAAAGTAATCAGACAGCTCAGTATCTAACTGTGCACTCACCCTGGGAATGGTAAGTAAGGACTCATTTAGCCTCCAGCGGAAAGGGACTGTGGAAGGCTTAGCTAAGTGGAACACCGCCAGCACTACATCATGGTCCGACCAGGCACAGGGCACATGTCTCGCATACAGCAGGGAGGGTAGCAGTGGTGTGTTAGCCAATATCCAATCAATGCGTGTATACGTGTGCTGGGATTGAGAGTAATAGGTATAGCCCCTCGCTCTCCCATTGTGTTCTCGCCAAACATCTGCTATGTGCGTGTCACTAAACAGCCCCTGTACCTGTCGCTGCCGGAGCCCGGATCTACGAAGCGGGGCGGTATGAGAGCGATCCAAGTCACTGTGGTACACAAAGTTAAAATCACCTGCCCAAATCAGCCAATCGTATCTCATGGAACCGAGCAGCGAACATAATGTACTAAAAAAAGAAATAGGGTCAGCAGTGGGTGCATATGAGTTAACGACACATAACTGTTTATCATACAATGTCCCTTGTAGTATCACATATCGGCTATCAGGATCAGTGGTTATAGTACTCACATCGAATGTCAGTGCGTCATTAAGAAAAGTAATGACACCTCTACTCTTAGAAGGGAAGGTGGACAGGAAGTAACGTTTGTACAATCTATGAAAAAACCTCGGGTGGGAGGCAGGGGTGAAGTGAGACTCTTGGAGGCATATAATATCAGGGCGTAGCTTTGCATAGTCTCTAAATGATTTACTACTTTTGTGGGGGGAATTAAAGCCCCTCACATTATGTGATATAACCCTACACATTGTGATTAATCAGCACCATGCAAGGGGAGGTCAGGACAGGAGCCCATAGATAAACAGAACAATAATGCAAAACTTCACCCACCACGGTCAGTAAATGTCCATATAAACAGGCACCCCTCCGATAAGACCTGGAAACAACAAAAAGACAGACAACAAAACACAAACCAAACAGACAAACAAGAAAACAAGTCCAAGTGGGAAGCACGGGTCCGGTCCGTCCGGGACCCAGCACACTTCCAAGTCCCCTGTAGGGGTAGTGAGGTCACACTATTCCGGACTATGCGCCGCCATCTGCGCATAGGTCCAAGTCCCATCCGAGGCAAAAAAGTTCAGATGCATAGTTCAGACAGTGAGGCAAAAAATACAGAAAACATACAGGAATGGCACCTCGTCAGTTGGAGCAGACCACGAGGCTCACGGGGTAAGCAATTGCAGACCGGTCACTCAGGTAAATGTTCCTAGGTCAGGTATGCTTCTTAGGCTTGGCAGGCCTGGTCACCGGAGTCCAGGTACGAGTGGGACGGCGGACCCTCTGTGGGAGCGGCGGCAGATCCACGGGCTGAATGTTTTCGGCTTTCAGGGCCACAAGCGCTTCTTTCAGAGTGCGGAGCAGGTAGGAACGGCCATTTAGTTGAAAGGAGAGGGAGAAAGGGAACCCCCACCTATATTTCACCTTCCTCTGGATAAGCGCCAAAGTTATGAACTCCCGCCGACGTGCAAGTGTGGAGGGAGCGAGATCGGAGTAGAGCTTCGCAGTGGGCGGCAGGCCCGGCAAAACTGCCAAATCGCGGGCAGCAAGCAGCAGCACATCCCGCACCTCCGGATAATGCAATTTTAGGACAATGTCCCTTGGTAGTTCAGCGTTTTTGGGCCTAGCCAGAGCCCTATGAATCCTGTCAAATCTCAGCAGTTCAGGTTCGAGCTGGGGCGCCAACTCAGAAAACAGATCGGTAAGTACCTTAGCGAAGTCCGTAACCGACTCCGGCAGTCCCCTCAGCCGCAAGTTAGCTCTCCGTGACCTGTTTTCCAGGTCTTCCAGCTTGTATTCCAGGGCCGCCATCTTATCTGCCTGTTCGTCCAAGTCCCGCCGGTCCACATCCACCGCATCCGCCAGTTCATCTATTTTCGCCTCGTTATCCGCTACCCGCTGAGTCAGCTCCTGGATCTGTGACGAGAACGTGGCCACCGCCTGTGAAAGCTCGGCCTTAAACATCTTCTGTATATTGCGGTACAGAGTTGTCGGCGTGAGGTCATCTGGTGGAGGCAGGGCCTCGTCCTCAGAGTTCTCCTCCGACATAATGGAGCTCGCGGCGGCCATCTTGGATTTCGCCCCGGTCCTGAACAGGTCAGGAATAGATTGAGAAAGGCCGTGGGAAAGGTTCTGAAGTTTCCTCCTAGAGGATCGGGAGACACTCATGGTATCCTCGGTGAGCTTGGAGTAGCTGGGGAGCCGTGTTAAGGCGCTGAAAATGGCGGTAAGTGCACAGCCGGCACGGAGCTCACATGAGATGCGACTTCCTCAGTGAGCCGCGCGCATGCGCCTCCCGTTTTTTTGTTTGTTTTTTTGTCGGCAGTTTATATCCCGAGTCAAAAATGGATGGAAATAATATCCATATTTATTTATTTATTTATTTTACTTATTTATTTATTATTATTGGGGGAGATTTTTCAAAACCTGTGTAGAGGAAGAGTGGTGCAGTTTCCCATAGCAACCAATCAGATTGCTTCTTTCATTTTTCACAGGTCTCTTTAAAAATGAAAGAAGCGATCTGATTGGTTGCTATGGGCAACTGCACCGCTCTTCCGCTACACAGTTTTTGATAAATCTCCCCCCATCGTCTATGTAAATAGTATTGAATCGTATCAATGCACAATTCAATCAGTGGAATCATACATCATTCTTTGTAGTAGTAGCAGTCGGAATAGTCTATAAAGATCCAGAAACATAAAAACGGATAAGATTTTTTGGTTTAATAAAATGTGGGATAATTTACCTTTTGACACATGCAATGTTTAGATGCATTCGAATCGTTTTTTTTTTTAGTAAATGATTTTTATAGGATTTTAGGCCATCCATTTCAACAATACATTCGACTGACGCAAAAATTGTGATGTGAATGCGGCCTAAAACAGTGTAGATTACTAGATGCTCCTGATCTTTAGTAAGCCTTTAAATTGTTGATAAGATGTTAAGCGGCGGTGTAACCCATTAAATTTTGCAGAATTCCATTGAAGTTAAAGGGGTACTCCAGTGAAAACCTTTTTTCTTTTAAATCAACTGGTGCCAGAAAGTTAAACATATTTGTAAATTACTTCTATTAAAAAATCTTAATCTTTCCCGTACTTATTAACTGCTGAATGCTACAGAGGAAATTCCTTTCCTTTTGGAACATTGATGACATCACGAGCACAGTGCTCTCTGCTGACATCTCTGTCCATTTTAGCAACCATGCATAGCAGATGTATGCTAAGGGCAGCATGGTAGCTCAGTGGTTAGCACTGCTGCCTTGCAGTGCTGGGGACTTGGGTTCAAATCCCACTAAGGACAACAATAAATAAAGCGTTATTATTATAATAACATCAGCAGAGAGAACTGTGCTCGTGATGTCATCAGAGAGCATTCCAAAAAGAAAAGAATTTCCTCTGTAGTATTCAGCAGCTAATAAGTACAGGAAGGATTAAGATTTTTTAATAGAAGTAGTTTACAAATCTGTTTAACTTTCCGTAGCCAGTTGATTTAAAAAAAAAAAGAAAAAAATCTGTGCTTTGAAAGCATGGAAATTTCGCTCAAATTCTGCTCAAATTCCACAAAACTGCAAAAAAATCTGCAGTCTGCTTTTCTGAGCTGAATTTGAGCAGAATAGAAATCCAGCTGTGTAAATTTTTCCCTACAACTTAAAGGGGTATTCCAGGCAAAAACTTTTTTTTATATATATCAACTGGCTCCGGAAAGTTAAACAGATTTGTAAATTACTTCTATTAAAAAATCTTAATCCTTCCAATAGTTATTAGCTTCTGAAGTTGAGTTGCTGTTTTCTGTCTAACTGCTTTCTGATGACTCACGTCCCGGGAGCTGTCCAGCTCCTATGGGGATATGGGGATATCATGCAAGGGATATTCTCCCATCATGCACACCTCCCGGGACATGACATCATCATTGAGCAGTTAGACAGAAAACTTCAGAAGCTAATTACTATTTACTAATTACTATTTTTTAATAGAAGTAATTTACAAATCTGTTTAACTTTCCGGAGCCAGTTGATATATAAAAAAAAGTTTTTGCCTGGAATACCCCTTTAAAATTTTGCATCAAGTTTGACCATTCAGGAGAATCTAAAAAATGTAATTTACATAAGTATATAGTAGAAAAGTCCTGCACTTTAACCTATGAAAGGTGTATCTAAATCAGTGTTTCCCAACCAGGGTGCCTCCAGCTGTTGCAAAACGACAACTTCCAGCATGCCCGGACATCCAAAGGCTGTCCGGGCATGCTGGGAGTTGTCATTTTGCAACAGCTGGAGACACCCTGGTTGGGAAACACTGCATTAGATAGTCAGCCAGTCTCTACGAAATTGGGACATTTATTTGATGTGTATTTCCCTTTAGTATTACGATTTTGAGCCCCATTTGGGATAGGCAGGGAGGTTACAGCATATCTACTATGTTGCTATTTGTAATAAAAAGCTTTTCCTTTAAGTCCTATGTCATTGTGCTATCATTGAGCTGATCTTAACAAAAATATACTGTATTTTAATATCTTACAGGTAACATAAGCAGCAGCAGGAAAAAACTAAGAGGAAAGAGATTCAGACCACGATCCAATTCTACCGAGTGAGTATATCAAGAATTCTTCAGGCCTCGGAGAGTATATACGCGGCTTTGAGTGAACGTCCACCTGTAAACGGCATTTATTTCGTATATCTATAGGGGTACTCCACTGAAAAAAAATATTTTTCAATCAACTGGTGCCAGAAAGTTAAACAGATTTGTAAATTACTTCTATTAAAAAAATCTTAATCCTTCTAGTACTTATAAGCTTCTGTATGCTCCACAGGAAGTTATTTTCTTTTTGATTTTCCTTTATGTCTGACCACTGTGCTCTCTGCTGACACCTCTGTCCATTTTAGGAACTGTAGAAAGCAGGATAGGTTTGCTATAGGGATTTGCTCCTACTCTGGACAGTTCCTAAAATGGACAGAGGTGTCAGCAGAGAGCACTGTAATCAGACAGAAAGGAAATTCAAAAAGAAAAGAACTTCCTCTGTAGTATACAGCAGCTGATAACTACTAGAAGGATTAAGATTTTTAAATAGAAGTAATTTACAAATCTGTTTAACTTTCTGGCACCAGTTGATTTAAAAAAAAAAAAAGTTTTTCAGGGGAGTAGCCCTATAAGGCTTGAAATCCTCAGCCATATACAGAGTTAGATGATAAAATCAATGTTATGTACGGCCACCAGTAGGGGGAGCTTAGCGCCTTACTGCATACAATCTATGCCTTGACCTTAATAATAAACCAGTATGCAGTAAAGCTCCTCCTAGTGGCGGCTTTATACAGCTAGGATTCTTTAATTTAACTTTTATGTCTATGCAGAGGATCTGGAGCTTTGTATGATGAATTAAAACAGATATATTATAGAATAATTAATCACACAATGTAAGACCTGATAATAACTTGGTGTTAAATGATGGACGTTCACTTTAAGGCTTGGTTGTGGCTCTTCAACCATTCCAGACCAACAAATCACACGACATCCTGGCAGCCAAAAGTATTTACATCAGTGTTTCCCAACCAGTGTGCCTCCAGTTGTTGCAAAACTACAACTCCCAGCATGCTTGGCTGTCTGGGCATGCTGGTAGTTGTAGTTTTGCAACAACTGGAGTCATTCTGGTTAGGAAACACCGATTAATATCTTGGCTTAAACTAGTAAAGCTGGGCAACCTAATGAAAAATAAGTCGTTTCATTGCCTTCCATGCTTGCAGATCACTCGACAGTCATCATTCACTGAAGTTTTATGCAATGCGTTAGGGCACACCGGTTGATAAACATAGCATTAGGGCAAATTCCAAGTGACTTGGTTGCAGCCTATCTACAGTCTGCTGCACCATACGCAGAATACAGGTTGTTGTAAATGGCAGCCTGTCATCTTCTGACAGCTTCTTAACACAATGACGGGGAATCTGGTTGCATCTCTCTAAATTGATATATACAGTGTGTGTATGTATATATATATATATATATATATATATATATATATAGGATTTTTTTTTCAGTTGGGACAGAATACATAACTGGTGCATAGAAAGCATATATATATATATATATACCGTATATATATATATATATATATATATATATATATATATATGTATATAGTAATAGATTACTGTTAATAACACTTCACAGTCTATATGCTATCTATTTTTCTATGTACATAACTGTTTTGTATATATATATATATATATATATATATATATATATATATAGCGCCTTTCATATAAGACAGTGTTTCCCAATCAGGGTGCTTTCAGCTGTTGCAAAACTACAACTCCCAGCATGCCCAGGCAGTCGTTGTCTTTCCGGGCATATTTAGGGTTTTATTTTTGCAACAGCTGAAGGCACCCTGGTTGGGAAACACTGTTATTATCAGACTATTGAGTGGAGTGTAAGGCAGAGCATTGAATATATTGGTGATCATATATGTATATCCTTGAACATAATATTTTTTTTTAACCCTAAATATATTAAAAATGTAACCAACATAGGATTTAGGAACAACCCAACACAAATAATTAAAAAAAGCAGGGAATTACTAAATAAAAAGCTCTCACGCCCCCTCCCATAGGCTTGCATTGAGGGGGCGGGGCAGGGTGTGACATCGTGAGGGGGCGGGGCTATGACGTCACAAGCTCCCGGCGCCAGCTCCAGCATTTGGAACAGTTTGTTCCAAATGCTGAGCAGCAGAGTACCCCTTTAATGAATACTTCTTTTCAATTTTTACAAAAGAAAATGAAGGAAAAGGACCTCAGTTAGGGAGGAAGACTAATAGATCTTTTGATGCATGTGTCTTTACAGAGGAAGAGGTTCTAAGTCAGCTGTCTATAGTTAAGGCAAATAAGTCACAGGGGCCTGATGGGATACACCCAAGGTTATTAACAGAGCTTAGCAGTGTTCTATCAAACCACTAAGAAATGTATTTAACCAGTCACTGGTAACAGGAGTCATCCCAGAAGACTGGAAATTAGCATATGGTGTGCTTATTTACAAGAAAGGTAAAAAGAGAGGAATGGGGCAACTACAGGTGAACCTCGGAAAAAAAATTTGAATATTGGGCAAAGTTCATTTATTTCAGTAATGCAACTTAAACGGTGAAACTAATATATGAGAGAGACTCATTGCATGCAAAGCAAGATAGTACAACATCTAAAATCATACAGATTGCATATGTGCAGGTAACTACCTTTTAGTGCTCAGAGATAGTTTCCCCAGCTGGACTATTCTTGACCATGGGTGTAACTAGGGAGATGGGATGGGATGTAACTGGCGGGGCATATGCCTACAAACCACTCTACCTTCTGCAGGGTATTTAGATAGCAGGCTAGGACAGCTAGTTGAATCTTTGCCCTGGGTGTAAGTAAGCCAAACAACCTTTCGCCCTATGCGCTATCATGACCAAGAGGTCATGAAGGTGGCTTCTCTCTCTGGGGCCGCCTCTGATATGCAGTGCAGGTTAGTGCTGAGAGCTGGGAGATGTGTGCAGCCTCACCCAATCACACACTGAATCTCTCTGCTCCCAGAGACGGAACTGGCCGGCAGGTAGAGCAGAGCTGGAGTGACTGACAGAGAATGTAGTATTCATGCTGCAGGGGTAGGGAAGAATATCAAGCAGCCAGAGAAGACAACAGGGGCCACAGGAGCCATGCATATCAGGCAGTATCATTTGCTGAGAACATATCCAGGTAGTGTGGTGGCTTTGGAACTTTCTTTTTGTATATACTTCCCTAAAGCAACTCCTTTAGGATCGTATTCACTGTTGGTAACGGCATAGACTTGTTTATACCACATGATCTGCAACCACATATGATCCACCCACCCCGTGGCACCCAGTTTCATTGGACATTACGTTAGATTTGTTCTTCAAGTTCATTGATATGTAGAAGGGTTTATGAGGTTAGAAAATGATTTTGCTTTGTTTCCACAAATAGCACCACTGTTGTCCACAGGCTGTGTCTGGTACTGCAGATAATGACTTGAATGGGAATAAGCTTCAAGCTATTGAGCATAAGTGGTGCTGTTTCAGAAGCAAAGCAATCTACATTTTTCTGATTTCATATACCTCCTTCAGGGTGTGTTCACACATCACTTAAAGAGTACCTGTCATGATCTTGATTCATTTTTTAATCTTCCCAGTTCACTCCCCCATCATGATAAACCACCCCCTGCCTTGATGTTATTCTGTATCTTCTGCTCAATCTCAGTCAGCTCCAAAGACTGGGAAGGGGCGTTCGCTGGCAGGTGTGACATCATCTGAAGCCATACAGGGGAGAACTTCCTCTGTCACCGCACCCCCCCCCCCCCCCCTTCTCAGCAGCACTGATCTCTACTGTGTGCTCAGCTCTGCCCAACAGCTTGCAAAGGAAGCTGAAATATTCCGCACTATGCACTGAAGGCATCATGACTCTACAATACTACAGATTTGTTGCAGATTTTGACTTAACTATTAAAGTTATTGGGCAAGATCTGCAACAAGTCTGCAGCATCTCTGTTCCCGTGAGGATAATCTTAAGTATATGTTCACACACTGCAGATTTTTTAAAGAATTTCCCAATCAACTACTATAGGAAAGTCAAAATCTGCAGTAAAACCACAACAAATCTGTGACAAATCTGCAGTGTGTGAACATGGGTTTATCGAGGTTTAGTAAAAACATAGCTACTTTTTTTCCAGAAACAGCACCACTCTTGTCCTCGTTCGTTGCAGTTCAGTTCCATTGATGTGACAGGAGTGGAGTTGTAATACCACTCACGACCTGAGCACAGGTGTGGTACTGTTTACTCACTTCTTTGCATCTTAATTTGTACACTTTAGCGTAAATAATTGTATTTTCCCAAGAGGCAATAATTCTTCTTTAATATGATTTCTCCTTGCATGCTGATCGTCCTATATTCATTGCTTGCTTAGGCCTTGTGCACATATATGCAGTGTCTGTCATACTTGCCATGCGGCCTGAAGGCGCCAGATAAAAAAACAAAAACGCAGCATGATGGGTTTTTGGATCTGGTGAATTAGCACCGGATGGCAGATATGTCAGATGGTCCTTAGGTCCGGCACCGTACCCTATTTCAGCCTATGGAGCAACAGATGGGATGCCAGATGCAAAAGTTCTAGCTTGCGCCATTTGGCATTCCCATATGTTCCCATCAGGGACTTTGCCGGATCGCTGGACAAATGTGAACCCAGCCTTTACCTCTCTCCTCCTTTTTGTTCCCCTTTCTTTCTTCCTGTGCTCGTGTTGTATTTTCAGACTGTATATTCTGCTTTCTCTGTTCTTCCTGTTCCTCCTATCACTTTCTGCAGGTATTTTAACCCCTGGTACAAAAAAGAACATTATGTAGCTATATGGGTAGAAGATGTGAATAAAAACACAGACGGACCGTACATTAGGTATTACGGAACGGAAACGCTTTAATTTACGTTGCGAGCAATGTCGCAATATATATTGCTATGGTGGAGCTTGGCATATATACATTCCTACATACAGTATGCATATACGGTTCCTACTGTACATGTATACGCTTGTCTGCTTATGTATATATCTAGTAGTGTGAGTGCATATATATAAACCTTAAAGGAGAAAACAATCCCCTTAAATGAAAAATAAACATAGAGCGGTGGGTTATTTTATGTTTCATTAAAGGAGATGTCCATCCAAACACATGTACTGTATATTGAATGTTTAAGGGGTTGTAGAAACAGCACCACCCTTAAACATGTTGACTGTGTGTGGTATTGCAGGTCATCCCTGTTAAAGTGAATGGGGCTCAGCTGTAATGCCATACACCGTCTATGGACAAGAGTGGCGCTACTTTGGAAATAGAGCGTCATTCTAGCAGATTTACTATAGCAAATTCACTGAAGAACCGGCGTACTGTACATACTTTGAACCACATTTGGATGGACATCACCTACATTTATGCATAAGGTACATGGTGGACAACCATATATACATATATCAGGTGGTCAACGATACTTCAGACGAGGCAAAAAATAACCAGCACTGCATAGTAACAAAGACACAAAAAGTAACATAAATCCTACAGATCCGCATAGGATCCCGGTGGACACCAATCCACACTTAGACTTTTTCGTTTGGGGATGTATTTTTCTTTCAGTAGATGACAATTCATGGAACCATAGGGGAAAAAGTTTATCAAAAAAAAAAAAAAAATAGGAGTAAATGAAGGAGTTGCCCCCTAGTAACCAATCAGATTCCTGCTCTCATTTTTGGAAATACAAAGCAGTGTCCTGATTAGTTGCCATAAGCAGCTCCTCCATGTTTCCTTTGTGTGTTAGTTTTGATAAATTTCCCCATACTTTTTTTATTGTTTTATTTATTTATTTTTTTTGCTTTTTGTGAGTTTGGCTTTGTACTATAGATATGGTGCTCTTATCTATGTCGTGTCACTGAAGCAATTGATAGAGGGTGTAGTGCATGCCACCCCCTTCACCAATAACCAATAACTCTCGGAAGTCGATTCTGAAGGCCACAGACATCTCACGTTAACAGCATGTTCTTCCTGGAGAAGCCATCACCGAATTCACTGCAATGTCTATTTCACTGGTTCGGAAGCATGGCATGAGATATCTGGTAGTACGTCCAGAAATTGAAGTCCTAGATGTAAATTTTTATAACTTACTCTCTACATCGGTGGTCTCCAACATGTTGATCTTCTGCTGGGGTGAAACAGTGGAGAGCCACAGTTTGACCACTTCTTCGCATGGTTGTAGAAGTAGTTAGAACATCTTCTTTCCTGAATGTTCTAGGTTGGACCTGATCTTCCTTAAAAGGGTTATCCAGGCCAAAACTTTTTTTTTTATATATCAACTGGCTCCGGAAAGTTAAACCGATTTGTAAATTAATTCTATTCAAAAATCTTAATCCTTGCAATAGTTATTAGCTTCTGAAGTTGAGTTGTTGTTTTCTGTCTAACTGCTCTCTGATGACTCACGTCCCAGGAGCTGTGCAGTTCCTATGGGGATATTCTCCCATCATGCACAGCTCCCGGGACGTGACATCATCATTGAGCAGTTAGACAGAAAACTTCAGAAGCTAATAATTATTAGAAGGATTAAGATTTTTTAATAGAAGTAATTTACAAATTTTTTTAACTTTCCGGAGCCAGTTGATATATATAAAAAAAAGGTTTTGCCTGGAATACCCCTTTAAACTCTGATTCAAGTCAGTCATACGCATTAGATTACCATGGATTATAACTAAGCGCTCTTCACTGTTATTGTATTGACCATGTGGAATTTCTGACAGGCATTTACTTTTTGCGTGAAAAAAGGACCATAACATAGCAGAAAAGGGATTAAACTTGAAGCTTTATTTAATCCATATCAACGTCAAAATGAACATGCAAGCAGTGTCAAGACATGAACACTGAGGACTTGATGCATTTCGTGGTGAACTACTTAAAGTGTGCCTGTCGTTAACAAGAACCCTTTATATAAGCAGGGCAAGCAGGGCTCTGTGCACTGAGGACAAGCAGGGCTCTATACACTGAGGGCAAGCAGGGCTCTGTACAACGAGGACAAGCAGGGCTCTGTGCACTGAGGACAAGCATCTGTACAATGAGGACAAGCAGGGCTCTGTACACTGAGGACAAGCAGGGCTCTGTACACTGAGGACAAGCAGGGCTCTGTGCACTGAGGACAAGCAGGGCTCTGTGCACTGAGGACAAGCAGGGCTCTGTGCACTGAAGACAAGCAGGGCACTGTACACTGAGGACAAGCAGGGCACTGTACAGTGAGGACAAGCATCTGTACACTTAGGACAAGCAGGGCTCTGTGCACTGAGGACAAGCAGGGCTCTGTGCACTGAGGACAAGCAGGGCTCTGTGCACTGAGGACAAGCAGGGCACTGTACGCTGAGGACAAGCAGGGCTCTGTGCACTGAGGACAAGCAGGGCACTGTACAGTGAGGACAAGCAGGGCTCTGTGCACTGAGGACAAGCATCTGTACACTGAGGACAAGCAGGGCTCTGTGCACTGAGGACAAGCAGGGCTCTGTGCACTGAGGACAAGCAGGGCACTGTACGCTGAGGACAAGCAGGGCTCTGTGCACTGAGGACAAGCAGGGCTCTGTACAACGAGGACAAGCAGGGCTCTGTACAACGAGGACAAGCAGAGCTCTGTACACCGAGGACAAGCAGAGCTCTGTACACTGAGGACAAGCAGGGCAATGTACACTGAGGGCAAGCAGGGCTCTGTACACTGAGGGCAAGCGGGGCTCTGTACACTGAGGACAAGCGGGGCTCTGTGCACTGAGGACAAGCAGGGCTCTGTACACCGAGGACAAGCAGAGCTCTGTACACTGAGGACAAGCAGGGCAATGTACACTGAGGGCAAGCAGGGCTCTGTACACTGAGGGCAAGCGGGGCTCTGTACACTGAGGACAAGCGGGGCTCTGTGCACTGATGACAAGCGGGGCTCTGTGCACTGAGAACAAGCGGGGCTCTGCACTGAGGACAAGCAGGGCTCTGTACTCTGAGAACAAGCAGGGCTCTGTGCACTGAGGACAAGCAAGGCAATGTACACTGAGGACAAGCAGGGCTCTGTACACTGAGGACAAGCAGGGCTCTGTACACTGAGGACAAGCAGAGCTCTGTACACTGAGGACAAGCATCTGTACACTGAGGACAAGCAGGGCAATGTACACTGAGGGCAAGCAGGGCTCTGTACACTGAGGGCAAGCGGGGCTCTGTACACTGAGGACAAGCAGGGCTCTGTGCATTGATGACAAGCAGGGCTCTGTGCACTGAGGACAAGCGGGGCTCTGTGCACTGAGAACAAGCGGGGCTCTGCACTGAGGACAAGCAGGGCTCTGTACACTGAGGACAAGCAGGGCTCTGTGCACTGAGGACAAGCAGGGCAATGTACACTGAGGACAAGCAGGGCAATGTACACTGAGGACAAGCAGGGCTCTGTACACTGAGGACAAGCAGGGCTCTACACTGAGGACAAGCAGGGCACTGCATACTGAGGACAAGCAGGGCACTATACACTAAGGACAAGCATCTGTACACTGAGGACAAGCAGGGCTCTGTGCACTGAGGACAAGCAGGGTTCTGTGCACTGAGGTCAAGCAGGGCTCTGTGCACTGAGGGCAAGCAGGGCTCTGTACACTGAGGGCAAGCGGGGCTCTGTATACTGAGGACAAGCGGGGCTCTGTACACTGAGGACAAGCAGGGCTCTGCACTGAGGACAAGCAGGGCTCTGTGCACTGAGGACAAGCAGGGCAATGTACACTGAGGACAAGCAGGGCAATGTACACTGAGGACAAGCAGGGCTCTGTACACTGAGGACAAGCTGGGCTCTGCACTGAGGACAAGCAGGGCTCTGTACACTGAGGACAAGCAGGGCTCTGTATACTGAGGACAAGCAGGGCTCTGTGCACTGAGGACAAGCAGGGCTCTGTGCACTGAGGACAAGCAGGACTCTGTGCACTGAGGACAAGCAGGGCTCTGTACACTGAGGACAAGCAGGGCACTGTATACTGAGGACAAGCAGGGCACTGTACACTGAGGACAAGCATCTGTACACTGAGGACAAGCATCTGTACACTGAGGACAAGCAGGGCTCTGTGCACTGAGGACAAGCAGGGCTCTGTGCACTGAGGACAAGCAGGGCACTGTACACTGAGGACAAGCAGGGCACTGTACACTGAGGACAAGCAGGGCACTGTACACTGAAGAAAAGCAGGGCTCTGTGCACTGAGGACAAGCAGGGCTCTGTACAACGAGGACAATCAGGGCTCTGTATACTGAGGCAAGCAGGGCTCTGTGCACTGAGGACAAGCATCTGTACACTGAGGACAAGCAGGGTTCTGTGGACTGAGGTCAAGCAGGGCTCTGTGCACTGAGGACAAGCAGGGCACTGTACACTGAGGACAAGCAGGGCACTGTACACTGAGGAAAAGCAGGGCTCTGTGCACTGAGGACAAGCAGGGCTCTGTACAACGAGGACAATCGGGGCTCTGTATACTGAGGGCAAGCAGGGCTCTGTGCACTGAGGACAAGCGGGGCTCCGTGCACTGAGGACAAGCGGGGCTCCGTGCACTGAGGACAAGCGGGGCTCCGTGCACTGAGGACAAGCCGGGCTCTGTGCACTGGGGACAAGCGGGGCTCCGTGCACTGGGGACAAGCGGGGCTCCGTGCACTGAGGACAAGCCGGGTTCTGTGCACTGAGGACAAGCGGGGCTCTGTGCACTGAGGACAAGCGGGGCTCCGTACACTGAGGACAAGCGGGGCTCAGTGCACAGAGAACAAGCGGGGCTCTGTGCACTGAGGACAAGCGGGGCTCTGTACACCGAGGACAAGCAGGGCTCTGTGCACTGAGGACAAGCGGGGCTCTGTATACTGAAGAAAAGCAGGGCTCTGTGCACCGGGGACAAGCAGGGCTCTGTACACCAAGGACAAGCAGGGCTCTGTACACCGGGGACAAGCAGGGCTCTGTACACCGAGGACAAGCAGGGCTCTGTACACCAAGGACAAGCAGGGCTCTGTATACTGAGGACAAGCGGGGCTCTGTGCACTGAGGACAAGCGGGGCTCCGTGCACTGAGGACAAGCGGGGCTCCGTGCACTGAGGACAAGCGGGGCTCCGTGCACTGAGGACAAGCGGGGCTCCGTGCACTGAGGACAAGCCGGGCTCCGCGCACTGAGGACAAGCCGGGCTCCGTGCACTGAGGACAAGCGGGGCTCCGTGCACTGAGGACAAGCGGGGCTCTGTGCACTGAGGACAAGCGGGGCTCTGTGCACTGAGGACAAGCGGGGCTCTGTGCACTGAGGACAAGCGGGGCTCCGTACACTGAGGACAAGCGGGGCTCCGTGCACTGAGGACAAGCGGGGCTCCGTGCACGGAGGACAAGCGGGGCTCCGTGCACGGAGGACAAGCGGGGCTCTGTACATTGAGGACAAGTGGGGCTCCGTGCACTGAGGACAAGCCGGGCTCCGTATACTGAGGACAAGCGGGGATCCGTACACTGAGGACAAGCGGGGCTCCGTGCACAGAGGACAAGCGGGGCTCCGTGCAATGAGGACAAGCGGGGCTCCGTGCACGGAGGACAAGCAGGGCTCCGTACATTGAGGACAAGCATGGCTCTGTACACTGAAGAAAAGCAGGGCTCTGTGCACCGGGGACAAGCAGGGCTCTGTACACCGAGGACAAGCAGGGCTCTGTACACCAAGGACAAGCGGGGCTCTGTGCACTGAGGACAAGAGGGGCTCTGTGCACTGAGGACAAGCGGGGCTCTGTGCACTGAGGACAAGCGGGGCTCCGTACACTGAGGACAAGCGGGGCTCCGTGCACTGAGGACAAGCGGGGCTCCGTGCACTGAGGACAAGCGGGGCTCCGTGCACTGAGGACAAGCGGGGCTCCGTGCACGGAGGACAAGCGGGGCTCCGTGCACGGAGGACAAGCGGGGCTCCGTGCATTGAGGACAAGCGGGGCTCTGTACATTGAGGACAAGTGGGGCTCCGTGCACTGAGGACAAGCCGGGCTCCGTATACTGAGGACAAGCGGGGATCCGTACACTGAGGACAAGCGGGGCTCCGTGCACAGAGGACAAGCGGGGCTCCGTGCACAGAGGACAAGCGGGGCTCCGTGCACGGAGGACAAGCGGGGCTCCGTACATTGAGGACAAGCATGGCTCTGTACACTGAAGAAAAGCAGGGCTCTGTGCACCGGGGACAAGCAGGACTCTGTACACCGAGGACAAGCAGGGCTCTGTACACCGAGGACAAGCAGGGCTCTGTGTACTGAGGACAAGCAGGGCTCTGTGTACTGAGGACAAGCGGGGCTCTGTGCACTGAGGACAAGCGGGGCTCTGTGCACTGAGGACAAGCGGGGCTCCGTGCACTGAGGACAAGCGGGGCTCCGTGCACTGAGGACAAGCGGGGCTCTGTGCACTGAGGACAAGCGGGGCTCTGTGCACTGAGGACAAGCGGGGCTCCGTGCACTGAGGACAAGCGGGGCTCCGTGCACTGAGGACAAGCGGGGCTCCGTGCACTGAGGACAAGCGGGGCTCTGTGCACTGAGGACAAGCGGGGCTCTGTGCACTGAGGACAAGCGGGGCTCTGTGCACTGAGGACAAGCGGGGCTCTGTGCACTGAGGACAAGCGGGGCTCTGTGCACTGAGGACAAGCGGGGCTCTGTGCACTGAGGACAAGCGGGGCTCTGTGCACTGAGGACAAGCGGGGCTCTGTGCACTGAGGACAAGCGGGGCTCTGTGCACTGAGGACAAGCGGGGCTCCGTGCATTGAGGACAAGCGGGGCTCTGTGCACTGAGGACAAGCGGGGCTCTGTGCACTGAGGACAAGCCGGGCTCCGTATACTGAGGACAAGCGGGGATCCGTACACTGAGGACAAGCGGGGTTCCGTGCACAGAGGACAAGCCGGGCTCCGTATACTGAGGACAAGCGGGGATCCGTACACTGAGGACAAGCGGGGCTCCGTGCACAGAGGACAAGCATGGCTCTGTACACTGAAGAAAAGCAGGGCTCTGTGCACCGGGGACAAGCAGGGCTCTGTACACCGAGGACAAGCAGGGCTCTGTACACCGAGGACAAGCGGGGCTCTGTGCACTGAGGACAAGCGGGGCTCCGTGCACTGAGGACAAGCGGGGCTTCGTGCACTGAGGACAAGCGGGGCTCCGTGCACTGAGGACAAGCCGGGCTCTGTGCACTGAGGACAAGCCGGGCTCTGTGCACTGAGGACAAGCGGGGCTCCGTGCACTGAGGACAAGCGGGGCTCCGTGCACTGAGGACAAGCGGGGCTCCGTGCACTGAGGACAAGCGGGGCTCCGTGCACTGAGGACAAGCCGGGCTCTGTGCACTGAGGACAAGCGGGGCTCTGTGCACTGAGGACAAGCGGGGCTCCGTACACTGAGGACAAGCGGGGCTCAGTGCACAGAGGACAAGCGGGGCTCAGTGCACAGAGGACAAGCGGGGCTCTGTGCACTGACAAGCGGGGCTCTGTGCACTGAGGACAAGCAGGGCTCTGTGCACTGAGGACAAGCAGGGCTCTGTGCACTGAGGACAAGCGGGGCTCTGTGCACTGAGGACAAGCGGGGCTCTGTGCACGGAGGACAAGCGGGGCTCCGTGCACTGAGGACAAGCGGAGCTCCGTGCACTGAGGACAAGCGGGGCTCCGTGCACGGAGGACAAGCAGGGCTCCGTACATTGAGGACAAGCATGGCTCTGTACACTGAAGAAAAGCAGGGCTCTGTGCACCGGGGACAAGCAGGGCTCTGTACACCGAGGACAAGCAGGGCTCTGTACACCGAGGACAAGCAGGGCTCTGTGTACTGAGGACAAGCGGGGCTCTGTGCACTGAGGACAAGCGGGGCTCTGTGCACTGAGGACAAGCGGGGCTCCGTGCACTGAGGACAAGCGGGGCTCCGTGCACTGAGGACAAGCGGGGCTCCGTGCACTGAGGACAAGCGGGGCTCTGTGCACTGAGGACAAGCGGGGCTCTGTGCACTGAGGACAAGCGGGGCTCTGTGCACTGAGGACAAGCGGGGCTCTGTGCACTGAGGACAAGCGGGGCTCTGTGCACTGAGGACAAGCGGGGCTCTGTGCACTGAGGACAAGCATGGCTCTGTACACTGAAGAAAAGCAGGGCTCTGTGCACCGGGGACAAGCAGGGCTCTGTACACCGAGGACAAGCAGGGCTCTGTACACCAAGGACAAGCAGGGCTCTGTGTACTGAGGACAAGCGGGGCTCTGTGCACTGAGGACAAGCGGGGCTCTGTGCACTGAGGACAAGCGGGGCTCCGTGCACTGAGGACAAGCGGGGCTCCGTGCACTGAGGACAAGCGGGGTTCCGTGCACAGAGGACAAGCCGGGCTCCGTATACTGAGGACAAGCGGGGATCCGTACACTGAGGACAAGCGGGGCTCCGTGCACAGAGGACAAGCATGGCTCTGTACACTGAAGAAAAGCAGGGCTCTGTGCACCGGGGACAAGCAGGGCTCTGTACACCGAGGACAAGCAGGGCTCTGTACACCGAGGACAAGCGGGGCTCTGTGCACTGAGGACAAGCGGGGCTCCGTGCACTGAGGACAAGCGGGGCTCCGTGCACTGAGGACAAGCGGGGCTCCGTGCACTGAGGACAAGCCGGGCTCTGTGCACTGAGGACAAGCCGGGCTCTGTGCACTGAGGACAAGCGGGGCTCCGTGCACTGAGGACAAGCGGGGCTCCGTGCACTGAGGACAAGCGGGGCTCCGTGCACTGAGGACAAGCGGGGCTCCGTGCACTGAGGACAAGCCGGGCTCTGTGCACTGAGGACAAGCGGGGCTCTGTGCACTGAGGACAAGCGGGGCTCCGTACACTGAGGACAAGCGGGGCTCAGTGCACAGAGGACAAGCGGGGCTCTGTGCACTGAGGACAAGCGGGGCTCTGTGCACTGAGGACAAGCATGGCTCTGTGCACTGAGGACAAGCAGGGCTCTGTGCACTGAGGACAAGCAGGGCTCTGTGCACTGAGGACAAGCGGGGCTCTGTGCACTGAGGACAAGCGGGGCTCCGTACACTGAGGACAAGCGGGGCTCAGTGCACAGAGGACAAGCGGGGCTCTGTGCACTGAGGACAAGCGGGGCTCTGTGCACTGAGGACAAGCATGGCTCTGTGCACTGAGGACAAGCAGGGCTCTGTGCACTGAGGACAAGCAGGGCTCTGTGCACTGAGGACAAGCGGGGCTCTGTGCACTGAGGACAAGCGGGGCTCTGTGCACGGAGGACAAGCGGGGCTCCGTGCACTGAGGACAAGCGGAGCTCCGTGCACTGAGGACAAGCGGGGCTCCGTGCACGGAGGACAAGCAGGGCTCCGTACATTGAGGACAAGCATGGCTCTGTACACTGAAGAAAAGCAGGGCTCTGTGCACCGGGGACAAGCAGGGCTCTGTACACCGAGGACAAGCAGGGCTCTGTACACCGAGGACAAGCAGGGCTCTGTGTACTGAGGACAAGCGGGGCTCTGTGCACTGAGGACAAGCGGGGCTCTGTGCACTGAGGACAAGCGGGGCTCCGTGCACTGAGGACAAGCGGGGCTCTGTGCACTGAGGACAAGCGGGGCTCTGTGCACTGAGGACAAGCGGGGCTCTGTGCACTGAGGACAAGCGGGGCTCTGTGCACTGAGGACAAGCGGGGCTCTGTGCACTGAGGACAAGCGGGGCTCTGTGCACTGAGGACAAGCGGGGCTCTGTGCACTGAGGACAAGCGGGGCTCTGTGCACTGAGGACAAGCGGGGCTCTGTGCACTGAGGACAAGCCGAGCTCCGTCCACTGAGGACAAGCGGGGCTCCGTCCACTGAGGACAAGCGGGGCTCCGTCCACTGAGGACAAGCGGGGCTCCGTCCACTGAGGACAAGCGGGGCTCCGTCCACTGAGGACAAGCGGGGCTCCGTGCACGGAGGACAAGCGGGGCTCCGTGCATTGAGGACAAGCGGGGCTCCGTACATTGAGGACAAGTGGGGCTCTGTGCACTGAGGACAAGTGGGGCTCTGTGCACTGAGGACAAGCCGGGCTCTGTATACTGAGGACAAGCGGGGATCCGTACACTGAGGACAAGCGGGGCTCTGTGCACTGAGGACAAGCAGGGCTCTGTGCACTGAGGACAAGCGGGGCTCTGTGCACGGAGGACAAGCGGGGCTCCGTGCACTGAGGACAAGCGGAGCTCCGTGCACTGAGGACAAGCGGGGCTCCGTGCACGGAGGACAAGCAGGGCTCCGTACATTGAGGACAAGCATGGCTCTGTACACTGAAGAAAAGCAGGGCTCTGTGCACCGGGGACAAGCAGGGCTCTGTACACCGAGGACAAGCAGGGCTCTGTACACCGAGGACAAGCAGGGCTCTGTGTACTGAGGACAAGCGGGGCTCTGTGCACTGAGGACAAGCGGGGCTCTGTGCACTGAGGACAAGCGGGGCTCCGTGCACTGAGGACAAGCGGGGCTCCGTGCACTGAGGACAAGCGGGGCTCTGTGCACTGAGGACAAGCGGGGCTCTGTGCACTGAGGACAAGCGGGGCTCTGTGCACTGAGGACAAGCGGGGCTCTATGCACTGAGGACAAGCGGGGCTCTGTGCACTGAGGACAAGCGGGGCTCTGTGCACTGAGGACAAGCGGGGCTCTGTGCACTGAGGACAAGCCGAGCTCCGTCCACTGAGGACAAGCGGGGCTCCGTCCACTGAGGACAAGCGGGGCTCCGTCCACTGAGGACAAGCGGGGCTCCGTCCACTGAGGACAAGCGGGGCTCCGTCCACTGAGGACAAGCGGGGCTCCGTGCACGGAGGACAAGCGGGGCTCCGTGCATTGAGGACAAGCGGGGCTCTGTACATTGAGGACAAGTGGGGCTCTGTGCACTGAGGACAAGCCGGGCTCTGTATACTGAGGACAAGCGGGGATCCGTACACTGAGGACAAGCGGGGCTCCGTGCACAGAGGACAAGCGGGGCTCCGTGCACTGAGGACAAGCGGGGCTCCGTGCACGGAGGACAAGCGGGGCTCCGTACATTGAGGACAAGCATTGCTCTGTACACTGAAGAAAAGCAGGGCTCTGTGCACCGGGGACAAGCAGGGCTCTGTACACCGAGGACAAGCAGGGCTCTGTACACCGAGGACAAGCAGGGCTCTGTATACTGAGGACAAGCAGGGCTCTGTGCACTGAGGACAAGCATGGCTCTGTGGACTGAGGTCAAGCAGGGCTCTGTACACTGAGGCTCCATGACATGCTCCAAGATCGTATGTCAGGATGATTGACAAGCTAGGAGCCTGCACAGAGCCCTGCTTGTCCTCACAGAGACACACAGGCAATAGCTGTAGGGACAGCATTTTTTCACCCCCCAAAAAATATACAAATTTTTTAATCATTTTTTAATAATTACAAATATACACATAATAGTATTATCTACATTATTTAAAAAGTTTTTGATAATGACAGGTACACTTTAATCATAAGTATTATGATTAAGTTGTTCGCCACAAAACAAGTCATGTCCTTTGTGTTCCTGTGTTTGAGACTACGTGTATGTTCATTTGGACTTTTATATGGATTTAATAAATCTTCAACTTTTCCGACACCCTTGGATTCCTGGATCCCTTTTCTGCTATTGTTTGCAGCCGCCACACTTGTGGAATATCCGTGCACTCCTAGACTCCTATCTTCCGATGGTGAGCCAATTTGCCTTTGCCTATAGAAGGACCATAAAGGACTACAAGGAAATGTTCTTTGGAGGTTGGCTGATTGACCAGTTGTCTTAGGGTATGTTCCCATCTAATTGGACATTATGTTTGTGGTAGACATTGACAGAATGATATGCCCGCGTATATTATGCCTTACCCATGCCAAATACATTAATTTCATTGGACCAAATGTATTCTAATAGTTTCTTCCATCCATTTCTAAGCATATGTAAAGTTTTTTGCGGGACTCAAAAATGTGGCCACTTGTGCTTTTGAGTCCAATATATGTGAAATGGACCAAACGTAGTCACTAGTAGATGACATTCGATCCATTGAAATTAATGGATTCCCATGGGTACGAGCCGGTATACAACCCCAACCTGGAATTTGTGCAGGTCAATATCTACTTTTTGAGGAAGGCTAGTATAAAGGAGGTGACACGTATAAACTATACATCTATCAGGGCCACCTGTACATACAGTAGTACTCCCTTTTAGGTCAAAAGTTTCCTTTTAGCAGTATTTCCCAACCAAGGTGTCTCCAGCTGTTGCAAAACTACTCAGCATGCCCGGACAGCCAAAGGTTGTGTGCATAGTGTGCAGCAGAATTCCATTGAAAACTAGGGAACACTGCTGCAACAGAATTTCCAAACTCAATTTTTCTGCTGGATTCCGCTCTGAAATTCCACCATGTGAACATAGCCTAAGAGTCTGTGGTCAAGTCAGCAGAAACATGAGTATTTTTCCCCCCATTGTCCTCAGTTCCACACTTATGTAGTTGAAATTAAAGACGTTATCCATGATTATAATAAAAGCAGCTGCTTTCTTTCAGAAACAGCGCCACTCTTGTCCTCAGGTTGTGTGTGTTATTGCAGCTTAGTTCCATTAAAGTTATTGGAGCTTTAAAGGGATACTCCACTCCCCAGCGTTCGGAACATTTAGTTCCGAATGCTGGGTGCAGGCTTTGGGGGTCGTCATGCCCCCTCGTGACGTCACGCCCCCACCCCCTCAATGCAAGTCAATGGGAGGGGGCGTGATGGTCATCACGCCCCCTCCCATAGACATGTATTGAGGGGGCGGGACGTGACATCATGAAAGGGGCGTGGTGACCCCTGAAGTCCGCTCCCCAGCAGCTGGGGAGTGGAGTACCCCTTTAATAACGCACACAACCTGAGGACACGAGTGGTGCTGATATTTTTTCCTGGATAATTCCTTTAATGGACATGCTTTAAATCGAGGTGACCTTCGTGTGACTAAAGAATGTAGACGGAACATCAGTTATTGCCTGTGTACCCTATATTATAGATTGTAACTGTTCCCCTAGAAATCACTCCCTTTCACATCACTGGTCAGGGCAAAGCTGTTTTGGAAAGGTCATTGTCATTTCACGTTTCTCAATTTGCACCATTAATCAGATTTGTTTCTAAAACAAAAAGGACATTGAGTTGATAACTTACTTAAAGCGTACCTATCGTTATAAAAACCATCAACATTTATCTTTAAGCTCCTGTAGTTGTATATTAGATGTATGTTGGGTCTCCTCTATTGCTGGTAGAGTAGACAGACTCTTCCCGGTGTCCTGTCAGAGCTCTGCTGTGCGCTCTAGGCCAATCTGATCTCTCCCTCTGCTACACCCCCCTCCCTCCTTTCCATCTTCCTATCATGCTGTTTCATTGAAAGCTGCAGCTGCATCCCCCCTCTTCCCTGTTTTCTATTTACTGTTTTACACTAGATGGATTTTTTGGTGACTGAGAAGGTTTCTGAACAGAGAGCCTGCAGACATGGAGAGAGACTACAGGCTGTCGGAAGGTGAGAAAGGTGTCACTTTCTCTAATAAGCTATATTACAAACTCAAATGTATTCAATCTATGGAAACAGAAAACATATAAATATATATAAGGATAGGTACGCTTTAAAGTGTGGTTACCTCTGGTAAAAATTCTTTACATTGTCCTTAATCCCAGTAAAAGCTGTAGGGTGGTTCATACTCATAGACAGCAGTCTGTACACTGATGGCTCATTTTTGTATATCCCTTAAAGCTTGTATTTCCCCACATAGCGCTGTTTGTTGAGTTGGTGTCACTCCCAAAATTTAACTGGGTTATACCAATTTGGAAAGTTATCCCCTATCGACAGGATGGGAGAATAACAAGTTGATTGGTGAGAGGTCCGAGCACTAGGACCACTACTGATCACGAGAACTGAGGAAAATTGGAACATGATGCACAGCCAATGATTCATTCTCTATGGGGCTTTCCAACATTGCCAAGCTCGGCACTTATGAGGTAAGAACAGCTTCAGCAGAGGTAGGCATGACAAAGCGGCCTGTGAACCAGGAAATGCGCTGCATGCTGGTCCCACTTTTATCCTGGTTTGATCCATTCGACACCTGTCACCCCGCCTACCTCTGCTGAAGCTGTTCTTACCTCGTATCCATCTGTCTGGGCAGGAGGGCTGCAGAAGGATTTTATTATTTCCATACTCTTTTCCATTGTTGTGTATGGTGTGCACAACCATCGAGGGTAAGCGCAAACTATTCCCTAGCCATTCCCCCTTGTATATCGTACACTGCTCCTTCCATTTATTTTAGAGCTCAACAATTGGCAATGTCCACAAGCCCCATAGAGAATAAATGGAGAGCTGGAGTGCTCCATTCATTAAGCTGATAATCTGTGAGTTGGGAAAACCCCTATGGACATAGGTCCAGATTTACTAAGATTGTCAGGTTTTAGAGATCCTTGTTTCGGGTTTTGCTTCACATTCTGTCAGATTAACTAACAGTCTGTTAGTTGTTTAGTGCATTTGGTTGGTTTTGAGGTCTCTCTCTGTGTTCAGTTGCGACATTATTGGATAATGGCTTCACGTACTAAAGTGTTTACGAGTTGATTAGGACAAGTTTTGTGCCAAAGTTCTGGCACATGACTATTGCACCAGAATCTGCACCTAAAAAAAATCCCCAACCTGACCTCCAACACCGTCCACAATCTCAAGAAATCCTGAAACGGGAGCGTGGCTACACAAAATCTCCAAATCACAATCTATTTACTAACAAATTCACCTTAAAAAGTGTGAAAAAGACAAACATAGAAGGTGGTGAGAAAACAAGCATTTATGTGTGAAAAGTTTATTTAGATAGGTCTTACATTTTGGATGGATTAATAAATGCAAAACAAATTTGTAACTTTTTTTTGTATTTTTAAATATCATTTAGAAATTAAACCATTTTCTCATTTCATTATTTTATTAATGTAAAAGTAATCTCTGCTCTTTATTATTATATTTTTCCCTATTCTGAAATGTTAGTTATATAGTACTCTTGTTATACCCCTGGCCACAGGTATGAACAGCCGTCTTCAGCTTGACCTACTTTCTATGGTGTCTTAATAGGGCCCTTCGCTCCTAGACATCTTATGTCTGATCGTGGGGGTCCTGCCACTGGGCTGCGGCACCCCAGTCATCTGTTGCGCGGAGCGAACTTCGCTCCATGCCGAATGATTGGCGTTACGGGGTCAGAGGCTCATGACGTCACGGTCATGCCCCCTTTGTGATGTTACAACCACGCCCCCTCAAGCCATGCCCCCTCCCATAGACTTGCATTGAGGGTGCTTGACTGTGACGTCACAAGCCTCCGGCACTGCACCCGATGCTCTAAACGAATGCCGGGTGCAGCAGGGAGATTACAGGGGCCCCAGTGGTAGGACCCCTGTAATCAGACATCTTATCCCCTATCCTTTGGATAGGGGATAAGATGTCAAGTGGCGGAGTACCCCTTTAAGCTGTGGCACCCCCTCTCGCTCGTTATTTTTTCACTTTAATTCACTGCGTTATGTTTTTGCAGACAATACCAGGTGGTCAATGATATTTTAGCCTGGATCAGGAGTGGGAAATACTAGTTGTGTTGTTAGGTGATATCTGGAGATGAGAACTCAGCTCATGTGGCATTGAGGACACTGCAGCAGTGTTTTTTGCATGGCGGCGCACCATATTAGTCATATTAGCCACAGTTTGTTACTTGCATCTGCTCCACATCCATGGTTTCCCCATTCATGACCGTGCTGCTCCTTTTCTCTGCCCTTCTTTGTGCTAGCGTATATAATCGTTGAGATTGTTAGACCATGAACATCTCATAGTCCTACTTTTTAACTAGAATTGAATGAGCCTAGAGCCCTTATTTTATCCCAATTTCAGGGGGGTCGTGGCTCACTGAACTTTCGAACATTGTCAGGTTCGGCTCGTGCAAAACTGGCATTGCCAGGGCTGAGCATCTTACAGCCATGAGTGCAACTTTGCCCAACAAGGAAGAAGTTAATTAGCTCTGCTAAGCGGCATTAGTTAACTAGATGGCTGTATTATGTATCCCCCAATGCTGGTCTACTGTAACAAAAGAGGTAAGTTGCCATGTGCAGCACAATCCAAACACTTTCCGAAAGTTTGGCAAGCCGAACTTTCAGAAAGCTCGCTCAACTCTACTTTTATCCACCCCATTAGATATCCCATCCCCAGGGGGTGACAAGAATGGGCAGGAAGACCCAGAAATTGACAGTAAGGTTGGGAATCACTGGCCTACCGTGAAACTGCATGTTATCAGGGATGTGCAGATCTCCCAGACTAAATATCACTGTCAAATTTGTTTCACATCCAGATCCTGATTTAGATGTGGAAGTGCCCTGATTGCCCATGCAGTGTATGTACTTGTACTCTGTCAGAAGTAGGAGTCCCTGCTCCTGTAAAGTACAATGAGCAGCACATGTAGTGAGTTAAAGAAGTCATGCATACTTATCTCCAGGCTGATTCCTGTACAGGAGCAGGGACTCCTGTAAAAAGTAGGAGTCCCTGCTCCTGTTGTGTACACTAAGCGCTTGACCCAGCGAATGTAGTGAGTGAAAGTTACAATGCATACTTATCTCCAGGTGGGTCACTGTACGGAAGCAGGGACTCCTGTGAATAGTAGGAGTCCCTGCTCCTGTACTGTACACTGAGCAACATATGTAGTGAGTAAAAGCAGCAGAGTATACTTATCTCAAGGCTGATCACTGTACAGGATCAGGGACTCGTGTTAAAAGTAGGAGTCCCTGCTCCTGTAGAGTACACTAAGCGCTGACCAAGAAAATGTAGTAAGTCAAAGTTACAATGCATACTTATCCCCAGGCTGATCACTGTACAGGAGCAGGCACTTAGTTTTCTCTACAGGAACAGCGACTCCTACTTTTAACAGGAGTCCCTGCTCCTGTAGAGTACACTAAGTGCTTTATCCAGCGAATGTAGTGAGTGAAAGCTACAATGTATACTTATTTCCAGGCTGGTCACTGTTCGGGAGCAGGGGCTCCTGTAAAAAGTAGGAGTCCCTTCTCCTGCAGAAAACACTAAGTGCCTCACCCAGCGAATTTAGTAAGTGAAAGTTATCCATACAATGCATATTCATCTCTAGGCAGTGTAAAGGAGCAGGGACAAAACAAATCGATTGGTGTCAAAATAGATGCATGTTGTGCTGCATGAGCTAAGATAAGCAGCTTTAACACTGACAATAAAAAGAAAGCTGTAGCCCAGTGCTTCCCAACCAGGGTGCCTCCAGCTGTTCCAAAACTACAACTCCCAGGTCCGGGCCTGCTGGGAGTTGTAGTTTTGCAACAGCTGGAGGCACCCTGGTTGGAACGCACTGTTGTAGACAGTTGGCACAGAGCAGTGTCCGTAGACAGGGTTATTCTGGACAATTTCCTTTGCCTCTTTGGTAATCCATATCCTCACATTCCGTACCAGCCAATATCGCTGAATACAAGATATATTTTTTTTCCTTAAATTTTTTGTTGACGTTGCAGAAAGATCTCATGTTACTGGTTCTGCGAGGTATCACATCCGTCACCGCCTCAACCATAACGCCATAATACAACAGAACACGTCATATGCAGGGTTAATGGTGCACAGATTAATTTAAAAAAAAATCTGCTGTAACCATTAACAACCAATCAGAGGCCTGCTTCTTAATTCTGTCGGAAAATCCAACCTATTGAATGAAGATCATATCATCACTTCCTGTACATTTATGGGATTATCCACATTTAGACGACTCCATTATACTGCAGGGTATTGGAGAATTTTATGAGGAAGCCAGAAACCAAAACCGAAACAAGTTGGATCAAAAATGGCTATATAATATAAAGGACAATGGAGTCATCTGAACGGTGGGGTCCCTATAAATGTCACCCTGTATGGTAATGCTGTAATGTCCCTGCTTTATTGTGTGCTTATCCTAACAGAACGCTGTCACCTGCCAAGTCTCCATCCTCATCTACAGGATCCATTGCTTCTAGCAGAAAATACCCGTACCCGATGCCGCCTCTTCCCGATGAGGAGAAGAAACCAAGCAGACAGAGTGCACGGGTAGGCACCTTGTAGCCGTTCTAGTAGAGTAGGGCTGCCATAGTCTATGGGGGTCCCTAATAAAACACTGATCGCCACTGTACATCATTGTATCACTCCAGACGATGTACAGTGAAGGAAAAAATTATTTGACCCCCTGCTTATTTTGTACATTTTCCCCTTGATGAAGAAATGATCAGTCTATAATTTTAATGGTAGGTTTATTTGAACAGTGAGAGACAGAATAACAACAAAAAAATCCAGAAAAACACATTTCAAATAACTTATGAATTGATTTGCATTTTACTCAGCAAACTATCTGGCTCCCAGGTGTCTTTATACAGGCAAGCTGAGCTGAGATTAGGAGCACTCTTTTGAAGGGAGTGCTCCCATTCTCAGCTTGTTACCTGTATAAAAGACACCTGTCCACAGAAGCAGTCAATCAGCTTCAAACAATCGGTTACACAATATGTGGTGAAGGACTGAAGGTCCTCCTGCTCAAGAAAACATATGTACAGGCCTGTCTGAAGTTTGCCAGTAAACATCTGAATCAGACGGGTCTGTACATGAGCTTTCTTGAGCAGGGAGACCTTGTGGGTGCTGCAGGATTTCAGTCCTTCACAACATAGTGTGTCACCAATCATTTTCTTTGTAACTATGGCCCCAGATGCCTTTAGATCACTGCCAAGATCCTCCCGTGTAGTTTTGGGCTGATTCCTCACCGTTCCCATGATCACCAAAACTCCACAGTGTGAGATCTTACATGGAGCCCCCGACCTAGGGAGATTGACAGGTATTTTATATTTTATTCCATTTGTGAATAATCGCACCAACTGTTGTAAACTTCTCACCAAGCTGCTTGGCGATGGTCTTGTAGCCCATTCCAGCCTTGTGTAAGTCTACCATCTTGTCCCTGACATACTTGGACAACTCTCTGGTCTTGGCCATGGTGGAGAGATTCTGAATCTGATTGATTTCTTCTGTAGACATGTGTCTTTTATACAGGTAAAAAAGGCTGAGATTCAGAGCACTCCCTACCCAATAGGAGGGATTTCCTACCTAATGGGGGATTCAACATAATAGAAATGCCTACTTTTTTCTGGAGGCTTCTACCTAATAGGGGGTATTCCCTACTTACCTGTCTTTTGGGGGCTTTTTACCCAATAGGGGGATTTACTACCTAAATTCTAGGGGCATATCTTAAAGGGAATCTGTCATCAGTGTCACCCACACTAACCTATTGGTACAGGTGTGTAGTGTGGTGACAGTGATGATAGCGATACTTACCTAGCCCCAATCCGTTGTCC
Organism: Hyla sarda; assembly: GCF_029499605.1. Taxonomy (NCBI): domain Eukaryota; kingdom Metazoa; phylum Chordata; class Amphibia; order Anura; family Hylidae; genus Hyla; species Hyla sarda. Next base: position 31,108,972 of record NC_079193.1, read on the forward strand.
TGTTCATCTGTTATCTTCCTTATTCCGGCGGCAGGAATGGTGCCGGGCAAAAGCACGCTGACGTCACCACTACTGCTTCTCTGCTGGGCCCTGTTGTGATAATAAGCAAGATACCAGGTGAATTGGGCCATGGAGCGGAGGTAGGTAAGTATCGTTATCATCACTGCCACCTGCACTACCAGCCTGTACCAACAGGTTAATGCGGGTGACACTGATGACAGATTCCCTTCATTATGAATGTCAGTGAGGGCTTCATGTTCAACCTACGCCTATGACTTCACAAAGTCTATAGCCACCTCTGCTGTCACATGACATAAAAAAAGTACCAGTAATTGGTGTTGGTGAGTACTTGCAAAAAAGTATCAGTACTTGTAGTCTGCCTTAAAAATAATGGTATCAGGACATCCCTAGACTGTATACATGGTCACTCTGCCATAAGGAAATAGTGCTATCTCCACTCTTGTACGCATGCATCTTACAAACCAATGAGACCCAAGACAACTTCTGTCTATATGACCGATGATGGCATAGGGATACCACAGAGTGGCAACAGGTTCTCTGAGCCAGAACATAACCCGCTCTATGTCAGTGAGTTCAATTAGAATAGAGCCTTACTTTTCTCACAGGGAAGGCCTTTTGTCTCAATAGCTGTCATGTAATACTCCATTTCACCGGTAGTGGCCACTGCAGGGAAACAACCTGGCAAGTCACAGCCCGCCCCTGAGGAGTCCATCTCTTTTAAGAAAAGCCACATATCAGTCTACTTTATATTCACTTTTTTCTTTTTTTCTGGAGGGAAACCTTCAGAACATTGGCTACTTATCTTCCTGAATATTGTTCCTATAAATAACCAATAATTTTGGCAATGTGAAGACGTTATATAACAGTATGGTGGAGAGGAGGGGGGACTGGTTACCAGATTCTTCCCATCTCCATACAGTCAAAACTTTATGCAACTTTTGACAATTTTTTCTTTCTCTACAGCTGTGGGAAACATCCATCTAGATGAAGAATGTTTTTTTTTTCTTGGCGGTGGAATCCGAAGCGTTAACACTGTACTCATCGACCAATACTGACGGACCATTGTTGTTTACAGAGACCTTTGCCTTCCTGAAGAGGCTCTCACTACCGATAATACTTTCCCATTCCGGAAAGGGTGGAAGAAATAGACTTAAATCCTGATTCGAAAGAGGGAATTAAAGCCCAACGTCAATGGTCTCAGCAAAAGGGGCGGCGGCAGGGAGGCGTCTTATGCATGATAGATATCATTTTCCCACAGCAGGTATAAATTCTCATATCTGCCGAACAAGAGGTCTAAAATTTCGCCTAGCGCATAAAACCATCTATTGTTTAACCACCAAGAGTCCACGGAAAAAAAAAAAAAAAAAAACATTTCCACGCACGATTGCTACCCCCCTAGTGGTCACTTCTGTTCGATGCATGCACATATGAAGTTTTCCACTTGCTATAGAAAACATTGTTCTGTAAGAGTACGCATGGAACCATAGAGGATAATAACGCTTTTTTTTTTTTTTTTATTTAGAAAAAAAAAAGCCCAAATTTTGCCTAAATTACAACATTTATAATCACTCGTTTTGTACATATGTACATTTTAAATTGTAAAAAGAAAAAAAAAATTATAATAATAGGTATAATTACATGATTTCATGAGACGTGAGCACACTGTTAGTTTTACACCAGGACGGTCTGGAAAATGAAAAAAAAAAAAATTAAAATAATAAAATATATCACAATAAATAGAGCACTGATATTGTAAGTAAAAGGCAACAAATGCATCTCCAACTGTGGTGGCCAAGGACCCCCCTTCCCCAGAGCAGATTGAGAGCCCTATATAGACCGCTATTTCCCAACCAGGGTGCCTGCAGCTGTTGCAAAACTACAACTCCAGCATGCCCGGACAGCCTTCGGCTGTCCGGGCATGCTGGGAGTTGCAGTTTTGCAACAGCTGGAGGCACCCTAGTTGGACCTAGGTGAGACAGAGAATGACTATGTAGATTTTAAGATGTAGATAAAAATAGAGATTTCATATGTAAGCAAGAGACATGGCATCGAAAACCTGAATGTTTGTGCCATATACACACATATATATAGATATAAATATATATATTTTGGGCGGAAATTCTAAATTCATAGGATATATGTATCATGCTGCAGGATGACCTACCAGGGTATGATGGGAATGTATGGTTCTGTGGATCTCGCAGGTTCTTCTTCGGCATGATGGGTTATGTAGATACCTCCGGTAACTGATGAGGTCATACGGAGAAACACGTTGTGGACTCTCAATTTTCTGTAAAAACAAAAAAAAAATGTAATAAAAAAAAAATGAAGGGTCCACTTCTGGTTCTCCAGGTTATGCGATCTTATGGCTGGAAGGCCATGACGCGGACATCCCTACTATTAACCAGTGCTGTGCCTTTTCGGATGCATCGATTGGAAATTGTCGCAAAAGCTCGTAGACACAGTCGGCTTATTTAATAATATAGTGCTTGAGATGGAGCAGTCAGGAAGCCGAATCATGGGGTGGGGGGGAAATTAAGAGGGTCAAAGACTATATTTAAAAAAATTATAATAATTAAAAAAAAAAAACAACACACCTTATCCCAATTCTGCCTACATTCGAAAACTGAAAGACTTTTACCGTTTGTGTGTATCTAATTAAAAAAAAAAAGATAATTTAAATAACTGGGACGCTTGGACAGTCCTAATGTATCCAAAAATCAGATGAGCAACTCTACAAAAATTTTTTTTTAAATCCTACTGTTTTGTGTCTGCAGCTGTCACGATTCGGCTTCCAGGTAGTGGATCCTCTGTGTCAGCGAGGGATTGGCGTGGACCGTGCTAGCGGACCGGTTCTAAGAGGCTACTGGTTTTCACCAGAGCCCGCCGCAAAGCGGGATGGTCTTGCTGCGGCAGTAGCAACCAGGTCGTATCCACTAGCAACGGCTCTACCTCGCTGACTGCTGAGAAGGCGTGGGACAGAAGGACTAGGCAGAGGCAAGGTCAGACGTAGCAGAAGGTCGGGGGCAGGCGGCAAGGTTCGTAGTCAGGATGGGTAGCAGAAGTTCAGGTACACAGGCTTTGGACACACTAAACGCTTTCACTGGCACAAGGCAACAAGATCCGGCCAGGGAGTGCATGGGAGGAGGTCAGATATAGTCAGGGACCAGGTGGAAGCCAATTAGGCTAATTGGGCCAGGCACCAATCATTGGTGCACTGGCCCTTTAAGTCTCAGAGAGCTGGCGCGCGCGCGCCCTAGAGAGCGGAGCCGCGCGCGCCAGCACATGACAGCAGGGGACCGGGACGGGTAAGTGACCTGGGATGCGATTCGCGAGCGGGCGCGTCCCGCTGTGCGAATCGCATCCCCAACGGCCATGACAGTGCAGCGCTCCCGGTCAGCGGGACTGACCGGGGCGCTGCAGGGAGAAAGACGCCGTGAGCGCTCCGGGGAGGAGCGGGGACCCGGAGCGCTAGGCGTAACAGTACCCCCCCCCTTAGGTCTCCCCTTTTTTTTGTCCGGTAACTGCCTCCCCTGGAATGAGGACACCGGGAAAGAATGCGGGGCTTCCTCAACGGGAGGCAGTACAGCAGGAGTTGGAATGGGGAGGGAGGGCAGAGGGTGAAGTTTGGCACGGGGCAGGGAGACACAAGGACGGGAGCCATGAGGGGACACAGAGGCTTGCCTGATGGGACTGGGAGGGGGAGAGAGGCACTTCCTGTGGCAGGCAGAGTCCCAGTTCTTTATCTCCCCGGTGGTCCAATCAAGGGTGGGGGAATGAAGCCGGAGCCATGGCAGACCGAGGAGGACCTCAGAGGTACAGTTGGGGAGAATGAAGAACTCAATCCTTTCGTGGTGGGGTCCGATAGACATCAGGAGGGGTTCTGTGCGGTAACGCACGGTGCAGTCCAATCTGGCTCCGTTGACCGCGGAAATGTAGAGCGGCTTGACGAGACGGGTCACCGGGATGCTGAATTTATTAACAAAGGACTCCAAAATAAAATTCCCGGAGGCACCAGAGTCCAAGCAGGCCACGGCTGAGATGGAGGAGTTGACTGTAGGGGAAATCCGCACGGGCACCGTGAGACGTGGAGAAGAAGACTTAGAACCAAAAGATGCCACACCCACGTGAGCTGGGTGCGTGCGTGCGTTTCCCAGGCGTGGAGGACGGATAGGGCAATCCACCAAGAAATGCTCAGTACTGGCACAGTACAGACAGAGATTTTCTTCTCTACGGCGATTCCTCTCTTCCTGGGTCAGGCGAGACCGATCCACTTGCATGGCCTCCTCGGCGGGAGGCCCAGGCGAAGACTGCAAAGGATGCTGTGGGAGAGGTGCCCAGAGATCTAAGTCTTTTTCCTGGCGGAGCTCTTGGTGTCGCTCAGAAAAACGCATGTCAATGCGGGTAGCCAAATGGATGAGTTCTTGGAGGTTGGCAGGAATCTCTCGTGCGGCCAGCACATCCTTGATGCGACTGGATAGGCCTTTTTTAAAGGTCGCGCAGAGAGCCTCATTATTCCAGGATAGTTCAGAAGCAAAAGTACGGAATTGTATGGCGTATTCGCCAACGGAAGAATTACCCTGGACCAGGTTCAGCAAGGCAGTCTCAGCAGAAGAGGCTCGGGCAGGTTCCTCAAAGACACTTCGGACTTCAGCAAAGAAGGACTGGACTGTGGCTGTGGCAGGATCATTGCGGTCCCAGAGCGGTGTGGCCCAAGACAAGGCCTTTCCTGAAAGAAGGCTTACTACGAACGCCACCTTAGACCGTTCTGTAGGAAACAAGTCTGACAACATCTCCATATGCAGGGAACACTGAGACAAAAATCAACGGCAGAGTCTGGAGTCCCCATCAAATTTGTCCGGCAGGGACAAGCGGAGGTTAGGAGCGGCCACTCGCTGCGGAGGAGGTGCAGGAGCTGGCGGAGGAGATGGTTGCTGCTGTAGCAGAGGCAGAATTTGCTGTAACATGGCGGTCAACTGCGACAGCTGCTGTCCTTGTTGGGCAATCTGCTGCGATTGCTGAGCGACCACCGTGGGAAGATCAGCGAGACTTGGCAGCGGCACCTCAGCGGGATCCATGGCCGGATCTACTGTCACGATTCGGCTTCCAGGTAGTGGATCCTCTGTGTCAGCGAGGGATTGGCGTGGACCGTGCTAGCGGACCGGTTCTAAGAGGCTACTGGTTTTCACCAGAGCCCGCCGCAAAGCGGGATGGTCTTGCTGCGGCAGTAGCAACCAGGTCGTATCCACTAGCAACGGCTCTACCTCGCTGACTGCTGAGAAGGCGTGGGACAGAAGGACTAGGCAGAGGCAAGGTCAGACGTAGCAGAAGGTCGGGGGCAGGCGGCAAGGTTCGTAGTCAGGATGGGTAGCAGAAGTTCAGGTACACAGGCTTTGGACACACTAAACGCTTTCACTGGCACAAGGCAACAAGATCCGGCCAGGGAGTGCATGGGAGGAGGTCAGATATAGTCAGGGACCAGGTGGAAGCCAATTAGGCTAATTGGGCCAGGCACCAATCATTGGTGCACTGGCCCTTTAAGTCTCAGAGAGCTGGCGCGCGCGCGCCCTAGAGAGCGGAGCCGCGCGCGCCAGCACATGACAGCAGGGGACCGGGACGGGTAAGTGACCTGGGATGCGATTCGCGAGCGGGCGCGTCCCGCTGTGCGAATCGCATCCCCAACGGCCATGACAGTGCAGCGCTCCCGGTCAGCGGGACTGACCGGGGCGCTGCAGGGAGAAAGACGCCGTGAGCGCTCCGGGGAGGAGCGGGGACCCGGAGCGCTAGGCGTAACAGCAGCTTTCATACAGACCTAACTGTGTCTCTGTGGTAACAGACTACAAACAGACCCTGTGTAGTCTGATCCCACAGTCTTAAAGGGGTACTCCATTGGAAAACATTTTCTTTTAAATCAACAGGTGCCAGAAAGTTAAACAGATTTGTAAATTACTTCTATAAAAAAAATCCCAATCCTTCCAATACTTTTTAGATGATGTATACTACAGAGGAAGTTCTTTTCTTTTTGAATTTCCTTTCTGTCTGACAACATGCTCTCTGCTGACACCTCTGTCAGTGTCAGGAACTGTCCAGAGCAAGAGAGGTTTGCTATGGGGGATTTGGACAATTCCTAAAATGGACAGAGGTGTCAGCAGAGAGCATGTTGTCAGACAGAAAGGGAATTCAAAAAGAAATCTAAAAATCAGCTAAAAAGTATTGGAAGGATTGGGATTTTTTTTTATAGAAGTAATTTACAAATCTGTTTAACATTTTAGATGATGTATACTACAGAGGAAGTTCTTTTCTTTTTGAATTTCCTTTCTGTCTGACAACATGTTCTCTGCTGACACCTCTGTCCATTTTAGAAATTGTCCAAATCCCCCATAGCAAACCTCTCTTGCTCTGGACAGTTCCTGACACTGACAGAGGTGTCAGCAGAGAGTATGTTGTCAGACAGAAAGGAAATTCAAAAAGAAAAGAACTTCCTCTGTAGTATACATCATCTAAAAAGTAATGGAAGAATTGGGATTTTTTTTATAGAAGTAATTTACAAATCTGTTTAACTTTCTGGCACCAGTTGATTTAAAAGAAAATATAAAAGAGAACATTTAAAGAGTGTTTGTCATTTAAAAAAAATACTATTAAATACTAAAAATAAAATAAAAATAAATGGCATGACATGGAGACATTCTTAATGCTGGAACGATAAGGGAGAAGTTTGTGGCCGAGTGCTACTTCTCCCCGCTCTGTGCATGCAACAGGACTTCCCATAGACTTCCTGTAGAGCTCCATACTATGTTCGGAGCTCAAGTGTCAAAGAGGCGGTGTTGAGTCACTGGATGCATGACTCCTCCCTCCCCACCTTGATTTGAATGAGCCCTGTACATCAATCAATCAAGGCAGGGTGGAGGAGGGAGGAGGCGTGCATCCAGCAACTCGGCACCGCCTCTTTGACACCTGATCTTAAAGCATGACATAGAGTTGAGAAATTACCTTTAAAAGGGATTATCCAGGATTAGAAAAACAACTTTCTTTAAAAAAATAAAAAACACAGCACCACCCCTGTCATCAGGCTGTGTGAGGTATTGCAGCTTAGTTCCAATGAAGTCAATGGAGCCAAGCTGTAATACCACACATGACCTGAGGGCAAGCGTGGTGCTGTTTTTGGAGAAATTTCTATACCTGGATAACTTCTTTAAGATAAACAGGAGAGCAAGGATCAGACTACACAGGGTTTGTTTGTAGTCTGTTACCATGGAGACACACCTGCATAGGAACTGTAGGTACAAAATAATACAAGATTTTTAATCAAGACAATTTGCTTACATTTTTTTGTTTTAGATTAAATGGAGCAATAAAAAAAAAAGTTATGAAGGTGGACTTTCAAAGAATATTCTTCTCAATAAGGACACTCATCACCCATTGACAAAATAGTGGAGGGATCTGACCACCTGGGACCCCCTCCACCAATCACGAGATCTGGGATCCTGTGCCCCCCTGGTTGAATGGACCCGGATTCAGACATATGTGCTACACTCGGCTATCTTCATCAGCCAATAGAGTTTAGTGGAGCAGCAGCATGCATGTCCGACTGCCACTGCATTCAAGCAGGGAAAGACACAGGACCCACATTTTCATAATAGTAGGGGTTCTCAGTGGACCCTCACCCACCAGACATTTTTTGTATAACATAGGTGTGCAGATTGGGGATGAGGATTATAATTGAATTATTCTGCCTCTAAAAAAAAAAAAAAAAAAACATTAGTTTAGTATATAGTAATTGTCTCCAACCTATGGCTCTTCATCTGTTAGGAGTCGTAACAATTGCAACAGCTGCAAAGTCACAAGTTGGACACTGTTACAGCAGTGTAGAATTCCCTTCAATTGCTTGTAGCAGTGTTTCCCGACCAGTTTGCCTCTAACTGTTGCAAAACTACAACTCCCAGCATGCCCGGACAGCCAAAGGCTGTCCGGGCATGCTGGGAATTGTAGTCTTGCAACAGTTGCAGGCACACTGGTTAAGAAACATTGGCCTAAAGTATTAAAGCCTCATGTCCATTTTGGCAAAGGGGACTAGCTGGGCTTTTAAGTCATGATTCAGAATGTTCTTACATTTTGTTGGGGCCCCAGGTGTGACCCCCTTATGCTTGGGCCCCATCACTCCCAACATCTTTGATGTGAAGGTTTAATTCCTATGGAAAGATGCTACTCCACTCAGGTGTATAAGATAGGGGCCAGTATTAATCTAGTTCTCATAGACCAGCATTTCCCAACCAGCGTGCCCCCAGCTGTTGCAAAAGCCAAAGACTGTCTGGGCATACTGGAAGTTGTAGTCTTGCCACAGCTGGGGGCACCCTGGTTAGGAAACACTGTCATAGACTATAGGACAGTGTTCACCAACTTGTGGCTCTCCAGCTGTTGCAAACGTCCAATTCCCGAAGGCTGTGGAGACACGTTAGGAGTTGTAGTTTTGCAACAGCTGGAAAGCCGTAGTCTGGGGGACATTTAAGATTCCCGGAACCAAACTTACGTATGAAAGAAGTGTAAATACATCACAATGGTCTTCAAGGGTGCCGAGAGCAGAAACAAAAGTAGACCACACACTGCAAGGGGGGCGCCATTGAGCTCAGAAAAAAAGCTCATCCTAAGCTTTTATACAATCTGGGGGAGATTTATCAAAACCTGTCCAGAGGAAAAGTTACCCAGTTGCCCAAAGCAACCAATCAGATCGCCTCTTTCATTTTGCAGAGGCCCTGTTGAAAGAAGCGATCTGATTGGTTGCTATGGGCAACTCAGCATCTTTTCCGCTGAAAAAGGTTTTGAGAAATCTCCCCCTCCGTGTTTCTATGTCAGTCTAATATTGTCGCTAAGCTTCATTCAAGTGAATTGGGCTAAACTGCAATACCAGACAAGACCCATAGGACAAGAGTGGCGCTGTTTCTAGAAAAAAGCAGCCATGGTTTTCCTATTCTCATACGACCCAGTTCATACTAGAACACCGGGCCCCTGGACACCTTGCACCATCTTATTAAATAAGACTGAGTAAAATTTTTTGTACATTTTGGGGAAACGGTTTCTGCATTGCTAAAGAAGTTAAACAATTAACTCTTTATATATATATATATAAAAAAAAGGCAGACAATGTGGAATGTAACTTTTTTTTCTCTTTATTTTGTACTGCATTACCTAGTTTCGAACCGTGTTGTAGCTTTTTAGCGTGCAAGTGTTTGTGTTATGCCTTATAGTGTTACAATTTAAAAACAAACAAAAAACATTCTGTAAATCGGTGAAGTACTAGATTTTACCAAAATAAATATCGACTTTTCTGCTTATTGTCCACATGTAGAGTTTAACAAACCCGCATAGAAGCCGGCACCACCCGACGTGGAGGAACAAATAGAACCACCATATCCACTAATGTCATCTTTATACCTTTTCTATAGAATCAAAAATTTACCTCTGGATTTCCCATTCTATTAAATATACAGCAGAGCTGTGAGGTTTGTGGAGCGTCTTGTATTAATAAACGATATCGACGGAACGTATGAATCACATCACACAACCTTCTCCTGTTGCTTCCTACTCCGAAAGTGTAACACCTGCTTGGGATTGTGTAAAAAAAAAAAAAAAAAAAAAAAAAAGTGGATTGTTTCTTTAAAATTTGGTTGGCCTAGAAAAAAAAAGTGTGCAATACCAGACACAACCACTAAACATGAAAAAATAAATAAAACATCCTTAAAGGGGTACTCCGATGCTCCAGTGTTCTGAACATTTTGTTCAGAACGATCGGAGCCGGAGGCAGTGATTGTGACATCACGGCCACGCCCCCTCCATCCATGTCTATGGGCAGGGTGACATGCCCCCTCCCATAGACACGAATGAAGGGGGCATGGCCGTGACGTCACAACCACTGCCGCAGGAACCCAGCGTTTGTTTAGAATGCCGGGTGCTGGGGGAGATGCTGGGGGAGATGCTGGCGGGACCCCTGTGATCAGATATCTTATCCCCTATACTTTGGATAAGGGATAAGATGTATAGCAGTGGGGTACCCCTTTAATTCTATTCTAGACAACCCCTTTAGTAGGATATTCCCATTCAAGGCCATGTCTTCCATGAGGCAAGTTGTTCATCTTGCCTCAGGCAGTAGATTGCAGATTCCTTGCAGGGTGATATGTTCCATGGAGCGGCTGTAAATCGTAATGTAAAGCAGTCAGGGCTGGAACTATTAGATCGAGGTATACAGAACACTTTATGCTATGCTCGAATTCCAATGCGGAGAGTCTCATTGTATTCAATGGGATTCTGCTGCACTGTGCACACAGGGGAAGTTCCGCCCCAGATGTTTCTGGCACAAAAATTCCAATTTCTGTGTCCGCAGTAAAAATTAACCCGTCCATTCTATCTGCAGTCCTAGTGCTGGCAGTCTGTGGAATGTCTGCATGGAGATTTACCGAAGTGTGAACATAGCCTTATAGGCTGCACATTCTCTATACACAAATCTCTCCAACCCATCACATTAATGAAGGGGCTTCAGTACTGATTGAGTGTTGAAGTCCTTTCAGTGTTTTTCTGTACAGAGGTGGCGCTCCAACCACTTATTGTGGCTTGAATTCACTTGAATAGGGGTGTGCTGCAGTTCCCTGCACAGGGGTAAAATAGTGAATGGGATTCAGTGCTACATCAGCCTGCATCCCCTTTATCAGAAATGGTGGGGGTCCCAAGAACGGACCTACACGATTATAAAGTCAAAGCTGTCTGAGCAAGCTGAGAATTGTAGTTTTGCCACAGCTGTAGGCACCCTGGTTAGGAAATGCTGTCAGACTATTGGGCAGTGTACACAAACTTGTGGCTCTCCAGCTGTATAATCCGTAATGCAAGACTGGGACTATTATATAGAGGTTTACAGTACACTTTACTGGTACTATTAAAGGCTGCAAAATCAAAAAAGTGATGGCGTATCCTAGTGATGCAGTGTCACTTTATAAGATGGGAATACCCTTCAAAAGCGTGTTCCCATGTCCAAAAGCTATTCCCTATCTACAGGATAATGTACAAGCTGATTGTGATCTGACCGCTGAGACCCCAATAGAATAGAGGAAAATGGTTTCTCTGAATGAGTGGAGCACACAGCACATGCATAACTAGAGCTCCATTCCCCAAAGCCACCACAGTGCCTGTTCTGTGTCCCCTGTAGTTCCATGTGATTTGGCCCCTGTTGTCTCCTGAATATTTTTTTCTTGCTTGCATCCCAGATTACAACTCCCATCAGTCAGTGCGGCAACTGCTTTTACTATGTGTGTGCATGCTGTGTTGTTGTAAACATAGCAATAAATCATGATATTCTCTGAATGGTAGCCGTCAGTGATTAGATCTACAGCAGGAAAGGAGCAGCGTTATGTGCTGAGCAGACACTGGGCTGTTTTTCTTCTGGCAATATCCTCGCAAAGAGAGGGAAGGGGGAGGGGAGGTCCGGCTGTAAAGCCAGAAATCACGTGGTGTTTGTCTTGCAGGAGGGTGGGGTCTCAGTGAGGGCTTTGCACAAAGACAAGGAGGATCTAATAATGACGTATTTCTCTTACTCCCTGCATGTAAGTGACAGCTGAAAAAAAGATTTTTTAAAACTTACCGTAAAATCTCTTTCTCGAAAGATCCATTGAGGGACACAGACCGTGGGTGTATCTTGCTGTCTCTAGGAGGTGTGACACTATGGTAACAAAAAAAATCAGCTCCTCCCAGCAGGATATACCCACCTTCAGGCTCTGAGCTATTCAGTTTAAGTTCCAGAGCAATAGGAGGAGACCAATAGGGCAAAGAAAAACCCAAAACTGTCCGAGAACCAGAAGAAAAAAACACAACTGAACACATCCTCGGACAGAGAACCAAAGGAAAAAAAACAAAAAGGGCGGGATTTGTGTCCCTCAATGGATCCTTCGAAAAAGAGATTTTACGGTAAGTGTTAAAAAATCTCCTTTTCTCTATCGGCTCCATTGGGGGAAACCGACCGTGGGACGTACCAAAGCCGTCCCTTGGGTGGGCAGATAAGTAGTCAGGCAGACGGCCGATCCACTACCGCCTGCAACACTTTACGACCCAGACTAGCATCATCCGATGCGAAAGTATGAACTCGGAAAAACCTCGAGAGAGTGTGCAAAGACGACCAGGTAGCCGCCCTGCAAATCTGAGAGGCCGAAGATCTACTCTGGAGAGCCCAGGAAGCCCAACAGAACGTGTGGAATGAGCCACAACCCTGAAAGGAGGAATCTTCCCCTTGCAGCGATAGGCTTCCGCAATGGCGGACCGAATCCACCGAGAAATGGTGGCCTTGGAAGCAGGTTGTCCCTTGCGACGACCTTCCGTAAGGACGACAAAGGAATCACACTGACGAAATGAAGAAGTGATGGAGAGATAAGACCGAACAGCCCAAAACTACAACCAGCTTGTGTAGTAAACGCTCCTTAGGATGAGAAGGAGCCGGACAAAAGGACGGGAGGACAAAGTCCTCATTGAGATGAAAGACCAAGACCACCTTAGGCAAAAAGGAAGGAACTGGCCGGAAAACGACCTGTCCTGGTGGATCACCAGAAATGGAGAACGGCAGGAAAGAACTGCCAGTTCAGACACCCTCCGGATGGAGGTGATAGCAACAAGAAATGCCACTTTCCGAGAAAGGAGGCGGAGAGACACCTCTCTAAGGGGCTCAAAGGGTTCACCCTGGAGGGCACTCAGAACCAAGTTCAAGTCCCAAAGGGGAGAAGGTGACCGATGAGGAGGAGCAGCGTGCGCCACTCCTTGCATGAAGGTCCGGACAAGAGAAAAAGAAACCAGGGACCGAAACCTGACCTTTAAGGGAACTGAGAGACAACCCCAATTCCAACCCTGACTGCAAAAAAAAAAAGGAGAGAAGACGGGGAACCGAGAAGGTCACCGGGGAAAAGTCCTGAGCTTCACACCAACGAAATTAAAAACCACCAAGTACGGTGGTAAATTCGTGCGGAGGAGGGTTTACGAGCCTAGAGCATGGTGTGAATGACCTGGGAAGAGAACCCGCAGGCCCTCAAAACCGCGGTCTCAACCGCCACGCCAACCAATGCAGCGACTGTAAATTGGGGTGGCAAGAGGACCCCGAGAGAGTAGGACCGGGTGGAGCGGAAGGCGCAAAGGAGCGTCGTCCAGGAGCCAATCTGGAGCTACCAGAAAGGCGAGGACGTCCTCTGCCTTGAGCTTCTTCAGCACCCTAGGAAGGAGCGAAAGAGGAGGGAACAGATAAGGTAGGGCGAACCCCGCCCAAGGAATCACTAGGGCGTCCACATCCAGAGCCTGAGGGTCCCGGAACTTGGACACAAACGGAAGGATCTTCAGATTGTGCCGGAACGCGAAGAGGTCCACATCCGGAAGCCCCAGAGGTCACAGAGCTGCGCGAAGACCTCCAGATGAAGAGACCACTTGCCGGGGTCGGGTGAGGATCGACTGAGGAAGTCCGCTTCCCAGTTGAACACTCCCGGAATGTGTGTCAATTATGTACGCCACGGCCGTGGCGTTGTCCGACTGAATGCGGACAGGACGAGACTGAAGATGGGACTCCCAATGAAGAAGACAAAGAAGAATCGCCCGTAATTCCAATATGTTTATCGGAAAAAGGGGTCTCCAGGGGAGACCAGAGTCCCTGGACCGTCCAATCCCTGAACACGCCGTCCCAGCCCGACAGGCTGGCAACCGTTGTAACAACCTGCCAGAGAAGGGGAAGAAATGACCGCCCTTGGAGAAGAAGGGGGGAGCGGAGCCACCAGAGCAGAGACTGACGGACCCTGTGAGGGAGAACAATCTGACGATCGAGGCACAGAGGAGATCTGATCCATCGAAAGAGAATCGCCAGTTAGGGGCGGTAATGAAACTGGGCAAAGGGTATGGCCTCCATAGTTGCCACCACCCGACCCAGGACGTCCATACTGTGCAGATGGAGATTGACACCTGGATCCGAAGGGAGCGGACCCCCAACCAGAGCGCCAGACGTTTGTCCGGCGGAAGACAAATGCGGGCAGAGGCCTGTTGAATCTAAGTCCCATGAAGGTTAGAGACTGGGTAGGACAGAAGACTGACTTGTCCCAGTTGACCATCCACCCGAAGTGAGTCAGAGAGTGGAGAGTGACGTCCAGAGTCTGGGCTCTGGTCGGAGCCTTCATGAGAGGGTCGTCCAGATAGGATATCACCGAGATTCCCCTTAACCAAACAGGCCCAACACTGGCGCAAGGATCTTTGTAAGGACCCGAGGAGCCATGGCCAAACCAAAGGGGAGGGCTACGAATTGAAAGTGCCCCCTCTGGAACCGCAAGCGGAGGTACCGATGATGGCCCGGAAATATTGGCACATGGAGGTAGGCATCCTTGATGTCCACCGATTAAGGTAACTCCCCTTGTGCCAGGGACGCCACCACCAAACGGAGAGATTCCATTCTGAAGTGGTGGATGAGAAGGTGACGGTTGGATTGGTCGCACAGAACCGTCCGTCTTGGGGACCACAAAAAAAATCTAAATAGAAACCCCGAAAACGTTCCCCTGTAGGAACGGGGACGATAACCCCCTGGAGAAGCAGAGACTGGAGAGCCGCTTGAAATTGCTTCGCCAGAGGAGGAGACCGGGGGGCCCGGGATCGAAAAACACGATCCCTCGGAAGGGAGGCGAATTCGATCCAGTAACCGTTGGTCACCGCATCCCTGACCCCAGAGTCCTAAATGTGTGAAGTCCAGATGTCTCGGAAAACAAGAGACGACCTCCTACCCGAAAGAAAACACGGGTGGGGGCCTCACTTCAGCAGAAGTGGGCTTGCGGTTGCCCGATTTGGGCGCAAAACGGCCGGACCGGTTGGAGTCCGACTTCCGACTCCGGCACGAGGGAGCCTTCTTGTCCCGCGAGGACGCCTGCCCAGACCCTTAGCTGGAACCAGAGGTCCGAAATGACCGAAAGGAAAAAGGACTTCCATTGGGAAGAAGGGCGAGCCTTATTTTGAGATAAGAAGGAACTCTTACCTCTCGTTGCCACGGAGATAATCTCAACGAGGCGGTCAGCAAAAAGATGGCCACCCGTAAAGGGAAGCTCAGTGAGAGACCTTTTGGAAGCGGCATCCACATTTCAAGCTTTAAGCCACATAAAGCGGCGGAGAGCCGCTAGGTAACCCACAGCAAAGGCAGAACAACGGGTTGACTATGTGGAGGCTGCGCACAGAAAGTCCCCAGCTTTAGAGCATTGGAGAGCCAGAGAAGATAGATACTCTGGGGGGGGGGGGATCCCGCTAAGATATACTGATGGAGCTTTTGGCACCACTCCGACAGGGCCTTGGACACCCATGTCGAGGCGAAGATGGGAAGAAGAAAAGAGCCAGCTGCTTCAGACGCAAACCTCGCTAAGGATTCTACCTTCTTGTCCGTGGGATCCTTGAAGGCAGCGGCAACTGCCAGAGGCAGTGTAGTCGCCCTTGAGATCCGGGAGATTGGTGGATCCACTGAGGGAGGGGAAACCACCTTTGCGACAAGGTCCTTGACAAATGGATAACGTTCTTGGATTGTCTTGATTCCCGGGAACCTCTTGTCTGGATGTTTCCATGCAGATTCCAGAATGTTGTCAAAGTCAGCATGAGAGCTGAACCTTTGAGGTGCTGGCTTAGCACGATGAAAGGATACTTCTGGATAGACATCCGAAGATCCTGGGTCCTCTAGGTGAAGGGTGTCTCTTATGGCTTGCACCAATGAGTTCACCGTTGCAACTGAGTCCGAGCAGTCCTCTGAGTCAGATGCCGGCTCGGAAGCCTCGTCCACCAGTTCACCAGGGGAAATGAATGAGTAGAGGCAGTCCTGGAGGGGGGCGACCCTGAACGGGTACGCAGCTCTGGCGTGGCAGAGCGGCGAATCCGAGAACGTCCTCTGGAGGAGCGACGTTAGTGCCCAGATGACAGGGGGGGCGGGACCCACGAGGGGAACGCCCACGTCTATCTGAAAACTCAATTGAAGAGTCAGACGAGGCACCCCTAGCGTGAAGCATGAACCCTCTCAGAGGTCCTGCGCAGGGAAGACCCCTTCAGGGCGGACACCACTACCCGGGAAGCCTCAGCAACCGAACGGGAGACTTGGGTCTAATCAGCCATATACTGGGTCAGGGACAAACTCAGGGTGGTGGAGCGGCTGAACCCACCGGGACCGAAAGGGCATTAGGGGGTACCAGGGGGTCTGGGGGAGCAGTGGAGCAGGCAGGACAAGTGGGCTCAGCAGAGCCAGACATCTTGGTATTACAGTGCTTACAAAAATAATAAGTCACTGATGTTCCAGGTTTCTGACTAGAGGGAGGAACAGCTCTGGGAGCGGACATAATGGTGGAAAAAGGGATAAGAGGGACTAGCCTTCTCACCCTGGTCTGTGTCCCCTGTTAGCTCCAGTGAGAACTCACTCCGTGCAGCTAAGGAGACAAAAAAATACCAGCCAATAGAAAGGGAGGGGCGTGCCCGAAGTAAGGCACCCATTAACAGGCCCCAACATTGTGAAAATCGCGTCCACGGCGCTGATTGGGGGCTGCTTCGCGCCCCTGGAAGCTCCCAGCCCTGTGGGCGGAGCTAAAACCGGCCGAGAAGGACTGTAATGGCGCCCCCGCTCCTTGTCCCGAGCGCCTTGTCCAGTCCGCATAGCGCTCGGGGGAATAGAGCGGGCGGCCTAAACGCGGGCCGACACGGGCAGCGAAAGTGAAAGTAAGCCGGCGCAGAAGCGCCTGGCTCGAAGCGGCGCCGCGGCTGTAAGCCACGGATAAGGCGCTAAGGTAAAGCGAAAGTAAGCCAGCCCTGGAAGCGCCGGCTCGAACAGCGCCGCGGCAGACAGTCGCATATAAGGCGCTGAAGCAGTTGCACCAAGCACACACACACACATAATAAAATAAAGTGCCCCCAGAAGTAAAGTGCCCTGTAATATATGCCCCCTTAGGTGCCACTGCTCCCCCAATAAAAAGATGCAGCCCCTGTAAAATGCAGCCCCATAAAACTGAGGGTGGGCAAAAAACAGGGGGTCTCCAGAGGTGGCGAGTCCGTACCTATGGAGAAAAAAAGGGGGGAAAGTACTTAACTCAGTCAGAAGAACTTACCTAATGGAGTCTTCAGTTAAGTCTTCAGCCAGCTTATGGTCCCTGCATCACGCCTGGCTGCTATGCACGAGCAAGTCGAGCAGAGACATAGGAGGACCCGGACCTATGAGGTACCACCCAGGCTCTGACCGTTGGAGAGGGGGGGTAAAAAGGGCATATACGCAATGGAGCCGATAGAGAAAGGGAAACTGCTCTATATAGCTAATAATGATATTTAGACAAATACAAACGTTGGTGAGAGGGAAAGGATGGGCTATGGGTTTAGTTTCCCGGAGTACTCCTTTACTTCTCTATGGGGCTTCCAATCATTGCTGAGTGCTTAGTTCCGGCAGTGTTCGTAAACCCCATAGCGAATGAATAGAGCATTAGGCCACACATGCATGGTGGGCTCCATTCACTTGGGGGCACAATTTTCCTGTGTTCTCATGATTGGTGTAGATCACAGCAGTAGGGTTCGAGACAATAAGCTTGTTATCCCCTATCCTATAGATTATAGAGAATAACTTTTGGAGATGGAAATACCCCTTTTTGTGTGTGGCATAGCAGTTCCTCCCTCCCAGAGGCCGGTCATATGGGTTTTACTGCAGGAACCCAATAATCCTCAGAACACATTTGTGTTTCTGTACAAAGATATTTTATTGAAATTACAAGTACTGTACATAAATCTACATCTGGAGGAGGGTTCAGTCCATTGTGCGTTCCGGGGGGAGCATCTGTTTGTATTGGACTCTATCAGAAGAGAAGGTATGAAGGCTCCGCAGCTTCTCTCGGGCTGTGTCTTGGATCTGGAGTTCTGCCTGTTCATCTAATGATCTGCGGATACATCTGGTAAGGTCGTCTATTCCTTGATTCACAGCCACAGAGATGGGGACAATGTGCTGGAAGTTGATCTGACGTTCTGGGATCAGCTCCTCTGGTAGCGTATGTATGTAATCTGAAAGGTACAAAAAGGAGCGGAGTTCACACATTCTGCGTTGTGGAGAAGCCATCACTTCTTCACCAAGAGGACTAACAGTAGATAAGGTTACAAACTGTTGGGGAACATCATACCCCGAATATAACACAAGTGGAAAGTATGCATTATGTTTAGGCTGGTGACCTATATGGGCCTATATGCTGCTGTAAGGGCCCCCGACAGACACCGGATATACTGTGAATGTTTCTTACCCTGTGGATTTTCCAGCTGCTTCACCAACTCTTGGAACTGGTCTTCTGCATTGGGCAGATCCATCTTATTGACAGCCAGTAAGACGGGCTTATCCAGCAGTTCTTCTTTGTACAATTCAAGCTCCTAGAATATACAGATTTTTATAAGGTTAAACTAACTTAAAGGGGTACTCTGGTGCTCCAGCGTTCAGAACATTTTGTTCAGAATGCTCAGAGCCGGAGGCTCTTTTTATGTCTATGGGAGGGGGCGTGTCGGCAGATAAGCCCCCTCCCATAGACTTGAAAGGAGGGGGGCGTGGTTTGATGTCACAAGGGGCGTGGCACCACTCCCACAGGAACCCGGCGTTTGTTTAGAACACCAAGTGCTGCGGGAGATCGCGGGGGTCCCAGCAGCGATCAGACATCATATCCCCTATCCATTGGATATGAGCCAAGATGTCTAGCAGCGGAGTACGCCTTTAAATAAAGCTAAACTGCAATATCAGGTCCAGCCAATGGGCACAAGGGGTTCTTTTTCTAAGGAAAAAAAAATACAAGCTAGGAAAAGATGGCTCTGAAGACACGTGGACTCTGTCCAGTATGGAAAACCCATTGTCATATACTCTTAGTAAATCAGTTAATAGAGGGGGGGGGGGTATATCGGCTTATAGTGTGGGTGAACAGGTGACCGTTTTCCTTTAACCCCTTAAGGACTCAGCACATTTTGGCCTTAAGGACAATTTAATTTTTACGTTTTCATTTTTTCCTCCTCGCCTTCTAAAAATCATAACTCTTTTATATTTTCATCGCCAGACTAGTATGAGGGCTTGTTTTTTGCGCGACCAGTTGTCCTTTGTAATGACATAACTCATTATATCATAAAATGTATGGCGCAACCAAAAAACACTTTTTGTGGGGAAATTAAAACGAAAAACGCAATTTTGCGAATTTTGGAAGGTTTCATTTTCACGCCGTACAATTTATGGTAAAAATTACGTGTGTTCTTTATTCTGAGGGTCAATACGATTAAAATGATACCCATTATTACATACTTTTATATTATTGTTGCGCTTAAAAAAAATCACAAACTTTTTAACCAAATTAGTACGTTTATAATCCCTTTATTTTGATGACCTATAACTTTTTTATTTTTCCGTATAAGCGGCGGTATGGGGGCTAATTTTTTGCGCCATGAACTGTACTTTTTTTTTATTCCACATTTGCATATAAAAAACTTTTAATACATTTTTTATAATTTTTTTTTTTTATAAAATGTATTAAAAAAGTAGGAATTTTGGACTTTTTTTTTTTCGTTCACGCCGTTCACCGTACGGGATCATTAACATTTTATTTTAATAGTTCGGACATTTACGCACGCGGCGATACCAAATATGTCTATAAAAAAAAAATTTACGCTTTTTGGGGGTAAAATAGGAAAAAACGGACGTTTTACTTTTTTATTGGGGGAGGGGATTTTTCACTTTTTTTTTTACTTTTACATTTTTTGACATTTTTTTTTACACTTGAATAGTCCCCATAGAGGACTATTCATAGCAATACCATGATTGCTAATACTGATCTGTTCTATGTATAGGACATAGAACAGATCAGTATTATCGGTCATCTCCTGCTCTGGTCTGCTCGATCTCAGACCAAAGCAGGAGATGCGGACGGAGGAAGGAGAGGGGACCTCCGTGCAGCGTTCTGAATGATCGGATCCCCGCAGCAGCGCTGCGGGCGATCCGATCATTCATTCAAATCGCGCACTGCTGCAGATGCCGGGATCTGTATTGATCCCGGCACCTGAGGAGTTAATGGCGGACGCCCGCGAGATCGCGGGCGTCGGCCATTGCCGGCGGGTCCCTGGCTGTGATCAGCAGCCGGGATCAGCCGCGCATGACACGGGCATCGCTCCGATGCCCGCGGTTATGCACAGGACGTAAATGTACGTCCTGGTGCGTTAAGTACCACCTCACCAGGACGTACATTTACGTCCTGCGTCCTTAAGGGGTTAAAGGGGTCATCCGGTTGAAATTTTTTTTTTTAAATCAACTTGTGCCAAAAAGTTGAACAGATTTGTAACTTACTTCTATTGAAAAATCTTAATCCTTCCAGTACTTATTAGCTGCTGAATACTACAGAGGAAATTCTTGTTTTTTTTATTTTTATTTTATTTCTTCTCTGTCTGACCACTGTGGTCAGACTGGAAAGAAATAAAAAAAATTAAATAATTTTCTCTGTAGTATACAGCCGCTAATAAGTACTGGAAGGATTAAGATTTTTTTTTTTTAATAGAAGTAATTTACAAATCTGTTCAACTTTCTGGCACCAGTTGATTTAAAAAAACAAAAGTTTCCCACCGGCGTACCCCTTTAATTTATCCTGTGGGGGCGTGGCAGGGAGACTCTATACTCACAGCCAGGTTTCCCTGCAGATTACAGTTGACTGCTGAAGGGTTGAGCAGGAGAAAACTTTCCAATCAGCTTATTGTCAACAAGTTGGGGGTCATCCACAGTGGAGTGCCCCTTTATATCCAATAAACATTAGGCTTAAAGGATAACTCCAGGTTGAAACAACTCATCCCCTATCCTAAGGATAGGGGATAAGTGTTAGATCGCGGGGGGTCTAACCACTGTTGAGCACACTACAAAGCGGCGGCTGACACGCCCCCTGCATGCAACTATTTAGGAGAGCCAAAGCGCTGCTTTCGGCAATCTTCGGTTCTGCCATAGAACTGCATGGAGGGAGCGTGTCGGCCGCCGCTTCGTGCTGTGGTCAAAAATGCAGGGAGCCGGGGCGCCGTTCAGGAGATTGTTGGGGGCCCCAGTGGTCGGACCCCCCGTGAGCTAACACTTATCCCCTATCTTTAGGATAGGGGATAAGTTGTTACACCCCAGAGTTCTCCTTTAAATGATCCATACGTCTCATGTTTGGCTATAAGGATGTTGGAGTGTGCAGCTCTTATTTGTCAGTAACAGAATATAAGAAATACATAAACATGTAAACAAATCCTACACCTCCTCTTAAAGTGTACCTCCAATTCTGAGCATCACCTAATGCCCGGGTGAAAACATGAAGGGTCTGGAGCTCACTTACTCTAATACAGAGCTCCAAATCATACACACAATACACACAATCATATAGTTCAATGATACAATTCAAGGTGCGGGCCACTAGCAGCAGTGTCGGATTTGGCCGATCATTGAGTTCAGTAGGAGCTGTATACATCCACCATCTGATAGCGCCCACTAGTGGGACATACAGGCCGCCAGAATGTTATCATTTACCTCTCTGGCTGTGTGAAGGAAAGCAGATTTAGAGCTCCATATTACGAACAGCAGCACACTAACCACTATAAAGATAAAGATTTATTTGGCATTTATTTTAGCACAAAAGATAAGCTTTAAAAAGCAAAACACCTCTTTCATTACAAACTAGGTATGCGCCACATCATTACTTTAATGTGTCCCTGTACGGAGATAAAAGAGATAAAAAGCAAAAATAAATAAATAAAATGCTCCAGGATTACTCTTTAACTGGTGCTGATATCCTGGTGGTTTCATACTTTTATGGCTCCTTACTATCTTCTTTATTTTGCCCACACTGGATGCAGTTCACTGAGGAGGAGGAGGCATTCCCTTTCTCGTGCCCTCACATCTCATGTAGGAACTTCCTCCCTCACTCCTTAGAGCTAACAACTGTCTGTTCTGTGCACTGAGGCTCTATGACAAGCTCCTGGCTCTCAAAGCAGGCTGAATGACAAGTCGGGAGCCTGTACAGAGCCCTACTTGTCCCACTCACACTGCAGGAACAAGACAGTGTTCAGGGCCCTAGTTGTAAGAAGTATAGAGAATTTTTATCGAGCTCTAAGACTACTCTTTAACTGGTGCTGACCTTGTCCGTGTGCTTACATCCTGGTGGTTTCATACTTTTATGGCTCCTTATTCCCTTCTTTATTTTGCTCTCACTGCATGCAGTTCACTGAGGAGGAGGAGGTGTTCCCATTCATGCCCTCACATCTCATGTTGGAACTTCCTCCCTCACTCCTTAGAGCGGACAACTGGCTGCTGTGAGCACTAAGGAGGAAGGTTCATTAGGGAATCTCGTCAGTCAAGATGTCATGACTCAGAGAGAGATGACCATGGTCCAAAACACTTCAAGAGAGTAACAGGACCAACATACATGAGCCATCGAGCTTCACTCCCACAGCACCAACAAATCCTATACAAAACAGCAGGACCCTGTACCAACAGTTTGTAGTTTGTCTTGTGGGTCTTACATGAAATAGCGTATTCATACAGGTAACATATGGACATATGTGGTATCAATAAAAAAATAGAATTCAATTTTGATTGTAGAATGTATCGGTGTTTGTGTGAAATGGATCATTACTGACACTGCCAGGAACTCGTCAGCACGGCGCGGTACTCACCAACATCAATAGCTGCACCGTTTCAAAGGCCGTTCGGAAGGGAGTCTTATAGGAAAGCTGGAATCCAGAGACATCTACCTAGAAGATGATACAAAAGCCGATCAGCAATTCCATGACTTGTCTGGCTGCTGAACAGGTCTATAGGTGTGTATGGGTGTAATCGCACAATCATCCCGGTATACACACAGAGTGCCCCCTTCAGTTTCTTTCTGGCATTACCATATACTGGTGTCAGACGTTTGCCAGGGTTCAGCCTAATTACTAGCCGGAAAGAAATGGAGAAGCTGCAAAAGACAGGCCAAAATAAATACCAAAAATACCAAATAACACCAAAAAAAGGAAGAGGCCATCAACTAGTGTGGATAGGAGATAAGTTATAAAACACTGGAGTACCCCTTTAATACCTTTCAGTTGGAGGAGACGTAATGATGGCGGCAATATGGCGTCCAGATGTCTCAACTGCACATGTACCGGAGGTGCATCAGAGACGGAATACATAGCCGGTCTGGAATAATACTGTATTGCGCGTGCAAATTGAGATGATGCGATTGCAAAACTACAACTCCCAGCATGCCCGGACAGCCAACGGCTGTCCGGGCATGCTGGGAGTTGTAGGTTTGCAACAGCTGGAGGCACTGGGAAACCCTGATCTATATTCTGAGTATGGCCTGTGCACCTTGGAGAGAGATGTTTAGTTTTCTTCCTGCTCATAGATTGCTCTTGGTGAACTAGTATTAAGGTATAAAGTGGATAATATTATTTGCCTATACAGAACAGTGGTCCCTCAAGTTACAATATGAATTGGTTCCAGGATGACCACTGTATGTAGAAACCATTGTATGTTGAGACCATAACCCTATGGAAACCTGGTAATTGGTTCTGAAGCCCCAAAATGTCATCGAAAAATAGGAAAAAGTGAGGATTAAAAAAAAAAAATAAGTAGATAATTAATACAGATAAAGCAAATCCTTACATATAAAAGTAAGAAAGATCTGCTGGGAGCTGTAATCACTGTCTATGTAGAGGACAGGAGCTTCTTCAGGGTCCTGTACAGTACACACAATGTCCTAAAAAAAAAGTAAAATGGAGCCGCCCCCACCTGGTGTCCAAAGCAGCAGATAACCCTGGAACAGGTAAAGAGTACAGAACATGTAATACCTCCCTGTACTGTAGGGGGCGCTACCAGACACCAGTTAGGGTATGCACTTCAGTAATACAGGTAAAAAGTAGTACAGAACATGTAATACCTCCCTGTACTGTAGGGGGCGCTACCAGACACCAGTCAGTGCATACACTTCAGTAATACAGGTAAAGAGTAGTACAGAACATGTAATACCTACCTGTACTGTAGGGGGCGCTAACAGACACCAGTAAGGGTATGCACTTCAGTAATACAGGTAAAAAGTAGTACAGAACATGTAATACCTGTAGGAGGCGCTACCAGACACCAGTCAGTGCATGCATTTCAGTAATACAGGGGTTTTATCAGTGAATGTCCATTCTGATTGGTCGGTTATTCCGGCCATTGACATGTTTCACAGATCTGGACTGTCCGTACATTGTATGTTGAGTCTGGTTTCAAGTTACAATGGTCCGGAAAAGACCCTTGTATGTTGAAACTATTGTATGTTGAAGCCATTGTATGTTGAGGGATCACTGTATTGTGTGTGTCACATGACTAGTTGATGGCGTCTTCTCTTTTGGCATTCTATAGAGGTTTGCCAGAAAGACACCAACACAAAACTTACCACAAAGAGAAGCTGCTTGGTCCTCTCCACATGCTTGAGGAATTTGTGGCCCATTCCTCTGTTGATATGTGCGCCTTCTATTAACCCCGGGAGATCTGCCACTGAAATCTATAGGAAGACAAAATCCAGTAAATAATCTAAGGCTGCATTCACACCACGTTTTTGCAATACAGTTCCCGTATCAGGTTTTTGATGAAAAACGGATTCCTCAAAACAGGACTAAACTGTATCAAAACGTGTGTACAAATTTTAACCCGTATACAGTTAAAAACCTTATATGGTTTGAAAAATTATGTTCGGTTACATCAGTTTTTTAAGAAAAAAACATATACCTTTTAAACTTTTCACTCCATTATGAATAAAGTTTCACTTGTTTGATTGAAATTCTGTGCAAAGTCAAAAACCGTATGGTGCAAACAGGATGGGACCGTACACACATACCGTTCTGTACGGTTCTCATTGACTCCCATGTTACAGTTTTTCACCCGGACCAAAAACAGTGGTAGGCTACAGTTTGGGGTACAGGAAACAAAACGGACAAAACCGTACAAGACGCAAAACGGACACAACCTGATGCATCTTTTGGCATTCTTTTTCTACGGAGAGTCAATGCATACAGTTTTCAATACGGTTCCGTACGGTTTTCACATTGAAAACGTATACGGGAACTGTACTGCAAAAATGTGGTGTTAATGCACCGTAACATAGAAGAAGCATAAAGATTATGAGGAGACATTAAAGGGGAATTCAGGTATCAGAAAATCGTCTTTAAATAAAACTATCACCCGAAGATCTATAACCCGAAGATATTACTAAAATAGTGGTGGCATAAATTTTACTGGCTTCAGTATGTTTTTGTGTGATTCACCCCTAACAGGAAATTGTGTAGTCCTCTCATAGTCAGTGTGGTGTTGTCTCGGCAGCTCACCTGCTCCACCCACTTCTGACAGTAAGTTGCGTAGTCCTCTCACTGTGAAGTGTGGTGTTGTCTAAGCAGCTCTCCAGATCCTTCCTCTCTCCTGACAGGAAGTTGTGTAGTCCTCTGACCAACCCCTACAGCCCACATCCCCATCTCCCTGTCATATACATATATATATATTTATTGGGATATGTAGGATAGGTTTCCACATGGCAGTTTTTTTAAACTGCAGCCAAAGTCAAAAGTGGATTCAGTAGCAAGGAGATGTAGAAGTCCTTCATTTATATTTCTCATTACTATTAAATACACTTCTGGCTTTGAATCAAAAACTGCAATGTAATTTCCCAAAAAAGTGGAAACCAAGCCTCAGGGATAAATAGGAGTGGTTTCAGCATGCTGGCTTGAGATGAACAATGCCACAGGCAAAGGACCAGACAGGAAATGCATAGCAGGTGCTGCAACCTCATTGATTGGGCAATAGTTTGCAGCATCTCAAGGTGGAGTAATGTAGGAGCGGAGTAGGCAGGGTGGGAGGACCGTGATGAGGAGCTGAGGGAAAACAATGCATTCTGGGCATTGTACGCTTTGTGTGAAGTTGCTTGCTTTCCACAGGCAGTTTTGTAAGCCAGGTCTGGGCTGGTGTAGATTTTTGGTGTTTTGCGACATTCACACTTGATAAATTCATTCCCACTGCAAAACTGAATGGGACTTTTGAAAGGTTGTTTGCAGGTTTTAGTGTTCTGCATAAAGTTGTGAAAAAAGTGCATACGTGCGCCAATTATAAGCAAAAAAACAAAAGCTCTAACAACAATGACAAATGTCCCCATAACACCCCAAAAAAATGTTTTTTTGGTAGTTCCAGAACAGGCAGACAGTTAAGCGATGCTATGTGCTTTTGTAGCATTTTTATGTTTTGTATGTGATATCGGAGTACTCTTTTAAGTGGTTTGTATGCTATTGTTAGGATGCCCCCCAAATATAAGCTGATCAAAGGATATGATGGGCCCCTCAGAGATCAGCTGTAATGTCTAGGAAGGTTGTACTCTTGATATTACCTGCTTGAAGTCAGGATACATGATTTTTCCCACCTCAGGTCGCACTGTTGTAACTGTAAGACAAACATGGTTAAATATTTCAATGTGAATTCAATATATATATTTATAAATTTTTATCTTTTTATCCTGTTGAGGACGGAGGGCGTACAGGTATTCCCTCGCGTTCCGGTACTTAAGGATGGAGGGCGTACCTGTATGCCCTCCGTATTTCTGATCACCACCGCTCACCAGGCGGTGATCGGAACGGGATGCCTGCTGAAATAATTCAGCAGGCATCCCGTGACATCGCCAAGGGAGGTCCTGAGACCCCCCCTGTAACGGCGATCGCTGTGATTGGACGGTCAGAATTGGGAGTTGTAGTTTTGCAACATCTGGAGACACCCTGGTTGGGAAACATTGCTGTAGGTGTAGCTGTATTGTGTCCCGGTTTTATCTATATGCAGCCCCCGAATACTCACATGGATAATCTGCAATCTGCGGTTTGGCATGAGAAACTCTGCTGAGTAAGGACGACTTGCCGGCATTAGGAAAACTGAAAAAACAAGTGAGAATAGGATTACTTCATCAGCGCTGTGTAATGGGGGCGACACGGGACATAGGTTTGCCTCAATTTTCAGTCCGTGTCAAAAATCAGATGGGCTGAGAAAATGACCCGATCATAGTCATTAACTGACTACGATCGGGTCCGCTGCCCCATAGAAGTTAAAGGGGTTATCCAGGAATAGAAAAAAAAAACAACGCCCTGTCTGTCTCCGGGTCGGGTGTGGTTCTGCAGCTCAGTTCCATTGAAGTGACGGCTGTCACGCCCCCTTCTCATAGACTTGCATTGAGGGGGTGGGGCGTGACATCATGAGGAGGCGTGGCTATGACATCACAAGCTCCCGGCGTTCGGAACAGTTTGTTCCATACACTGAGCAGCGGAGTACTCCTTTAAGTTAAAACCCTCTTCAATCTGCCTAATTCCCTTTTATTTACCTATAACTGGAGATCAATAAAGCAACAATGGTTCATGTGTTTGATAGAAAAATAAAACTAATAATTCCTTAACAAGACTCCCCGGGTTATTTCTCCTTCATGTCTCCATCAAAGGAATCTCCACTAAATGGCTGAAATAGAGATTATAGAGCACAATAAATGAAGCGGTAAAGGGTCCTCATGTGTGGATCATGTCAGCGCTGTAGATTTGGGTACATGGCTTTAAAAGAAGCACTTCAGCCTCGCTAATAAAAGGCAGAGAGCAAACAATGGCGCCACGAGACACTCCATACATAACCTCACATCCAGAGCACGAGAATAAGAGGTTCACATACTTATACAGAGGCTGCTGCTTTATTAAGTAGCCCAAGGTGAATGCTGAGGCCAGATGAAAGCGCCTGCTGAGCGGCCTCTGTTTTTACACTCATTAAAACCAGAAACTGATACATAACTTTTTTTTTTTTTAATTAACCCCTTAACGATGAGCGCTATATATATATATATATATATATATATATATATATATATATATACGGTGCTGTCGTGCGGCCGGTCTATGAAGCGAGCTCAGGAGCTAAGCCCGCTTCATATTCTTTCGGTCCCGGCTGCTATCAGCAGCCAGGACCCGCGGCTAATGCCGGACACCGGCAATTGGCCCAATGCCCAGCATTAACCCTTTCAAAGTTGATCCCGGCATCTAAAATGCCTAAAATATTCTCCCGGCAGCTCAGCGGAGCTGATTAGGATCATCGCTGGGAAATCGTGATGTCCCGATCAGCTGAGAGGACGGCGGGAGACCCCTTACCTGCCTCCTCACCATCCGTTCTGTCCCTCGATGCTCCAGCCAGGCTCTGCAGGCTGGAGCAACCGAGCACAGATAACACTGATCAATGCTATGCTATGGCAGTGTATGCAATCTAATGATTACATGTAATAGTCCCCTATGGAGACTAAAAAGAAAGTGTAAAAAAAAGTTAATGCAAGTCTATGGGAGGGGGCGTGCCGACCCCACCACAAAGCAGAGGCCGATACTCCCCCTCCATATATCTCTATGGGAGAAAAGGAGATGGCCAATCGGCTCTCCCATAGAGATACACAGAAGGGGCATATGATCAACGCGCTCTGTTTCCAGTGAGAGCCAGGGCCCCGTACAGGAGATCGCTGGGGGTCCTTTAAGGTAAGGCAGGATGCCAAATAAAGGTAAATGCCACAAAAATCTGAGCAGCCGGATTTAGGGTGCGTTCACACTGTGTAATTCAAGAGGAATTTACTCAAATAATTCCTCTAGAATTCTCAGCTTAGAAATAATTAAAGGGGTACTCTGGTGAAAACCTTTTTTCTTTTAAATCAACTGGTGGCAGAAAGTTAAACATATTTGTAAATTACTTCTATTAAAAAATCTTAATCCTTCCTGTACTTATTAGCTGCTGAATACTAGAGAGGAAATTCTTTTCTTTTTGGAATTCTCTCTGATGACATCACGAGCACAGTGCTCTTTGCTGACGTCATTATAATAATAATAACTCTTTATTTATTGTTGTCCTTAGTGGGATTTGAACCCAAGGCCCCAGCACTGCAAGGCAGCAGTGCTAACCACTGAGCCACCATGCTGCCCTTAGCATACATCTGCTATGCACGGTTGCTAAAATGGACAGAGATGTCAGCAGAGAGCACTGTGCTCGTGATGTCATCAGTGTTCCAAAAAGAAAGGAATTTCCTCTGTAGCATTCAGCAGCTAATAAGTACTGGAAGGATTAAGATTTTTTAATAGAAGTAATTTACAAATATGTTTAACTTTCTGGCACCAGTTGATTTAAAAGAAAAAAAGGTTTTCACCGGAGTACCCCTTTAAAATCTGCTTTGCCATTGACTTCAATGTATCTTACTCCGCACTGTTCACACGGCGTAAATTCTGCTCGCGGAATTCCGTCCCACTAGAAGAAAGAATATGTTCATTCTTCTTGCGGAATACGCCACCAGAAGTCCATTGAAGTCAATGGTTAAAAAAAATTCCGCAGAAACTCCGCAAGAAAGAATAAAAATAAAAAGGGAAATTCCAATTGGTGGTTGTAGTCCAGCAAAAAAAAATTTAAAAAATTCCTCCTATATTCCGCGTTAATTCTGCAAGATTTTTGCGCGAAAAAAAAACCACGTACATTTCTCGGTGGAATTTTCACTCAAGGATTCCTCTCCTATTCCTCAGTGTGGACGCACCCTTATAGGGATTCTCCTGCTACTCACCCGACTAGCCCCACGTCTGCGATCAGTTTCATATCCAGGCGGATTATTCTTCTCTGGCCTTTGGAAGGGAAAAAATCTGATTTGAATCCTCCGCCTTTACCTCCTCTGGCCACCCGCAGCTGGTCTCCTTCTCTGTCCAGCTCACCTACAAGTAAATAGGAAACGTTAGGACGTCACTTAGCAAAAGGTGCGATCCAAATCTTTAGGCTGTATTGGCACAGGCACAGTGTTCCCTCGAAGATGTGTGTTCACTAATGAAAATATCCAGAAGCGCAGTGTTACCCAGACCACGGTGCCAGCCATACTGGTGCCAACAGAGCCTGTATCCATACAGCAGACCCCCCTCCGACAGATACAATGGGGAAGATTTATCAAAACCTGTCCAGAGGAAAAGTTGCCCAGTTGCCCATAGCAACCAATCAGATCGCTTCTTTCATTTTTAAAGGGGTACTCCGGTGGAAAACATTTTTTTATTTTTTTTAAAATCAACTGGTGCCAGAAAGTTAAACAAATTTGTAAATGACTTCTATTAAAAAAAATCTTTACCCTTCCAGTACTTTTAGCAGCTTTATGCTACAGAGGAAATTGTTTTCTTTTAGAATTTTTTTTTTTTGTCTTGTCCACAGTGCTCTCTGCTAACACCTCTGTCCGTGTCAGGAACTGTCCAGAGCAGCATAGGTTTACAATGGGGATTTTTTCCTGCTCTGGACAGATCCTGATACGGGCATCAGGTGTCAGCAGAGAGCACTGTGGACAAGACAAAAAAGAAATTCAAAAAGAAAAGAATTTCCTCTGTAGCATACAGCTGCTAAAAAGTACTGGAAGGGTAAAGATTTTTTTTTTTAATAGAAGTCATTTACAAATCTGAAGTGAAACAAGACACCTGGCACCGCCTCAGGATTTTGAGCACGAGTGTGAAAGTGCTGTCAGAGGGCTACATGCTAATGATGTACAGTAGAGATGAGCGAACTTACAGTAAATTCAATTCGTCACGAACTTCTCGGCTCGGCAGTTGATCACTTATCCTGCATAAATGAGTTTAGCTTTCAGGTGCTCCGGTGGGCTGGAAAAGGTGGATACATTCCTAGGAAAGAGTCTCCTAGGACTGTATCCACCTTTTCCAGCCCACGGGAGCACCAGAAAGCTGAACTAATTTATGCAGGAAAAGTCATCAATTGCCGAGCCGAGAAGTTCGTGACGAATCGAATTTACTGTAAGTTCGCTCATCTCTAATGTACAGCTACTTGTAGGGTGGTGCTCACGCAATGATAGATCAGGCAAAAAACCAAAGTCCAGAAGAAATTAAGAAAAAGAGCGGATCACTCACCGATTTGATGCTGTGAATTTTATTGAAGTTATCATGCAGCGGCTACATACGGGTTGAGGTCAGCGGCAGGGCAGGAGGTGGATCAGAGCCCCGTCCAAAGCGACAGCCTGCCGCTGACATCAACCCGTATGTAGCCGCTGCATGATAACTTCAATAAAATTCACAGCATCAAATCGGTGAGTGATCCGCTCTTTTTCTTCATTTCTTCTGGACTTTAATTTACAATTCTGTGTAACTTTCTGGCACCAGTTGATTTAAAAAAAAAAAAATATATATATATATATATATATATATATATATATATATATTTTCCACCGGAGTACCTCTTTAGCAAAGCTTCTGCAAAATGAAAGAAGTGATCTGATTGGTTGCTATGGGCAACTGGTCAACTTTTCCTTTGGACAGGTTTTGATGAACCTCCCCCAATGTCCCTACAAAATATATCGCCCTCCTGTGGTCCTGACTAGAGATGAGCGAACTTACAGTAAATTCGATTCGTCACGAACTTCTCGGCTCGGCAGTTGATGACTTATCCTGCATAAATTAGTTCAGCTTTCAGGTGCTCCCGTGGGCTGGAAAAAGTGGATACAGTCCTAGGAGACTCTTTCCTTGGACTGTATCCACCTTTTCCAGCCCACCAGAGCACCTGAAGGCTGAACTAATTTATGCAGGATAAGTCATCAACTGCCGAGCAGAGAAGTTCGTGACGAACCGAATTTACTGTAAATTCGCTCATCTCTAGTTCTGACACATCAATACAATTAGGGATGCGACACGCAGGACACATCCTGCGTGTCGCATCCTGAATTGTCTTTACGTGTGAATAAAACGCTAAGGAAGTGTTTCCCAACCAGGGTGCCTCCAGCTGTTGCAAAACTACAACTCCGGGCATGCTGGGAGTTGTAGTTTTGCAACAGCTGGACACACCCTGGTTAGGAAACACTGCACTAATTCTTTTCATTCCTTATCAAAGCAAAATGGTGAGTGCCGAAAATTCTTTTCATTCTTTTGTGTATCAAGAAACGTATAGAACAGCGTCTCACCTATCTTATTACCATCATCAGTAGTGACGGCAATGCCAACGGGCACGTCCACCACCGAGTCAGCCCCGGACGGTCCTTTGAGAGCACGAACGCTGGAAGGAAGAAAACGCAGGACTATATTATAGACATCTAAAAATGTTCTGTGACTCCTATAAGGGGTCATAGCCCAGATGTGGTGTTTTAGGGATTTTTGTAAGACAGTGGTCCCCCTATACCCATGACAAAACTACAATTCCCAGCATGCCCTGACAGCAGTAGGCTGTGGTTTTGCAACAGCTGGGGAGCCACAGATAGGGGATCACTCTTTTTAAGGGAACCTATTTTACTGCACACAGCCGACTTCCTGTCTGTAATCTAATGCTGCAGTTCAGGACTGTGGGAAAGCTAGATGACAACCCCTATCAAGTCTACCTAGTTACACTGCCATTAGGGATATCACTCTCACCTTCCCTTCGCTCCCGCACTGAGATATCTTCATCATTTGCGCCTTTATCCGGAGTGGTGCAAGACCTGCCGCACAATTACATATTTTCATCACGTGGCAGGTCCTGCACCACTCTGGCTTGCAGGAGAAGGTCCTGTACACTAACAGAGCGTGAGCAGGGGGGAAGGGGAGTGCGATTTATTGGAGGAAACTAATGGGGAATCTACCTAATAGGAGGTTCCCTCCCTACCTGACTACCTAACTACTAGGGGCTTCTACCGAACAGTGGGAGGGGAATTACCTACCTACTGGGGGATTCTACCTGTTGGTGGGTAATCCCAACCTACCTACTGGGGGCTTCTACCTAAAGGGAGGGGTTTACTATCTTCCTAATGGGACCTTCTACCTAATAGGGGGGTCCCTACCTTTCTACTTGGGGCCTCTACCATCCTAATGGGTACTTCTACCTAATAGGGGAGTCACTACCTTCCTTGGGGCTTCTACCTAATGGGGAGGGAGTCCCTACCTTCCTACTGTGGGCTTCTACCTATCAGGGGGTATTCCCAACCGGCCTACTGGGGGCTTCTACCTAATGGGGAGGGGGTCCCTACCTTTCTACTCGGGGCTTCTACCTAATTGGGGGGGGGCTGTCCCTACCATCCTAATGGGGACTTCTACCTAATAGGGGGGTCCCTACCTTCCTGCTGGGGCTTCTACCTACTTTGGGGTCCCTACCTTCCTACTGGGGGCTTCTACCTAATGGGGAGGGGGTCCCTACCTTTCTACTCAGGGCTTCTACCTAATGGGGGGGGGGCTGTCCCTACCATCCTTATGGGGACTTCTACCTAATAGGGGGACTTCTACCTTCCTACTTGGGGCTTCTACCTAATGGGGAGGGGTTCCCTACCTTCCTACTGGGGGCTTCTACCTATCATGGGGTATTCCCAACCTACCCACTGGGGGATTCAATCTAATAGGGGCCTCTACCATCCTAATGGGGACTTCCACCTAATAGGGTGGTCCCTACCTTCCTACTGGGGGCTTCAACCCAATAGGGGGATTCCCAACCTACTGGGGCTTCTCCTTAAAGGGGAGGTCCCTACCTTCCTACTGGTGGCTTCTACCTAATGTGGGGGCCCTTACCCTCCTACTGGGGGCTTCAACCCAATAGGGGGATTCCCAACCTACTGAGGGCTTCTACCTAATGGGGAGGTCCCTACCTTTTTATTGGGGGCTTCGAACTAATAGGGGGATTCCCTTCCTACCTACTCTGGACATACCTTAATTATGAGTGTCAGTGAGGGCCTCATGTTCAACATTCATCTAAGGCTTCACAAAGTCTAACGCCCCCTCTTCTGTCACATGACATCAAAAAAAAAAGTGCACTCACCTACTATTAACTCCAACTGCGCCAGCAAAGCGTTTCTGAGGACACCTGCTCTTTACGTCTTTCATTGTGACGCTACTTTTGGCCGTCAACCACACGTCGCCTCCTTTTCCGCCTTCACCACCCAACCGTGGGAGCCCCATGCCGCCGGCGCCACCCTTCACCAGGATCCTCAGGTTGTCTACGAAGTTTCCATACTAGAGCAAAAAAGAAAGAGAACACATTATGTGAGAGTACAACCACGCCAGCCCATCACACCTTACTATTGTAGAACTACAACTCCCAGCATGGCCTGCTCTTGTAATACTACAACTCCCAGCATGGCCTGCACCTGTAAAACTACAAGTCCCAGCATGGCCTGCTCTTGTAAAACTACAGCTCCCAGCATGGCCTGCACCTGTAAAACTACAAGTCCCAGCATGGCCTGCTATTGTAAAACTACAAGTCCCAGCATGGCCTGCTATTGTAAAACTACAACTCCCAGCATGGCCTGCTATTGTAAAACTACAAGTCCCAGCATGGCCTGCTATTGTAAAACTACAACTCCCAGCATAGCCTGCTATTGTAAAACTACAAGTCCCAGCATAGCCTGCTATTGTAAAACTACTAGTCCCAGCATGGCCTGCTCTTGAAAAACTACAACTCCCAGCATGGCCTGCTATTGTAAAACTACAACTCCCAGCATGGCCTGCTATTGTAAAACTACAACTCCCAGCATGGCCTGCTATTCTAAAACTACAAGTCCCAGCATGGCCTGCTATTCTAAAACTACAACTCCCAGCATGGCCTGCTATTCTAAAACTACAACTCCCAGCATGGCCTGCTATTCTAAAACTACAAGTCCCAGCATGGCCTGCTATTCTAAAACTACAAGTCCCAGCAGGGCCTGCTATTCTAAAACTACAACTCCCAGCAGGGCCTGCTTTAGTAAAACTACAACTCCCAGCAGGGCCTGCTTTAGTAAAACTACAACTCCCAGCATGGCCTGCTCTTGCAAAATTGCAACTGACAGCACACCCTGTATTTATTTATTTTTTTATAAAACTGCAATTCATAGCATGTTTGGCATGCTGGGGGTTGTAGTTCTATAAAAGCTGGATAAAACGTTTGCAGAACACAGCTACAGGAGACATCTTAACCCTAGGTCAGTGTTTCCTAACCAGGGTGCCTCCAGCTGTTGCAAAGGATGTCCGGGCATGCTGGGAGTTGTAGTTTTGCCACAGCTGGAGGCACGCTGGTTAGCAAACAGTAGTTCCTATTGACCACTTTTCATGCATATGGACATGTGATACAACACGTCCCCTGTAGGGGGCGCCCACAAGGGCATTGGCGGACACAAAGGTTTGTCACCCAGCTTTCCCAGGAACAGATCTGTATCTAGGGAACCGGGTGAACAAACAGTGAAGGAGGAGCCTGTGACAGGACATGCTGAGACTTGTAGTACCAGGTGAGGCTGCTGTACACCGGTAATACCGCACCTTCCGGAGCAGGACTCGGCTGCACCACACCATGCTGCCCGGGACAGGACGCGGCTTCCAATGTGTAGAACGTGAGCAGCAGCAGCACAGTACAGGATAGGGTGCACCGGATAAAGCGCCCGCCGGTAACTATAGTAGCCGCACAGGAGTTCCGGCTACGGAGAGTATAATATGAAAGATTAGATTAGAAGAAAGACAGGGGGATTGGGGGTACCTACCTATACATACTGGGGGTACTTATTTACATAACTGGGGAGCACCTACCTATCTATTGGGGAGAAACAATCTATACTGGGGATACCTATCCACCTATTGGAAATCACCTACTTCTACTGGGGGCACCTATCTTAACTATTTGGGAGCACCTACCTACACTTGGGGCACCGATCTACTCCTTTGGGGGGCACCTACCTATACTGAAGCATCTGTCTACCAATTGGGAAGCACCTACCTACACTGGGGCACTGATTTACCTGTTGGGGAGCACCTACCTACACTGTGGGCACCTATCTACCAATGAAGGGGTATCTTCCTGGCTAGTTGGGAGACCTACCTAGGAGGGCATTATTTCTAGGTGAGGATGGTGTTGTAAATATGGAGCCTAAGGTGTTTTTCCGTCAGATTTAGAGGAGTTGTGGTCACGAAAAGTCATCATGGCGGTCTTGGCCAGAGGGAAGAGGAAAGAGAATGACCCCCTGAAGTCACTAAAGATAATTGCACTGTAATTATTTATACGGTCTGCTGCCCCTGTAGGATAACTATATGCAGGGGCATTGCTAGGATCTGAAAAGATCTGGGGCACAAGCCCAAAGGCATGTTGGCTCGCCACCCCTTAACCCACTCACTTATAATGCCCCAACTGTTCCCCCCCACTCATTAATAATGCCCCAACTGTGCCTGCCCACTCAATAATGCCTCAACTGTGCCCGCCCACTCATTAATAATGCCCCAACTGGGCCCGCCCACTCATTAATAATGCTCCAACTGTGCCCGCCCACTCATTAATAATGCCTCAACTGTGCCTGCCCACTCACTAATAATGCTCCAACTGTGCCCGCCCACTCATTAATAATGCCCCAACTGTGCCTGCCCACTCATTAATGCTCCAACTGTGCACGCCCACTCACTAATAATGCCCCAACTGTGCCCGCCCACTCATTATTAATGCCCCAACTGTTCCCCCCCACTCATTAATAATGCCCCAACTGTGCCTGCCCACTCAATAATGCCTCAACTGTGCCCGCCCACTCATTAATAATGCCCCAACTGTGCCCGCCCACTCATTAATAATGCCCCAACTGGGCCCGCCCACTCATTAATAATGCCCCAACTGGGCCCGCCCACTCATTAATAATGCTCCAACTGTGCCCGCCCACTCATTAATAATGCTCCAACTGTGCCCGCCCACTCATTAATAATGCCTCAACTGTGCCCGCCCACTCACTAATAATGCTCCAACTGTGCCCACCCACTCATTAATAATGCCCCAACTGTGCCTGCCCACTCATTAATGCTCCAACTGTGCACGCCCACTCACTAATAATGCCCCAACTGTGCCCGCCCACTCATTATTAATGCCCCAACTGTGTCCACCCACTCACTAATAATGCCCCAACTGTGCCCGCCCACTCACTAATAATGCCCCAACTGTGTCCGACAACTCACTAATAATGCCCCAACTGTGCCCACCCACTCACTAATAATGCCCCAACTGTTCCCCCCCACTCATTAATAATGCCCCAACTGTGCCGGACCACTCACTAATAATGCCCCAACTGTGCCCACCCACTCACTAATAATGCCCCAACTGTTCCCCCCCCCACTCATTAATAATGCCCCAACTGTGCCGGACCACTCACTAATAATGCCCCAACTGTGCCCGACCACTCGTTATTAATGTCCCAACTGTTGTCGCCCACTCACTAATAATGCCCCAACTGTGCCCGCCCACTCACTAGTATTGCCCCTACTGTGCTCCTATTCACATATAATGCCCCCCAGACATTAATAATGACCCCTGTTTCCCCATGTAATGCCCCCAGTTAGAATGGCCCCTGAGCCCAAACAGTAATAGTGCTCCATACAGAAAAAATGTCACCCTGTGCCCCCTGTAGAATGGGACCCATCAAATGGTCTTGCCAGCAAGCAAACAGACCCAAGCAGGCAGGTGTCACAGTTCAGTAGTCTCTGTTTTTTTGTAATAAGTCACATACAGCAATAACTTCCACTTGCAGCATGAGGTATAACGGAAACCTAAACGTCCTTACATGAGGTTACTGACCTAAACATCTGAGCTTCTCATCCAAAACTTGGCACGTTCAGTCCCAAAGTCAGTATTTTTTTGGTGCAGTGTATCAGTGGCGTTGCTAGGGTTGGTGTCACCCAATGTGTAGAAAATTGTATCACTCCCCCCCCCCCCCCCCCCATTAAAACCCCATTAACTCCTTAGGGACAAAGCAGATTTTGGCCTTAAAACACAGACAATTACATTTTTGCTTTTTCTCCATCAATGCAAGTCTATGCGAGGAGCTGTCACTTGCATTGAGGGGGCGTGGCCATGATGTCACGAGCCTCCGCCCCGCATCCCCAGTCATCCAGCACAGAGCAAAGTTCGCTCCATGCACCGCATGTCTGGGGTGCCGCAGCCGAGATCGCGGGGGTCCCTTTGGATAGAGGATAAGATGCCTAGGGGCGGAGTCCCCCATTAATAGGTTGTGATACCTGTTACTAATTTGGTTTCTGGGAAAGAGTGTAGCTTTATGAAAATGTAGAATCACAGCCGTAGGGCCGGCATCAATACTGAGTGGGAGTCAGTATTTTGAAGATGGCACTAAG
Organism: Hyla sarda; assembly: GCF_029499605.1. Lineage (NCBI taxonomy): Eukaryota > Metazoa > Chordata > Amphibia > Anura > Hylidae > Hyla > Hyla sarda. Next base: position 31,147,114 of record NC_079193.1, read on the forward strand.
AGGTATTATTATTTAGTGAGGGCATTATTACTGAAGGCACTAAGGGGACAATATTTGTGCGTGGGACCAGTAAGAAGCATTATTGCTGAGTGGGGGCACAAAGGGGCAGTGGAAATTAGTGTTGGGCACAAATAGGCTACTATTCATGGTGGCACATGTACTGTGTGGAGGGCACTAGGTTGGAAGTAATACAGGGGGTACTACTACTGTGTGGGGAAACAGAGGGGAAGAACTACTCTAGTGGGCACTATTACCATGTGATGCACTAAGGAAAGAGAAGTTGTAGCAACGAGAAGTCATCATTGCAAAAACATAAGGGAAAGTGAATATTGTAACTCCATTCAGAGGAGTCACTGGGTGTAACTCGACTGTAATCACTTATCTAAGGTCCACAGCGGATTGTACCCTGCAGAACACCAGTGTTGTGACCACTGTATGGGCTCTGTATGGTGCGTTTATTGGTTACATTGGTCTTTGTCGTATATATTTCCGGTCGTGGGTTGCAGGGATTATTTGGCCCTTGTGTTGTACAATTATTTAACAAGTGTCTGAGTATTATTCAGAGACATTATTTTAAATCTTTGTCACTGCAGGGGTTTTGGCGCTCTGTAGCAGAAAGAAACATAATTCTGACTTCTATAAAGATATTTTAATCTTTTAATCAAAATAATAAGTACAGAATTTTAGGCCTAGAGAGGACATGATGATGAAAGGTGGAGATTCTCTTAAAGGGGTACTCCGCCCCAAGACATCTTATCCCCTATCCTTTGGATAGGGGATAAGATGTCTGATCGCAGGGGTCCTGCCACTGGGGACCCCCGCGATCTCCCTGCTGCACCCGGCATTCATTTAGAGCGTCGGGTGCAGCGCCGGAGGCTCGTGACGTCACGGCCAGGCCCCCCAATGTAAGTCTATGGGAGGGGGCGTGACGGAGGGGCCTGGCCGTGATGTCACGAGCCTCCGTCCCGCATCGCCAGTCATCCGGCATGGAGCAAACTTCTGGGGGCCCCAGCCGAGATCCAAGCAGCAGGACCCCCGCGATCAGACAACTTATCCCCTATCCTTTGAATAGGAGATAAGATGTCCAGGGGCGGAGTACCACTTTAAAGGCTTCAGGGTGGGGGAAAAATGTCTTTCTGATGTTTTAATAAAATGGCTGATTTGACCTGTGACACTAGGGAAATGAAGTGAGGTATTTCTGCTTGAATCCTCAGTGTGGCTCACATGCAGCCATAAATCCAAATATTTTTTAGAGGCCAGTGATCTGCTGACTGCCCCTTGTCAGTACTCTGGGCTCCTTCTCCTTGACCTTTCCCCTTCCTTTGACACAGTCCACCATTGCATCCTACTTCAAACTCTCTAATCTCTCGGTGTCATGCCTGGCCCCTCTCCTGGATCTCCTCATACCTCACCAAGCGTTCATTCAGTGTCTCCTATTTACACCCCACCTGACTCTCTGTTGGAGACCCCTAAGGCTCTGTCCTGGGGCCCCTACTCTTTTCCATCTGTCCTCTTGGCCTAGGACATATCATAGAACTCATGGCTTCAAGTTTCACTTCTATGCTTTCTGGTCCAGATGTCACCTCCCTTCTATCCAGGATCCCAGACTGTCTGTCAGCTTCTCCTGCTTTTTAAAACTTAGAATAGAGAAAATGTACCGTATATACTCGAGTATTAGCCGTTCCGAATATAAGCCGAGGCCCCTAATTTCACCCCAAAAAACCAGGAAAACCTATTGACTCGAGTATAAACCTCCTCTGTCATCATCCCGACTCCCACTGTCATCATCCAGACACCCCCCCATCCCTCCTGTCATCATCCAGACCCCCTCATCCCCCCATCATACAGATCCCCCTTGCCCCCATATCATTATTCAGCTCCCCCTCATCCCTCCTGTCATCATCCAGACCCCCCTCATCCCACATCATACAGATCCACCTTGCCCCCCATATCATTATCCAGATGCCCCTCATACCCCCCCTGTCATCATCCAGACCCCCCATCATACAGATCCCCCTTTCCCCCCATATCATTATCCAGATCCCCCTCATACCTCACTGTCATCATCCAGAACCCCCTCTCTTGTCTACTCTCCTCCCCAGTTGCAGCTCTGTTGGTCCTTCCCTAGCAGCCATCCAACGTCGCTGCAGGGACCGTCCGACTTCTAGTGGGGAGGGTGAGCCGGTTCGGGCCATCCATCTTGACCGAGAGGCCCTCTTCTCTGCTGCGGGCTGGCCCCGAAATAGTGACACTGCATTGACGACAACGCATGGGGACGCCCCTGATGTTACGGACGTCTGCTGCGCACGGACGTCCCTGCACAGCGGCGTCAATGCAGTGTCACTAGTCCAGGGCCGGTGTAATGAAGAAAACTGTGTCTTGAAGCATTCTGTGTCCCGAAACTGGCCCGGAGCGGAGAAGAGGGCCTCCTGGTCAAGATGGACGGCCGGGACCGGCTCACCCTCCCCACTGGAAGTCGGACGGTCCTTGCATGGCGGCGTCAATGCAGTGTCACTAGTCCAGGGCCGGCCTGGAGCAGAGAAGAGGACCTCCTGGTCCAGATGGACGACGCGGACCAGCTCACCCTCCCCACTGGAAGTCGGACGGTCCCTGCAGCATAGATGGGCGACGATGGACGGCCCAGCCCATCCCCTCGCCACCCCCACCGGTATGCCTACGATTTTTTTTTCCCCATCACTCCAGTATAAGCCGAGGGGGATGTTTTTGTCACGAAAAATGGTGCTGAAAAACTCGGCTTATACTCGAGTATATGCGGTAATTCATAAATTTTTCCCCATCTCGCGCCACCACCTACCTGATCTATCATACACAGTCAATGGTTCCGCTCTGTCTCCATTCTCACAATCCGTTGTGCTCTGTCTTTCAAACCATCCAAAAGAGAAGAAAAAAGCTGACAACCTAAGTGAGTGCACACCAACCACTGTATGGATACAATTAGATTTAATTTTTATTGAAAAACACCAAAAAAGAAGGAGTACAGACACCGTTAAAACCACTTAAAAACATAAGCTGGCTTTTAGGCCTTATTACCTTTTGTTTTTGGGGGGCCATTATGGAATTTAACACACATATGTTTTGTGGATATTTATAGTTGTGTTTCCTACACACATTTTTATTAGCACTTTTTTGGCATATGGTTACAGAGACTGGGTGCACTAGGCACTTTATATAGGGATTGAGTATCTACACTGATTGCTGCTATAATTTAGGTTCTGGCTGGTACTTATGGTTGTACATATATATGTATCTAATTGATTCACCTTATTTGCTACTTTGCATGAGTCAGGTGATAGAGATAGGATGACATTCCTAGGCTCTATGTACTTTTTTGTATGTTTTTAAGTGGTTTTAACGGCGTCTGCACTCCTTCTTTTTTTGTAGTTTTCCAATAAAAATGTAATCTATCTAATTGTACCCATACAGTGGTTGGTGTGCACTCACTTAGGTTGTCAGCTTTTTTCTTCTCTTTTGGATTGTCTATTTTTCACAACCGTGTCTGCACCCACAGTGAATTCATTAGCAGTGCCCATCACTTTTGTGTTCTGTCTTTCAAACCAGACATCCAAGCCCTCACTACCTTCTATGGCCTTCACCTTAAAGGGGTACTCCGCCCCTAGACATCTTATCCCCTATACAAAGGATAGGGGATGAGATGTCTGATCGCAGGGGTCCCGCAGCTGGGGAACCCCACAATCTCCCTGCTGCACCCGGCATTCGTTTAGAGCAACAAGTGCAGCGCTGGAGGCTCATGATGTCATGGTTAGGCCCCACTCGTGATGTCCCTGCCTCACCCCCTCAATGCAAGGCACGCCCCCTCCAGTAGACTTGCATTGAGGGGGCATGGCCATGACATCACAAGCCTCCTTCCCGCATCGCCCGTCATCCAGCATGGAGCGAAGTTTGCTTTGTGTACCAGATAACTGGGGTGCAGCAGGGAGATTGCGGGGTCCCCAGCAGCAGGACCCCCGTGATCAGACATCTTATCCCCTATGCTTTGGATAGGGGATAAGATGTCTAGGGGCGGCGTACCCCTTTAAAAACATTTCTTGAATCCGCTTATTACTCAACTTTGACTTGACAAAAATACCAGTATACGCTCTAATCATCTGTCACTTGGACTAATGCAACATCCTCCTCTGTGGTCTTCATCAAACACTCTTGTCCCCCCCTCCCCCTCAATCCATTCTCAAGTCTGTTGCCCGACTATTCCACCTCTCGTCTCGTTTCTCTCCTGCCCTATCCCAATCCCGTCACTGACTATTAGTTGCCCAATGAATTCAGTTTAAACTGTTCACCATGACACCGTCTACAACCTGTCCGCCTATACATCTCTGACCTTTTCTACCAATACTGTCCTACAAGTAATCTCCGAACCTCTCAAGACCTCCGCCTGTGCTCTCCCCTCGTCCACACCTCACACACTTGACTCCAAGACTCCTCCTGTGCTTTCCCCATCCAGTGGAACATGCCAACCTGAAACATCCCGCTCAGACGCACCAGGAGCTTTGAAAGCAACCTGAATACCCATCTCTTAAAGGGGTACTCCACTGGGAAAAAAAATTAAATCAACTGGTGCCAGAAAGTTAAAAGATTTGTAAATTACTTCTATTAAAAAATCTTAATCCTTCCAGTACTTCTAAACTGTTGTATGCTCCACAGGAAGTTTTCTTTTTGAATTTACTTTCTGTCTGACCACAGTGCTCTCTGCTGACACCTCTGTCCATGTCAGGAACTGTCCAGAGTCGGAGCAAATACCCATAGCAAACCTCTCCTGCTCTGGACAGTTCCTAAAATGGACAGAGGTGTCAGCAGAGAGCACTGTGGTCAGTGAAATTCAAAAGTCGGAAATTCAAAAAGAAAAGAACTTCCTGTGGAGTATACAACAGCTTATAAGTACAAAGTATAAATAGAAGTCATTTACAAATCTGTTTAACTTTCTGGCACCAATTGAGTAAAAAAAAAATTCCAGTGGAGTACCCCTTTAAGAACAATCTACAACCTATAATAATTCTGCTGCTACTGCACTGCACTGTGAATGGCTGATTCCCTAATCACCCCCAAATGGCTAGCTGTCTCCCTCACCAATTGTCTTCCTCGCCTTTTAGATTGTTTACAGATTTTTACAATCTGTAAAATTCCCTGAAATCAAGTGGGCTATAAAAATAAATAATAATAATCTCTTCATCTCTGTGCTCCTGTGTATATGTAATCTGCTAATGTTGGGCATCTACACCATCTTCTGCACGTTTTACCAAGGTTGACCACACATTGACCACACTTTCCTCTGTCTAATTATGCCCTCCATAAAAATAAAACAGCATAAGTCAGTCTCTGGATGGATCAGCTCACTGAGGGATCAGTTTACATGCAGCCTATAGAGATCTATGGAGAGGGGATGGGAGCTGCAAAGTGAAACAGAGAGATAGATACAGAGACTTTGTTTAAAGCTCTAGTAAGTGTTATCTTTCCTCAGTTCTGAAATCAAAGCTTACACTGCTAAGGACTGCTCTATAATGAGGGTGTGCTATAGAGTGTGCTAGTGAGGCTAGTCTACACCCATTAAAGAGACAAAGCTTGTAAAGGGGAAAACTGGTGAAAAATGCCAGGTTATACAATGGCCAGAAATAGTGTTACTCCTCATTGGCACACAAATCAGCCTGAAAAGCTTCTTGAAGGGTTAGCGACCATCTAAAGCCCCAAGCAATGGACAAATTGGGAGACATTTCTGGAGTCAGGAGAACTGAGTAACCACTGGACACCATGGATATTTATATGATCTCCTGAATAGGATTGAGGATATGTAATTTACAGATCTTACACAATTTTATACAAACTCAGCATATTTTTGTATTTAACACACCCTCCTCTTTAATATGATACCATGTCCCCGGGTGTATGGTTTGCTGGTGACAGTAGTTCTTCATACAAGTCCTGATAGGAGTGCATCATGTCGGCGCTCTGTGAGTTTTTTCCCCTGCATGCTTCTTGCTCACATTAGTGATCTCAACATAACACATTGTTCTACGATAGGAATATTACTGACTCAGTTTCAGGCCCCCTTGATGTGACGCAGGACTGTAGGAGGGTCTCCAATATAAAAATTCTCTTGGCAGTCCCAGTCCTCACCTCTCATCATCTCCTCAAAGATTGTTCAGGTCTGTAAGAGCTCAACCCGTATCATATCTTTCTATCTATCTATCTCATATCTATCTATCTCATATCTATCTATCTCATATCTATCTATCCATCTATCTATCTATCAACCTATCCATCTATTTATCTCATATATATCTATCTATCTCATATCTATCTCGTATCTATCAATCTATCCATTTATCTATCTATCTCATATCTATCTATCATATTTATATATCTCATATCTATCTATCTATCTATCTCAAATCTATCTATTTATCTCATATATATCTATCTATCTCATATCTATCTATCTCATATCTATTATCTATCTATTTAACTATTTCATATCTATCTATCTATTATCTATCTAATATCTATCTATTTCATATCTATCTACTTATTTCTATATATTTATTATTTGCATGGTTATAACTTTATATTGTCAATATATTTTTATATTTTTCAGGTAATACTTTAATCCTTGCAGGTAAGTAAAACTAAAACCTAACCAAATCATCCTGTCTATTAGATATATATGAGCTAAAAAAAAATTCTTAAATTGAACAAGTTTTTTTATTATTCCAGGCATTAGCTTTCTATGAATGGTGTCAGTGAACGGTCACACTGTTTCCAAGTGTTCTGACTGCTACGATATTGTTCTATTGTGGCGAATGAACATGAGTTTAAATGAGTGTTTCCCAACTTGGGTGCCTCCAGCTGTTGCAAAACTACAACAACCAGCATGCCCGGACAGCCGAAGGCTGTCCGGGCATGCTGGGAGTTGTAGTTTTGCAACAGCTGGAGGCACCCTGGTTGGGAAACACTGGTTTAAATAATCTGGTTTTCACAATGTGTTCCCAGACTACACAGGATTTAGGGCAGTGATCTATCCAGCTGTGGAAAAATGACAATTTCCAGCAGGCATGCTAGGAGTTGTAGTTTTGTCACAGTTGGTTAGTCACGTGTTGGGTTTAACTGTTTTAGGGAATATTATGTTCTTTTAGCACTGCGATATACTGAGAATAGATGCAGTATCATATGTCAGAACATACAGTTACCAGTTAGCTGCCTGTTACCCCCCATGAACTCCTATATTGTAATTTGGAACTTTACTGCATGATCTTAATTTAAAGCTTACTTTATTTTTTTTAAAGATTTTTTAAGGTTTTGTTAGATTTATTCTTTAGAATGGTGACATGGTCATTTTAGTGCTCTTACTGCTGATATTAAAGGGGTATTCCAGGAAAAAAAACATTTTTTTATATATCAACTGGCTCCGGAAAGTTAAACAGATTTGTAAATTACTTCTATTAAAAAACTTAATCCTTTCAGTACTTATGACCTTCTGAAGTTAAGGTTGTTCTTTTCTGTCTAAGTGCTCTCTGATGACACCTGTCTCGGGAAACACCCAGTTTAGAAGAGGTTTGCTATGGGGATTTGCTTCTAAACTGGGCATGTCCCGAGACACGTGTCATCAGAGTGGACTTAGAAAGAAAAGAACAACCTTAACTTCAGAAGGTCATAAGTACTGAAAGGATTAAGATTTTTTTTATAGAAGTAATTTACAAATCTGTTCAACTTTCTGGAGCCAGTTGATATATAAAAAAAAGTTTTTCCTGGAATACCCCTTTAAGCTCATGAGAGTCTTCTCCATGACACATAGCTATTTCTTATTTTCTTCATTTTATGTGGCAGGAACAGAGCTGGGCTGTTTGACAGTAGTACACACACAGGCACTGCCTCCCTTAGTTGTCTGGATGATCAGAAAACAACAGGTACTAATCTACCACACCCTGGCATAGTGCTGGGTAAAGTGCACTAGACTGAACAGGTTGAACTATGCTGGGGATGGATTAGCGTACAATACTATAGATGACATGTGAGGAGTTACTGAAACAGCAGCACAGTAAGAAAGGGGTTACACTAAAGTTTGCTAGGCTGCTGCTGGTAAAGATGACAAGCTGTAAGGAGGGGGATTGCATTTATAAGGCTGCACTGTGTATATACAGTCGTAGGAATACAGTAGACAGCTGCTTAGCACATTATAGTTGGTCAGAGATTAGAGGAAATCCTTGATTTACTTTTCAGGAGGAGGACAGGCTCCTATATTGCAGGTATGCAGCTCAGGCTTTCTTCCTCTCTTTCCTGTACATAACACAAGCTAAGCCATGCCCACACTTCATGTGATCCATCTTGATATCTCATTACTAGAGACAGACAGAGCAGATCACAGAGAAGTGAGGCACCTATGTTTCAAAGCTGTTTTTCTGGGGTGTGGAGTAATTTTTTGGCAAATTAAATGGTTTACAAATATATTAGAAATCACATAGGGTAAAAAAAAGAAGGGGAGTTTTCTTTTGTTTGTTTTTTTAAGTACAGTGACCTTTTAAAGTGTACCTGTGGTTTCAGGTAACTTTTTTGAATAAGCAGCTGTGTTTGTACATGGGTAGTAGCACTATTTCTGGCCATTATATAACTTGTATATGACTTTTTTTACCATTTCAAATTTTCCATTGCCCCTGAGCTAGCAGATGGAGACTAGCTGCTAAGATGGCTCTATTCACTGCACACACACACAGAAGAGAAGGGGTTCCTGCCCCTCTATAGCTCTATACACCCTAAGAAGCAGCAGCAAGGAGGGCATTATAGAGCAGTACTGAGCAGTGTAAGCTGTGAACCCAGAACTGGGGTGAGAACTAACTTTAAGTTCCTTTAGCCTCTCTGCAGTGTGTCTGCCTTTGGCTCTCTCCTGCCACGCCCCCTTCTTCATAGACTTCTGTGGACAGTTTGTAATCTGATTTCTTAGTAAGCTGATTGTCCGGCTTCTTGCTCAAGGTGGAATGGAGCTGTTTTTTAAAGACACTGTTGAGTTTAGAAGGAAGGGAGCAGGAAAGGAGTCTGAGGAGAAAAGAAAGAGGCATTTTTCTGTCCTAGATATGGATCCAACCTTTGGGACTTGCACTTATGTGGAAAATGTGGGTTTGCTTTCTCCAGATATTTGCAAGCTATACCATAAATGTATGAATTGGTAATGTCTCTGGATTTTCTTCCATTCACTTACACAGGCAGGCTTACAGCGAGTTTCCCGCTGCAAGTTTAAGCCGTGGCGGATTTTCGGCAGTGATAAAACTGCAGCAATATCTGCTGCCGAAAATCGGCTAAAACATGCTGTAAACTGACCCGAATAAAAGTACCCTAAGTAACCGAAACAAAAACTGAAATAAAATGCATTAGACAATTGCAGAATTTTTATTCAAAAATCATTAAATGGGTATTTCAGGAAAAAAAAATTTTTTTTTAATCAACTGGCCCGGAAAGTTAAACAGATTTGAAGTTGATCTTTTTTTTTCTGACCATAGTCCACTCTGCTGACATCTCTGCTTGTCTCAGGAACTGTCCAGAGTAGAAGAAAATCCCCATAGCAAACCTCTAATGCTTCGAACAGTTCCTGAGACAAGCAGAGGTGTCAGCAGAGAGCACTGTTGTCAGAAAGAAAAGAACAACTCAACTTCAGCAGCTGATAACTACTGGAAGGATTAATATTTTTTTAATAGAAGTCATTTACAAATCTGTTTAACTTTCTGAAGCCAGTTTATATGAAAACATTTTTTTTTCCCCTGGATAACCCCTTTAATCTTTATAATTATTGAAACACTACTTTAGTGTCATAATAAACATAAAAAGATACAAAAAGCAGGAGTCAGGTAGAGAAAAACACTTGTCTATTGAATTATATTGTTCTCACCTGTTTAATGGAATGTACGTCATGATCCAACAATAGATGGGAACAATACAAAATCATACAGCAACAAATGAACTAGGATGCACTTACTGCTCTCAGACCCATATGGAGGGCACTCGTGAGGATCACTTCAAAGAGGAAACACAATATAAGACCAATCTATACTGTCATCCTCCATGAATGGATGCCTTTCAAAGAATCATCTAGTGCAGGTACTGATTCTCATTGAAGAAACCAGCTGGTGCATGGAGACCTACGGGCAATGACCCCTCAATGACGCAGTTAATTCTCCTTTTAGATTTTGTCATTTGGTATTTTGCCCTCCTCACTTTTTTAAAGCCATAACTCTTTTAATTTTCCCATATGAGGGCTTGTTTTATGTGGGACCAATTAACATGTCATTTATATTCTGTAAGACAATTATACCAAATTTATATTGGTTTGTTTTAATTTTAATTACATTTTTTGTTACTTAAAAAATATTTATGATGTGACCAAAAATCAGCAATTCTGATATTTGGTATTTTTTGTTTTCGTTTACGCAGTTTACCACAAAAGGTCATAAACGTTGTATTTAAAAGTTTGGACAATAATGGATAATGTGATACCAAATATGTTCTTGTTTGTCTTATGAGTTACAAATGAGAAAAGTGGGGGAGGGAAATTGAATTTTAAATTGGGGTAGGGGATTTTTCTTATATATTTTTAACACTTAAAGGGGTAAAAAATTTTTTACACTTCTTAAAACTTATCCCCTATCCGCAAGATAGGGGATACGTTTTAGATCACAGGGGGTCCGAGGGCTGGGCCCCCGCGCGATCTCCTGTACGGGGCCCCAGCTCTCCCCTGGAGCCGCGCAGGTTACAGACTACAAACAATCCCAGAGTAGTCTGATCCTGCACTAGTTTTCATGTATTTTTATTCTACTGTCTGTAGGTCATCAAGAGGAGAGACGATAGGGAGTAGTGTAACACATGACTCCAGGATCAGACTACACAGGGTTTCTGTGTAGTCTGTAACCATAGAAACACATATGTCTACATAGGAGATGTATACTCCAAAGGCAGAAGTTTTATTCTCTACGCTCTGTTCTGATCATTTTGTCATTCTTCATTGCAGCTTGTAGACAAGTTATGGAATCTACAACAAGTAGCTGGTATCTCCAGCTGATCTACTTACTCATGGTGACCTCAATCTATGCCAGAGCTGTGTATAATATAGAATCTCATAGACATCTAAGCTCCGGGAGTCTTGGAGAAATTGACAATGAGTGCTGGGAAGCGGCGTCACGCAAGCTGGTGGAGATGAAGAAGCTCAGAGTGGCAGACACTATCATGGGGCTCTGGGACTTCATGCTCTTCTTGAAAGAATCGGCCAATCCCAAGCACAACGCGCTTTTTGATGGTTTGGCACAGGACTTCTGGGACATATATGTAGACTGCGTCCTCTCGAGGTCTCACGGGGTGGGCAGGAGACAAGTGTCATCGCCTAACCTATCCTTTTATCTACAAAAACCTATTAAAGGTAATTCCTGTAGAGGGTAAAAAGTTGACTGTGTGATTGTAAACACTAGGGTCTATAGCAATGGCTTAAATAAAACTAAACCAATATGGCCGCCATTACAAATCCCACATGGCAAGATGATAGATAAGGAGACCTACATATTTTGAATGTACCACAATGGATCTTTACTGATCAATCTGCAAGAGAGTATAAAATTTATACATTAAAGGGGTACTCCGCCCCTAGACATCTTATCCCCTATCCAAAGGGACCTCCGCGATCTTGGCTGCGGCATCCCAGAAATCCGGTGCACAAAGCGACCTTCGCACGTGTCGGTTGACTGGCGATGCAGAGTGGAGGCTAGTGACGTCACGGTCGCGCCCTGCTCTTGACGTCACGGCCATGCCCCCTCAATGCAAGTCTATGGGAGGGTAGACTTGCATTGAGGAGGCATGGCCGTGACGTCACCAGCGGGACGCTACCGTGACGTCATGAGCCTCTGGCACTGCACCCGACGCTATAAACGAACACGGGTGCAGCAGGGAGATCATGGGGGTCCCCAGTGGCGGGACCCCTGCGATCACATATCTTATCCCCTATCCTTTGGATAGAGGACAAGATGTCTAGGGGCGGAGTACTTCGTTAAACAGAAACTAAAATGCACAAGATTGGGGATAAGTGTCTGAACGTGGGGGAACCGATTGATTGAAACCCCCGTGGTCGCCTGTGTCACCTCACTGAGCCCCGGCCCCCACCTTCTAAGACATACTAGTCCCGGGAGCTCATCTCAGAAAGTGGGGTCTGGAAGTGATCAGCGGTAAGAGATGGTCACCATTCTGGAGATTGCGGGAGGGGTCCTAGAGGTCAGACCCCCCCGCTATCAGACTCTTATCCCCTATCCTGTGGTCTGGGGATAAGTTTTTATTTCCGGGACAACCCCTTTAATGTATTTGGGAAATCTTATTCCAATGTAGTTAACTACACACCGCTATAACAATATATCAATCTGCACAGAATTTTGACCTTGAAACAACATAATGGTAAAAGGTGGAGATTCCCTTTAAAGGGGTACTCAGCTGCTCAGCGTTTGGAACAAACTGTTCCGAACGCTGGAGCCGGTGCTGGGAGCTCGTGATGTCATAGCCCCCCCATGACATCACGCCCTGCCCCCTCAATGCAAGTCTAGGGGAGGGGGCGTGACGGCTGTCACGCCCCCTCCCACAGACTTGCATTGAGGGGGTGGGGCGTGACATCATGAGGGGGCGGGGCTATGACATCACAAGCTCCCGGCATTGACTCCAGCGTTCGGAACAGTTTGTTCCAAACGCTGAGCAGTGGAGTACCCCTTTAAGAATACACAACATGTCGCTCTGTTTAGTAACTCGCGTTTTGGTTTTCTTTGCAGGAATTTCCCCTTTAATAAAACCCTGGATTTAACGTGTGGACAAGTGGAATCCGGTCATTTCATTCCGTAAATGTATTTATTAAAATCAGTGTTCGTCCAAGAAGGTTCTTATGTCTGATAATCTATTCTATACCAAGGTTGCCTTCTTAATCTGCAAATCTATTAAAAATGTTCTGACATAAGACGATCTCTCAGGTAGGCCACAGATTCCCTCCCACGGAAAAACCAAATGATTGTGCGATGTCATTCGTGAGAAATGTGACATTTTTGTATTATGAACCAATATAAATACTGGATTTGTCATAAGTGGAGATATGTTACCTGCCTGCCGTATTTTATCGATATGGAATTTATTTATATAACTCGATTAAATAAAGATTATTCATATTTTTGGTACCCAAGAACTTATGACATTGTGTGAGTTATGCCCATTTGTATTTCCATTTTTGGTTTTAAAGGTAACGTGTCATTAGAAAGTGACCTATTGTCTAATTACATTCTTAGGTTAAACTTCCATTTCCAAGCAGTCTCCTCCTTATCATCACACATAGGATTACAGTAATAGGTGACACCACTGTATAGATAACAGAGGTATACAAAATAGCTGTTGCTTACAGATCAGTCTTTCCCTTCCCAGTTGAATGACCTCTGTGTAGGTCACAGAGCACTCACATAAACCTTTCCCATTCATGCCAATGGGATGTTGCTTATGTCCAAGGGGCTTACTGTAAAGCATATCTCTAAATGCTTTAAACACAGCTCAGGCAAGATGGTTGCCCCCATAATATTGTGAAAAAAATGTAATTATAAATTACAATCAGGGAATGCCTTCTTAGAACCATAACTTTTTATAGAAGCCATATGAGCGCTTGTTTTTTGCAGGACAAGTTCTACTTTTTAATAAATGTTGCATTAAAGTGGCCACCCCTACCTAAAATGTAAGAATGCAAGTCCACATGTCACACTCAATCTTTTTAATGGGCCCTTTACTTTACCATAATATGTGATGAAGAACAAACAAAAAAGATATTATTTTAGAATAGAAAAAATGTACCGTAATTCTGAAATTTTTTTGTTTAGTTTTTAGATAGTTTACTCAGCAGTAAAAAAAAAAATTTTTTACCTTTATTCTGCAGCTTAGTACGATAACAGTGATAACACATTTACATAGCTTTATATATATCAACTGGCTCCGGAAAGTTAAACAGATTTGTAAATTACTTCTATTAAAAAAATCTTAATCCTTCCAATAGTTATTAGCTTCTGAAGTTTTCTGTCTAACTGCTCAATGATGATGTCACGTCCCGGGAGCTGTGCATGATGGGAAAATATCCCCATAGGAACTGCACAGCTCCCGGGACGGGAGTCATCAGAGAGTAGTTAGACAGAAAACAACAACTCAACTTCAGAAGCTAATAACTATTGGAAGGATTAAGATTTTTTAATCAAAGTAATTTACAAATCTGTTTAACTTTCCGGAGCCAGTTGATATATAAAAAAAAGTTTTGGCCTGGAATACCCCTTTAAGTCAATGATTTTTGCTTGCGGTCTTTCTTCTGTGAAAATTCTGCTAGCGGAATTTAAAGGGGTTCTCCACCATAAGGTGATTTTAGTACATACCTGGCAGACAGTAATGGACATGCTTAGGAAGGATCTGCGCTTGTCTTGGGGCTAAATGGCTATGTTGTGAGATCACCATAACACTGTGGCTAGCTTTTTGTGAACTGGTATTTCCTGTTGGAGTTCGTTCTTTCAAAGTACACATCCCATAGTTCCTTGTTTGTAAGTGTGAGGTCACTTTTTTCCCTCCTACACATCAACCTCCCCACCAAGTGAAACACAAATTAGCTGCATTCCATTTAAAAGACCAGTGTTTTCTAACAGGGTGCCTCCAGCTGTTGCAAAATGATCTCTCTCCCACCCAGCGGTCACTTCACCCATTATAGCAGGACAGGCTCCCTTTGCACACCTGACTAGTGATGTCATGTCTCGGAATTGCGAGACTACTATCAAACACAGGTATAGACACCATATTATGAACTACACTAACTTTACAGCCCCTGTAGCATAGTCAAATACAAAAAATAATCCTGGAATACCCCTTTAAGCTTTGGAACACCTGCTGCGCATAAAGGATATAAAGGATCAACAGGATCAGCCTTCTTTTCCCTAATGTGTGGTTTGGACCCTTACAATCCGGTTACATTTTACCTTCATAACATGTAAGACAACAATAAAAAGAGAAAATTTGCAATGAATAAAGGTAATAAAAGTCCAAGATGCTAACTTATATAATGTGTACTGTATATATGAGGCCCATTTATCTACCTAAAGAGTACATTAAAACTAATTTTGCAATTGCACTCCTTCTGTTAAATAAAAAATCTTTCTAATGTACTTAGTTTAAAAAAATATGAAGTTTTCTATGTTTTATTTGTGCTTAAAAAAGCTGCAGCTAGGTGTCTCCCTACTTGTCCAGAGCACATTTCTCCCTATCTCTTGCACAGACGTTGGACTCTTGCTGGTCTGGCAGGAGTCCAAAATCAGGAAATGCAGACTGGAGTGCTGAAGGGTGTGTGTGCAGCCTTAGCCAATCATAACTAATCTCACACTGAACTGCTCTGGGCTGTGTGTAGCAGAGTGAGGGAGGAAGTTCTCCCCTGTATGGCTTCAGATGATGTCACGCATGCTGGGGCACGCCCCTTCCCAGTCTTTGAATCTGACTGAGACTGTGCAGAAAATACAGAGGGATATCAAGGTAGAAAACTAAAAAATTATAAAAATAAAGGCAGGGGGTGGTTTATCATGATGGGGGCAGTGACCTGGGAGGATTATAAAATTTAACAAGATCATGACAGGTACCCTTTAAATTCAATCACTGACACTTATGCTCTTTTAAAGAGGTTTTGGTATGTTGTTGGGGCTGCAGAGAAAATAAAGAGGTATACTTACCCAGCCTGCTCCCCCACTGCTGCCAGTCTCCCCAGCACCCAGTCTCTATTGTGGCCCTCTTCTTCACTGGTTGCGGCTGATGAGAACTGAGAGCACAGAGATCAGCTGCTAAATGGGCATATACTGCCCATATGTAGCGTCAGCAGAACTAAAAATTTTGGACATGACCCCCTTATGTGATCCAGTGACTAACATAAGAATGAAGCCTCAGGGTATATTCACATAGCGTAAAAATGTGCGCAGCGTCGGCCCAGAAACCAGTGTGGACATTCTGCATATTTGCACAATCCGTATCCATAGACACTATGGGGGAGATTTATCAAAACCTGTGTAAAAGGAAAAGTTGACCAGTTGCACATAGCAACCAATCAGATCGCTTCTTTCATTTTTCAGAGGCCTTTTCAGAATGAAAGAAGTTATCTGATTGGTTACTATGGTCAACTCAGCAACTTTTCCTTTGCACAGGTTTTGTTTCTGAGCGAGATCTGCAGAAAGAATAGACATGTTTCTTTTCTGTCTGCGGACACCGGCATCAGAATTTCCGCAGCAAAAACATCTGCCGCGGACATTCCATGTGCGCAGTGCAGCAGAATCCCATTGAAATCAAGGAGACACTGCTGCAATGGAATTTCCGTGCGGAATATTCCAGGGGATGATTGACCTCCATTCTTGTGAATCTGTTTTAGATTGTCTACCATAGTGAAAGCTATAAAGAATCTTTCTATTAAAAGTAAAGTAAAAAAGTTATACAAATTGTATTATTTATAGTAACATTGAGTCTTTATTTTAAAGTATTATGCTATATTTATCTGCAAATAAAGAGTCAGTGGTGGTAGCTGGAGATGAGCGAAGTTACAGTACTACGATTCGTCACGAACCTTGCGGCTCGGCAGTTGATGACTTTAGCCTGTATAAATTAGTTCAACTTTCAGGCGCTCCGGTGGGCTGGAAAAGATGGATACAGTCCTAGGAGAGTCTCTTAGTACTGCATCCACCTTTTCCAGCCCACCGGAGCACCTGAAAGCTGAACTAATTTATGCAGGAAAAGTCATCAACCGCCGAGACGAGACGTTCGTGCAGAATCACTGTAACTTCTCTCATCTCTAGTTGTAACTATTCACAGAACCTATATTAAAGGGGTACTCCGGTGGAATTTTTTTTTTTAAATCAACTGGTGCCAAAAAGTTAAACAGATTTGTAAATTACTTCTATTGAAAAATCTTAATCCTTCCAGTACTTATCAGCTGCTGTATAATATAGAGGAAATTATTTTCGGATTTCTTTTCTTTCTGAACACAGTGCTCTCCGCTGACACTTCTGTCCATTTTAGGAACTGTCCAGAGCAGGAGAGGTTTGCTATGGGGATTTTTTTCCTGCTCTGGGCAGTTCCTGACATGGACAAAGGTGTCAGCACCTTGTAGAGTAGCAAGAAGAATAGAGGGATAAATAGAAAGAAGTGTAGGTATAGGATCAGACTACACATTTGTAGTCTGTTGCCATGGAAATGGATCTACATAGGTACTGAAGACAAATAATGGTGAGAAATCTTTCATCGAAACGATTAGTGAAGTTGCTTCATATTTCACTTTAAAGTAGTGTTTCCCAACCAGGGTGCCTCCAGCTGCTGCAAAACTACAACTTCCAGCATGCCCGGACAGCCTTTGGCTGTCCGGGCATGCTGGGAGTTGAAGTTTTCCAACAGCTGGAGGCAGCACTGGTTGGGAAACACTGCTTTAAAGGCATTGGCACCTAAAATAAAATGTTGTGATGGTTTACTTAAGACTTTACGTTGTAATTTTGCAACAGCTGGATGAATAGGATAACCACTGCTGTATGAGACTGAGACATCCAATAGAAATTAATACATATATTATACGTATCATGCAAGGACTCACAGATAATGCGTTACAATGTATCTGTACACAGAATTCTCTATTTTAAAAAAATAATAATAATCCCGTTTGCTCCTTTAGTCCACCATTTTCACACCTCTGGCCTTCTGCAGGGCTCCTCCCCGAATGGGAACCCTTTTTAGGGCAAGTTCTGTATCAGCGAGAGGGCCTCCGGTGAGCTTAGATGGTGTGCTCTCCACAGACACAACCGGGCCGCAACCAACCTGCAAAACAATTGTTGAATTTTTTTTTATTGTCATATGTTTTTGTGAAACTTTTTTAATTAACCCAAAAAGATTTAAACATAAAAATGATTGTAATTACATTGTATCTTATGTTAAAGTGTAAATGCAAAGTCTGTGCTGCAGTGGGATACACTTTCAAAACTCCCGGCAACTCTGTAGCCTGCTGCTAAAGCAAGGGGGGGGGGGGGGGGTCTACTGAATTGCCGGTAGTCCCATGTCTATGAGACCATTGACAGGGCCGGCATTAGGGCGGGGCAAACCAGGCAATTGCCTAGGGTCCCCATACCCCAGGTTCCCAGCTGGCTGCTCAGCATAGGCCTAATCAAGCCCAGGCAGCCCGCAGGGGGCCCCCATCACATTGTGGACATCCCTGTGTCCTGAAAGATCTTTTCGTGACACAAGGATGTCTCTGTTACCTTTCTGCGGCGGCCCCCGCATTAGCTTTAAAAACGCAGGGGCCGCCGGGAGGTAGCCACGCAGGGACGTCACTGACGTCCCATGCGTGTGCCCATAGCAACGGAGGAGCGGAGCATCAAGGAAGACACGCGCCGGCCAGCATGGTAAGTCACCGGCACCAGCTGGCAGCATGTCATCTTCGGTGTTCCGACCACCGCTCCTCCGGGACCTACTGCTATGTTCTAAAGGCCATAGCAGTAGATCGTGACCGTGGACCGGAGGACCGGTGGTCGGAACATTGAAGTGGGGCAGTACACAGACATACAGCCTCCAGCCATACAATGTATATGGCTGAAGGCTGTATGTCTGTGGGGGAACCATACTGCACCTAATGTGGGGAACTGTACTGCACCTAATGTGGGGAACTATACTGCATCTAATGTGGGGGAACTATACTGCATCTAATGTGGGGGAACTATACTGCATCTAATGTGGGGGAACTATACTGCACCTAATGTGGGGGAACTATACTGCACCTAATGTGGGGGGAACTGAACTGCACCTAATGTGGGTGGAACTGTACTGCACCTAATGTGGGGGGAACTGTACTGCACCTAATGTGGGGGGAACTGTACTGCACCTAATGTGGGGGGGAACTGTACTGCACCTAATGTGGGGGGAAGTGTGCTGCACCTAATGTGGGGGAACTGTACTGCACCTCATGTGGGGGAACTGTACTGCACCTCATGTGGGGGAACTGTACTGCACCTCATGTGGGGGAACTGTACTGCACCTCATGTGGGGGAACTGTACTGCACCTAATGTGGGGGAACTGTACTGCACCTAATGTGGGGGAACTATACTGCACCTAATGTGGAGAACTGTACTGCACCTAATGTGGGGGGAACTGTACTGCACATAATGTGGGGGAACTGTACTGCACCTAATGTGGGGAAACTGTACTGCACCTAATGTGGGGGAACTGTACTGCACCTAATGTGGGGGGAACTGTACTGCACCTAATGTGGGGCGGAACTGTACTGCACCTAATGTGGGGGGAACTGTACTGCACCTAATGTGGGGGGGGGGAACTGTACTGCACCTAATGTGGGGGGAAGTGTACTGCACCTAATGTGGAGGGAACTGTACTGCACCTAATGTGGGGGAACTATACAGCCAACCTAATGTGGGGGAACTATACTGCACCTAATGTGGGAAGCTATACTGCACCTAATGTGGGGGAACTATACTGCACCTAATGTGGGGGGAACTGTACTGCACCTAATGTGGGGGAATTTTTGTTTTGATGGGACTTTTCAATTGCCTTTTAGATATTTTTATGTTATTTGAAGTGACCAAAAATGTGCAAATCTGGTTAGTGCACTATTACAACTTTTGGGGCCCCTCTTTTGATTTTGCCTAGGGCCACGCTAAGCCTAAAACCGGCCCTGACCATTGGTCATTCCGAAGACCCCCCAGTGGGGGGAACTGTACTGCACCTAATGTGGGGGGGGATCAGTGCCGCGTGCTATTAGCCACGGGTCCCGGCCATTGTCTAACAACGGCCGGGCCCCACCTGCTATGACATGTGGCTACGCCGTGGCCCCACGTTATAAAAGGGAGCAGACTCAGGGTGTAGAGGTATGCCCTGGGTCCTTAAGTGGTTAAAGGGGTACTCCAGTGGAAGACATATATATTATATATATATTTATTTTTTTTAAATCAACTGGTGCAAGAAAGTTAAAACAGATTTGTAAATTACTTCTGTTTAAAAATCTTATTCCTTCCAATACTTATCAGCTGCTGCATGCTCCACAGGAAGTTGTGTAGTTCTTTTCTGACTGACCACAGTGCTCTCTGCTGACACCTCTGTCTATGTCATGAACTGTCCAGAGCAGGAGCAAATCCCCATAGCAAACCTATCCTGCTCTGGGCAGTTCTTGAAATGGACAGAGGTGTCAGCAGAGAGCACTGTGGTCAGAAAGAAAAGAAATCCAAAAAGAAAAGAACTTCCTGTGGAGCATACAGCAGCTGATAAGTACTGGAAGGATTAAGATTTTTTAATAGAAGTAATTTACAAATCTGTTTAACTTTCTGGCACCATTTAATAATAATAAAAAAAAATTAGCTTTCCACCAGAGTACCCCTTTAAGGTCATGTTCGAACCCACAGCAATTTACAATACTACACATGAAGATGAGGTTTCAAAATCATATCTACAGTAAATTTTTACTGTAGATATCCCCTTTTGCATTGCAGAGGGTTATCATATTTTCAGTGCTTTTTTTTCTCTTTTTGGGAGGAGTGGGGTACATAAATATTTCTTTATAATTTTTACAAGTATTTTTTATAAAGAGGATAGGCAACTTAAAATGCATAAAAAATGTCACACGAGATGATAATCCTTAGGCCTCGTTCACCTGACGGAATTTCTGAGCGGAATCCGGTGGAAAAATTAAGCTCGGAAATTCCGTTGCAGCAGAGTGCTATTGTTTTTGATGGGATTCTGCTGCACGGTGCACATTCACTTTTTGGGGTCCGCCGAAAAACCACTCTGAAACGCATTGCCATCTATGCTGGTGGAACATGCAAATTTGCGGAATGTTTTCCAGGCAGACATACCCTCATACTTTCTTCTTCAACTAAGAAAAAAGCTCTGTGTTGGGAACTTAGGTTACTTTACCGTAGTATTCAGGTTAGGGATTTGGGTGGAGTGGACAATGATATTCTGGGGTCTTGCTTTAGGTCTTGATGATTCAATGGACTTTTCCTGAAGTCGTTTTGCTTTCTGAAATAAATAAAATAAAAAAATAAGTAGAAAAGTAATAAAGAACCATATATGGCTGACCTGGTTTCTCCTTCTGTTAGACTATGCAGCAGATTATCACATTAAGGGTAGGGTCACACAGAGCGCATCCGCAGCGTATTTCACACTGCGGATGCGCCGACAGAAATCACAAGAGTGAGCTCCTTGCTGCGGCAGGGAGCTTGCTCTTGTGACTGCCGTCGACGCATCCGCAGTGTGAAATACTCAGCGGATGCGCTCCATGTGACCCTACCCTTATATTAACTATATAACTATGTCAAATTCGGTGAAAGATAATTGTATGTATTTCTTGTATTGCACAATGTTCATTAACTGGCGGATGATAAATATTACGACACGTGCATTACTAGCTGATCGATTAATCGGGATTAGCAGGGTGAGGAGAAGCTTCCCTTTTTGCAACTCTCTGACTCATACAAGAGAATAATATTGGATAATAAAACCAGATACGGTATTCCCTAAAGGGTTAAATTATCGCTTAGACATAATTGGGGGAATTTATCAAACCCAGTGCAGATAAAAAGTGGAGTAGTTGCTCATAGCAACCAATCAGATTGCTTCCTTTTAAAAAATTTAAGAAGCGATCAGATTGGTTGCTAAGGGCGAAAATACAGATGTAAAACAGCCTTTTCATGCCTTAAAATACAGTAAAAAAAAAAATGTTAGCATAGGTAAAAGAAGTACTCCACCCCTAGACATCTTAGGGGATAAGATGTCTGATCTCGGGGGTCCCACAGCTGGGACCCCTGCAATCTCTGTGCAGCATCCGACGTTTGTTTAAAACGCTGGGTGCGGGTGGTAGGGGTCGTGATGTCAAGGCAACGCCCCTCGTGATGTCACACCACGCCCCCTCAATGCCCATAGACTTGCATTGAGGGGGTGTGTTGTGACATCACGAGGGGCGTGGCCGTGACTTCACGAACCCTGCTGCTCACTCCAGGCGTTCGGACCAAAATGTTCAGAACGTTGTGGCAGCGGAGTACCCCTTTAAGGTGTATAAACAGCTTTAAAGGGGTACTCCGGTGGAAAACATTTTTTTTTTTGTAAATGACTTCTATTAAAAAATCTTTACCATTCCAGAACTTATTAGCTGCTGAATACTACAGAGGAAATGCTTTTCTTTTTGAATTTCTTTTTTGTCTTGTCCACAGTGCTCTATGCTGACACCTCTGTCCGTATCAGGAACTGTCCAGACCAGGAGAAACTCCCCATAGCAAAGCTATGCTGCTCTGGACAGTACCTGACACGGACAGAGGTGTCAGTAGAAAGCACTGTGGACAAGACAAAAAAGAAATTCAAAAAGAAAATAACTTCCTCTGTAGCATACAGCTGCTAAAAAGTACTGGAAGGATAAAGATTTTTTAATAGAAGTCATTTACAAATCTGTTTAACTTTCTGGCACCAGTTCATTAAAATTTTTTTTTCCACCAGAGTACCCCTTTAAACTATGGATCAGGAACCTGCAGTAGTCTTTTGAGTTGACTTCATTAGTACATAGTACAGAGAGGGTGTCGGTGCATTAGGCAATAATACAATATATTACAATAACCTTTAAAGCTTCATAATTTGATGTCCTGGACAGGAATTTATCCCAGGTTTTCATTACTATTTCACGCTGCTTGTTGTTTTCTTTTATCTGTAAGAAGAACAAAATGTCAGGTTATTACAGTTACAGTAGCTAGTAGTTTTTTTTTTTTAATCAAGAAAGCCACCCTAAGGCTATGTTTACACAGTGTAATTTGTGCGGAATGTCCGCAAGGTAAACACGTGCGGACATTTCGCACATTTGAAGAATACGGTGGCCGCTAGGACCGCTTGGAAATGCGCCCTCTCATTGACGGCAATGCATTTCTGAGCTAAATCTGCAACAAGAATGGACATGTCTATTCTTTTTGCAGATGCTGGAATTGGGATTTCCACCGGAGATGTTTTGGAAGTGTGAACAGTGCAGCAGAATCGCACTGAAATCAGCTGCAGCGGATTGTCCATGCTGAATATTCCTGCGTAATTCCGCACTTACATTCCACCCTAAGGCCGCGTTCACACGGCAGAAATTCCGCATCGAATTCCGCATTATTTTTTGCACGGAATTCCGCCTTAATTTATTACCCATTCACTTAAATGGGATTCCACAAGGTCCTTCATAGCAGAGTTTCTGCTATGGAATATTTAATGCGGAAATCCTGCATTCTATGCTCCGGAAAATTATAAGTCTGGTCTTATATTTTTCTGGACTTCGGCGGCAGAATCCTATTGAAGTAACTGGGGATTAAATTTCTGCGCAAAATGCGGAAATTGTGTAGAATGCATGCGGAATACATGCAGAATTTAAACATAGCTTTAAAAAAGGTCACCTTTTCAATTGTGCTGCGGAATCATGCAGAAAGCCTCCGGAAATTCTGCATCTATTCTGGTTCAATTCTGTGAATTCTGGACAGATGAAGAATTGAAGCCAAAATGAAAGCGGACGCGGAATTGATGCTGACATGCGGAATTTCTGCCATGTGAACAGCCTAAGGGTATGTTCACACATGCAGATTTTGCTGCATTTTTTTCTTCACATTAACATCAATAGATAGCAAAATAAGCTGCAGAAAAACTGCAAGTCAGAAAAAAAACTATAATGGAAAGATTTGCACTTTTTTTCTGTTCAGCTCCTTGTTTTTGTTAAAAATACTGAGTAAAATACACGGCAGAATTTCTTCTTGCGGAATTCCGCCTCAAATAGACTTCTATGGGATTACACACTCCCATTCTGAATTTCTGCTTGCGGAATTCCGCAAGCGGAAATTCAGAAGTGTAAATGGGAGTGCGGAATCCCATAGAAGTCTTTGGGCTTTAATTTAAGGCGGAATTCCACAAGCGAATATTCTGCCGTGTGAATAGACCCTAAGGCTGGGTTCACACTGCGGAATCTCTGGGCAGAATTTCTGCCGGAGATCAAGCCGGCGGCATTAGGACCGTGCGAACTGCATTGGCGTCCCCATAGCTGTCAATGCATTTCTGGGTGGATCTTTTGGGAGATCTGCTCAGAAATGCATTGACATCTATGGGGACAGCAATGCAGTCCGCGCGGTCCTAGTGCCGCCGGCTTGATCTCTGGCAGAAATTCTGCCCAGAGATTCCACAGTGTGAACCCACCTAAGGGTACTTTCACACCAGCAGGATCTGCTGTGGACTTCATGCTGTCCATTTAAAAATATATACAGTAGTCCCTCAAGTTACAATATTAATTGGTTCCAGGACAACCATTGTATGTTGAGGTCATAACTCTATGGAAACCTGGTAATTGGTTCCGAAGCCACCAAAATGTCATCCAAAAATAGGAAAAAGTGAGGATTAAAGAAAAATAAGTAGATAACTAATAGACATAAAACAAGTCATTACATATAAAAGTAATAAAGATCTGCTGGGAGCTGTAAATTACTGTCTATGTAGAGGACAGGAGCTTCTTCAGGGTCCTGTACAGTACACAGTGTCCTAAAAAAGTAACATGGAGCCGCCCTCACCTGGTGTCCAAAGGAGCAGCTAACCCTGGCACAGGTAAAGAGCAGTATAGAACAAGTAATACCTCCCTGTACTGTAGGGGGCGCTACCAGACAGCAGTCAGTGCATACACTTCAGTAACACAGGTAAAGAGTAGTACAGAACATGTAATACCTCCCTGTACTGTAGGGGGCTCTACCAGACAGCAGTCAGTGCATGCACTTCAGTAATACAGGTAAAGAGTAGTACAGAACATGTAATACCTCCCTGTACTGTAGGGGGCGCTACCAGACAGCAGTCAGTGCATGCACTTCAGTAATACAGGTAAAGAGTAGTACAGAACATGTAATATCTCCCAGATCTTTCAGCCATTGACACGTTTCACAGATCTGGACTGTCTGTACATTGTATGTTGAGTCTGGTTTCAAGTTACATTGGCCCAGAAAAGACCATTGTAAGTTGAAACTATTGTATGTTGCGGCCATTGCAAGTTGAGGGACCACTGTGCATTTTAAAAACTACAAGTGAACATAGCCATATTTCTAAATCAGTAAAGGGTAAGTAAAACAAAAAATAGAAAAAAATATCCAGGAAACCCTTCAAACTCTTTCAACATATTGTCTTGGCTGCCAAGACCCTTATAGCTAAGTACTGGAAGAAAACTTTCGCCCCCCCCCCCCCCCCCCCCCCGATTCGGTTTTGTTGGCCCGTATTAGAGAGATCGGCTCTCTGGAATTCTTGACGGCCCACCTCAATAATTCTGTTCCATTATTTCTCTCGGTCTGGGAGCCCTGGGATCGTTTCACTGATTTCACTGAGATCGTTTCACTGGGATCGTTTCACTGAGGCAACCGCCCTGATCCCTTTTTCCCCTCCTTTCTTTTTCTTCCTCTTCACCCTGCCTTATGTGAGTGTTGTGTGTATGTCTTTGTGTGTCAAATATTGTTCCCCCTCCCATTCCCCTCCCCCCCCTTGTACGTGGTTCTTATAACCTTTGTGTTTGCACCTGATGTCGTGTGGTAACACGTGGATTTGGGCACTCCTCGGATTGCTGCAGTAATCCTTGGTACGCAATATTTTGGTAATAAATGCCTTCCGGGATTCTTATTGTTTCTATTACCCTGCCTTGGCCTTACCTAATGCCTGTTTATACCTTGTTCATGCTATGCGTCATTGGGCTTGGTCCCTTGTATCTCTACTGTAATTCACAGATTGTATCGGGCTCCGGTCCCCCCATGTTGCCATTTCTTAGTTTTTCTTGTTTTTGGATTTGTGTATTGACAAATACACAGTCTCACCTCTGCATATTTTTGCTGTTCTTCCAGAAGTTCCATTTGTTGATGGTTTTCGATCATTTCCGTCTGGTGAGCGGCCACAAGTTTACTGATATTTTCTGCAGCTTGTTCAATTACATCCAAAGCTTCTTGATCGGACGTCACAGGACGGATATTTTCCGCTCTTAATTCGGTCCTAATTTCACTCCAAACTTCTCCAATCTTAAAGTATAAATAAAACATATCAGTTGTAGTACAGCTATATGTACAAGTCATTTTTCAGATCTTTTCACATTTTGTTATGTTGAGGCCAAAATTTAAAAAAAATTCTATAAATCAGATTCCCTCCCCCCCGCCCCATAATTCTGCACTCAATACCCCATAATGAGAAAACTTATAAGAAATGTTAGCAAATTTTAAATAAAAAAATAAAGTATTCAGACCCTTTGCTATGACACTTGAAATTTTGCTCCAAGGCCTCCCATTTCTCTTATTTATCTTGGAGATGTTTCTACACCTTGACTGGGCCCAAAGGGTCACCTCCCAAAGGGTCACCTCCAAAAGGGTCACCTTCCAGCAAGACAATGGGTGAGATTTATCAAAAACTGTGCGGAGGAAGAGTGGTGCAGTTTCCCATGGCAATCAGAGCGCTTCTTTCATTTTTAAAGAGACCTGAAATAAGCAATCTGATCGGTTGCCATGGGCACCTGTACCACTCTTCCTCTACACAGGTTTTGATAAATTTCCCCCAATGACCCTAAATATAGAGACAAAACTTCACAGGAGCATCTTGGGGACAACCAACCAGTGGGCCCCATCCTACCTGACAGAGCTTGAGAAGATCTGCGGTGAAGAATGGCAGAAAATCCCCAAATCCAGGTGGACAAACCTTGTGGCCTCATCCCCAAGAAGACTGGAGGTTCTAATAATGATTCAAGCAGGGCAACCATAAATTGCCTTGTAACCCCAACCTTATTGTAACCCCAACCCCTTTTTATGCTAGTGGTTTGTGAATGTCTTGTGGTTTGTGACTATCTTATGAATGCAGGGGAAACAAGTAATACCTTAAGTTCACACTGCGTATTTTGTTACAAACTCTCAGCAAGTTTGAAAAGGGGGCGGAGTCTGCACTGTTGAAAATCTGCTGCAAACCCTATTGACTTCAATGGGGTCTGCGGCAGATTTTCCACAAAGGAGATTCCGCTGTCGAAAATTTCCCATAGACAGCCGGGGAGACCCCGTCCCCTTTCAAACTCGCAGTGGGAAACATGCTGCGAGTTTCTAAGGAAATACGCCTGTGTGAATGTACCCTAAAGGGGTCTTCTCACCATAAGCAGTGATGAAGTACAGATTAGATAAGCCACAAATGCATAATTTTTTGGAGCTGCAGAACTTATCATTGACACCTAAAGGAGAGAGGCTGTGACACCTTTATCTGTTTTCTAAATATATAATGTAAGTGCAAATAGTAAAGCAATTACCTTAAAATCGAGATATCGACTTATTACACTGAGTGCGACATAGTCCAGAGCAGATAAACCTGGTAAATTTTCAAAACCTATAAAAGGAAGACAATAATAAACAAAATTACTACTGAGATATATATATATATGTATATATATATATATATATATATATATATATATATGTACAGGATCAGACTACACAGAGTTGTTTTGTAGTCTGTAACCATGGAGACACATAGATCTGCACTAAATAGATTGCCACTATTATCCAGACTATTTGCACAATTATACACAGGAGAAAGTGTTGTAATATACGTTGCAAATCTCCTGTACTTACCAAGTTTTGAAAATACAGAGTAAAGTTTTGCCCGGATATTTTCTGCCACCTCTATGATTGCAACGCTGAAGCTACTGGCTGGCATCGGGGTGACCTCCTGTTCCTCCTGTAACTGCCCAACCAATGGTTTCTTTGCATCTATAACAACAATCACAGTTGAAACATCTAATGTTATTCTCTTAAATGAATCCTTACAGTAAACCAGTCAGATCAATACTTATAAATGCTTTACTGCATTTAGGTTGTGGGATGTGGACAACCCCTTACCACATAAAGGAGTACTCCCAGAGAATATATATATATATATATATATATATATATATATATATACTCCAAAGCCACCATACTACCTTGATATTTTTCCTGTAAACCATCCTGCCTGACATCCCTGGCTCCGGTGGCCCCTGTTGTCTTCTCTGGCTGCTTGATATTCTTTGCTATACTTCCCTCCACTTTCCTTCATCTCCCAGCAATCATTGCAGCTCTGCTCTCCCAGCCAGCTCATTCTCTGAAAGCAGCCCCCACCCTCCTGCTCTCAGAGAATGCAGCAGATAGAGGTTCAGTGTCTGACTGGCTAAGACCACACACCCCTTAAGTCCTGTGTACTCCTGTGATACACAGCCTATGTGATTTACCCTTCCTCCCTCTGTGCCTTTCTCCCAATCTATAGTATAGCCTGATTTATGTTCCCTTCTAGAAACTTGGATGCTTTCTCCCATTCCTGCACTTTACACTAGGGATCGACCGATATCGATTTTTTAGGGCCGATACTCTGTGGAGGTTAGGGCCGATAGCCGATAACTTATACCGATATTCCGGTATAAGTTATCGGCTATTTATCCCCCCCCCCCCCCCGGCAACACTGCTGCAGATCATTGATTTAAAGCAGGCGCTTTAAATCAATGAACTGCAGCGGCTTTTGCGGTGCCAGAGATCGCGGCCGCCACCCGCTTCTCTCCCCCTGCCTGTCCTGGGGTCCGCACCGCCACCGCGTACGACCCCCCCCACCACCGCACCACCCCCACGCACCGCGCTGCACCCCCCACCGCGCCGCACCCCCCCACTGCACCGCACCGCACGCCCCCGAACCGCGAAGCCCCGGCCAGAGACCGCCGCTGCCCCATTGCCTCCCCCATTCCCGGTTTTATAATTACCTGTTCCCGGGGCCCGCGCTACTTCTGGCTCCAGCTGTGTCCTCCTGAGCTGTCACTGTGTGCACTGATGGTGACGTCGCGTTGAGGACGTCACTCGTCATTGCGCAGCGTAACACAGGACGCCGCAGGAGCCAGAAGTAGCGCGGACCCCGAGAACAGGTAATTATAAAACCGGGGATGGGGGAGGCAATGGGGCAGCAGCGGCGGCGGTCTCTGGCCGGGGCGGTGCGGGGGGGGGGGGGAGTTGCGGCGCGGTGCGGTGGTGGGGGGTGCGGCATCGTGCGGTGGGGGCGGTGCGGGGCATTATCCGATTATCAGCAAGGGAATTGCCGATACCGATAACGTCCAAAATCGTGAATATCGGCCGATAATATCGGCCAAACCGATAATCGGCCGATCCCTACTTTAGACTGCTATATACAACCTCCTCCCTCTCCTTGCTATCTCTAAAAGGGAGGAAAAAGAGGGTGAGATAAGAGAAAGATGGCAAAGGCAGAAGCAGCGTTCATTCAGAATTATGTCATATTCAGCAGAACAGTCAGATATGTGAAGGTGTTACACAGTCTCTACAAACAACAAATGGTAGGAAATAGTTAAAGAAAACTATTTAGAAAGTTGCATAATTTTGCATTTAGTAAGCAAATGGATAATAAGAAAATCAGTGCACACGTGTCCACAGCCTGTAAACCATTTGCATTTAAAGGGTTACTAAACTGCACCCGCCAAACTCACCTATAATACGGCCATAGTTATCTCTCCTCACACCCAGTTCCTCCTCCTCTTGCTTCCATAGTTGGACGAGCAGTTTTGGGGCCGTCTGGTTGTTTTTCCCCCGCCAGGTTGTGATATGTGATAGAGTTTTGGGATTATCACAGAATTCTACCAAGATTCCCAGCACCAGATTATTCATGCTCTTCAAATTAAGCTTTAAAGAAAAAAACAAAATGAGTTAGGTGATCGATGGGCATTGATGGGTCATATAGGTTCAAAGATGAGCTATATATCCTGCATCTACACCATTTATTTATTTTTATCTAAATTTCCAAGAAATAAGAGCAATTTTACCACCTGCATAATAGAAAATAAAACTCATTGACGTATTTCCTGCAGATTTTTTATAAAGAAATTTTCTGACAGTAAAAAGTTAGTTCTTCTATTAAAGGGGTACTCAGGTGGAAAAAAATTTTTCACATAAACTGTTGTGCAGATTTGTAAATTACTTCTTATTTAATAATCTTAACCCTTCCAGTACTTATCAGCTGCTGTATGCTCGAGAGGAAATTGTGTAGTTCTTTCCAGTCTGAACACAGTGCTCTCTGCTGACACCTCTGTCCATGTCAGGAACTGTCCAGAGAAGGAGAGGTTTGCTATGGGGATTTACTCCTGCTCTAACCACAGTGCTCTCTGCTGACACCTCTGCCCATGTCAGGAACTGTCCAGAGCAGGAGAGGTTTGCTATGGGGATTTGCTCTTGCTCTGGACAGTTCCTGACATGGACAGAGGTGTCAGCAGAGAGCACTGTGGTCAGACAGAAAATAAATTCAAAAAGAAAAGAACTTCCTCTGTAGTATACAGCAGCTGATAAGTACTGGAAGGATAAAGATTTTTATATAGAAGTAATTTACAAATCTGTTTAACTTTCTGGCACCAGTTAAATTTAAAGAATTTTTTTTCCACCAGAGTACCCCTTTAAGATTTTTACATAGAAGTAATTGACAAGTCTGTATAACTTTCTGAAGTACCCCTTAATGACAATATTTCCTAAAATATTTGACCTAATATTGACCAGAATGTGATATACCTACTTCCAATAAGTCAAGAATGATAAACATGCCCTCCTTTTCAAGAAAGTAGTCCTCGGAGGAGAAGCAGCCGATAATGCAAGACCTTAACGAAAAAAATAAGGCAAAGCTTCCGTTCACAATCCGTGTTTCCAACATTTTCGGAAATCTTTCCTGTTGTGTTTCGGGCAGTGTTCTCCAAAAAGTGTGTCTCCAACTGTTGCAAAACTACAACCCCCAGTATGCCCGGACAGCCAGAGGCTGTCCGGGCATGCTGGGAGTTGTAGTTTTTGCAACAGCTGGAGACACACCGTTTAGAAAAGACTGGTTAAGGGGCTTCACCCCTAAGTCAGAAGATCTATCTGCTCTTTGCGCTACTTACCAGACACAGTCCAGCGTACAGAATATGAGTTTGTTGTGACCCAGACCACTGTAAAAATTTTTGGAATCCATTTTGAGAAGCTGCAGGGCCACGTCCACCCCTTCTGTACCGAACAATTCCTGCAGGTGCAAAAAAAAATATGTCAAAATTAGGAACAATCTGTCAGTAATATTTTAGGATGCATCATTTTACAAGATAGGAAAAAGTGAGAATCATGCAAATTTAATAATGTCTACTAAGCGGTGCTCTAAGCATCAAATTTGGAGCTATCAAAAATGCTGCACTCACCCATCCGTCTGTTTTGTGCCCCCCCCCCCTCCCACCCCCGATTCTGTTGGCTTCACAAAGAAGACCCTCGGAATACAACTCTTCAAGCACGTTATGAACTAGCTATCATATATGTCAATTTGCAAGAAAAACGTATTGTCCAGAGTACCCCTTTAAAAACAAGAGGTCCGCACAACATGGATTGATCTGACATGTTTCGGTTGTCAATGACCTTAAAGGGGTACTTCCGT
Source organism: Hyla sarda (assembly GCF_029499605.1). Classification (NCBI taxonomy): domain Eukaryota; kingdom Metazoa; phylum Chordata; class Amphibia; order Anura; family Hylidae; genus Hyla; species Hyla sarda. The sequence goes on from NC_079193.1 coordinate 31,178,633, forward strand.
GGAAAACTTATTTATTTTTTTTTTTTTTTTAAATCAACTGGTGCCAAAAAGTTAAACAGATTTGTAAATTACTTCTATTAAAAAATCTTAATCCTTCCAGTAATTTTAAGGGGCTGTATACTACGGAGGAAATGATTTTCTTTTTGTATTTCTCTGATGTCATGACCACAGTGCTCTCTGCTGACCTCTGCTGTCCATTTGTGGAGCTGTCCAGAGTAGCATATGTTGGCTATGGGGATTTTCTCCTGCTCTGGACAGTTCCTAAAATGGACAGCAGAGGTCAACAGAGCACTGTGGTCATGACATTAGAGAAATCAAAAAAGAAAAGCATTTCCTCTGTAGTATACAGCACCTAAAAAGTACTGGAAGGATTAAGATTTTTTTTATAGAAGTTATTTACAAATCTGTTTAACTTACTGGCACCAGTTAATAAAAAAAAAAAAAGTTTTCCACGGGAGTACCCCTTTAATCATGGATCTCATGTGATCTATGATTTAGGTAATTAAGGACTAAAACATGTCAGATCTGTCTGTGTTGCATGGACCTCTCATTTTTGAAAGGGTACTCCGTTGGAAAACAAATGTTTTCAAGTCAACTGGTGCCAGAAAGTTAAACAGATTTGTAAATTACTTCTATTTAAAATTCTTACTCCTTCCAGTACTTATCAGCTGCTGTATGCTCCAGAGGAAGTTGTGTAGTTCTCTCCAGTTTTACCACAGTGCTCTCTGCTGACACCTCTCTCCGTGTCAGGAACTGTCCAGAGCAGGAGAGGTTTACTATGGGGATTTGCTCCTGCTCTGCACAGTTCCTGAGATGGACAGAAGTGTCAGCAGAGAGCACTGTGGTAAGACAGAAAGGAAATTAAAAAAAGAAAAGAACTTCCTGTGGAGCATACAGCAGCTGATAAGTACTGGAATGATTAAGATTTTTAAATAGGAGAAATTTACAAATCTATATAACTTTCTGGAACCAGTTGATTTAAAAAGAATGTTTTCCACCGGAGTACCCCTTTATTTAACACTTTTGACTGCACAAATGCTGAACATCACAAACCTTTCTATGGAGATCAGTGTCACAGATTGATGACAGGATGAAGAGTAGATCACACTGGATTTCTAGCAGGACGGCGTCATCACGGGCTTCAGCGTTAGCCATTGCTTTCTTCAGTATTCCTAAATACACAATCGATAAGGAAGGTTTTTAACCAATTATTGCTTTCGTGCACAAATCTAACAACATGTGCACAAATCTAACAACATGGCGTGCATACGGGTGTCTGAATATTTGGCAGCTCTGTGATGTTTTCCTGCAGATATTATTGTAATGAATAAAGAAAGAAGATGATTCAGCACTTGAAGTATGGCAGCTTTATTGTAAATCCTCAAGATAAAAAAAAAAAACAATCACTTCAGCTCGTTGCGTTCATCTTGACACGTTTCGAGCGCATGCGCTCGAAACGCGTCAAGATGAACGTGACGAGCTGAAGTGTAAACCTCAGCATTTTTGTTGTCTATGGTTTTGCATAACTGCGGCATAAAAAGTATCCTGATCACAATGACATGGCACCTACAGTGCATTCAGAAAGTCTGGCGACCTTTTCACTTTTTTTTTTAACATTGTGTAATGTTGCTGCCTTGTCCTAAAAAAAAAAAAATCAAGTTTTTTTCATCACTCTGAACTCACTACCTCATAATGAGAACATGAAAACGTGCACCTGTATGCCGGGTCCAAGCAATAGTTGTGTATCAGTATGTGCTGGCCAACTTATCTATCTATCTATCTATCTATCTATCTATCTATCTATCTCATATCTATCTATCTCACGTCCTTCTATCTCATATCTATCTATCTCACGTCCTTCTATCTCATATCTATTTATCAATCTCATATCTATCAATCTCATATCTATCTATCTCATATCTATCTATCTCATATCTATCTACATATCTCATATCTATCAATCTCATATCTATCTATCTCATATCTATCTATCTCATATCTATCTATCTATCTCATATCTATCTATCTATCTCATATCTATCTATCTCATATCTATCTATCTATCTCATATCTATCTATCTATCTCATATCTATCTATCTATCTCATATCTATCTATCTATCTATCTATCTCATATCTATCTATCTCATATCTATTTATCTCATATCTATCTATCTCATATCTATCTATCTATCTCATATCTATCTATCTATCTATCTATCTCATATCTATCTATCTATCTCATATCTATCTATCTATCTATCTCATATCTATCTCTCTCTCTCTCTCTCTCTCTCATATCTATCCATCTATCTCATATCTATCTATCTATCTATCTATCTCCTATCTATCTCACATCTATCTATCTATCTATCTAATATTCCCAAATATCAGGTGGCATCTGATGAATATAGTATGACACGCTTTCATCTAATCCGGTGTGCTGCTGTTTCGTTGAATTGGTTATCTATCTATCTATCTCACTCATGTCTGTCTGTCTGTCTATCTCATGTCTGTGTGTCTGTCTAATGTCTAATGTCTGTCTGTCTCATGTCTGTCTCTCTCGTGTCTGTCTGTCTGTCTATCTCATGTCTGTCTGTCTCATATCTGTCTGTCTCATATCTGTCTGTCTCATGTCTGTCTGTCTCATGTCTGTCTGTCTCAGTAAAATGAAAGTTAAGGTAGACTTTAAGTCACTAGAGCACATTCTTAATCATTATATGATAGACGTTTCCTCCACATAGTTCCTGTATCAGATATTTAGCAGAACACATAGACATCCAGCAGTGAGTACAGATCTGCGGCTCCTCTTACCCAGCAGCTGACTAATAGCTCCCTGGTCGCAGAGATCCTGGTTCACAGTTTCATCCCCTACGGACACCATAGACCTGAGGAGTCTCAGACTGTAGCGCATCTGGGCATGCTTGTTACCACGACCGCCGGTGCCATGGAAACAGTTGCCCTGACCAAAGAACGCATCTGAAATAAGGAGACGATTACTGCATGTTTAATTGTAAAGCGCTGACTATATAATATTCATAAGTGATGACATCCCTGAAAATATTATCCGTAACATTACAGTGTGCGATAGAAAGTAAGAGAATATTATCCGTAACATCACAGTGTGCGATAGAAAGTAAGAGAATATTATCAGCAACATTACAGTGTGCGATAGAAAGTAAGAGAATATTATCAGTAACATTACAGTGTGCGATAGAAAGTAAGAGAATATTATCAGTAACATTACAGTGTGCGATAGAAAGTAAGAGAATATTATCAGTAACATTACAGTGTGCGATAGAAAGTAAGAGAATATTATCAGTAACATTACAGTGTGCGATAGAAAGTAAGAGAATATTATCCGTAACATTACAGTGTGCGATAGAAAGTAAGAAGAATATTATCAGTAACATTACAGTGTGCGATAGAAAGTAAGAGAATATTATCAGTAACATCACAGTGTGCGATAGAAAGTAAGAGAATATTATCAGTAACATTACAGTGTGCGATAGAAAGTAAGAGAATATTATCAGTAACATTACAGTGTGCGATAGAAAGTAAGAGAATATTATCAGTAACATTACAGTGTGCGATAGAAAGTAAGAGAATATTATCCGTAACATTACAGTGTGCGATAGAAAGTAAGAATAATATTATCAGTAACATCACAGTGTGCGATAGAAAGTAAGAGAATATTATCCGTAACATTACAGTGTGCGATAGAAAGTAAGAATAATATTATCAGTAACATCACAGTGTGCGATAGAAAGTAAGAGAATATTATCAGTAACATTACAGTGTGCGATAGAAAGTAAGAGAATATCAGTAACATTACAGTGTGCGATAGAAAGTAAGAATAATATTATCAGTAACATTACAGTGTGCGATAGAAAGTAAGAGAATATTATCAGTAACATTACAGTGTGTGATAGAAAGTAAGAGAATATTATCAGTAACATTACAGTGTGCGATAGAAAGTAAGAGAATATTATCAGTAACATTACAGTGTGCGATAGAAAGTAAGAAAATATTATCAGTAACATTACAGTGTGCGATAGAAAGTAAGAGAATATGATCAGTAACATTACAGTGTGCGATAGAAAGTAAGAAAATATTATCAGTAACATTACAGTGTGCGATAGAAAGTAAGAGAATATTATCAGTAACATTACAGTGTGCGATAGAAAGTAAGAGAATATTATCAGTAACATTACAGTGTGCGATAGAAAGTAAGAATAATATTATCAGTAACATTACAGTGTGCGATAGAAAGTAAGAGAATATTATCAGTAACATTACAGTGTGCGATAGAAAGTAAGAGAATATTATCAGTAACATTACAGTGTGCGATAGAAAGTAAGAGAATATTATCAGTAACATTACAGTGTGCGATAGAAAGTAAGAGAATATCAGTAACATTACAGTGTGCGATAGAAAGTAAGAAAATATTATCAGTAACATTACAGTGTGCGATAGAAAGTAAGAGAATATCAGTAACATTACAGTGTGCGATAGAAAGTAAGAGAATATTATCCGTAACATTACAGTGTGCGATAGAAAGTAAGAGAATATTATCAGTAACATTACAGTGTGCGATAGAAAGTAAGAGAATATTATCAGTAACATTACAGTGTGCGATAGAAAGTAAGAAGAATATTATCAGTAACATTACAGTGTGCGATAGAAAGTAAGAGAATATTATCCGTAACATTACAGTGTGCGATAGAAAGTAAGAGAATATTATCCGTAACATTACAGTGTGCGATAGAAAGTAAGAGAATATTATCCGTAACATTACAGTGTGCGATAGAAAGTAAGAAAATATAATCAGTAACATTACAGTGTGCGATAGAAAGTAAGAGAATATTATCAGTAACATTACAGTGTGCGATAGAAAGTAAGAAAATATCAGTAACATTACAGTGTGCGATAGAAAGTAACAGAATATTATCCGTAACATTACAGTGTGCGATAGAAAGTAAGAAAATATTATCAGTAACATTACAGTGTGCGATAGAAAGTAAGAAAATATTATCAGTAACATTACAGTGTGCGATAGAAAGTAAGAGAATATTATCAGTAACATTACAGTGTGCGATAGAAAGTAAGAGAATATTATCCGTAACATTACAGTGTGCGATAGAAAGTAAGAAAATATAATCAGTAACATTACAGTGTGCGATAGAAAGTAAGAGAATATTATCAGTAACATTACAGTGTGCGATAGAAAGTAAGAAAATATTATCAGTAACATTACAGTGTGCGATAGAAAGTAAGAAAATATTATCAGTAACATTACAGTGTGCGATAGAAAGTAAGAGAATATTATCAGTAACATTACAGTGTGCGATAGAAAGTAAGAGAATATTATCAGTAACATTACAGTGTGCGATAGAAAGTAAGAGAATATCAGTAACATTACAGTGTGCGATAGAAAGTAAGAAAATATTATCAGTAACATTACAGTGTGCGATAGAAAGTAAGAGAATATTATCAGTAACATTACAGTGTGCGATAGAAAGTAAGAATAATATTATCAGTAACATTACAGTGTGCGATAGAAAGTAAGAGAATATTATCAGTAACATTACAGTGTGCGATAGAAAGTAAGAGAATATCAGTAACATTACAGTGTGCGATAGAAAGTAAGAGAATATTATCCGTAACATTACAGTGTGCGATAGAAAGTAAGAGAATATTATCAGTAACATTACAGTGTGCGATAGAAAGTAAGAGAATATTATCAGTAACATTACAGTGTGCGATAGAAAGTAAGAAGAATATTATCAGTAACATTACAGTGTGCGATAGAAAGTAAGAGAATATTATCCGTAACATTACAGTGTGCGATAGAAAGTAAGAGAATATTATCAGTAACATTACAGTGTGCGATAGAAAGTAAGAGAATATTATCCGTAACATTACAGTGTGCGATAGAAAGTAAGAAAATATTATCAGTAACATTACAGTGTGCGATAGAAAGTAAGAAAATATTATCAGTAACATTACAGTGTGCGATAGAAAGTAAGAGAATATTATCAGTAACATTACAGTGTGCGATAGAAAGTAAGAGAATATTATCCGTAACATTACAGTGTGCGATAGAAAGTAAGAGAATATTATCAGTAACATTACAGTGTGCGATAGAAAGTAAGAAAATATAATCAGTAACATTACAGTGTGCGATAGAAAGTAAGAGAATATTATCAGTAACATTACAGTGTGCGATAGAAAGTAAGAAAATATCAGTAACATTACAGTGTGCGATAGAAAGTAAGAAAATATTATCAGTAACATTACAGTGTGCGATAGAAAGTAAGAGAATATTATCCGTAACATTACAGTGTGCGATAGAAAGTAAGAAAATATTATCAGTAACATTACAGTGTGCGATAGAAAGTAAGAGAATATTATCAGTAACATTACAGTGTGCGATAGAAAGTAAGAAAATATTATCAGTAACATTACAGTGTGCGATAGAAAGTAAGAGAATATTATCAGTAACATTACAGTGTGCGATAGAAAGTAAGAGAATATTATCAGTAACATTACAGTGTGCGATAGAAAGTAAGAGAATATTATCAGTAACATTACAGTGTGCGATAGAAAGTAAGAGAATATTATCAATAACATTACAGTGTGCGATAGAAAGTAAGAGAATATCAGTAACATTACAGTGTGCGATAGAAAGTAAGAGAATATTATCCGTAACATTACAGTGTGCGATAGAAAGTAAGAGAATATTATCAGTAACATTACAGTGTGCAATCGAAAGTAAGAGAATATTATCAGTAACATTACAGTATGCGATAGAAAGTAAGAAAATATTATCAGTAACATTACAGTGTGCGATAGAAAGTAAGAAGAATATTATCAGTAACATTACAGTGTGCGATAGAAAGTAAGAGAATATTATCCGTAACATTACAGTGTGCGATAGAAAGTAAGAGAATATTATCAGTAACATTGCAGTGTGCGATAGAAAGTAAGAGAATATTATCCGTAACATTACAGTGTGCGATAGAAAGTAAGAGAATATTATCAGTAACATTACAGTGTGCGATAGAAAGTAAGAAAATATAATCAGTAACATTACAGTGTGCGATAGAAAGTAAGAGAATATTATCAGTAACATTACAGTGTGCGATAGAAAGTAAGAGAATATTATCAGTAACATTACAGTGTGCGATAGTAAGTAAGAGAATATTATCAGTAACATTACAGTGTGCGATAGAAAGTAAGAGAATATTATCAGTAACATTACAGTGTGCGATAGAAAGTAAGAAAATATTATCAGTAACATTACAGTGTGCGATAGAAAGTAAGAGAATATTATCAGTAACATTACAGTGTGCGATAGAAAGTAAGAGAATATTATCAGTAACATTACAGTGTGCGATAGAAAGTAACAGAATATTATCAGTAACATTACAGTGTGCGATAGAAAGTAAGAGAATATGATCAGTAACATTACAGTGTGCGATAGAAAGTAAGAAAATATCAGTAACATTACAGTGTGCGATAGAAAGTAAGAGAATATTATCAGTAACATTACAGTGTGCGATAGAAAGTAAGAGAATATTATCAGTAACATTACAGTGTGCGATAGAAAGTAAGAAGAATATTATCAGCAACATTACAGTGTATGATAGAAAGTAAGAGAATATGATCAGTAACATTACAGTGTGCGATAGAAAGTAAGAAAATATTATCAGTAACATTACAGTGTGCGATAGAAAGTAAGAGAATATGATCAGTAACATTACAGTGTGCGATAGAAAGTAAGAAAATATCAGTAACATTACAGTGTGCGATAGAAAGTAAGAGAATATTATCAGTAATATTACAGTGTGCGATAGAAAGTAAGAGAATATTATCAGTAACATTACAGTGTGCGATAGAAAGTAAGAAGAATATTATCAGTAACATCACAGTGTGCGATAGAAAGTAAGAGAATATTATCCGTAACATTACAGTGTGCGATAGAAAGTAAGAGAATATTATCAGTAACATTACAGTGTGCGATAGAAAGTAAGAGAATATTATCAGTAACATTACAGTGTGCGATAGAAAGTAAGAGAATATTATCAGTAACATTACAGTGTGCGATAGAAAGTAAGAAGAATATTATCAGCAACATTACAGTGTATGATAGAAAGTAAGAGAATATGATCAGTAACATTACAGTGTGCGATAGAAAGTAAGAAAATATTATCAGTAACATTACAGTGTGCGATAGAAAGTAAGAGAATATGATCAGTAACATTACAGTGTGCGATAGAAAGTAAGAAAATATCAGTAACATTACAGTGTGCGATAGAAAGTAAGAGAATATTATCAGTAATATTACAGTGTGCGATAGAAAGTAAGAGAATATTATCCGTAACATTACAGTGTGCGATAGAAAGTAAGAGAATATTATCAGTAACATTACAGTGTGCGATAGAAAGTAAGAGAATATTATCAGTAACATTACAGTGTGCGATAGAAAGTAAGAGAATATCAGTAACATTACAGTGTGCGATAGAAAGTAAGAGAATATTATCAGTAACATTACAGTGTGCGATAGAAAGTAAGAGAATATTATCCGTAACATTACAGTGTGCGATAGAAAGTAAGAGAATATTATCAGTAATATTACAGTGTGCGATAGAAAGTAAGAGAATATTATCAGTAACATTACAGTGTGCGATAGAAAGTAAGAGAATATGATCAGTAACATTACAGTGTGCGATAGAAAGTAAGAAAATATCAGTAACATTACAGTGTGCGATAGAAAGTAAGAGAATATTATCAGTAACATTACAGTGTGCGATAGAAAGTAAGAGAATATTATCAGTAACATTACAGTGTGCGATAGAAAGTAAGAGAATATTATCAGTAACATTACAGTGTGCGATAGAAAGTAAGAGAATATCAGTAACATTACAGTGTGCGATAGAAAGTAAGAGAATATTATCAGTAACATTACAGTGTGCGATAGAAAGTAAGAGAATATTATCCGTAACATTACAGTGTGCGATAGAAAGTAAGAGAATATTATCAGTAATATTACAGTGTGCGATAGAAAGTAAGAGAATATTATCAGTAACATTACAGTGTGCGATAGAAAGTAAGAGAATATTATCCGTAACATTACAGTGTGCGATAGAAAGTAAGAGAATATTATCAGTAATATTACAGTGTGAGATAGAAAGTAAGAAAATATTTAACACGTCTTAGGCTGGGTTAACACTGTGGAATATCTGGGCAGAATTTCTGCCGGAGACCGAGCTGGTGGCACTAGGACCGCACGGACTACATTGGCGTCCCCGTAGATGGCAATGCATTTCTGAGCAGATCTCAGAAAAGATCCACCCAGAAATGCATTGCAGTCTATGTGGGCGGCAATGCAGTCTGCTCGGTCCTAGCGCCGTCGGCTCGGTCTCCGGCAGAAATTCTGCAGTGTGAACCCAGCCTCAGAGCATCAGCTTTCCTGATGAACGGGACTTGTGCACAGACCTGCTGGGCACCGTACAGTTGCTTTGGCGTGAGCTGCATCTCTCTGCGCCAATCTTTCAGAACAGACGGGAGTTACATTTTAACCATTTCCAAACACAGCCAGTTTAGCCTTCCATTAGCTCTAACTTACCTTGTTTTTTTTTGTTTTGTTTCTTTTTGCTCTTGTTTATAGCCCCACTAGGAGGCTTACACTACATACACTAAATACAATAGAATATGTACTTAAAGGGGTACTCCGATGGAAAACATTTTTTTTTTAAATCAACTGGTGCCAGAAAGTTAAACAGATTTGTAAATTACTTCTATTAAAAATCTTTACCCTTCCAGTACTTTTTAGCAGCTGTATGCTACAGAGGAAATTCTCTTCTTTTTGAATTTCTTTTTTGTCTTGTCCACAGTGCTCTCTGATGACACCTCTGTCCGTGTCAGGAACTGTCCAGAGCAGGAGAAAATCCCCATAGCAAATCTATGCTGCTCTGGACAGTTCCTGACACGGACAAAGGGCACTGTGGTCAGACAGAAAAAAAAAAAAAAAAAAAAGAATTTCCTCTGTAGTATACAGCTGCTAAAAAGTACTGAAAGGGTAAAGATTTTTAATAGAAGTAATTTACAAATCTGTTTAACTTTCTGGCACCAGTTGATTTCAAATAAAATGTTTTCTACCGGAGTACCCCTTTAAAGGAAATCTGCCACTAGTGTCACCTGTACTAACCTGTTGGTACCGACAGGTAGTGCAGGTGACACTGATGACAACGGTACTCACCTTGTCCCGATCCGTGCAGTCATTCTTTGGTAATCTTCTCTGGTTTGTTCAGCTCTGGGCCCGGCTTGGGGCATGGGCGGAGCTTAGTGACTTCACTGCTGCTGCTTTCTGCTGGGTCCCGCTGCTAGAGAGCAGCAGCGGTGACATCACTAAGCTCCGCCCGTGCCCCAAGCCGGGCCTGAAGCTGAAGAAACCGGAGAAGATTACCAGAGAACAACTGCACGGAACGGGACAAGGTAAGTACACTTGTCATCAGTGTCACCTGCACTATCTGTATGTACCGACAGGTTAGTAATGGCGTCACTGGTGACTGATTTCCTTTAATAGGAATAATAACATGGGGCTTTCATTAGGCCCCCAGCTGCCATGACAACACTATGGCACCCTATAGCTCAGTGTTTCCTGACCTAGGTGCCTCCAGCTGTTGCAAAACTACAACTCCCAGCATGCCCGGACAGCCGCTGGCTGTCCGGGCATGCTGGGAGTTGTAGTTTTGCAACAGCTGGAGGCACCCAGGTCTGTAAACACTGCTATAGATTACTTGTGGCAATGTAATGACAAAGGCTATTGACTGCAGCATCTAAGTGGTTAAACGCCTGGGTTTTTATGTAATATACAGCCGATTCACTCTCTGTATGAATTGGGCTCAGCTGCTCATCCCCCCGTGACTTCCGCTGCTCATACATATATGGCAGATAAGGTGTTTAAGGGCTTTTGCAACTAATAAAATGTATATTTTCTTCATAAGATAGGTAATAAAAGATTATTGTAGCATAGGGGATATGTATGTCCACCCTACAAATCACCAAAAAGGCAAACTCCAATTCCACCATGTGCAGGATGCAGCAGAATCCCATTGAAATCCTGCAGCAGCGGAATTTCCGAGCGGAATATTTCTGCGGAATTCCATTTGGAAATTCCGCCATGTGAACAAGGCCTAAGTATACTCGGCCATCTCTGTATATGCCATGGAGTTATAATGGGTGTCGGTGAACATACTTGAACCCTGGGGTCACCCATTTCTAGCAATAGGTGGCAGTGCCAGTGATTAAAGGGGTACACCAGTGGAATTTTTGTTTTCAAATGAATGGGTGCCAGAAAGTTAAACAGATTTGTAAATTATTTCACGTAAAAAATCTTAATCCTTCCAGTACTTATCAGCTGCTGTATGCTCCAGAGGAAATTGAGTTGTTCTTTTCTGTCTGACCACAGTGCTCTCTGCTGACACCTCTGTCAGTCTCAGGAACTGTCCAGAGTAGAAGCAAATCCCCATAGCAAACCTCTCCTGCTCTGGACACTTCCTGACATGGACAGAGGTGTCAGCAGAGAACACTGTGGTCAGACTGGAAAGAACCTACACGAATTCCTCTGAAGCATACAGCAGCTGATAAGTACTGGAAGGATTAAAGGAAATCTATCACCAGTGTCACCTGCACCGACAGATAGTGCAGGTGACACTGATGACAACGGTACTTACCTTGTCTTGTTCCATGGCGGGGATCTCCCGTAATCTTCGCCGTTATCTCCAGCTCCGGGCACCCGACTTGGGGCACAGGCGGAGCTTAGTGCCATCACTGCTGCTGTGAGACCCAGCAGAAAGCAGCAGCGGCTGGGGCATGGGCGGAGCTTAGTGACATCACCGGTGCTGCTCCCTACTGTGTCCCGCTGCTAGAGAACAGCAGCGGTGACATCACTAAGCTCCGCCCATGCCCCAAGATGGTGCCCAGAGCTGGAGCTAACGGCCATGCTTACCTGAGATCCCCACCACGGAACGGGACAAGGTAAGTACCGTTGTCATCAGTGACACCTGCACTATCTGTCTGTACCGACAGGTTAGTGCAGGTGACACTGGTGACAGATTTCCTTTAAGATATATTAATAGAAGTAATTTACAAATCCGTATAACTTCCTGGCACCAGTTGATGTGAAAAATAGTTTTCCACCGGAGTACCCATTTAAACCTTCACTGATCTAACATTAAAGGGGTACTCCGGTGGAAAACTTTTTTTTTTTTTTTAAATCAACTGGTGCCAGAAAGTTAAACAGATTTGTAAATTACTTCTATTAAAAAAAATCTTAATCCTTCCAGTACTTATTAGCTACTGAATACTACAGAGGAAATTCTTTTCTTTTTGGAACACAGAGCACTCTGCTGACATCACGAGCAAAGTGCTCTCTGCTGACATCTCTGTCCATTTTAAGAACTGTCCTGAGTAGGAGAAAATCCCCATAGCAAACATATGCTGCTCTGGACAATTCCTAAAATGGACAGAGATGTCAGCAGAGAGCACTGTGCTCGTGATTCAGCAGAGAGCACTGTGTTCCAAAAAGAAGATAATTTCCTCTCTAGTATTCAGCAGCTAATAAGTACTGGAAGGAATAAGATTTTTTAATAGAAGTAATTTACAAATCTGTTTAACTTTCTGGCACCAGTTCATTTAAAAAAAAAACAAGGTTTCCACCGGAGTACCCCTTTAACAATCTATCCACAGGAATGTTATTGAAGGAAAACCCTTTATAAAGTGTAAAGAAAAGCACAGTACAGTATAGAAAAGCATCACAAAAGTTCAGAGGGCAATAATGATAATCCCACCTTGGCTGCAGCACCACTCCAGGAAGAGAAGAATGCGTGTGTTTCCCTGACATGTCATATAGTCCTCCACCAGCAGGGGAGCCACAGAGGTCAAGGTAGCGATAGCGTGTAGCTGTAAATCTTCATAACGGGCGGCTGGCCAGTCGTGTACTCCATGTTTTTCATTTGCTTTGACATAGTTAAAAAGGGCTAAGATCACCTTCCCATCACAGAGCAACTATATGCGACACGTACAAAAGAGACATGACATGGCAGGATGGTGAAGGCTGTACACAGGAAACATTACAATCAGAAAAACGAAAACCTGTTCACACAGTGTAGTTGGGTAGTCCTGGATTACTGCTGTGTATTTGCACCTTTTGACCATGTACAGTATTTTGTTGTGAATTTAGGCGAAGATTAGCCTGAAAAAATGCTATGCTCGACACATTGCGTTTCTTTGGGCCAAAAATGCTGCGGCCAGATATAAGCTGTAAGTCAGTAGAGAATTATGAAATGCCAAACCAACATGGCATTTTTTTCTCTGACGTTTTTTCATCTTTTAGTGGTGTTTTAAAGGGGTGATTGGGGATAAGGATTGGGGATAAGATGTCTGATCGCGGGGGTCCCGCTGCTGGGGTCCCACTTCTAAACAAACGCTGGGTTCCTGCAGCAGTGGTCATGAAGCCCCTTCGTGATGTCACACCCCCTCCCATAGACATGAATGGTGGGAGCGTGGCGACTCGGGGGGGGGGGGGAAGAAGGTGGAGCACCGGAGTACCCCTTTAAAGGGGCACTCCGCTGCTCAGTGTTTGGAACAAACTGTTCCACACGCTGGAGCCAGTTCCCGAGCCCCCTCATTATGTCACGCCCCACCCCCTCAATGCAAGTCTATGGGAGGGGGCGTGACGCCGGGTGCTTGTGACTAGAGATGAGCGATGAGTGATTTAATTATTCACAAACTTCTCGGCTCTGCAGTTGCTGACTTTAGCCGGCATAAATTAGTTCAGCTTTCAGGTGCTCCGGTGGCCTGGAAAAGGTGAATACAGTCCTAGGAGAGTCTCCAGCCCAACAGAGCACCTGAAAGCTGAACTAATTTATGCCGGCTAAAGTCAGCAACTGCCGAGCCGAGAAGTTTGTGATGAATCAAATCACTGTAACTTCGCTCATCTCTACTCATGACATCATAGCCCACCTCTTCATGCCGTTACATCCCACCCCCTCAATGCAAGTCTATGGGAGGGGGAGTGACGGCTGTCACGCCCCCTCCCATAGACTTGCATTGAGGGGGCAGTCCGTCATGAGGGGGCGGGGCTATGATGTCACGAACTCCCAGCTCCGGCTACAGCATTCAGAACAGTTTGTTTCAAATGCTGAGCAGCGAAGTACCCCCTTTTAAGGCTCAATGGCAGCTTTTTAAAACCGCAGCCTGCACTGGGTATTTTTTTTTGCGAATCAAGTTTTTCCTCCCATCGACTTCTATAGATGGTACAACAAAAAAACAGGAAAACACCATGGGGGACATTTATCATTGTTGCTTTGGTAAGCAAGTTCTGAAGACATTTTTATATATTTTTTTGCTTTAGTTTTGCTTATGTGCTTATTGTTCTACATATTTATCATACTATCACAGGGGGTTGATAAAATTGGAGCACATAAGCAAAACGAAAAAGTCGCAGCTGAGACTTTTGTGAGACTTTTTTGCAACTTTTTTAATTTGCTTACGTACGGGAGTTTTGTACTCCAGGTCAGACCTGGAGTAGATTTGCGACTTTTTTGTAAAGGGTTTGCGACTTTTTTTTTTGCCTACGTGCAACTTTCACACATCATAAATACCCGACCACTGCAAAGTGAAAACTGAAATTTGCTTAGGTAAGGCTGTTTTAACTTTTTGCTTACTGAAAAAAGTCGCACAAAAAAGTGCTTAGGCGCATGTGTGACTTTTTGTGCGACTTTTGTAAGCAAAAAAAAAGAATGGTCTAAATACCTTTAAAAATGCCCCCCCCCCCCCCCCCATGTGTGTTGAAAGCGCCATGAATATTGTGTTTTTTCAGTTTTTTACCCCCCCCCCCCAATGCTTCAATGAGAATAAAACGCAAAATAAAAAATTACTATATTAACACACACTATTATTGGAAAAAAAACACCACAACCACTGCACAAATTATTAGGATGGTTTAGGTGGAATTTTTTAAGTGGTTTGTGTACATAGCATAAGGGTGCGTTCACATGACCGTTTGTCCCAGTTTTTTAATCTCCGTTTCGGTTCCGTTCTTGCAGGCTGTAAACTGATTAAAAACGATAAAAAAAAAAATCCCATTCATATCAATCTTACATCCGTTTTTACCCCTCTGCACTCATTTCCGTTTTTTTGATGGCAGAAAAAACGGCACATGCAGTATTTTTTCTTTCGTCAAAAAAACTGAAGAAAAAACAGATATAGTAAATTTAACATTGAAGTCTATGGAAAACGGATGAGCCTTTATTTGTCATCCGTTTGCATCCATTTTTTAAATCTGTTTTTTTGATAATTTTTTACTTCTGAGCATGCTCAGAACAAAAAAAACATCCGTTTGCATCCATTATTGTCTGTTTTTTTTAAAGTCGTTTTTTTTTTTGACGGGAGAAGAATGGGACGGTGAAATTTCATAGTGTGGACTGTACTAGTTCATAATATGATGATTTATAAATATGTATCCCCAATCATATAGATCAGTGGTCTCCAACCTGCGGACCTCCAGATGTTGCAAAACTACAACTCCCAGCATGCCCGGACAGCCAACGGCTGTCCGGGCATGCTGGGAGTTGTAGTTTTGCAACATCTGGAGGTCCGCAAGTTGAAGACCACTGATATAGATGGCGAGAAGCTACAAGCCCAGCTCACTATAATAAGTCTTCCTCACCTGAACAGTAGACAGGTCCTTAGATAACACCACCAACATGTTGAACAGGAGTTTCTTCATCTCAAAGTCTTCGTGATTATGTAAAAGTTTTAGACTCTTCACTAATGGGTTATGACTTTTCACTGAGACAGGAAAAACAATATGTAAGTATCCGGGGTGTGCAGCCAAAAGAGATATTAAGAGTTATGTGCAAGTATGTGGAGATGAGATGGATCACATGGATCATCTGGATCACCATCTCCTCACACAGTAGAGGGGTTACCTGTCATTCTTAAAAAGTACCAGTCACCAAATAAACTTTTCTAAACTAACTCAGGCTATGTTCCCTAACTACTCCTAACACTCCTCCCACCCTAAAAACAATTCAGAGCTTTAAAAAGATCTTACCTTTAGGCTAGGTTCAGACTACGGAATCTCCGGGCAGAAAATTTCCGCCCGGAGATTCCGAGTGCGGCCAGTGCCGACTTAATCTGTCGGCGCTAGGACCGTGCGGACACTGCAGTCTCCAATAGACTGCAATGTGTTCCGCGAGTATTGCCGCCTGAAGAATGAGCAACGCCATTCTTCTGGCGGAAATTTCCAAGCGGATTTTCCGTTCACAAATTCCGCTTCACAAATTACGAAGTGTGAATTTGTGAACGGAAACCCATTCACTACACTATACATTTTAGCAAGCGGAATTTCTGCCTGCAATTTCAAAGCGGAATTGCAGTGCAGAAATTCCGTAGTGTGAACCTAGCCTTATTCTTGTTCACATTGTTTCAGTGAGGCTCTGTGCATGTTTCAGTGAGGTTCTGTGCATGTTTCAGTAAGGCTCTGTGCATGTTTCAGTGAGGCTCTGTGCATGTTTCAGTGAGGCTGTATGCAGCTTTGAGTGAGGCTCCGTGCATGTTTCAGTGAGGCTCTATGCATGTTTCATTGAGGCTCTGTGCAGCTTTCAGTGAGGCTCTGTGCATGTTTCAGTGAGGTTCTGTGCATGTTTCAGTGAGATTCTGTGCATATTTCAGTGAGGTTCTGTGCATGTTTCAGTGAGGCTCTGTGCATGTTTCAGTGAGGCTCTATGCAGCTTTCAGTGAGGCTCTGTGCATGTTTCAGTGAGGTTCTGTGCATGTTTCAGTGAGGCTCTGTGCAGCTTTCAGTGAGGCTCTGTGCATGTTTCAGTGAGGCTCTGTGCATGTTTCAGTGAGGCTCTATGTAGCTTTCAGTGAGGCTCCATCCATGTTTCAGTGAGGCTCAGTGCATGTTTCAGTGAGGCTCTGCATGTTTCAGTGAGGCTCTATTCAGCTTTCAGTGAGGCTCTGTGCATGTTTCAGTAAGGTTCTGTGCATGTTTCAGTAAGGCTCTGTGCATGTTTCAGTGAGGCTCTGTGCATGTTTCAGTGAGGCTGTATGCAGCTTTGAGTGAGGCTCCGTGCATGTTTCAGTGAGGCTCTATGCATGTTTCATTGAGGCTCTGTGCAGCTTTCAGTGAGGCTCTGTGCATGTTTCAGTGAGGTTCTGTGCATGTTTCAGTGAGATTCTGTGCATATTTCAGTGAGGTTCTGTGCATGTTTCAGTGAGGCTCTGTGCATGTTTCAGTGAGGCTCTATGCAGCTTTCAGTGAGGCTCTGTGCATGTTTCAGTGAGGTTCTGTGCATGTTTCAGTGAGGCTCTGTGCAGCTTTCAGTGAGGCTCTGTGCATGTTTCAGTGAGGCTCTGTGCATGTTTCAGTGAGGCTCTATGTAGCTTTCAGTGAGGCTCCATCCATGTTTCAGTGAGGCTCAGTGCATGTTTCAGTGAGGCTCTGCATGTTTCAGTGAGGCTCTATTCAGCTTTCAATGAGGCTCTGTTCAAGTTTCAGTAAGGCTGTCTGCATGTTTCAGTGAGGCTCTCTGCGTGTTTCAGTGAGGCTCTATGCAGCTTTCAGTGAAGCTCTGCGCATGTTTCAGTGAGGCTCTGTGCATGTTTCAGTGAGGCTCTGTGCATGTTTCAGTGAGGCTCTGTGCATGTTTCAGTGAGGCTCTATACATGTTTCAGTGAGGCTCTATACATGTTTCAGTGAGGCTCTATACATGTTTCAGTGAGGCTCTGCGCACGTTTCAGTGAGGCTCTGCGCATGTTTCAGTGAGGCTCTGCGCATGTTTCAGTGAGGCTCTGCGCATGTTTCAGTGAGGCTCTGCGCATGTTTCAATGAGGCTCTGTGCATCTTTCAGTGAGGCTCTGTGCAGCTGTCAATCAAGCTAAGTGCAGAGAAACACTTTCTGAGTTTGGTCTCCTGCCAGGCCAGGAGGAGACCAAACTCACTGTATTAATTGTGGCAGGGAACAGAACAGAGCCCCCTAGTGGCCATTTTTTCTATTACATTTTAAACATATTGATATTGATAATTTTAAAAGCATGTGAATGGGAAAGTATCTGCTATTTACACAAGGAACATTATATTAAAAGTTTTAGTTTGGTGACAAGTACTCTTTAGAGGGTTGTCCACTTTGACCAGTGTCTTTCTATTACATGTGTTCCTTTAAACTAAACTGCTGGGACCCCCAGCTGTAATGTGCAGGGGAACTAGGCAGCAAGTGTTTGATTCCATCACTGGAGAAACTCTATGTATGAACGTGCCAGGTTTTGATAAGGAATTAGGCACAGTTTACACAGGCATAATTTACATGGTTTTTGGTGTGGAAACTGTTCCTGTGTCAAAAACAAGCTTTAAAAACCGTGCTCCCCATTACTACAATTACTTAGAAAATAAGGTACATGTCTGGGCGGTAGCGCGTTGAAGTCAATAGGAGCTTTAGGGTCTATTCGCTCGTACAGTATTCTGCGCAGATTTGATGCGCAGGATTTGAAGCTGTGTTCAGTCATCCAGTTTACATTGAAACCTGCAGCACAAAATCCTGCACATCAAATCTGCGCAGAATACTGTACGTGTGAATAGACCATTAGGGCTTGACTCCCCCATGCTGCCTGCGGCCCTATAGCAGCGCTGCACACAGGTATCTATTATGCCTGTGTTAAACATGGCCTTAGGGCTCTTAATAGCCATTCTCCACTTTGGCGCTCCAAAAGCACCATGAGTGTCAGAAAATCCCTTTAACATGACATTGAAGGGTACAGTCACATATGTCCAGCGATCCGGCTCAGCTTCCCTTCAGCACTGTAAAAGAGATCAGGAGGGAAACGGATGATCAGACTTATCCAAATTATTTGAATAGGACAGTTCCGTCTTGACTGGCAGCTCAATTGGGATGCTGGGTCGGACAGGCCATCCCACCTGCAGAAGTAATTGGGCGCCGGACCCATACACAACTGATGCAATTTGCAATTAATTGTGGCATCAGTTGTGGCCATATGTGACAGGACCCTAAGAGGTTTTCCCACTAGAGACATTTATGTTATTTCATATAAATATCTTATCAAAGACAGTTTTTATAGTAGTTCTCATTGACTATGATAGAGAGTAATAAATACAGGGGATTACAAACCCCATTCATTCTTCAGATATTGTTAATGCCATGTAATATATTACAGGAAAACCTAACCCTCAGGCTGGGTTCACATTTGCATCAGAAGCTCCATTTGGGTCCGTTCACTGGAGAGAAAAAAAAACGGAGCCGGACGGTCTGTTGCACAATGGATCCTGACAGATTCCATTGACTTTAAAGGGGTACTCCAGTGGAAAACTATATTTTTTTTAAATCAACTGGTGCCAGTAGGTTAAACAGATTTGTAAATTACATCTATAAAAAAAATCTTAACCCTTCCAGTACTTATCAGCTGCTGTACGTTTCAGAGGAAGTTGTGTAGTTCTTTCCAGTCTGACCACAGTGCTCTCTGCTGACACCTCTATCTACGTCAGGAACTGTCCAGAACAGGATAGGTTTGCTATGGGGATTTGTTCCTACTCTGGACAGTTCCGAATACGGACAGAGGTGTCAGCAGAGAGCACTGTGGTCAGACTGGAAAGAACTACACAACTTCCTCTAGAGCATACAGCAGCTGATAAGTACTGGAAGGATTTTTTTAACAGAAGTAATTTACAAAACTTTCTGGAAGCACTTGATTTGGAAACAACATTTCCACCAGTGTACCCCATTAATGGGTTTTCGTCTGGTGTCCCATTATTTAGCAGGATTTGAACAACTAAAAAAATATGGCTTGCAAATATTTTTTAAGGCTCAGGTCCCACTGTTTAATATATACTAGAAATGAGCTTCAAGGCTGATTTTTTGGGGTGAATATGTTTAGTGCCATTTCGGCAAATAAATTATAAATTAAGATGGATGGTAATACTGTTATCCCTAATGGTAGTGATGCTTTACTGATAGGAAATGATGTTCTAACTATATTTATTTCACTTTTACCCAGTATAAGAATAATTACAATATTCTGGATTGTAGTCACATACTGTAGAAACATCTATCACCCACCTTCTGAGAATGTTGCAAATAGGATCAGCTGCTTAGCAAATCCACTTTCCTGGAAGAAAACACAATAATAAGACATAGTATATTACGTATACTTAAGCCTCATTAACTATAATATTTTTATATTGAACAAATATCAATAATCCAGACTATTATGACAATTGTTGGATGCTTAGGAGCCACTGTGGGTGTTATTAATCCATGCAAATGTTTTGTCACGAAAGCAGAGATGTCTTTTTAACAGCACAATGTTCTGAGCGTATTTTATTCACACTTGCATTTTTTGATGTTTTTCTTTTTTTTTTTTTACCGTAATCAGCAAAAAAATACCCCTTTATTCCCGCGACGATGGGCCTCACGCTAACCAGCCAGAACCCTGCTCTGTACTGAAGACGAAGTTGTCTAAAGATGGGTAGTATTTTTTTTCTGGAGAGATCTCTGGTTTGCCATACATTCCCAGTCATGTTCTAAGACTCCTAATGGGAGTGAAACACTGACGTTTAAAAGGGGTACTCCGCTGCTCAGCTCAGTGCTGCTCAGTGATGTCATAGCCCCACCCCCTCATGATGTCACACCCCGCCCCCTCAATGCAAGTCTATGGGAGGGGGCGTGACAGCCGTCACGCCCCCTCCCATAGACTTGCATTGAGGGGGCGGGGCGTGACGGCAGGAGGGGGTGGGGCTATGACGTCACAAGCTCCCGGCGCCGGCTCCAGCGTTTGGAACAGTTTGTTCTAAACGCTGAGCAGCGGAGTACCCCTTTAAGGAATGGCTACCTGAAAAGATGGTGTAAGAGCTGCTTTATATTTTCTTTCTTGCCACATAGATTTTGCCATTGATTTGCCACGGAGAAATTTTGCAACAAATACGCAAGCAACATAATGGGCATATGCTGCAAATTTTTTAATCTGTGTTGGGAAATGTGCAATTTACCACTTTTTTACACTGAAAATCAGTAGCAGATCTGCCGCGTGAACATACTCTTAGTCAGCATGCATGTTGCTGTATTGTGGCCCCTGTACAACCCCCATAATAAGGCGCCCTTACAAGTGAATGTGCCTGTAATGTACCTCCAATGTCATACAGAGGCATTAAAGGGGTACTCTGGAGGGACAAAAAAAAAATATTTTTAATCAACTGGTGCCAGAAAGTTAAACATTCAATTTGTAAATGACTTCTTTTAAAAAATATTTGTCCTTCCAGTACTTATTAGCAGGTGTATGCTACAGAGGAAATTATTTTCTTTTTGAATTTCTTTTTTGTCTTGTCCACAGTGCTCTCTGCTGACACCTGATGCCCTTATCAGGAACTATCCAGAGCAGGAGAAAATCCCCATAGCAAACCTATGCTGCTCTAGACAGTTCCTGACACGGACAGAGGTGTCAGCAGAGAGCACTGTGGACAAGACAAAAAAGAAATTCAAAAAGAAAATAATTTCCTCTGGAGCATACAGCTGCTAATAAGTCCTGGAAGGATTAAGATTTTTAAATAGAAGTAATTCTCAAATCTGTTTAACTTTCTGGCACCAGTTCTAAAAGTTTTCCACCGGAGTACCCCTTTAAGAATTTTTGTTTTTCTATTGGATTACATTTTTCTCTTAGATCTAACATCAAATGTTCTATCTGATCCTATAATATGGAGATATTTGGGGAGAGTTATCAAAACCTGTCCAGAAGAAAAAATGCCCAGTTGCCCATAGCAACCAATCAGGTTGGCCTCTGAAAAATGAAAGAAGCGATCTGATTGGTTGCTATGGGCAACTGGGCAACTTTTCCTTTGTACAGGTTTTGATAAATCTCCCCCCATTATCCACTAAAAGCACTGATCAGCAACCTTCAGCCCAGTGTAAAGCACTTCTATACAGGTTTCACTTACAATCATGGGTGGCCGACTGTTCTCCGCGATCAGGGTGGCAATAACCAGAAGATCATTTCTCAGTTGTCGGTCAGAATGTCTGCTGCCGTTCGTGAGTAGTCGTACAAAGGAATCTTTCAGTGCACTATAAGAAGATCCCGATATGAATCACCAAGTTGTCCAAGGAATCGTACAATACAGAGGTTCTGATTTGAAATCTGCTTTTTGTTAAAGGGGTTTTCCTACTATACTCAGAGGGCTTAAAGGGGTACTCAGCTGCCCCAGCATTCGGAACATTTTGTTCGGAAAGCTTGGAGCAGGCGGCGGGGGGGTCGTGACATAACGGCCACGCCCTCTCGTGATGTTAGACCACACCCCCTCAATGCATGTCTATGGGAGGGGGCTTGGTGTCTGCCGTGGTGGAGGCTGTTGGAGGGCAACAACCCAGCAGCAGGACCGCTACCTCCGCCTTTGTGCAAGGAGGAGCAGGAGGAGCACTGCCAGAGCCCTGCAAAATGACCTCCAGCAGGACACAAATGTGCAGCCCCTGGCATTTTGTGCCGGGCGCTGCCTCCGAGAGGGGGATTTGATTTCACGACACGCCCCCTAGTGACGTGACACCACGACCCCTCCATTCATGTCTATGGGAGGGGGCGTGACAGCCATCACACCCCCTCCCATAGACATGAATGGAGGGGGCGTGACGTCACATCATTAGGGGGCGTGACCGTCACGCCCTCGTCTCAGAGGCAGCGCCCGGCACAGAATGCCGGGGGCTGCACCGAGATCGCGGGGATCCCCAGCGGCAGGACCCCTGCGATCATACATCTTATCCCTATCCTTTGGATAGGGGATAAGATGTATAAAGCCGGAATACCCCTTTAACACTTACTAAGTGTTTATCTTCATTTATTATTGCACTTTGTAATTTACAGTGTAATTTGTGGAATAAAACTTACTAGATACATTCTATGTTACTGAGCTGATTGATGACGTCTTCTTTTGGCCCATTTTCCAATAGGTTCCACAGGATCTCAGAAGAACGGAAAATAAGTTGTCCTGAGGGATCTGAGTCATTGAGACGGCAGCAGATTCTGCAGGCCGCCTGAGCTCTGGCCATGAGCTTACAGTTCTCTGTATACAAAGAATAGAATACCTGGTTTAAAGCGTATAGGTATAGGAGGACAAGGCTATTATTAGAGAGTAATGTAGAGGTATTTGTATATGTCTTGTACTTCACTGAAATCCCTTGCATATGCTGCCAAAATTTTCAATAAATCCTTTGGCATCTTCAGGATATTGGGTGTGGTGTTTGATCATTGCACCTGTTCATCTAATTTAAGGGGTACTCCACTGGCCAGTGTTCTGGCTGCAATCGGAACATTTAGTTCCGAACGCTGTGCGCGCGCTGTGGGTGTCGGCCATGCCCCCTCGTGCCGTCAGGCCACGCCCCCTTAATGCAAGTCTATAACTAAATGTTCCGAATGCAGCTGGGACACTGGCCAGTGGAGGACCCCTTTAAGCTGCTGGATAGGGTCAGTTCACATTATGTTCAGGTTTGATGCCTTTTCTTTTTCAAAGTGCATGTTTTAGAGAAATATTCCTATGAGGTGAAAGAGATTTGACAATTTTTCACACATTTGTTCTGCACTTGTGTTGCCGTTTTTGCTTTGATTTTCCATAATCACAGTAAGTGTAGGGTCACAGGTATACGCTGCGCATATTTGATGCACGTGTATTTAATGCATGCGTATATGACATTATTTCTGTGCCAGAAAAATCTATATAATTTCTCCCATAGACTTTGCTAGCATAAAAAATATGCATGCATCAGATTCACATGCATCAAATACGCAGCAGATATGCTAGGTGTGGCCCTACAGTGAACTAGCACGATTTTTGCTGCTGATTCAGGAAAATCATAGCAAAAATATAAATATTGCAGCAAAAAAAATGCAATGAAATAAGTAAAAACACAACCTCAGGGGAAATGGATAACTATAAGTTTAATTACAGTAACTTGATCATGTGATCACCAGTCTGACTCTCCGAACCTTCCAGTGCTTAAAGGGGTACTCAGATGGAAAACATATATTTTTTTTTTAAATCAACTGGTGCCAAAAAGTTAAACAGATTTGTAAATTACTTCTATTAAAAAATCTTAATCCTTCCAGTACTTATCAGCTGCTGTATACTTCAGAGGAAATTCTTCTGAACGATGGGGCAGCGGAGTACCCCCTTTAAACTCCTCAATGTCGATTTTTCTGTGAACCATTACTGCAGTCCTTTACTGTGCCAATTGGCAAGGGCCCCAGAGGTGAGATCTCCACTGACCAAACACTAAGGGTACGTTCACACTGCGGAGATTCCGTCAGATACTTCGGCGGTAGGACCGCAGGGCCCTGCTCCGTCACCATTGACGGCTATGCAGTACTTGTGAAATTCCGCACAAAGAATGAACATGTTTTTTCATCGGCGGAACTGCCTGCCGCTGAAATTCTGCAGAGTGAACGGGTCTCGCGGAAGACCCATTCACACTAATGGTACAGTTCACTGTGCGGAATTCTACTTGCGGAATTCTGCAGTGTGAACGTACTCTAACAGTTATCCCAAGGATAGGTTATTAATGTCATTGCCCTGAGATACCCATTTAAATACCCAATATGTATGAATTAAAAAGCCAACTTGATACAATTCAGGTGTAAAGCTGCAGAATACAGACCGGTGGTGCTGGATAAGAGCTGAAGTACTTTCAACAATGCTAACTTCTCCTGTAGGTTGTTCTCCACTACTGCCAGAGACAAAACAAGGGTTTCTGCCAAGCCTCCCACTTCAGCCATCTGTAACTTGTAGGTGACACTTGTTGGTTGAAAACCTGTTAAGAAATCTTTACGTAAGTATGTGATTTACTATTTCATGACGTGGCCCTAGACATGAGGTACTATGACTGTTTCGACTGACTGGTGACCATCAACTGGTCTGGATTTTACTTCCCAACCAATGTGCCTCCAGCTGTTGCAAAACTAACACTCCCAGTATGCACTGGGAAACACAACCTGTAAGACAAATCCCCCCCCCCTTAAAAAAAAAATCAATTCAATTAAAATCTACCTTACTTTAAAGGTGTACTCCACCACTAGACATTTTTCCAGCTAAGATGTTTGATCACAGGGGGTGACCTCCGCGATCTCCAGCTACTTAGAATGCTAGCTTTGGGCAGCCATGGTCGTGACGTCACGCCACGCCCCCTCCATTCATGTCTATGGGAGGGGGCATGATGGCTGTGGAGCAGAAGTTCACAGCTGTCAGACCCCCTCCTATAGACATGAATAGAGTGGGAGTGGCGGGATGTCACGACTATGGCCACCTGAAGCCAGTGTTCTGAACATAAATGTTCAGAACGCCGGGGTGCTTTCCTTTGGATAGGGGATAAGATGTCAAGGGGCAGCATACCCCTTTAAGGGTCTATTCACACTTACAGTATTCTGCACAGATTTGATGCGCAGGGTTTCAAGCTACGTTCAGTCAATCAAATCTGCGCAGAATATTGTACGTGTGAATAGACCCTAAAGGGGTACTCCAGTGGAAAACATTTTTTTCATATCAACTGGCTCCAGAAAGTTGAACAGATTTGTAAATTACTTCTATTAAAAAAAATCTTAATCCTTCAGGTACTTATCACCTCTGTCTGTCTCAGGAACTGTCCATAGTAGGAGCAAATCCCCATAGCAAAGCTCTCCTGCTCTGGACACTTCCTGAGACAGACAGTGGTGTCAGCAGAGAGCACTGTTGTCAGACAGAAAAGAACAACTTAATTTCATCAGCTGATAAGTACTGGAAGGATTAAGATTTTTTTTAATAGAAGTAATTTACAAATCTGTTTAACTTTCTGGAGCCAGTTGATATGAAAATTTTTTTTTTTTACTGGAATACCCCTTTTACCTTTTCATGTGGCAGAGATGTTTTCTTTCCTTTTTTTAGAATGCGATTGTACTACAACTACAATGTGACATACAACACAAATAGTGTAGTGCAGAGTAGCATAAGGGTACGTTCACACTGAGGAATTTGAGCGGAATTTCCACGCGCAGAATTGGAGTTCTGCGGCGTGAGTGGGTCTTCCGCAGACCTGTTTACACTGAGGAATTGTTCCGAACGCTGTTTTCGCGCTGCTGGGGTCAGCCATGCCCCCTCATGACATCACGGACACGCCCCTCAATGCAAGTCTATGGGAGGGGGCGTGACGGCTGTCATGCCCCCTCCCATAGACTTGCATTGAGGGGGCGTGGGCGTGGCAGACCCCAGCAGCGTGAAAACAGCGTCCGGAACATTTCGTTCCATGCTGGCTAGTGGATTACCCCTTTAAGGCAAAGGTATGGCAACATGTATGACTATGGATGAACGCATTGGTGCCTGGTAGTAAGAAACTTGTAATAGCTTAAAAGAGAAATCCAGCCACAATTAACTTATCCCCTATCCACAAGATAGGGGATGAGTAGCTGATCTCGGGGGTCCAACCACTGGGACCCCCTGCGAACTCCGTAACGGGACAGTTGCTCAGTGAGGAGCTCTTGCTGCAGACGGCACACGCACTAGACCCCATTGTGTCCAATGTAATCTGCTGGTGATTTTCTGCTGCAAAAAATCAGTCACAGAACACTTGTGAGTAATCTACCCGTGTGAACGAACCTTTAAAGGGGTACTCTGCTCCTAGACATCTTATCCCCTATCCAAAGGATAAGATGTCTGATCGCGGGGGTTCCGCCTCTGGGGACCCCTGCGATCTTGGCTGCGGCACCCCTGACATACAGTGCACAAAGGATAGGAGATAAGTAGCTGATCGCGTGGGTCCAACCACTGGGACCCCCTGCGAACTCCGTAACGGGACAGTCGCTCAGTGAGGAGCTCTTGCTGCAGACGGCACACGTACTAGACCCCATTGTGTTCAATGTAATCTGCTGGTGATTTTCTGCTGCAGAAAATCAGTCACAGAACACTTGTGAGTAATCTACCCGTGTGAACGCACCTTTAAAGGGGTACTCTGCTCCTAGATATCTTATCCCCTATCCAAAGGATAAGATGTCTGATCGCGGGGGTTCCGCCGCTGGGGACCCCTGCGATCTTGGATGCGGCACCCCTGACATACAGTGCACGGAGGATAGGGGATAAGTAGCTGATTGCGTGGGTCCAACCACTGGGAACCCCTGCGATCTCCGTAACGGGACAGTCGCTCAGTGAGGAGCTCTTGCTGCAGACAGCACACCCTCTAGACCCCATTGTGTCCAATGTAATCTGATGGTGATTTTCTGCTGCAGAAAATCAGTCACAGAACACTTGTGAGCAATCTACCCCTGTGAACGCACTTTTAAAGGGGTACTCTGCCCCTAGACATCTTATCCCCTATCCAAAGGATAAGATTTCTGATCCCGGAGGTTCCACAGCTGGGGACCCCTGCGATCTTGGCTGCAGCACCCCTGACATACAGTGCACGGAGGATAGGGGATAAGTAGCTTTTCATGTGGCAGAGATGTTTCCTTTCCTTTTTTTTAAATGCGATTGTACTACAACTACAATGTGACATACAACACAAATAGTGTAGTGCACAGTAGCATAAGGGTACGTTCACACTGAGGAATTTGAGCGGAATTTCCCCCTATCCAAAGGATAAGATGTCTGATCGCGGGGGTTCCGCCGCTGGGGACCCCTGCAATCTTGGCTGCGGCACCCCTGACATACAGTGCACGGAGGATAGGGGATAAGTAGCTGATTGCGTGGGTCCAACCACTGGGACCCCCTGCGCTCTCCGTAATGGGACAGTCGCTCAGTGAGGAGCTCTTGCTGCAGACAGCACACCCTCTAGACCCCATTGTGTCCAATGTAATCTGATGGTGATTTTCTGCTGCAGAAAATCAGTCACAGAACACTTGTGAGTAATCTACCCGTGTGAACGCACTTTTAAAGGGGTACTCTGTCCAACCACTGGGACCCCTGGCGATATCCGTAAAGGGACAGTCGCTCAGTGAGGAGCTCTTGCTGCAGACGGCACATGCTCTATTTGTTTCTATGGGAGTGCCGAAAATACTCATAATCGACACTCCCATAGAAATGAACGAAGCGCGAACTAGTAGACAACACACGCTCATTTTTTGTGTAGAGCTCCAGCTCACTCAGGACTCCCTCCTTGCAGACTAGCCACCATGAACTTGAAGAGGAGTGGGAAGCAGTGAGTTCATTCATGCTTCTTCATGGGTCCCTCCTGCACCAGTGAGTGCTTGTCTAAAACTGGTTGATAAGTGCTTTCATCAGTCCGAGGAGGTGGAGACGCGTCTATTAGACAGTACAACAGTACCCCCCCCCCCCCCCTCTGCCTTTTGCAAAGTGGCGCCCTAGGCGGCTGCCTACCCAGCCTAATCCTTTGTCCCAGCCCTACATATAATCATAGGAATATAAACTACACTTCATTCATGAAAAATACAAACTATTTTTGGACTGATTTTAATATACAGTAAATATTATTTAGCAAAGTGTGAATGATTTACCATCCACTGGCAGCTTTGCAGACTGTGGGTTGTAAAAATTGGCAACTGAATTGCAAATCTGTATCCTGACTTGAGAACTTGGCACCCGCATCAGACAACCTGCAGAAAAAAAGTACAAATGAAAGACTGAAGTTCAACTAACTATGAATAATAATATAATAATGAAAGGCTTGTTTAACCCTTTATCAGCTGGAAACATATGTGCTGTACTTATTCAAGGGAGCCAGAAAAATTCTGCCATGCAGCAGATGGTTCCATTGGTTTCTTACATGACCTTTAATGTAGTTTTATATAAGGCAAATGGCGTAAAATGTGCAGAATGTCCACCCGGAAAACACGGTGGACATTTCGCACAGTTGAATAATTCGGGTGTTAGGATCACTCCAAAATGCGCAGTCTCATAGACAGCAATGCGTTTCCAAGCGAAATCTGCAGAAAGAATAGACATGTCTATTCTTTCTGCAGAGGGTGGAATCAGGATTTTCTACCGTGTGAACAGTGCAGCAGAATCCCATTGAAATCAATGTTACTCTGATGTCAGGAACTGTCCAGAGCAGCATAGGTTTGCTATGAGGATTTGCTCCTACTCTGGACAGTTCCTGACATGGACAGAGGTGTCAGCAGCACTGTGGTCAGACAGAAAAAAAATCCCAAAAGAAAAGAACTTCCTCTGGAGCATACAGCAGCTGATAAGGACTGGAGGATTAAGATTTTTAAATAGAAGTCATTTACAAATCTGTTTAACTTTTTGGCACCAGTTGATTTACAAAAAAAAAAAAATCTTTTCCAGTGGAGTACCCCTGTAATATAGATGTAACTAAACAATGTTCAATCACAGCCGGTTAAGTCGTAGAACTCACCTAGCTGGGATAGTGACTCTGCAACAGTCTGTGCGTATGTGACTTCATCGGACATCTTCTCTTTAAGGAAAGGAAGGCTACAGACACAAGAAGACGAGAGTGTTACTGAAAAATGCAATACTTCAAGACATGTCAGGAGTTTTACATGGCGTCAGTCATGATTTAATCTTACATGAACAACATAAGGTCAAGTACCTAAAAGATGGGATCTAACACTTCAGCGCATTTAACATGTGGCTTATGCAGAAGTGACTATTTCATAATTAGTTTGAAATAAAATGTGCTTGTATCGAAAAAAAATAATGTATGGTGGACACTGTTCACAGCTTGTAGAGCACTATTTGGGGTACATTCACACAAGTTTCCAGACCCCATTGTGTCCAATGTAATCTGCTGGTGATTTTCTGCTGCAGAAAATTAGTCACAGAACACTTGTGAGTAATCTACCCGTGTGAACGCACCCTTAAAGGGGTACTCTGCCCCTAGACATCTTATCCCCTATCCAAGGTATAAGATGTCTGATTGCGGTGGGACCCCCGCGATCTTGGCTGCGGCACCCCTGACATACGGTGCACGGAGCGAACTTCGCTCCGAGCTGGATGACTGGCTATGCGTAGGCGGAGCGTTGTAACGTCACAGTCACACCCTACTCGTGATGTCACGGCCACCCCCCTCAATGCAAGTCCATAGACTTGCATTGAGGGGGCGTGGCCATGACATTACGAGCCTCCTGCACTGCACCCAATGCTCTAAACGAACGCCGGGTGCAGCAGGGAGATCGCGGGGGTCCCCAGCGGCAGGACCCTGCAATCATACATCTTATTTTCTATCCTTTGGATAGGGGATAAGATGTCTGGGGTGGAGCACCCCTTTAAAGTGAATTGGTAACCACTTAGGTCCTCATTTAGGTCCATGATGGCTGATTCATTTCTGCTCCAATCTCAATGATCCAGAAATCCTCAAAACAACTTTTTCCTGTGGAACCTACTGGACTTTATACGGCACTTTATAAAGAAACTAATCCCCTAGATGTAAATTACAATATTCTGTCTGCCTGCAGACACCACTAGGGGGAGCTTAGAAGCTACTGCATATTCTTATATTATTGAGTTTAATGTATAAATATTATTCAGTAAACTCCTAGGATTATCCTAAAGAATATATGTCGAGCAAAAAAGGCAATAACTAATGTAGAAATAACATCTAAATTCCAGACTCCCATAAAATGTTTTATTTTATAACAGCAAATACTCTGAAATGGCTAAAAGGATGTATTCAACAAGATGTTCAACTATTTTAACAATATTAACAGCTCATAATAATTCATAAACAGTAATTAGAAATCATAGACTGGTATAAAATGCACTTGTCATACCCCCCGGTGTTCCCCAATCTGCGGCTCTCCAGCTGTTACAAAACTAAGACTCCTATTATGCCCTAACAGCCTTTAATAAATGCTGTCATTTGCACAATCTTTTTATATAATGTAGATAATACCATCATACGTATATTTGTAATATACATTAGTTAAAAAATGTGTATATTTTTGGGTGAAAAAATACTTCTTACTTTTTACCACTAGGGGTCCCTCCACAATTCAGAACACTGTCTTGTCCCTGCAGCTATTGCCTGTGTGTCTCTGTACTGGGACATTTATCAAAAGATAAAATTTATCAAAACCTGTCCAATGGAAAAGTTGCACAGTTGCCCATAGCAACCAATCAGATCACTCCTTTCATTTTGCAGAGGCCTTGTTAAAAATGAAAGAAGCGATCAGATTGGTTGCTATGGGCAACTCAGCAACTTTTCCTCTGGACAGGTTTTGATAAATCTCCCCCTAAATGTTTCCGGGTTGAACATTCTGTAAATTTCTGGTATGTGAACATGGCCTTAGAAAGATTTACCTGCTTGCCTTTAAGAAACAGCGCCTCCTTGTGCCAGTGAGCTGTGTCTGGTAATGCATTTCATCCCCATTCAAGAGGATAGGGCTAAGCTGCAATGCCAGACACAGCCTATAGACAAGAGTGGCGCTGCTTTTTTAAAACCCCATTTTCTAACCCTGGACAACCCCATTATTCAAGAGTTCGGGGGTATTTTAGGAAAATAATGACTCATCTAAAATGTAGCTGTAGCCAAATGCACTTACCCAAATAGCTTGACAACATCACACACAGGATCTATGAAATCTTTATGGTCTTCTATCTTTGCTGCAGAAAGGTTTAATAATTTCATCATGTGTGGTAAATCTTTTAAGATCTTTGTCATGTTAAGGAAAATCCAAATTAAGATATAAAATCACAATTACATGCGATCACTATTCTGAAATGTCACAATGATTCACTCTAGGGCTGGCTTCGGCTATGTTCACACAGGAGAATGTTTGCCTAGAAAATTTCTGGGTGGACATTCCACAGTCAGCTTGCACCGGCGGAACATGGCGGCACTAGGACCGCTCGGAAATGCGCTGTCTCCATAGAGGACAATGCAGTTACGAGCAGATTCCACAGAAAGAATTGACATGTCAGAATTTCTGCAGCAGATGTTTCTGCACGGTGCAGCAGAGCCCCACTGAAAACAATGGGACTCTGCTGCAACAGAATTTACATGTGAATGAGGCCTTACGGCGCCAGCAGAAAGATACACATAGTATGCATAAAGGGTATATAACAGTGGCTTGGCTATAGCAAGTTTCTGTTCTTCCAAGCTGGCAGTGGATTTTTTCAGTTTTGCAGATTCCGTGTGGAATGCGCACAGAATTTGTACTAAATTTATGCAGAATTTCTTGCGCTCAACACAGAGATTCGGGAAGGAATTCAGAGTCAGAGTCAATGGGACTCTGCTGCGGAATTCTGAAAAAAGAATTAAAGGGGTACTCCGGCACTAAGACATCTTATCCTCTATCCAAAGGATAGGGGATAAGATGTCTGACTGTGGGGGGCCTGCCACTGGGGACCCCCGCAATCTTGCATACGGCACCCACCTCTTTGAGCTGCACGCCGTGCTGCCAGCTCACAAACTGACGGGTGCTGACCACGGGGGCCTGAGTATCGTGACGTCACGACTCAGAAATTCTGCGTTCCAGATTTCACAAAAAGAATAAACATATTAAAAGGGTACTCCGGCCCTAAGACATCTTAGGATAGGGGATAAGATATCTGACCGCGGGGGTCCCGACCACAGGGCCGGAGTATCGTGACATCATGACTCCGCCCCCGTGTGACGTCACACCCCGCCCCCGCTATGCAAGTCTATGGGAGTCTACGGCCATAGACTTGCATAGCGGGGGCGGAGGGTGACGTCACACAGGGCCGAATTAGTCACATCATGATACTCCGGCCCCGTGGTCGGGACCCCCCGTGGTCAGACATCCTATCCCCTATCCTTTGGATAGGGTATAAGATGTCTTAGGGCCGGAGTACCCCTTTAATATGTTTATTCTTTTTGTGAAATCTGGAACGCAGAATTTCTGCAGGGGAAAATCTGTATGAATTGGACAGCGGAAATTACATCTACCACAATGTTAACTACATGTAGCAGAATTTCCAGGTGAATTTTTCTGCCGAATTCTGCACAGAAATTCCACCATGTGAACATGGCCTTTCAGTCATACACAGAACATTGAGGAGGAGGAGAGATGTGACTGATCTCCTGGGACGCTCAGGGATTTTTAAAAAAATATATTTTTAAGTCCTATTTGTATGATCAAAAGAAAGGAGGCGGAAGATCTGAGAAAATGTTCTTTTTTAATGTACATTTTCTACTGTATGCTTATTGATCGTTTAATAATTCAGAAAAAAAAGATACAATGCCATTGTAGTAATGCTTGCCGACTTTCTTCAAAACCTTCACCTGTCTTTCTGTTAAATCTTTCTGCAAAACAAAACTTATAATGGTTACTTATCATTAAATAAGTCTGATCAAACTGAAATATTGTTTATCAACAAGATCCTTGTTCACACCGCATTGTTTTCTATGAGAAACCATGCTACATAGGCTGTATGCCTCAGATTCCTGCTCTGGATTGCCCCCTTCAATGCAAGCCTATGGGAGGGGGCGTGACAGCAGTCACACTCCCTCCCATAGACTTGCATTGAGGGGGCGGGGTCGTGACGTCACGAGCCTCTGGCGCTGCACCCGACGCTCTGCGCGAACACCCGCTGCAGCAGGGAGATCGCGGGGGTCCCGCCGCTGGGGATTGGACATCTTATCCCCTATCCATGTCACGATGCCGGCTGGCAGGAGGTGGATCCTCTGTGCCAGAGAGGGATTGGCGTGGACCGTGCTAGTGGACCGGTTCTAAGTCACTACTGGTGTTCACCAGAGCCCGCCGCAAAGCGGGATGGTCTTGCTGCGGCGGTAGTGACCAGGTCGTATCCACTAGCAACGGCTCAACCTCTCTGACTGCTGAAGATAGGCGCGGTACAAGGGAGTAGACAGAAACAAGGTCGGACGTAGCAGAAGGTCGGGGCAGGCAGCAAGGATCGTAGTCAGGGGCAACGGCAGGAGGTCTGGAACACAGGCTAGGAACACACAAGGAAACGCTTTCACTGGCACAATGGCAACAAGATCCGGCGAGGGAGTGCAGGGGAAGTGAGGTATACATAGGGAGTGCACAGGTGAACACACTGATTAGAACCACTGCGCCAATCAGCGGCGCAGTGGCCCTTTAAATCGCAGAGACCCGGCGCGCGCGCCGGGACAGGACCGACGGAGAGCGAGTCAGGTACGGGAGCCGGGGTGCGCATCGCGAGCGGGCGCCACCCGCATCGCGAATCGCATCCCGGCTGGAGGCGGTATCGCAGCGCACCGGGTCAGTGGATCTGACCGGGGCGCTGCAGTGGCGAGAGTGTAGCGAGCGCTCCGGGGAGGAGCGGGGACCCGGAGCGCTCGGCGTAACAGTACCCCCCCCCCTTGGGTCTCCCCCTCTTCTTGGAGCCTGAGAACCTGAGGACCAGACTTTTGTCTAGGATATTGTCCTCAGGTTCCCAGGATCTCTCTTCAGGACCACAGCCCTCCCAATCGACCAAAAAAAAGGTTTTCCCTCTGACCTTCTTGGAGGCCAGTATCTCCTTTACGGAGAAGATGTCCGAAGAGCCGGAAACAGGAGTGGGAGAAACAAGTTTGGGAGAGAAACGGTTGATGATGAGAGGTTTAAGAAGAGAAACGTGAAAGGCATTAGGAATACGAAGAGAAGGAGGAAGAAGAAGTTTGTAAGAGACAGGATTAATCTGGCACAAAATTTTGAAAGGACCAAGATAGCGTGGTCCCAATTTGTAGCTGGGAACACGGAAGCGGACATATTTAGCGGAGAGCCATACCTTGTCTCCGGGAGAAAAAATGGGGGGAGCTCTTCTTTTCTTATCAGCAAACTTCTTCATGCGAGATGAAGCCTGTAGGAGAGAATTTTGGGTCTCTTTCCATATGGTGGAAAGATCACGAGTTATTTCATCCACAGCGGGCAAACCAGAGGGCAAGGGAGTAGGGAGGGGGGGAAGAGGGTGACGGCCGTACACCACGAAAAATGGGGATTTGGAAGAAGATTCAGAGACTCTGAAGTTATACGAGAATTCGGCCCATGGTAGAAGATCTGCCCAGTCATCCTGGCGGGAGGAAACAAAATGCCGTAAATAATCACCCAGGACCTGGTTAATTCTTTCTACTTGCCCATTGGATTGAGGATGATAAGCAGAAGAAAAGTTTAATTTAATCTTGAGTTGTTTACAGAGAGCCCTCCAGCATTTTGACACGAATTGGACGCCTCTATCCGAGACGATCTGCGTGGGCAACCCGTGAAGACGAAAAATGTGTACAAAAAATTGTTTTGCCAACTGAGGCGCTGAAGGAAGACCCGGAAGAGGAATAAAATGTGCCATCTTGGAAAATCGATCAACGACCACCCAAACAACAGTGTTGCCACGGGATGGGGGTAAGTCTGTAATAAAGTCCATACCAATCAGAGACCAAGGCTGTTCGGGGACAGGCAGAGGATGAAGAAGACCAGCGGGCTTCTGGCGAGGAGTCTTATCCCGGGCACAGACAGTGCAGGCCCGCACGAAATCAACAACATCCGTCTCCAGAGTCGGCCACCAATAGAAACGAGAGATGAGTTGCACGGATTTCTTGATGCCCGCATGGCCTGCGAGATGGGAGGAGTGACCCCATTTGAGGATTCCGAGGCGTTGGCGTGGAGAGACGAAGGTCTTCCCTGGAGGAGTTTGCCTGATGGAGGCTGGAGAAGTGGAGATCAGGCAGTCAGGAGGAATGATGTGTTGCGGAGAGAGCTCTACTTCCGAGGCATCCGAGGAACGAGAGAGAGCATCGGCCCTAATGTTCTTATCGGCAGGGCGAAAGTGAATTTCAAAATTAAACCGGGCAAAGAACAGAGACCACCTGGCCTGGCGAGGATTCAGCCGTTGGGCAGACTGGAGATAGGAGAGATTCTTGTGATCGGTGTAAATGATAACTGGAAATTTTGATCCCTCCAGCAGATGCCTCCATTCCTCAAGTGCTAATTTAATGGCCAGTAGCTCTCGATCCCCGATGGAGTAGTTCCTCTCCGCCGGAGAGAAGGTCCTAGAAAAAAACCCACAGGTAACAGCATGCCCGGAAGAATTTTTTTGTAGAAGAACCGCTCCAGCTCCTACTGAGGAGGCATCAACCTCCAATAGGAAGGGTTTAGATGGGTCAGGTATGGAGAGCACGGGAGCAGAAGAAAAGGCAGACTTGAGCCGTTTAAAGGCGTCTTCCGCTTGAGGAGGCCATGACTTAGGATTGGCATTCTTTTTGGTTAAAGCCACGATAGGAGCCACAATGGTGGAAAAATGTGGAATAAATTGTCTGTAATAATTGGCGAACCCCAAAAAACGTTGGATAGCACGGAGTCCGGAGGGGCGTGGCCAATCTAAGACGGCAGAGAGTTTGTCTGGATCCATTTGTAGTCCCTGGCCAGAGACCAAGTATCCTAGGAAAGGAAGAGATTGACATTCAAACAGACATTTCTCCATTTTGGCATATAGTTGATTGTCACGAAGTCTCTGAAGAACCATGCGGACATGCTGGCGGTGTTCTTCTAGGTTGGCAGAAAAAATCAGAATATCGTCCAGATACACAACAACACAGGAATACAAGAGATCACGAAAAATTTCATTAACAAAGTCTTGGAAGACGGCAGGGGCGTTGCACAGGCCAAAGGGCATGACCAGATACTCAAAGTGTCCATCTCTAGTGTTAAATGCCGTTTTCCATTCATCCCCCTCCCTGATGCGGATGAGATTATAAGCACCTCTTAAGTCCAGTTTGGTAAAGATGTGGGCACCTTGGAGGCGATCAAAGAGTTCAGAGATAAGAGGTAGAGGGTAGCGGTTCTTTACCGTGATTTTATTAAGACCGCGGTAGTCAATGCAAGGACGTAGGGAGCCATCTTTTTTGGACACAAAGAAAAATCCAGCTCCGGCAGGAGAGGAGGATTTGCGGATAAAGCCCTTTTTTAAATTTTCCTGGATGTACTCAGACATAGCAAGAGTCTCTGGGGCGGACAGAGGATAAATTCTGCCCCGGGGTGGAGTAGTGCCCGGGAGGAGGTCAATAGGACAGTCATAAGGCCTGTGAGGAGGTAGAGTCTCAGCTTGTTTTTTGCAAAACACTTCAGCAAAGTCCATATAGGCCTTAGGGAGACCGGTTACAGGGGGAACCACAGGGTCATGGCAGGGAGTACTGGGAACCGGTTTAAGGCAGTCCTTGAAACAAGAGGTACCCCAGCTCTTGATCTCCCCTGTGGACCAATCCAGGGTTGGGGAATGGTGTTGAAGCCAGGGTAGTCCAAGGAGAATTTCGGAAGTGCAATTGGGGAGGACCAAAAACTCAATTTTTTCGTGATGAGGTCCGATGCACATTAGGAGGGGCTCCGTGCGGAAACGTATGGTACAGTCCAATCTTTCATTGTTAACACAATTGATGTAGAGGGGTCTGGCGAGACTGGTCACTGGGATGTTGAACCTGTTGATGAGAGAGGCCAAAATAAAATTTCCTGCAGATCCGGAATCCAAGAAGGCCATAGTAGAGAAGGAGAAGGTAGAGGCAGATATCCGCACAGGCACAGTAAGACGTGGAGAAGCAGAGTTGACATCAAGGACTGTCTCACCTTTGTGCGGAGTCAGCGTACGTCTTTCCAGGCGGGGAGGACGGATAGGACAATCCTTCAGGAAGTGTTCGGTACCGGCACAGTACAGACAGAGATTCTCCATGCGGCGTCGTGTTCTCTCTTGAGGTGTCAGGCGAGACCGGTCAACATGCATAGCCTCCACGGCGGGAGGCACAGGAACGGATTGCAGGGGACCAGAGGAGAGAGGAGCCGGGGAGAAAAAACGCCTCGTGCGAACAAAGTCCATATCCTGGCGGAGCTCCTGACGCCTTTCGGAAAAACGCATGTCAATGCGAGTGGCTAGATGAATGAGTTCATGTAGGTTAGCAGGGATTTCTCGTGCGGCCAGAACATCTTTAACGTTGCTGGATAGCCCTTTTTTAAAGGTCGCGCAGAGGGCCTCATTATTCCAGGATAGTTCTGAAGCAAGAGTACGGAATTGTACGGCGTACTCGCCAACGGAAGAATTACCCTGGACCAGGTTCAACAGGGCAGTCTCAGCAGAAGAGGCTCGGGCAGGTTCCTCAAAGACACTTCGAATTTCCGAGAAGAAGGAGTGTACAGAGGCAGTGACGGGGTCATTGCGGTCCCAGAGCGGTGTGGCCCATGACAGGGCTTTTCCAGACAGAAGGCTGACTACGAAAGCCACCTTAGACCTTTCAGTAGGAAACTGGTCCGACATCATCTCCAAGTGCAGGGAACATTGTGAAAGAAAGCCACGGCAAAATTTAGAGTCCCCATCAAATTTATCCGGCAAGGATAGTCGTAGGCCTGAAGCGGCCACTCGCTGCGGAGGAGGTGCAGGAGCTGGCGGAGGAGATGATTGCTGAAGCTGTGGAAGTAGCTGCTGTAGCATCACGGTCAGTTGAGACAGCTGGTGGCCTTGTTGCGCTATCTGTTGTGACTGCTGGGCGACCACCGTGGTGAGGTCGGCGACAACTGGCAGAGGAACTTCAGCGGGATCCATGGCCGGATCTACTGTCACGATGCCGGCTGGCAGGAGGTGGATCCTCTGTGCCAGAGAGGGATTGGCGTGGACCGTGCTAGTGGACCGCTTCTAAGTCACTACTGGTGTTCACCAGAGCCCGCCGCAAAGCGGGATGGTCTTGCTGCGGCGGTAGTGACCAGGTCGTATCCACTAGCAACGGCTCAACCTCTCTGACTGCTGAAGATAGGCGCGGTACAAGGGAGTAGACAGAAACAAGGTCGGACGTAGCAGAAGGTCGGGGCAGGCAGCAAGGATCGTAGTCAGGGGCAACGGCAGGAGGTCTGGAACACAGGCTAGGAACACACAAGGAAACGCTTTCACTGGCACAATGGCAACAAGATCCGGCGAGGGAGTGCAGGGGAAGTGAGGTATACATAGGGAGTGCACAGGTGAACACACTGATTAGAACCACTGCGCCAATCAGCGGCGCAGTGGCCCTTTAAATCGCAGAGACCCGGCGCGCGCGCGCCCTAGGGAGCGGGGCCGCGCGCGCCGGGACAGGACCGACGGAGAGCGAGTCAGGTACGGGAGCCGGGGTGCGCATCGCGAGCGGGCGCCACCCGCATCGCGAATCGCATCCCGGCTGGAGGCGGTATCGCAGCGCACCGGGTCAGTGGATCTGACCGGGGCGCTGCAGTGGCGAGAGTGTAGCGAGCGCTCCGGGGAGGAGCGGGGACCCGGAGCGCTCGGCGTAACAATCCAAAGGAGATGTAAGATGTCTAGGGCCGGAGTATTCCACTGGAAAACATTTTTTTTTAAATCAACTGGCAACAGAAATTTCAACAGATTTGTAAATTACTTCTATTTAAAAATCCTAACCCTTCCAGTACTTATCAGCTGCTGTATGCTCCAGAGGAAGTTCTTTTCTTTTTGAATTTTCTTTTCTGTCCATGTCAGGAACTGTTCAGAGTAGGAGAAAATCGCCATAGCAAACCTCTCCTGCTCTGGACAGTTCCTGACATGGACAGAGGTGTCAGTAGAGAGCTCTGTGGTCAGACAGAAAATAAATTTAAAAAGAAAAGAACTTTCTGTGGAGCATATAGCAGTTGATAAGTACTGGAAGGATTAAGATTTTTAAATAGAAGTCATTTACAAATCTGTTTAACTTTCTGGTACCAGGTAATTTATGTTTTCCAGGGGAGTAGCCCTTTTAGGCTCTGTTCACAATAGGTTGCATGATCACATCCCAATATGTACCCCTGACATATACCAATAATGTGGTGTGAACAGTGTCTTTGGCTCAGTTCAGACCAGGTTTTATCAGACATGCATGTCTGTATTCGAAACAAACGTATAACACAAAAGTGCTCATATATACTAACCCAATGGAGGCCAAAAGGACACCATTTTGGCCTCCTTATATGTTTGATATAATAGTGTAAATCTGCCCTAACAGCGCTGTCAAGTATTTGCACAAGGGTCATTCCAAAAGTGTTGGCACTTTTATGTTTTCGGCAGAAACGGTGAAGGCGGGATGAGTAGTGATTGGTCGTGTCTTAACGTGTCATGTGACTCGTTCTGTCTGGCATGTAGAAAAGTTCTGTCTGGCATGTCTGATTATGTAGAAAAGTGATTTAATACAAATAACAAGTATAACCACACAGTGACTTACAGAGAATTGATCTTCAAACAATTTAATGACGCGATCCAGATCCATAGACTTATGCTGAAGTGCCTGAAAAAAAGTGACAAAAAGAATAATCAGACATCAAAAATGAAGACAGGAGGCATATTTTTCTTTTAACCATTGAGGCCAGTAATTGGTTACTACATGAAAGGAGTATTCCAGGAAGTAAAAATTGTCTTTCAGACTGCTGGC
This sequence comes from Hyla sarda, assembly GCF_029499605.1. Classification (NCBI taxonomy): domain Eukaryota; kingdom Metazoa; phylum Chordata; class Amphibia; order Anura; family Hylidae; genus Hyla; species Hyla sarda. The sequence continues at coordinate 31,218,975 of NC_079193.1, forward strand.
AGTAAAAAAAAAAGGGATACATACCTGCCGCAGCTCCGCCGATGCCTCTGGTAATGTGCTCTGACCTGCGACACGATCCGCTTACTGGCTGCCGTTGGTCGCTGAGTCATATTGCACTCATCGGCCGCAGCGAATTCCTGCCTCGGCCGGCGTAAGACTGAGCGGCAGTGTGACTTTTTCGGTCCCGGCACCAGGAAGAAGACCAGTGCTGGGACCGAAAACGCAATGAAAGAGGTTGTGCACAAAAAAATTACTTATCCCCTATCCATAGGATAGGGGATAGGTAGTTGGACCCCCCGTGCTCTCCTGCACAGAGCTCCGGCTCTCATCATGCACAAAGCGGTGGTCAGCACCTGCCCTCCAATCATCTCTATGTAAGAGCCGGAAATAACCGAGTACATGGCTCGTGTATCTCCAGATTTCCAAAGAGATGCATTGAGGGTGTGTGCCACCCCCTGCTCTGTGCATGGGGAGAGGTGGAGCTTTGCGCAGGAGATCGTGGGGGATCCCAGCTGTTGGACCCCCACAATCAACTACTTATCCCCTATCCTTTGGATAGGGGATAAATTAGTTTTCGCTCCACAACTCCTTTAAAGAGTACCTGTCATCATGATCTTGTTAAATGTTATAATCCTCCCAGTTCACTGCCCCCATCATGATAAACCACCCCCTGCCTTTATTTTTATTTTCCTACCTTGATATTGTTCTGTATTTTCTGCTCAGTCTCAGTCAGATTCACAGACTGGGACTGAAGCCATACAGGGGAGAACTTCCTCCCTCACTCTGCTACACACAGCCCAGAGCAGTTCAGTGTGAGATGAGCTATGATTGGCTAAGGCTGCACACACCCCTCAGCACTCCAGATTGCATTTCCTGATTTTGGACTTCAGCCAGGCCTGCAGGAGTACAAAGTCTTTGCAAGAGATGGAGGGAAATGTTCTATGGACAAGTAGGGAGACACCTAGTGGCAGTTTTTTTTAAACACAAATAAAACATAGAAAACGTCTTTTTTTTTTTTTTTAAACAAAGTACATCATAAAGATGTTTTATTTACCATAAGGAGTGCCATAGAAAAAACCAAGACAATGCATAAAGTGCAAGAGACATCTCTATCCGTATCAATCAAGGAACTCGATACAGTAAAATCCCTCCTCCCCCCCTTCAAAAAGGAAGCAATCACTTATCATCCATGAAGAACAAGAGTCGGTGTTTCTAGAAGTAAATGTCCTCGATCACCACAATATAATCATACAGAAAGAGGTAAGCATGTCTCATGAAGAGAAGGAAACATAATAAGATTGCCTCCTAGGTCCCAAACTATACAAGCGAGTACCGATCACGGCCCCTCATATAGGTAGCCGCAATCGGCCCCAACCACCGCTCCTCTGACCCCCAGGGGATATTAAGGAAAAACAATCGTATTCAATTGAGAGTACGCAGACTATATTAAATATCCGGTAACCTCAAAGCACCTAGGGAACCTCTCAGAGATTCCACACTATACCAAGAGGCATATCTAAATGGTGATACAATCTCAGCGATCCCCCGAGTCAAAGTGAGTAACAATAAAGGATTTCCATTTCTGGAAAAAACTTTTCCTGCCTGAGTCAGTGTCTCTCAGCACTCAGTAGGTCAATCTCTAAAAATGATTTCAGTTGGGCTATCAGCAGTGGCAAATCTGGAGTGACAGGATCCAACCATTTGGCGAAAAGGCAACGTAGTGCTACAAAAAGGATTACATGAAGAAACCTCGGGAATCTCTCCTCCCTCCAGTGGGCGTAATTGGTGAAATAATAATGATTGTGGTGTAAACGGGACCCGTACTTTCCAATGGTGCCATATGTACGACTGTGTGAGGCGCCAGAATTCGGCTGTGTGAAGGCACTCCCAGACCCCATGATACATGTTAGTAAGCAGGGCCTTGCATTTGGGGCAGTGGACGATCCCATCCGGGAAGGAAGGAGTGGGCAAGATGTTAAAGCCATATAAAGCTGCATGGGCTACCTTGAAATAAGTCTCCCTCCACCTCTCATTGACGTGGATGGACAGCTGTCCATCCACATAAAATTATGTCCGTAATGTCAGGGTCTCCAGTCTACCGCTCCCATGTACGAAACACATGCTTGGGGTCAAGTTCTTGCTAGAGACTACGTGTAGGTCGGATATTGATCACCTCTGTGGTTCACTACCTATGACTTCGTCCAAGATGTGAGTCGGTGCTTCCTTTGACAGGTCATGTGGTCTAGAGAAGCAAAAAGTGTGGACCTGATTGGCATAGAGACTGTGGGACAGGGGAAGATCAAACATGATCTACGGTCATCTACGGTCATCACAATGAATCAGTCGCCCCACCGTCTTAACCCCTTTAGAAACCCATAGTCGCAGCCATGGAAGGGATCTACCCTGCGGGAATTCCGGGTGGTCGAGTAAAGGCATCAATTTGGATAAAAGGAACGGGAGGCCAAAGACCTTCCTCACCTCCTTCCAAACCACAATTGTATCACGTTACCAAAAGGACACTGTTGGCGACGTATCCTAGTGAACAACATTGTCTATGACAGTGTTTACCCATCAATGTGCCTCATGCAACCTGTGGTTCTCCACAGGCTGTCAGGGCATGCTGGAAGTTGTAGTTTTGCAACAGCTGGAGGCACACTGTTTGAGACACAGTGCACTAGACAGTCACAGACTGGGGAACACTGCCACAGGCTGTCAGGGCATGCTGGAAGTTGTAGTTTTGCAACAGCTGGAGGCACACTGTTTGAGACACAGTGCACTAGACAGTCACAGACTGGGGAACACTGCCACAGGCTGTCAGGGCACGATGGAAGCTGTAGTTTTGCAACAGCTGGAGGCACACTGTTTGAGACACAGTGCACTAGACAGTCACAGACTGGGGAACACTGCCACAGGCTGTCAGGGCATGCTGGGAGTTGTAGTTTTGAAACAGCTGGAGGCGCACTGTTTGAGACACAGTGCACTAGACAGTCACAGATTGGGGAACACTGCCGCAGGCTGTCAGGGCATGATGGAAGTTGTAGTTTTTGCAACCACTAAAACATTGTTTCCTAACCAATGTGCTGGGAGTTTAAGTTTTGCAACAGCTGGAGGCACACTGATTAGGAAACACTTCACTAGAAAGTCACAGGTGGGGGAACACTTGTGTAAGGTATTTTGTCATAAACATTCTCACATCTTAGGAGCACTCCACGTTATAAATATCTCCATACTTAAAAATTAAAAAATGGTGTCAAAAATCCTATATTGTGCCATGTGACTTCACAAAAATGGCGTCTAAAGCCCCTGGGGCGCGGACATTTTCAGGTCTGATTCTGTATAACACAACTCAAGTTCAGTGTTAGCCCTATGAACCAACACTAGAGGCCCCTCCAGTCATCCTGCAAGTCTCCATGGTAACAGACGCGCCAGGAGCAGCCCCGCCCCTCCAGAGTCCCAGAGTGGTCAGTGTGGAGAACGAGCTGACCATTCAGCCTCGACAGCGCGTATAAGGTCTCTATAAGAAGCAGCGCCACCTGTGGCCGGGGGGTGTCATGACAGTGTTATTACCTCTCTCTGTACCAGGTCCGGATCCGTCACCAGGAGCCGCACCACCGGGCGCCCGTTTTGTTTGCCGTTTACTGACCTCGCAGTTTCGGTCAGAGTCATGGTGGTGTTGGCTTGTACCGGGGCACGGGCAGAGGCGACCTCCTGAGCTGCCGGCATGGCTGGGGAAGGTGATCCGTGCTGCGCCTTTCCCGGGAGCCCTGGCTTAGCAACGTAAACAGCAACCGTTGCTATGGCAGCAGCACGCTTCAGAAAGATGTGTCTGGATGAGACAACAGCATCTTGTGAAGAATTGAAGTGTGAACACTGCCTTGCCGTAAGATTTTCCTTGTTGCTCATAGCAACCGATCGCAGCTCAGCTTCCATTATACCAGGGGAATATGAGAAGTGAAAGCTCGGCTGTGATTGGTTGCTACAGGAAACAGATTTGATAAGGACAAAATGCGTTGCAAAAAAACTAAAAAGAAAAACACAAAACCAATAAACAGCAATTCTGTTAATGGGTTTTCTCTTTCTCTGGGGTATGTTCACACTACAGAGTGTGAACGGAATCTTCAGATTCTTTAGATTCAACCTGGCAGCCGGTGGCAGCGGAAGGACTGCGTGGCACAGCGCCGTCACCATTGACGGCTATGCAGTGCTCGCGGACTTCCGCGCAAAGAATGAACATGTTCTTTCTTTGCGCTGAACAATTTCAGCGGAGGAATTGTCCGCAGTGTGAACGGGTCTCGCGGAAACCCATTCACACTAATGTTAAGTTCACACTGCGGAATTCCGCGGGGAATTCCGTAGTATGAACGTACCCTTAGTATCCGCCGTGTGGGATAAATAATATATTTTAATAGTTTGGACATTTCCGCATGCTGCTAATATTGACTATGTCAGACCATTGATCCTAGATATGTCTTTCAGATAACTATTGTTACGCCGAGCGCTCCGGGTCCCCGCTCCTCCCCGGAGCGCTCGCAACATCCTCGCTACTGCAGCGCCCCGGTCAGATCTACTGACCGGGTGCGCTGCGATACCGCCCCCAGCTGGGATGCGATTCGCGATGCGGGTGGCGCCCGCTCGCGATGCGCACCCCGGCTCCCGTACCTGACTCGCTCTCCGTCGGTCCTGTCCCGGCGCGCGCGGCCCCGCTCCCTAGGGCGCGCGCGCGCCGGGTCTCTGCGGTTTAAAGGGCCACTGCGCCACTGATTGGCGCAGTTGGTCTAATTAGTGTGTTCACCTGTGCACTCCCTATGTATACCTCACTTCCCCTGCACTCCCTCGCCGGATCTTGTTGCCATTGTGCCAGTGAAAGCGTTTCCTTGTGTGTTCCTAGCCTGTGTTCCAGACCTCCTGCCGTTGCCCCTGACTACGATCCTTGCTGCCTGCCCCGACCTTCTGCTACGTCCGACCTTGCTCTTGTCTACTCCCTTGTACCGCGCCTATCTTCAGCAGTCAGAGAGGTTGAGCCGTTGCTAGTGGATACGACCTGGTTACTACCGCCGCTGCAAGACCATCCCGCTTTGCGGCGGGCTCTGGTGAATGCCAGTAGTAACTTAGAACCGGTCCACTAGCACGGTCCACGCCAATCCCTCTCTGGCACAGAGGATCCACTTCCTGCCAGCCGAATCGTGACAGTAGATCCGGCCATGGATCCCGCTGAAGTTCCACTGCCAGTTGTCGCCGACCTCACCACGGTGGTCGCCCAGCAGTCGCAACAGATAGCGCAACAAGGCCACCAGCTGTCCCAACTGACCGTGATGCTACAGCAGCTACTACCACAGCTTCAGCAATCATCTCCTCCGCCAGCTCCTGCACCTCCTCCGCAGCGAGTGGCCGCTTCCGGCCTACGACTATCCTTGCCGGATAAATTTGATGGGGACTCTAAGTTTTGCCGTGGCTTTCTTTCGCAATGTTCCCTGCACTTGGAGATGATGTCGGACCAGTTTCCTACTCAAAGGTCTAAGGTGGCTTTCGTAGTCAGCCTTCTGTCTGGGAAAGCTCTGTCATGGGCCACACCGCTCTGGGACCGCAATGACCCCGTCACTGCCTCTGTACACTCCTTCTTCTCGGAAATTCGAAGTGTCTTTGAGGAACCTGCCCGAGCCTCTTCTGCTGAGACTGCCCTGCTGAACCTGGTCCAGGGTAATTCTTCCGTTGGCGAGTACGCCATCCAATTCCGTACTCTTGCTTCCGAATTATCCTGGAATAATGAGGCCCTCTGCGCGACCTTTAAAAAAGGCCTATCCAGCAACATTAAAGATGTTCTGGCCGCACGAGAAATTCCTGCTAACCTGCATGAACTCATTCATCTAGCCACCCGCATTGACATGCGTTTTTCCGAAAGGCGTCAGGAGCTCCGCCAGGATATGGACTTTGTTCGCACAAGGCGTTTTTTCTCCCCGGCTCCTCTCTCCTCTGGTCCTCTGCAATCCGTTCCTGTGCCTCCCGCCGTGGAGGCTATGCAAGTTGACCGGTCTCGCTTGACACCTCAAGAGAGGACACAACGCCGCATGGAGAATCTTTGCCTGTACTGTGCCGGTACCGAACACTTCCTGAAGGATTGTCCTATCCGTCCTCCCCGCCTGGAAAGACGTACGCTGACTCCGCACAAAAGGGAGACAGTTCTTGATGTCAACTCTGCTTCTCCACGCCTTACTGTGCCTGTGCGGATATCTGCCTCTACCTTCTCCTTCTCTACTATGGCCTTCTTGGATTCCGGATCTGCAGGAAATTTTATTTTGGCCTCTCTCATCAACAGGTTCAACATCCCGGTGACCAGTCTCGCCAGACCCCTCTACATCAATTGTGTTAACAATGAAAGATTGGACTGTACCGTGCATTACCGCACGGAGCCCCTCCTAATGTGCATCGGACCTCATCACGAAAAAATTGAGTTTTTGGTCCTCTCCAATTGCACTTCCGAAATTCTCCTTGGACTACCGTGGCTTCAACGCCATTCCCCAACCCTTGATTGGTCCACAGGAGAGATCAAGAGCTGGGGTACTTCTTGTTTCAAGGACTGTCTTAAACCGGTTCCCAGTACTCCCTGCCGTGACCCTGTGGGTCCCCCTGTAACCGGTCTCCCTAAGGCTTATATGGACTATGCTGACGTATTTTGCAAAAAACAAGCTGAGACTTTACCTCCTCACAGGCCTTATGACTGTCCTATTGATCTCCTCCCGGGCACTACTCCACCCCGGGGCAGAATTTATCCTCTGTCCGCCCCAGAGACTCTTGCTATGTCTGAATACATCCAGGAAAATTTAAAAAAGGGGTTTATCCGCAAATCCTCCTCTCCTGCCGGAGCTGGATTTTTCTTTATGTCCAAAAAAGATGGCTCCCTACGTCCTTGCATTGATTACCGCGGACTTAATAAAATCACGGTAAAGAACCGCTACCCCCTGCCTCTTATCTCAGAACTCTTTGATCGCCTTCAAGGTGCCCACATCTTTACCAAACTGGACTTAAGAGGTGCTTATAATCTCATCCGCATCAGGGAGGGGGACGAATGGAAAACTGCATTTAACACTAGAGATGGACACTTTGAGTATCTGGTCATGCCCTTTGGCCTGTGCAACGCCCCTGCCGTCTTCCAAGACTTTGTTAATGAAATTTTTCGTGATCTCTTATATTCCTGTGTTGTTGTGTATCTGGACGATATTCTGATTTTTTCTGCCAACTTAGAAGAACATCGCCAGCATGTCCGCATGGTTCTTCAGAGACTTCGAGACAATCAACTTTATGCCAAAATGGAGAAATGTCTGTTTGAATGTCAATCTCTTCCTTTCCTAGGATACTTGGTCTCTGGCCAGGGACTACAAATGGACCCAGATAAACTCTCTGCCGTCTTAGATTGGCCACGCCCCTCCGAACTCCGTGCTATCCAACGTTTTTTGGGGTTCGCCAATTATTACAGACAATTTATTCCACATTTTTCCACTATTGTGGCTCCTATCGTGGCTTTAACCAAGAAGAATGCCAATCCTAAGTCCTGGTCTCCCCAAGCGGAAGACGCATTTAAACGGCTCAAGTCTGCCTTTTCTTCTGCTCCCGTGCTCTTCAGACCTGACCCATCTAAACCCTTCCTATTGGAGGTTGATGCCTCCTCAGTGGGAGCTGGAGCGGTCCTTCTACAAAAAAATTCTTCCGGGCATGCTGTTACTTGTGGTTTTTTTTTCTAGGACCTTCTCTCCGGCGGAGAGGAACTACTCCATCGGGGATCGAGAACTACTGGCCATTAAATTGGCACTTGAGGAATGGAGGCATCTGCTGGAGGGATCAAAATTTCCAGTTATCATTTACACCGATCACAAGAATCTCTCCTATCTCCAGTCTGCCCAACGGCTGAATCCTCGCCAGGCCAGGTGGTCGTTGTTCTTTGCCCGTTTTAACTTTGAAATTCATTTTCGCCCTGCCGACAAGAACTGTTACGCCTAGCGCTCCGGGTCCCCGCTCCTCCCCGGAGCGCTCACGGCGTCTTTCTCCCTGCAGCTCCCCGGTCAGTCCCGCTGACCGGGAGCGCTGCACTGTCATGGCCGTTGGGGATGCGATTCGCACAGCGGGACGCGCCCGCTCGCGAATCGCATCCCAGGTCACTTACCCGTTCCCGTCCCCTGCTGTCATGTGCTGGCGCGCGCGGCTCCGCTCTCTAGGGCGCGCGCGCGCCAGCTCCCTGAGACTTAAAGGGCCAGTGCACCAATGATTGGTGCCTGGCCCAATTAGTTTAATTGGCTTCCACCTGGTCCCTGACTATATCTGACCTCCTCCCATGCACTCCCTTGCCGGATCTTGTTGCCCTTGTGCCTAGTGAAAGCGTTTTGTGTGTCTAAAGCCTGTGTACCAGAACTTCTGCTATCCACCCTGACTACGAACCTTGCCGCCTGCCCCCGACCTTCTGCTACGTCCGACCTTGCTTCTGTTTACTCCCTTGTACCTCGCCTATCATCAGCAGTCAGAGAGGTGACCCGTTGCTAGTGGATACGACCTGGTCACTACCGCCGCAGCAAGACCATCCCGCTTTGCGGCGGGCTCTGGTGAAAACCAGTAGTGACTTAGAACCGGTCCACTAGCGCGGTCCTCGCCAATCCCTCTCTGGCACAGAGGATCCACTACCTGCCAGCCGGCATCGTGACAGTAGATCCGGCCATGGATCCCGCTGACGTCCCTCTGCCTTATATCTCTGATATCACCACGGTGGTCGCCCAGCAATCCCGACAGATCGCCCATCTAACCCACCAGCTGTCGGAAGTATTCACCATTGTGCAGCAACTTCAGTCGCAACTTCAGCAGCAATCATCTCCTCCGCCAGCTCCTGCACCCCTTCCGCAGCGAGTGGCCACTCCTAGCCTCCGCCTGTCCTTGCCGGACAAATTTAATGGGGACTCTAAGTTTTGCCGTGGCTTTCTTTCGCAATGTTCTCTGCACTTGGAGATGATGTCGGACCAGTTTCCTACTGAAAGGTCTAAGGTGGCTTTCGTAGTCAGCCTTCTGTCTGGAAAAGCTCTGTCATGGGCCACACCGCTCTGGGACCGCAATGACCCTGTCACTGCCTCTGTACACTCCTTCTTCTCGGAAATTCGAAGTGTCTTTGAGGAACCTGCCCGAGCCTCTTCTGCTGAGACTGCCCTGCTGAACCTGGTCCAGGGTAATTCTTCCGTTGGCGAGTACGCCATACAATTCCGTACTCTTGCTTCTGAACTTTCCTGGAATAATGAGGCCCTCTGCGCGACCTTTAAAAAAGGCCTATCCAGCAACATTAAAGATGTTCTGGCCGCACGAGAAACTCCTGCTAACCTGCATGAACTCATTCATCTAGCCACGCGCATTGACATGCGTTTTTCTGAGAGACATCAAGAGCTCCGCCAGGAAAAAGACTTAGATCTCTGGACACCTCTCCCACAGTCTCCACTGCAATCTGCGCCTAGGCCTCCCGCCGAGGAAGCCATGCAAGTGGATCGGTCTCGCCTGACCCTGGAAGAGAGGAATCGCCGTAAGGAAGAGAATCTTTGTCTGTACTGTGCCAGTACCGAACATTTTTTGGTGGATTGCCCTATCCGTCCTCCACGTCTGGGAAACGCACGCTCGCACCCAGCTCTCGTGGGTGTGGCATCTCTGGATGCTAAGTCGGCTTCTCCACGTCTCACGGTGCCTGTACGGATTTCTACTTCAGCCAGCTCTTCCCTCTCAGCCGTGGCCTGCCTGGACTCTGGTGCTTCTGGGAATTTTATTCGGGAGTCCTTGGTGAATAAATTCCGCATTCCGATGACCCGTCTTGTCAAGCCACTCCACATTTCCGCGGTCAACGGAGCCAGGTTGGATTGCACCGTGCGTTACCGCACGGAGCCCCTCCTAATGTGCATCGGACCTCATCACGAGAAAATTGAATTTTTGGTCCTTCCCAATTGCACTTCCGAAATTCTCCTTGGACTACCCTGGCTTCTACACCATTCCCCAACCCTGGACTGGTCCACTGGGGAGATCAAGAGTTGGGGTCCCTCTTGTTCCAAGGACTGCCTTAAACCGGTTCCCAATACTCCCTGCCGTGACCCTGTGGTTCCTCCTGTATCCGGTCCCCCTAAGGTCGTTAGGGACTCTGCCTGCCACAGAAAATGCCTCTCCCCCCCTCCCAGTCCCTTCAGGCAAGCCTCTGTGTCCCCTCATGGCTCCCGTCCTTGTGTCTCCCTGCCCCGTGCCAAGCTTCACCCTCTGCCCTCCCTCCCCATTCCTACTCCTGCTGTACTGCCTGCCATTGAAACCATCCATTCCTTCCCGGTGTCCTCATCCCAGGGGAGGCAGTCACCGGACAAAAAAAAGGGGAGACCTAAGGGGGGGGGTACTGTTACGCCTAGCGCTCCGGGTCCCCGCTCCTCCCCGGAGCGCTCACGACATCTTTCTCCCTGCAGCTCCCCGGTCAGTCCCGCTGACCGGGAGCGCTGCACTGTCATGGCCGTTGGGGATGCGATTCGCACAGCGGGACGCGCCCGCTCGCGAATCGCATCCCAGGTCACTTACCCGTTCCCGTCCCCTGCTGTCATGTGCTGGCGCGCGCGGCTCCGCTCTCTAGGGCGCGCGCGCGCCAGCTCCCTGAGACTTAAAGGGCCAGTGCACCAATGATTGGTGCCTGGCCCAATTAGTTTAATTGGCTTCCACCTGGTCCCTGACTATATCTGACCTCCTCCCATGCACTCCCTTGCCGGATCTTGTTGCCCTTGTGCCTAGTGAAAGCGTTTTGTGTGTCTAAAGCCTGTGTACCAGAACTTCTGCTATCCACCCTGACTACGAACCTTGCCGCCTGCCCCCGACCTTCTGCTACGTCCGACCTTGCTTCTGTTTACTCCCTTGTACCTCGCCTATCATCAGCAGTCAGAGAGGTGACCCGTTGCTAGTGGATACGACCTGGTCACTACCGCCGCAGCAAGACCATCCCGCTTTGCGGCGGGCTCTGGTGAAAACCAGTAGTGACTTAGAACCGGTCCACTAGCGCGGTCCTCGCCAATCCCTCTCTGGCACAGAGGATCCACTACCTGCCAGCCGGCATCGTGACAAGAACATTAGGGCCGATGCTCTCTCTCGTTCCTCGGATGCCTCGGAAGTAGAGGTCTCTCCGCAACACATCATTCCTCCTGACTGTCTGATCTCCACTTCTCCAGTCTCCATCAGGCAAACTCCTCCAGGGAAGACCTTCGTTTCTCCACGCCAACGTCTCGGGATTCTCAAATGGGGTCACTCCTCCCACCTCGCAGGCCATGCGGGCATCAAAAAGTCCTTGCAACTCATCTCTCGTTTCTATTGGTGGCCGACTCTGGAGACGGATGTTGTTGATTTTGTGCGGGCCTGTACTGTCTGTGCCCGGGATAAGACTCCTCGCCAGAAGCCTGCTGGTCTCCTTCATCCTCTGCCTGTCCCCGATCAGCCTTGGTCTCTGATTGGTATGGACTTTATTACAGACTTACCCCCATCCCGTGGCAACACTGTTGTTTGGGTGGTCGTTGATCGATTTTCCAAGATGGCACATTTTATTCCTCTTCCTGGCCTTCCTTCAGCGCCTCAGTTGGCAAAAAAATTTTTGTACACATTTTTCGTCTTCACGGTTTGCCCACACAGATCGTCTCGGATAGAGGCGTCCAATTCGTGTCAAAATTCTGGAGGGCTCTCTGTAAACAACTCAAGATTAAATTAAACTTCTCTTCTGCTTATCATCCTCAATCCAATGGGCAAGTAGAAAGAATTAACCAGGTCCTGGGTGACTATTTACGGCATTTTGTTTCCTCCCGCCAGGATGACTGGGCAGATCTTCTACCATGGGCCGAATTCTCGTACAACTTCAGAGTCTCTGAATCTTCTGCTAAATCCCCATTTTTCGTGGTGTACGGCCGTCACCCTCTTCCCCCCCTCCCTACTCCCTTGCCCTCTGGTTTGCCCACTGTGGATGAAGTGACTCGTGATCTTTCCACCATATGGAAAGAGACCCAAAATTCTCTTTTACAGGCTTCATCTCACATGAAAAAGTTTGCCGATAAGAAAAGAAGAGCTTCCCCCATTTTTGCTCCCGGAGACAAGGTATGGCTCTCCGCTAAATATGTCCGCTTCCGTGTCCCCAGTTACAAACTGGGACCACGCTATCTTGGTCCTTTCAAAATCTTGTGCCAAATTAATCCTGTCTCTTACAAACTTCTTCTTCCTCCTTCTCTTCGTATTCCCAAGGCCTTTCATGTCTCTCTCCTTAAACCACTCATCATCAACCGTTTCTCTCCCAAACTTGTTTCTCCCACTCCTGTTTCCGGTTCTTCTGACATCTTCTCCATGAAGGAGATACTGGCCTCCAAGACGGTCAGAGGGAAAAATTTTTTTTGAGTTGATTGGGAGGGCTGTGGTCCTGAAGAGAGATCCTGGGAACCTGAGGACAACATCCTAGACAAAAGTCTGGTCCTCAGGTTCTCAGGCTCCAAGAAGAGGGGGAGACCCAAGGGGGGGGGTACTGTTACGCCGAGCGCTCCGGGTCCCCGCTCCTCCCCGGAGCGCTCGCAATATCCTCGCTACTGCAGCGCCCCGGTCAGATCTACTGACCGGGTGCGCTGCGATACCGCCCCCAGCCGGGATGCGATTCGCGATGCGGGTGGCGCCCGCTCGCGATGCGCACCCCGGCTCCCGTACCTGACTCGCTCTCCGTCGGTCCTGTCCCGGCGCGCGCGGCCCCGCTCCCTAGGGCGCGCGCGCGCCGGGTCTCTGCGGTTTAAAGGGCCACTGCGCCACTGATTGGCGCAGTTGGTCTAATTAATGTGTTCACCTGTGCACTCCCTATGTATACCTCACTTCCCCTGCACTCCCTCGCCGGATCTTGTTGCCATTGTGCCAGTGAAAGCGTTTCCTTGTGTGTTCCTAGCCTGTGTTCCAGACCTCCTGCCGTTGCCCCTGACTACGATCCTTGCTGCCTGCCCGACCTTCTGCTACGTCCGACCTTGCTCTTGTCTACTCCCTTGTACCGCGCCTATCTTCAGCAGTCAGAGAGGTTGAGCCGTTGCTAGTGGATACGACCTGGTTACTACCGCCGCTGCATGACCCAAGGGGGGGGGTACTGTTACGCCGAGCGCTCCGGGTCCCCGCTTTGCGGCGGGCTCTGGTGAATACCAGTAGTAACTTAGAACCGGTCCACTAGCACGGTCCACGCCAATCCCTCTCTGGCACAGAGGATCCACCTCCTGCCAGCCGAATCGTGACAACTATATTATTGAATTATTATTGTTACATTATTATTATATTTTATATTATTAGTATGTAATATCATTTTATATAATATTATGATATAATTAATATAATTATTATTATATATTAGATATAGTATTATTATTTATATTATTACTATCTAAAAATCCAATATAAGCAGCACATCAAGATAGATGTAAAGTAGAATAATGGGTGCACGCATGCTGGAGCCACGGTCCTCTGGTTCCTCAATTCATACAACAGAAATATGCAGCACACCGTAGCTGAAATTCAAAGTGCTTTATTCCATGCTGTACATAAGCGACGTTTCGCCAGCCTCACGCCAGCTTTCTCAAGGGTATTATTACTATCTATATATATAAAACTCAATGGGGGATATTTATCAAAGCTGTCTATGTCCCGCATCAATATAGACCAAACTACAGAGCGTTAGGCCGGTCTATTGTGCACCTAATTTATCAAAAGGCGCACGGCTCTTATCAATTCTGTGCACAGACTGCATGATCTAAGCTTTAGACTGTATATAAACCTGCTCCAGCATGGTCTGACATTTTGGCGTACTTTCAGCCGATGCGACTTGTCGCTGAAAAGTCGCTTTTGATAAATTCAGCACCAATGCATTTTCCAATGCATTTCCGTCTAAAATAGACTTGCATGCATCATGTTCCAAAAATCCTCTAGAGCTAAAGATGCAAAAAAGTCGCACATATTTAGACAGTGACTTTCTGTGCGACAAATTAAGACAGGAAAAACCAGTCTAAATCTATGTATATATATAAAACTCAACGGGGGAGATTTATCAAAGGATTTAGACTGGTTTTTCTTGTCTAAATTTGTCGCACAGAAAGTCGCAGTCTAAATATGTGCGACTTTTCTGCGGCTTTTGCTCTAGAGGATTTTTAGAACATGATGCATGCTAGTCTATTTTAGACTGAAATGCATTGAAAAATGCATTGGTGCTGAATTTATCAAAAGCGACTTTTCAGCGACAAGTCGCATTGGCTGAAAGTACGCCGAAATGTCAGACCATGTTGGAGCAGGTTTAAATATAGACTAAAGCATAGATCATGCAGTCTGTGCACAGAATTTATCAAGAGCTGTGCGCCATTTGATAAATTAGGTGCACAATAGACCAGACTAACCCTCTGTAGTTTGGTCTATAATGATGCGGGACATAGACAACTTTGATAAATATCCCCCAACGTGTGTATGTATGTATGTATGTATGTATATTCCACAAAAACTTCCAAACGGCTAAAGATATTAACATGAAACTTGGCCACATGTTACTTATATGTCAACAACAAACATAGGATAGGTGATTTAACCCTTACTCACCCCCATTTGCCAGGGGCAGGATTTATGTTTAAAGTCCCATACAAGTCTATGGGAAATATATGTTACTGCATAACTTCCAAACGGCTGGAGATATTTTGATAATACTTGGTCACATGTTACTTATATGTCCACTTAAAATATAGGATAGTTAATTTAACCCTTAACTACCCCCATTTGTGAGAGTCAGGGTTTTTGTTTAAAGTCCCATGCAAGTCAATGGGATATGTATGTTCCCACATAACTTCTGTACGGCTGGAGATATTTCAATACCTGGTACACATATTACAGGTCGGGATAGGAGGACGGATATGAGGTCGGGATAAGAGGTCGGGATAGGAGGTCGAGATAGGAGGACGGGATAGGAGGTCGAGATAGGAGGACGGGATAGGAGGATGGGATAGAAGGTCAGGATAGGAGGTCGGGGTAGGAGGTCGAGATAGGAGGACGGGATAGGAGGACGGGATAGGAGGTCGAGATAGGAGGACGGGATAGGAGGTCGAGATAGGAGGATGGGATAGGAGGTTGGGATAGGAGGTCGAGATAGGAGGTCGAGATAGGAGGACGGCGAAAGGAGGATGGGATAGGAGGTCGGGATAGGAGGTCAAGATAGGAGGTTGAGCTAGGAGGACGGGACAGGAGGATGGGATAGAAGGTCAGGATAGGAGGTCTGGGTAGGAGGACGGAATAGGAGGTTGGAATAGGAGGTCGAGTTATGAGGACAGGATAGGAGGTCGGGATAGGAGGACGGGATATGGGGTTGGGATATGACAACAATATAAGAGGATGGGATATGAAGTCAAAAGCTTCCTCTGTTGATTTTCCTCCACTACAAGGATTAGGAAGGAAAAACCGGGCAACGCCGGGTACTCCGGGTACGCCGGGTACTCAGCTAGTTATTATTATTATTTATATTGAACTATTATATATATATATGTATAGTACATACATATATTACTATATATTATCATTATTACTACATTATTATTACATTAATATTAATTATTATTCCATCACAGACATGACTTCAGGGGATAACTTGTAGTTATTTCAGGTAGGACGCAGTTGGCGGCATATCCTAGTAGGCTATGCCCATTGTTAACATTGCCTATGGCTGTCAGGGCATGCTGGGAGTTGTAGTTTTGCAGCAGCTGGAGACACCCTGTTTGGGAAACACTGGTCTATGATGAGATAAGCAAAGAAATTGTGCCTAGATGCATTCTGTGCTGTGTAATGTAGTGTCCCCCAACCTGTGGCTCAATAGCGGTTGCAAAATTACAACTCCCATCATGCCCTGACAGCCTGTGGCATGGGGAGTTGTAGTTTTGGGGACTATTCTACTACATATTGGCATTATTCCTTAACACCTAGGGGAGGGGCAACTCTCCAGCTGTGGCTCACTCGAGGTTTCCTCCAAAAATGGGGGGTTTGTCTTGCCTGAGTCCGGCTGCAGGATGTTTAAAACTCCTTGGCAAAGTAATGGGATCAGGAAATGTTCTGGAAGTTCCATAGGCTTGTATTACTCTCAGGTTGTTGGGATGGTCGGTATCGAGACATTCCCTATTTTATTTTTAATTGACATGTCACGTATGAGTTATATGCATTCGGAAGTGATGCTGAACATATATACACCTTGAGTTATATATAGATTCCCAATAGGGATAAGAACCCACATAATAATATCTGTACAGTGGTACGTAATAGTTGAGCACCATATAAATAAAGATTATAACTTCTGTAGATAGATTATATGTTATTTTTAGGACTTCCTGTTTAACATGAACCTGTATACTGTAAATCTGAATGCAGTGTGCTCCCCCTAGTGGCAGGTGTAGTCAGAATTGTATCATTTAACCCCTTGGGGACGGAGGGTTTTCCAGTTTTTGCACTTTCGTTTTTTCTCTCTTACATTTTAAAAATCATAACCCTTTCAATTTCGCAGCTAAAAATCCACATGATGGCTTATTTTTTGCACCACCAATTCTACTTTGCAGTGACGTCAGTCATTTTACCCAAAAATCTAAGTTGAAACGGGTAAAAAAAAATCATTGTGCGACAAAAAGAAAAAAATGCCATTTTGTAACTTTTGGGGGCTTCCGTTTTTTTTATAAAAATGACACCTTCTCTTTATTCTGTAGGTCCATAGGGTTAAAATGACACCCTACTTATATAGGTTTGATTTTGTTGGACTTCTGGAAAAAATCATAACTACATGCCGGAAAATGTATATGTTTAAAATTATCATCTTCTGACCCCTATAACTTTTTTATTTTTCCGCGAATGGGGCGGTATGAGGGCTCATTTTTTGTGCCGTGATCTGAAGTTTTTAGCGGTACCATTTATGTAATGATCAGACTTTTTGATCGATTTTTATTAATTTTTTCATGATATAAAAAGTGACCAAAAATACGCTATTTTGGACTTTGGAATTTTTTTCGCGTACACCATTGACCATGCGGTTTAATTAACAATATATTTTTATAATTCTGACATTTCTGCACGTGACAATACCACATATGTTTATTTTTTATTTGCAGAGTTTTTTTTTTTTATTGGGAAAAGGGGGTGATTCAAACTTTTATTAGGGAAGGGGTTAAATCATATTTTTCACTTTTTTTTTTGCAGTATTATAGCTCCCATAGGGAGCTATAACACTCCACACACTGACCTGTTATATTGATCAATGGTTTCTCATAGGAAACCATTGATCAATGATTCTGCCGCATGACTGCTCATGCCTGGATCTCAGGAACTGAGCAGTCATTCGGCGATCGGACAGCGAGGAGGCAGGTAGGGACCCTCCTGCTGATTTCATCGCGGCAATCCTGAACAGCCCCCTGAGCTAACCGGTAGTGCTTTACTTTCGCTTTAGACGTGGTGCTCAACTTTGAACGCCACATCTAAAGGGTTAATAGCGGCACCACCCCCAAGGAGTTAAGGGGGAACAGTGTTTTCCAAATCAGCTGGTTCCAGAAAGTTAAACAGATTTGTAAATTACTTCTGTTAAAAAAATCTTAATCCTTCCAGTACTTATCAACTGCTGTATGCTGCAGAGGAAGTTGTGTAGTTCTTTCCAGTCTGACCACAGTGCCCTCTGCTACCACCTCTGTCCATGTCAGGAGCAGGAGAGGTTTGCTATGGGGATTTGATCCCACTCTGGACAGTTCCTGACATGGACAGAGGTGTTAGCAGAGAGCACTGTGGTCAGACTGGAAATAACTACACAACATTCTCTGGAGCATACATCTGCTGATAAGTACTGGAAGGATTAATATATATATATTTTTTTAATTAAAAGTAATTTACAGATCTGGACAATGTAGAGAAAACCGCACTCACCCGATCAACGTGCACAGATTCTTTATTCCGTTGAACATCAACATAGAACACAGGAGGACTTATGGTCGGCAGGAACGCCAGGGAACAGGAGGTGTTGTTACAGCTGTTTCACGGGAACACAGCCCGCTTCGTCAGACTACACCCTCAGAGGGTGTAGTCTGACGAAGCGGGCTGTGTTCCCGTAAAACAGCTGTAACAACACCTCCTGTTCCCTGGCGTTCCTGCCGACCATAAGTCCTCCTGTGTTCTATGTTGATGTTCAACGGAATAAAGAATCTGTGCACGTTGATCGGGTGAGTGCGGTTTTCTCTACATTGTCCCGATTGTGTCAAGCAATATGTGCCTTCTCTAACCAGCACCCCGACATAGCACACACCGTTCAGTCTCTACCCATACCTGAGAAAGCGGATACCTATTATCCAGTAAACTGCCTTCACCTGCATAGCAGTGCCGGACTCATACTCTTACTACCTGCTCTAATTTACAGATCTGTTTAACTTTCTAAAACCAGTTGATTAAAAAAAAAATATATATATATAGTTTTCCACCAGAGTACCCCTTTAACTCAATGTATGGCTTTGTGAAGAGGAGCGTGCAGTTTGAAAAAAGATGGAAAAATTAGACATAGGGGGAGATTTATCAAAACCAGTGTAGAGGAAGAGTGGTGCATTTGCCCTAAGCAACCCATCAGATCGCTTCTTTTGTTTTAAAAAAAAAGCCTCTAAAAAATGAAATAAGCGATCTGATTGGTTGCCATGGGCAACTGCACCACTCTTCCTCTACACTGGTTTTGATAAATCTTCCCGATAGTATCTAATAAAGAACAAGCTTCACATTTGATGGAGCAGATGACACTTTCTATGGGACTTTCCATGTTCTTCAATGGACTCCTGACAAGGAACGTCCCGGTGAGACTTCAGCGACAACAAGAGGTATTAATGAAGCACCTAGGAAATCCACATATTGTTAATGGTTCCTTTATTGCAATAATAGATAGAAATCAGACAATAGTATGATAAAAACAATTGACAAATGCCCATGCACTGAAGACCGCCAGACCCTGATAAGTAGCCACCCATAAGATTTGCTGGACGCGGTTCATCATGGTTCTGTACATCTGAAAGAAGCAGGAGACGAGAACAGATGTTGAATAAACTATAATGATCGAGGCTTATAAGGGCGACTGTCCTGTCCATGATTTATGTTTTGCTGCCCCCATATGTTGATACAAGAAATGACAGGTGATACTGGTTAAACTATGAACATAAGTCATAGAAAGGAGAATTAAAGATACTTTTCTATAAGATCCAAATCGTTTCCGTTTCTCCCTCTCTATATATCAGGGGGCATCTGCTCTGTTTCCCATGACCAGACCTAAATGTCCAGTCAGCACCCCGCTGGTCTATGCCCTTGTGATGAAGCCGACGGCAGCTCTTTACCAGGGTCCTGTATGTCCAAAGAACAAGAAAAGGGTTAATACTATAGAGAAGGACCTGCTGCTTAAGAGAGAAGATTAAGGAATTTCTATATTATTTCTTGACCCTCCTAATATTAATAAATATCAGCAAACTCATTTACACTGTTAGAAATCAATGTTCAGAGCAAAAACAGAAACCAGTTGTACACAGGCTGTGTAGACCATATAAGTGACCACATACAGTTACAGCTAATAACTCCAGGGGGCGTCTTCTCTGGTCAGGGTCATTCCCTTTCCTTTAGGTTCTCCATCAGGCCCAATGGAAGATTTCTTCTATCCACAACTTTCTCCACTAACATCTTTGGCTTCTTGGATTTTCAGCACCCCCACCACCTTTTACTATGCTACACACACTCCCCAACCAGCCTGCTGATGCCCGACAATTCTGTGCCTGTTGCTGCACCATCCTTCCATTACTAAAGGTGCTTCCTGGCATAGTGCCTAGGGCTGGGCGGTATACCGGTTCATACCGAATACCAACATTTTTGGGCTGCACGATATGAATTTTCCCCATACCGCAATACCAGTTGGGCCCCTCCCCCTTGGGAATGAATGAATTATCAGCCTAGCGCAGCGCTGTCCCCACATCGGGGAACTAATCATATGTGACCCGCCAGCGCTGTTCTGCTCCCCCAAATTAATGATCAGCCCAGCGGGGTACTACTCACATATGTCACACGCAAGCACTGCCCTCCCCCTCTTTGTTGCGGGCCGCCTGTGCTGGAACTGTACGCTAGTGGTCTCCAATAGAGATGAGCGAACTTACAGTAAATTCGATTCGTCACAAACTTCTCGGCTCGACAGTTGATACCTTATCCTTCATAAATTAGTTCAGCTTTCAGGTGCTCCCGTGGGCTGGAAAAGGTGGATACAGTCCTAGGAGACTCTTTCCTAGGAATGTATCCACCTTTTCCAGCCCACCGGAGCACCTGAAAGCTGAACTCGTTTATGCAGGATAATTCATCAACTGCCGAGCTGAGAAGTTCGTGACGAATCAAATTTACTGTAAGTTCGCTCATCTCTAGTCTCCAACCTACGGACCTCCAGATGTTGCAAAACTACAACTCCCAGTATGCCTGGACAGCCTACGGCTGTCCGGGCATGCTGGGAGTTGTACTTTTGCAACAGCTGGAGGTCCGCAGGTTGGAGACCACTGCTGTACGCTGTATCCCTATGCCCGGGCTGCAAAAGATAAAAAAAATAAACTGTAACTTACATACGTCGGCCTTACGCTGGGGACGGGAACGTCGGACAGCCGTCAGCCTATCACCGGCCGCAGTGATGTCCCGCCCCGGCCAGTGATAGGCTGAGCCCACTGTCATGTAAGGAGCTCTGGCCGGCTTCTTACTTGGCAGTGCGTTTAACCTATCACTGGCGGGGACGGGACATCACTGCGGCCGGTAATAGGCTGACGGCTGTCCGACGTTCCCGTCCCCAGCGTAAGGCCCCGATGTAGGTAAGTTAAATTTTATTTTCTTTATCTTTTGCATCCCGGGCATAGGGATACAGCGTACAGCAGTGGTCTCAAACCTGCAGACCTCCAGCTGTTGCAAAACTACAACTCCCAGCATGCTAACAGCCAACGGCTGTCCGGGCATGTTGGGAGTTGTAGTTTTGCAACAGCTGGAGGTCCGCAGGTTGGAGACCACTGGCGTACAGTATAGAGTTCCAGCGCAGGCGGCCCCCAACAAAGAGGAGGAGGGCAGTGCTTGAAGGTGACATATGTGAGTAGTACCCCGCTGGGCTGATAATTAACAGCGCTGGCGAGTAACATGATTTGGGGGGGGGGAGCAGAACAGCGCTCGCGGGTCACATGATTTGGGGGTGTGAAAGAAATACCGTTCTATACTGTGGAACTGCCATAAGTTACAAACATACCATCATACACATATTTGGTCATACCGCTCAGCTCTAATAGTGCCCCTAAATATTGTACATCAAATATAATGTTGCCAGAACTATAGATAGCCCCCAAAAATAATGCGACACACCTCTGAAAATAATAGTGCCAGATAAGGCAATAATAACGCCAAACTGAATGTGCCCAACAATGTATCACAGATATTATTCGTCCTTGTTAATAGTAATGCACCACTCCACAGAAATAGTGTCCACACAATGTAATGGTTAGTGATGAGCAGCAGGGGCCATATTCAAATTTGTGATATTTTGCCAATATATGGCCGAATATTCGTCCTATGTTCGCGAAATTCGCATATTCTCCATATTCTCTTTTTTTTCATGTGAAAATTTGTAATGAAATTTGCAAAGTGCGCATGTGCGATTATATCTTTCACCTAAAAAAAGGGAGGGATCAGTGTCCTCTGACTGGAAGTGCTGATATTCGTGAATATTTGCATATTAGCGAATATTTGCATATATTCGCAAAAAAATTTAAAAAAACTAATATTCGTCATTACAAATATATATCACTACAGTGGTCCCTCAACATACGATGGTTATCCGTTCCAAATGAACCATCGTTTGTTGAAACCATCGTGTGTTGAGGGATCCGTGCAATGTAAAGTATAGGACAGTGGTTTACAACCTGCGGACCTCCAGATGTTGCAAAACTACAACACCCAGCATGCCCGGACAGCCAACGGCTGTCCGGGCATGCTGGGCGTTGTAGTTTTGCAACATCTGGAGGTCCGCAGGTTGAAGACCACTGGTATAGAAAGTTGTACTCACGTGTCCCCGCCGCTCCGGACCGTCACCGCTCATCACCGCTGCCCTGGATGTCGCCCTCCATCGCTGTCACCGCGTCCCTGAGGTGTCCCCGACGCTCCAGCAAGGCCTCTGCTTCCCCGGCATCCTCGCTCTCCGTCGCCACCATCACGCACTCCGCTCCTATTGGATGATGGGACGGCGTGCGCAGCGACGTGATGACGACGATGGAGAGAGCCGACCATGCAGGGGATCCCGAAGAGAACGCGCCGGAGCCGGACAGGTAAGTGATTGTCAGCGGAGCACACGGGGCACCGTAAACGGCTATCCGGTGGCAGCTGAAGCAGTCTGCGCTGCCGGATAGCCGTTTATGCGATGGCCCCGACATACAAAAGCATCGTATGTTAATGCGGCCTTCAACATGCGATGGATAGTATGTTGAAATGATCGTATGTCGGGGCCATCGTAGGTCGGGGGATCACTGTATATTCAAAATATTCGTGAAATAGCAAAGTGCCGATATTCGTGGTAAAAATTTGCATTTCCAATATTTGCGCTCAATACTAGTAATGGTGTCACAATTATGAAGGTTGCACACCCCTAAGGATGACCTTGTCTCTGGGGCCTCTTTATCTATCTTTATCTTACCAGCATCATCGTCAGTGCTCATGTGTGTTTGTAGGTACATAGGGGGAGATTTATCAAAACCTGTGCAAAGGAAAAGTTACCCAGTTGCCCATAGCAACCAATCAGCTCGCTTCTTTCATTTTGCAGAGGCCTTGTTAAAAATGAAAGAAGCGAGCTGATTGGTTGCTATGGGCAACTGGGCAACTTTTCCTCTGGACAGGTTTTGATAAATCTCCCCCTATAGTGAGTCAGTCTCCTATAAACCCTTCAGTCAGTCCCGAGTCTGGCGTACACAGTCTGGCTCCAGAATTTTATGCTTAGTGATTCATATAGTTTTATAGACTGGAGCCTTGTAACATTTGGGGCTCAGTAAAAAGTCCTTGTAAAACTCTGTAAATCCTAAGGATCCTCCTACATGCAGCTGACACTCGGTGAAGCTCACTGTATATAGTTTAGTACAGCTCCTATTGAACTCAATGTTCCCTTCTGAATAAAGATAGCTCCCCCTAGTGGCAGCAATAAACTTTCCCTAATAAAACAGTGCCCGTTTGCCTTTTTTCTCTGGGAAGTCCAGACACTAGAGGCAGAGAGCTCTCTGATGTAAATTTACCATTATATCATATTGTATGTTATATCCATATCCTTACACTTTATACCACACATTCAGATTGGCACTGAACCCCTTTAATGTGAGTGCAGTGGGGGGTCTTCGTTGTATTCTTCTCTGATGGCAATGGTATGGATCTGAAACAAAGATTAAAGATAAAAGATTGGTATCAGAAATAAGATCACCTTTTTCTGTATGGGTGTTCCAGAGCTGGTCCATAAACTTGTTCAATGGCCGCCTTGGATTGACACTCTCCCCCTGGTCTGGGCATTTGGTTCAGGTTGTGCCATGGGGAGTGGTGACCTCAAGGTGCTGGAACTCACTGGGGAAACTCATACTGCATTTCTCACACTCTGTTTACAAATCTGTTTAATGCTATGGCAGTCGTTAATAAAGAAAAAGAAAACATTTTCACCGGAGTATTCTACCCATAGACATCTTATTCCATATCCAAAGGACCCCCCCCAGCCTAACCCCCCCCCCCTCTCTGTGCAACACCTGGCATTCTGTCAGCGTTTTCGAGACTGGAGCAGCACCCAGCACAGAATGCCGGGTGTGTGTGGAGATTGTGGGGGTCGTAGCGGCGGGACCCCAGCAATCAGGCATCTTATGCCCTATCTTTTGGACAAGGGATAAGATGTCTAAGGGCGGAATATCGCTTTAAAGGGGTGCTCCGGTGGAAAACTTTTTTTTTTCAAATCAACTGGTGCCAGAAAGTTAAACAGATTTGTAAATTACTTCTATTAAAAAATCTTAATCCTTCCAGTACTTATTAGCTACTGAATACTACAGAGGAAATTATTTTCTTTTTGGAACACAGAGCTCTCTGCTGACATCACAACCACAGTGCTCTCTGCTGACATCTCTGTCCATTTTAGGAACTGTCCAGAGCAGCATATGTTTGCTATGGGGATTTTCTACTACTCTGGACAGTTCTTAAAATGGACAGAGATGTAAGCAGAGAGCACTGTGCTCATGATTCAGCAGAGAGCTCTGTGTTCCAAAAAGAAAATAATTTCCTCTGTAGTATACAGCAGCTTATAAGTACTGGAAGGATTAAGATTTTTTTTTAAATAGAAGTAATTTACAAATCACATTGGTGTGGTGCTGTGCGGCGTCCGTTGCTGCCGTGGCGCCGTGTCTGCGGGGGGGGGGGGGGGGTGCGGCCCATAGACTGGTTTGAGTGGCATTGGGGCCGCTCTGCCAGTGGGTCGTTCCCCCTGTGGGCACTGGTGTCGCGGCGGTGGTGGTTGCCGCCCGGTGCTACGCCATTTTATGCTAGGGATGTTAGGGACCCACTCTAAATAGGTGGCCTTGACGTGGCGAGTGGGCTTGTACTTGTACATCAAAAATGTATACTAACAACCTGTTAGTTTTTGATATTATTCTGAGAAGCAATCAGATCATTATACAAGATTGTAGATGTGCGACCATGTCTGTTTCTTCTACCTGAATTTTAATTTACAAATCTGTTTAACTTTCTGGTACCAGTTGATTTAAAAAAAAAAGAAAAAAAAAAGTTTTCCACTGGAGTACCCCTTTAAGTTGTCAGGTACATCTGTCAAGTATGTCTTTCAGGTATGTCTACAGGTATGTCTGCAGGTATGTCTACAGGTATGTCTGTCAGGTATGTCTACAGGTATGTCTGTCAGGTATGTCTACAGGTATGTCTGTCAGGTATGTCTACAGGTATGTCTGTCAGGTATGTCTGTCAGGTATGTCTGTCAGGTATGTCTGTCAGGTATGTCTGTCAGGTATGTCTACAGGTATGTCTTTTCTGTCCTCGTTGCCAGGCATCTTATACTGATATATTAGGAACAATACCATCTCTTTGCTTCCCACCATATCCCAAGTGTCTTCCGATAAATCCTGAGTCAAGTTACCACTTTAGATGATACAATCCTTTAAATCCGATAATCTTATGACATGGTGGAGACATATTACCCACAGATACCATTTCAAATATTGAATCCATTTTTTTTCTCTCCATTTTTAGCATACAGAAAAAGATTAACGTGAAGCCCCTTCCATAGCGCTATTTGCAGCCAGTGCACTAAACTTTGCCCTGCTGAGCCGGCTTATTGTTGCCCAGAATATTTGCCAATAGATAAGCCTAAGAAGAGTTCAGCGCAGTGTCACTAGCTTCACCACGAAAGTGAAAACTAAGACAAAATCTACTAACTGCTTAATGAGCCAGAACCAGATCCGTAACCTTGGGGGGCAAAGTTCAATATAGATCTTATGTACTTAACAAAGACATATATGTACTTAACAAAGATATATATGTACTTAACAAAGATATATATATATATATATATATATATATATATATATATATATATATACTTAACAAAGCAAGTTTATATGTTTCCAGTACAAGGATGACACAGAGATGCATCAACCAGATGTGAAATGTCCTGACCAAAATTTACTGGAACATGTTGCCACACTGGGCTAAAATCCAAATAAATGCCAAGAGGTTTCCGATCAGAGGCTCAAAATGTGGATTTGCTGCAGTGACGGGAACCATTCATAAATACTCCATGACTCATTGTTCTTTATAGTTCTCTATTTCCTTTTTTGGGGAGAAAATAGTCAAACTTTTGTCAGCCGCCCGTCCCCTCAATGCAAGTCTATGGGAGGGGGCGTGACAGTCGTCACGCCCCCTCCCATAGACTTGCATTGAGGGGGCGGGGTGTGATGTCACAAGGGGGCGGGGCTATGACGTCACGAGCTCCTGCTGCCGGCTCCAGCTTTCGGAACAGCTTGTTCCAAACGCTGAGCAGCAGAGTACCCCTTTAAGGGAAAGGTACTCCCAAAATGTGTCTTCAGTTAAGCTTTGGACCTGTGATTCCCTTTCTATTTCCCATCCCTTATCACTCTCCTGGTGTTTAGTCTTTCGTCGACATGTGATGCTTTATTAGACTGTGGATGTACTGTAATGTATAGTGTAGGATATATATTTGCTGTTCTGTTGTACTTTTGTGCTTCTTAGTATGTGTGAAATATTTAATAGGCCAATTTCCAGTTTGCGCTGTTACTTGGCATCTGTTCATTCTGTTTGGGACTTGACGACTGATTGTAAATATAGATATTTTCAATAAAAAAGAGAAAGAGCTGTCTGTACAGATGAGTATACTCTTCTTCTAGAGATTTGTCTGGCTTGGCTAACATTCCCAGTCATGTCCTTTGGCTTCTTATTAGAGTCAGATACAGATTTTAAGGGAAAGCTGCCATCAGAGAGTTGCTATACATATCCTGTTTTCCAGAATTCCAAGTGCAGCATGAATGACCTTTAAGTCTCCACATGTCTTTATGACCCTCTCCTCAAGGAGGAACATGACCCCTTTGGTCCCAGTCTGACATGATGACGGCTGCAGGTGGAGAATCTCCATCTTCAGACCAAGGACTTGAGAACTTGCTTCTTTCTCCAGGGGAGCCTGGGATGGGAAAACTGGGACCCGCCCCTGAGGAGGTTCTCAAGTTCAGGGAATACCAGGTAGAGTAAGGCTGCATTCACATTTCGTTTTTATACTACGGCTGCCGGATCCGGCTGGGGGAGGGGCAAACCGGGCGCTCCTGTACCCCAGCCGGACCAGCGCTAAACTCCATTCACTTTAATGAGCCGACCGGAGTCAATTGGTTATTCCGGTCGGCTCATTTTTGACCCGTATCCAGTTTTGTGACCGGGCCTAAAACCGTAGTATACTACATGCATGCCTACGGACTGTGAAACACAAGGTACAGCCTACGATGCCCATTTGTTGAGGGAACAACTTTACTTGCCCTGCCCCTGTTGCATGCCCTCAGACACTGTTTCTGGTTACTTAAAGGGGTACTCCACTGCTCAGCGTTTGGAACAAACTGTTCCGAACGCTGGAGCTCGTGACATCATAGCCCCACCCCTCATGACATCACACCCCGCCCCCTCAATGCAAGTCTATGACGCTGTCACGCCCCCTCCCATAGACTTGCATTGAGGGGGCTGGGTGTGACGTCATGAGGGGGCAGGGCTATGACGTCACAAGCTTCCGGCGCCGTCTCCAGCGTTTGGAACAGTTTGTTCCAAACTCTGAGTAGCGGAGTACCCCTTTAACCCCTTAAGGACCAAGCCCATTTTGACCTGGGGTACTCCGGTGGAAATATATATTTTTTAATCAACTGGTGCCAGAAAGTTAAACAGATTTGTACATGACTTCTATTAAAAAAATCTTTACCCTTCCAGTACTTTTTAGCAGCTGTATGCTACAGAGGAAATTCTTTTTTGTCTTGTCCACAGTGCTCTCTGCTGACACCTGATGCCTGTAACAGGAACTGTCCGGAGCAGGAGAAAATCCCCATAGCAAACAATATGCTGCTCTGGACAGTTCCTGACACAGACAAAGGTGTCAGCAGAGAGCATTGTGGACAAGACAAAAAAATTCAAAAAGAAAATAATTTCCTCTGTAGCATACAGCTGCTAAAAAGTACTGGAAGGGCAAAGATTTTTTAATAGAAGTAATTTACAAATCTGTTTAACTTTCTGGCACCAGTTGATTTAAAAAATTTCCACCGGAGTGCCCCTTTAAGGACCAGGCCAATTTTATTTTTTCCTCCTCGCCTTCTAAAATCCATAACTTTTATATTTCCATCCACAGACCCATATAAGGACTTGTTTTTTGCGTGACCAATTGTTCTTTGTAATGCCACCTCTCATTTTACCATAAAATGTACGGTGAACCCCAAAAATTATTTTTTTAGTGAGGGAATTTTAAATGAAAACCACAATTTTGCTAATTTTGGAGGGTTTCGTGTTCACACTGTACACTTTACAGTAAAAATTGCATGTTTTCTTTATTTTGTGGGTCAATACAATTAAAATGATACCCATCTTTACATACTTTTTACAAAATTAGTATGTTTAAAATCTCCCTTGGTGCTGTGCAGTGTATTTCCTGTAGATCGCACAGTTGGGGCTATCCAGGAGGCCCAGGGTCTTATGAACTGTTATATGGACGCTTTGTGGTTTGCCATAAAATGCCTGATTATAAATTCATGTCTGTCCAGGACTGCCGCAGGCTGGTCAGAAACTATTCTATCAAGGACAGTCCTGACATCCTTCCCCTTGTGTATTTTGTCTTTCAAGAAGGTTTCTGGCCTGTGATTTCCCCTCTTCACCCCCTTCTTTCCCAACCCTCCTCCATCACTGTAATGCTTTATTTTTGACTTTTTTTTTTTAATAATGTGTGCAGGAATGTTAGTGTAGCATGTGGTATGATGTACAGTTTAGGCAGACCCAGTGCTTATTTTCAATCGAAAAGAAACAGCTATCTATACTCTTCTGGAGAGTTGTCTTTTTAGGATAACATTCCCAGTCATGTCCTAAGGCTTCTCATTAGAGTCAGACACTTTATTTGAAAGCTGCAAGGTGGCACTAGAGAGCTTGTCTTCCCAGAATACCCAGTGGTTAATGAACTGTCTATAAGCCTCCACACATCCTTATGATGCACCCCTCCAGGAAAAACATTCCCCCTTTGGTTCCAATCTAATGACTAAGAGAGGGCAGCAGGTGGGTTATCCCTAGACCAGTGTTTCCCAACCAAGGTGCCTCCAGCTGTTGCGAAACTACAACTCCTAGGGGTTGTTTGTAGTCTGTTGCCATAGAAATGGGTCTACAAAGGTGCTGTAGACAAATAATGGTAAGAAATCTATCAAAACTGTTTGTGAAGTTGCTCCATATTTCACTTTAGAGCAGTGTTTCCCAACCAGCGTGCCTCCAGCTGTTGCAAAACTGACACTCCCAGCATGCCTGGACAGCAATAGATGGGTGTCCCAAGCCGAAGGTTTCCCCCTCTGATCCCCCCTTCCATCTTACCCTATTGTAGATTAGCAAGAAGAATAGAGGGATAAATAGAAGGAAGTGTGGGTATAGGATCAGACTACACAGGATTTATTTGTAGTCTGTTGCCATGGAAATGGATCTACATAGGTGCTGTAGACAAATAATGGTGAGAAATCTTCAAAACTATTTGTGAAGTTGCTTAATATTTCACTTTAGAGCAGTGTTTCCCAACCAGGGTGCCACCAGCTGTTGCTAAACTTCAACTCCTAACTCCTAGGGTTTGTTTGTAGTCTGTTGCCATAGAAATGGGTCTACATAGGTGCTGTAGACAAATAATGGCAAGAAATCTTTTATCAAAACTATTTGTGAAGTTGCTTCATATTTCACTTTAGAGCAGTATTTGCCAACCAGGGTGCCTCCAGCTGTTTCAAAACTGCAACTTCCAGCATGCCCGGACAGCCAAAGGCTGTCCGGGCATGCTGGGAGTTGTAGTTTTGAAACAGTTTTATTTTTGTCTGTTTCATATTACAGCATTCAGTAAACGAAGAATCCACAAATTATTATTTTATTATGGAAATCAATACCAAACAGGAGACTGTTGGCCGGCGCCCCCATGTCCACATCTCTAAAATTAATTTAATTGCAATAAATTCTCTACATTTACATGAATTACAGTAACAGGATTTATTGCCACACATGCAGAATGAATGTTCATGTGATGGTGCGAGAGAGAGAGCGAGCACCAGGGGTATTCCTAACACAGGGATTTAGGCCCTATTGACACTGTGCATCCGCACAAATTCCGTTCTGCCAAGCTGGTGGCGGATTTTTGCGCGGAATGTGCTTGGAATTTCTTGCGCTCAATACACAGATTCTGTCCGGGATTCAGAATCAATTCCTATTGACTTCAATGTGACTCTGCCATGGAGTTTTGCAAAAAGAATTGAGGTGTTTCCGATCTTTTCGCAAAATCCAGAAAGTTAACTTCATGTAGCAGATTTTCCCGGCTGAATTTTTTTCCCGCCAGATTCCGCTGTGTGAATGGCGCCTTATGGTTTATCTGTGCCATAAACGGTCAGGAGAATGGAGTCCTTATTCCACAACGAGAGGGGGATGCACTGAGAGTAAGGTCGTGTTCACACTACGGAATTGAAGCTTAAGATGCAGGTGAATGGGTTTTCCGTAAACCCATTCACACTGTGGAATTTTCTGCCAGAACATTGAACCTGCTCAATGTTGTGGTGGAATCCGCACCGCAGACATTGCCGTCTATGGGGAGGGCAATGTCTGCGTGGTCCTAGCGCCGACTGATTCAGTCGCCACGGGCCACACTCTGAAGCTCCAGACGGAAGTTTTCCGTCCAGAGCTTCTCAAGTGTGAACCCGGCCTTAGGGTACGTTCACACGGGAGGATTTATTTGCGGGTTTCCTGCTGCGCATTTGAAAGGGGGTGGGCTCTTCTCGGCTGTCCGCAGCAGATTTTCCGCGGCGGAATTTCTGCTGCAGAAAATCGCCGCAGACCCTACTGACTTGAATGGGGCTTGTGGCAGATTTTCCGCAGCGTAAAATTTGTTGCGGACATCCGAGAAGAGCCCGCCCCCTTTCGAATACGCAGCGGGAAACCGAATACGCAGCGGGAAAGCAGCAAATAAATCCGCCAGTGTGAACGTACCCTTAGGCTAAGTTCACACTGCGGAACTTCCCCTGGAGATCCCGGCGCTAGGACCGCACGGACTGCATTGCCATCCCCATAGATGGCAATGCATTTCTAAGTGTATACGCCGAAAGATTCGCTCAGAAATGCAATGCTGTCTATAGGGAGAGCCGCCTGCAGGATCTCCAGCGGAAATTCCATCCGGAGATTTCGCAGTGTTCCACTGATACATAGTTTATAAGGTTGAAAAAAGACAAGAGTCCATCAGTTTCAACCTAAAACCCTATTGTGTTGATCCAGAGGAAGGCTAAAACCCCCATGAGGCTGAAGACTTCCATGGACAGAGCCATGAACATATGGTTTCTCCACCATTCATTCATCTATTGGTATTGAAGGACAATGCCTCCCTTACATGCAATATAGGGGTCAGAGACCTTAAAGGGGTACTCCGCTACTCAGCGTTTGGAACAAACTGCTTCGAACGCTGGAGCCGGCAGCTCGAGACGTCATAGACCCGTCCCCTCATGGTGTCACAGCCCGCCCCCTCAATGCAAGTCTATGGGAGGGGGCGTGATGGCTGTCACGCCCCCTCCTATAGACTTGCATTGAAGGGGCGTGACATCATGAGGGGGCGGGGCTATGATGTCACGAGCTCCAGGCGCCAGCTCCAGCGTTTGGAACAGTTTGTTCCAAACGCTGAGCAGAAGAGTACCCCTTTAAAGCTCCTGGACCTCAATGTAAGAGGAATCCTAACTATTTCAAGTCATTATTCATTCTGATCTTATTTGGGGAAACGGGAACTTGTGGGCCAATCGATACTCCAGGAATGAATGTGTCCTCTAACAATTATCATGGCGGCTCAGTGGTTAGCACTGTTACCCTTTCCGTGCTGGAGTCCTAGGTTTAAATCCCACCAATGACATCATCTGCAAAGAGTTTGTGTGTTTTCCCTGTGTTTGGGTGGGTTTTCTCCAACACTCTAAAGAAAATATACTAATAGGTGAATTTAGATTGTTAGCCCCAATGGGGGGACAGGGACCAATTTGAATGTCCACGCTGTGGAATCTGTGTGCGCTATATAAAATAAGGAATTATTATTGGGGGACTCCCACCTATTAGGCGTTTACAGCCCATATAAATATCTATGATGGTAATACCCCTTTAACAACTTTTTTTTTTGCTCATGATCTTTTTGCATTTTCTAGTACTTTACTTTCCCATTTAAAATGAAATATACAAATCTCTTTATAAAAATGAAAAAACCCGACGCCACTAGAAAGCGGATGTACCGATGAAATACCGCAAATACAAAACACGTACACTTCGATATTGAAATCCCTGTAACACCATATAAGAAATTTTTTAACACCGCACGAACACACGGAAAGAGGGCAACCATCCTGAATGGCCATAAACCCCCCCCCCCTTAAATAATAATAATATTATTAATAATAATAATAATAAAATCACAATTAAATATAATGGTGGGGCCTCCACTTCAGTTCTTATCTTACACAGTGCCCTCCAGGTGTTGCAAAACTACAACTCCCAGCATGCCTTTGGCTGTCCGGGGATGCTGGGAGTTGTAGTTTTGCAAACATTTTTTTTTCTAGTGGAAACAGGATTTTTAAATTTGGCAGAAAACAACAACAAAGTGCATTTTTATAGAGTGATCTGATAGAAAATGTTATTGCCACGTGATGACACGGTTACTTAAAGTCTATTCTACACCAGGTACATCGATGACATCTTAGCTTTAGATCTGCAGATACAAGAATACAGCATACTACACTGCCCACGGAGGACTCCACTGTGAACTGCACCTTGTTTTCCTCCAGTCCAGTCTTAGTAAATCAGTATCAAAAAGCATTCTTGTGCATATAGTTGATGGAATGTACTGGATTTTAATATTTACTTGGCTGTGGATAAAGAATTACCTGTTGCTTATATACAGTGGAGGACGCTATTTCTCTGGATAGGCTTACACCTCGGTAATATTACCTCTAAAATAGCCCCATAGGAATGAATGGAAATAGCTGTAAACAGGTAATGTATGGAATTAAAGGGGTTAATTATCCAGGAAAATACTTTTTTTTTTTTATATATATATCAACTGGCTCCAGAAAGTTAAACAGATTTGTAAATTACTTCTATTAAAAAATCTTAATCCTTTCAGTACTTATGACCTTCTGAAGTTAAGGTTGTTCTTTTCTGTCTAAGTGCTCTCTGATGACACCTGTCTCGGGAACCGCCCACTTTAGAAGCAAATCCCCATAGCAAACCTCTTCTAAACTGGGCGTTTCCCGAGACAGGTGTCATCAGAGAGCACTTAGACAGAAAAGAACACCCTTAACTTCAGAAGCTCATAAGTACTGAAAGGATTAAGATTTTTTAATAGAAGTAATTTACAAATCTGTTTAACTTTCTGGAGCCAGTTGATATATAAAAAAAAGTTTTCTCCTGGAATACCCCTTTAACTCTAATAAATTAATACAACGTCAGAATACCATACATTACTGGTACTGGAGCCTTCCCATTCATCTCTATGGGAATAATGTCCATAACGCTAATTTGTATAAATAACGTTAATTTGTATATAATACTGCAGCACTAGTGACATCACTTTGGGGGACATGAACCACAATGTAAGAGGGCGTAATTTGGCACAATAACTAGTTACATTGTTGAGGCATGAAGCACAGTTCCAGATGAGTTATAGCCTCATCTACAGATGTAGCAGAGCTGAGTTAGGCAGGGTTTACATTGCGTTTTTATTTCCTTTTAACAAATGCGTTTTATCCAGCAGAATTCATTTCCCACTGACTTGCCTAAGGCCCCTTTCACACTACAGATCTCATCCTGTAAAAAACTTCCGTTATTACTCTCGGCAAAAAGTCCTGAAAACGTCCGTCAAAAAATACCATTCATGTCAATGGGGATTTTTTGAACATCCTTTTGCATCAGGCATGTCCGTTTTTTTTACTAATGTCAGTTATTTTTGCCGGCACAAAAGACGGTGCATGCACTAATTTTTGGTCCGGCAAAAAAAAAAAATGGTGAAAAACCGAACGTTAAAATTTAACATTGAAGTCTATGGGAACTGGATGTTCAAAAAAATAAATAAACATCCGTTATCATCAGTTATTGTCAGGTTTTTTTAACATCTGTTTTTTTTGTACTGAGCATGCCCAGTACAGCTTGACAAAAAAAAAGGGTTAAAAACCTCATAAAAAAAACAAAAACGGATGCAACTGGTAACAACGGATGATAACGGATGAACAACATCAGTTTTTTAAAGAAAAAAAAAAACAATAATAACGGATGATGGTCATCAGTTATCATCAGTTATTGCATCCGTTTCTTTTGTCATCCGTTATTGAAAAAAATAACGGCAGTAAAAAAGCAGGATGATACTTGTAGTAAAGGAGTAGTATTGTGTAGGACAACTTATGCCCTATCCAAAGGATAGGGGATAAGTGTCTGATTGAGGGGGGGAGTCCAACTGCTGGGACTACCCCCGATCTCCTGCTTGGCACCCTCACAGTCCCCAGGAACGGAGCGTGTCGACCCCCAAATGAAGCGGCGGCACACACGCCCCCTCCGTGTATCTCTATGGGAGAGCCAGAGATACCCAAACGCTGTATCTCTGGCTTTCCTATGGAGATACATGAAGGGTGCATGTCGGACGCTTCTTCATGGTCGACGTGCCCCCTTCCCAGGGAGAGCTGTGCAAGAGATTGTGGGGGGGTCCCACCGGTCAGACCCCCTGCAAACTAAAACTTATCCCTTATTCTTTGAATAAATGGGATAGTTTTTTTTTTTTTTTTTAAGCTTTAATTCAAATTTACATTGTTCCCATTCAAATATGACAAAGAAAGAAAACGGCCCAGCTCTGGTTTGCAGGTAAAAACAGCTTCTTCTTTATTGGGTCAAATCCGACAAGACAACATAGCCGACGCGTTTCGGACCTACACTTGGTCCTTAGTCATGGCATACATACTTTTTTACTGAGTATGTATGCCATGACTAAGGACCAAGTGTAGGTCAAAAACGCGTCGGCTATGTTGTCTTGTCGGATTTGACCCAATAAAGAAGAAGCTGTTTTTACCTGCAAACCAGTGCTGGGCCGTTTTCTTTCTTTGTGCACACACACGGTCAGGGACGCTGCTGACCAGGCCCGTGCACAGGTGCAGAGAGAGGGAGGAGAGCTGTCGTTCTGATTCATTCATTCATTCATTCAAATATGACGACTTCTAATATTACTTATATATGGTATACACCTGTGGTCCCCAAACTGTAGACCTCCAGCTGTTGCAAAACTACAACTCCCAGCATGCCCGGACAGCCGCTGGCTGTCCGGGCATGCTGGGAGTTGTAGTTTTGCAACAGCTGGAGGTCAATAGTTTGGAGACCACTGAGGTATGTCATACTAGAAAGGCCACATAAGCAAACCATGAAGTAGCACATCTGCAATGCTCAAACGATTCGGCTCTGCTACATCTGTTTTAGGGAGTACCAGTTGGTATATAAAGACTTCTATTCCTCCACTGTATACTGGTAACTGGCACTTTCTATAGCTGGTATAGATAGAAATACAAAGAAGGGAATAGTAGCAATATCAGCTACGTTATTTCCCACTATCGTGCGCCCCCTGCTGGCAAGGCTAAATAGACAAGAGATGGTGGGTGCTCCTTCTGTAGGATGCGTCCCGTCACATCACGGTGACTCTCTCAGGAGAAACGTGTGCCGCGGTGCTGCCGCTGTTCTCCTTGAAGTGACTCTTCTCCCAGCCTCTCTTGATCCGACGTAACTTTCTGCTGACGCACGGGCAGAGTAACACAATCTTCCCCAGGATCACGACGGTGGGAAGGATCAGCGCTAAGACGAAGTTCGGTGGAGTGTAAAACCGGTAATACTCTTCTTCGAAGGCCCTCTTCCAGCCGTATATAAGAACGTGGAAGGTGCTGATCAACAAGGCCACGTATCCCAGGGTGGACTTGGGAAGAAAAAGAAACATTAAGGTGGTTAAGAAACAAAAATGGTGAAGACTTACACAAGTATATGGCAGTATATGAGATTAAAGGGGTACTACGCTGAATTATTTTTTTTTTTTAATCAACTGGTGCCTGAAAGTTAGACAGATTTGTAAATTATTTCTATTTAAAAATCTTAATCCTTCCAGTACTTATCAGCTGCTGTGTACTACTTGAATTTCATTTCAGTCTGACCACATTGCTCTCTGCTGACACCTGTGTCCATGTCAAGAACTGTCCAGAGCAGGAGCAAATCCCCATAGCAAACCTTTCCCGCTTTGGACAGTTCCTAAAATGGACAGAGGTGTCAGCAGAGAGCACTGTGGTCAGACAGAAAGGAAATTCAAAAAGAGAAGAACTTCCTGTGTTTTATACAGCAGCTTATGTACTGGAAGGATTAAAGGGGTATTTTTTTTTTATTTTTATTTTTTTTATATCAACTGGCTCCAGAAAGTTAAACAGATTTGTAAATTACCTCTATTAAAAAATCTTAATCCTTTCAATAATTATCAGCTGCTGAAGTTGAGTTGTTGTTTTCTGTCTGGCAACAGTGCTCTCTGCTGACATCTCTGCTTGTCTCGGGAACTGCACAGAGTAGAAGAGGTTTGCTATGGGGATTTGCTTCTAAACTGGGCGGTTCCCAAGACACGTGTCATCAGAGAGCACTTAGACAGAAAAGAACAACTCAACTTCAGCAGCTCATAAGTACTGAAAGGATTACGATTTTTTAATAGAAGTAATTTACAAATCTGTTTAACTTTCTGGAGCCAGTTAAAAAATGAAAAATGTTTTCCAGTGAAATACCCCTTTAACCCTTTAGTAACGCATGGCGGATATATTCATCTTGGAGCCCTTACAGATTTATGGAGAAGGCTCTGGACTCAAACTGACTCCATACTCGGTGGCTCCTGGCTGCTCTAAGCAATCTCCATTGCCTGCTATTAACTGTTTAAAGTTATAAACTTTTAACATGTCTTAAAGACACCTTTTGATTGGTGGGGAGTGTTGAGACCTCCACC
This sequence comes from Hyla sarda, assembly GCF_029499605.1. Taxonomy (NCBI): domain Eukaryota; kingdom Metazoa; phylum Chordata; class Amphibia; order Anura; family Hylidae; genus Hyla; species Hyla sarda. The sequence continues at coordinate 31,255,831 of NC_079193.1, forward strand.
GATCAGGTGAACGAGCCGGGAGAAGACCACGTGGCGACTGTTCCTCTCCCTGCTCATGAAACACGCTCCGTAGACCTATATGGACAGTGTGTCTGGATCATGTGATGCAGAGCCGGGAGAGAACATGCTGAGCGCGGACTTCTCGTTCTCCTGATAGGTGGAAGTCAAAAAGACATGTCAAAAGTTTTTTTTTTTTTTTAAAGAACAGGTACCCAATAAACAGTTAACAGCCGGCAATGGAGAACGCTGAAAGCAGCCAGGAGCCACCAAGTATGGAGTGGGTCCTGAGCCTTCTCCATTCACCCATAAGGAAGCCATGATGGATATATCTATGGACGTCAAAACTTTTTCCAAGTGACAGTGTCCATTTAGATGCCGCAGTCACAACTGACAGCTGCATAAAAGGTTTAAAAATGTTTTTAAAAATATAACTCCCCCCCCCACATACAACATACAAATCACCCCCATTTCCCATTTTTCAGATTCAAAAAAGTAATAAAATCGTGGGCAACTATCCAAGCTTTTAAAATATAGCATTATTGATTCAACACGGTGAACGGTGAAAAAAAAAATAATAATTCCACCATTGTGTTTTTTAGGTCACATCACATCCCCCAAAAAAACGAATAACAAGTGATCAAAAAGATACTGACTAAAACTACAGATCACAGCACAAAAACTAGCCCCCATAACTATAGGCAGAAAAAGCATACTCATTTCACCTGACGATTCATTTGTTTCCAGCTTTGCAGCGTACATCATGGAAAAATTGAATGGGTACTCCGGTGGAAAACATTTATTTTAAATCAACTGATGCCAGAAAGTAAAACAGATTTGTAAATTACTTCTAGTAAAAAAAATCTTTACCCTTCCAGTACTTATTAGCAGCTGTATGCTACAGAGAAAATTATTTTATTTTTTAGCCAAAGCCTGTCCGGGCATGCTGGGAGTTGTAGTTTTGAAACAGCTGGAGGCACACTGTCTGGAAAACACTGCTGTACAGTTTGCTAATTGTTAGGAAGAAGCAGGGAAGAAATGGAAGGGAATGTGTAAGATCAGACTACAGAGTGCTGGTTTGTTGCCATGGAGACATGTCAGCACAGCAACAGGGAAAACAAAACGGCAGGAAATATTTAATAAAGACTATTTAAAAAGTTGCTTCTCTTCATTTTAGATACACTGGAGAAATAAAAAAAAATGTTCTTGCAAAGGAGGTTGAGACGACTCTGCGTTGTATGTCATCACGCGCGGCGTCATCGATATCCCTGCGGCTTGGATTTCAGGTGTATTATCACTAGGGATAATTCCATCTTCCTGCTTAGCGCTCTCTACGGATCTTAGCGGAAGGTAAGGCTTATTATCTGTGCTCTCCAGTTTCCCTGGCACGCTGCATGAAGCTGAGAAGATGAATGATGTATTGTACCGGAGCACTGATAGGGTACGAATTGGATTTTTAAGAACGTGACATGAAAGAACAACTGCGGGTTTGTGTTTTTTTTTCGTCATTCTCTTTTTAACCCCTTAACCCCTTAAGGACTCAGCCCATTTTGGCCTTAAGGACTCAGACAATTTAATTTTTACGTTTTCATTTTTTCCTCCTCGCCTTCTAAAAATCATAACTCTTTTATATTTTCATCCACAGACTAGTATGAGGGCTTGTTTTTTGCGTGACCAGTTGTCCTTTGTAATGACATCACTCATTATATCATAAAATGTATGGCGCAACCAAAAAACACTATTTTTGTGGGGAAATTAAAACGAAAAACGCAATTTTGCTAATTTTGGAAGGTTTTGTTTTCACGCCGTACAATTTATGGTAAAAATGACGTGTGTTCTTTATTCTTAGGGTCAATACGATTAAAATGATACCCATTATTACTTACTTTTATATTATTGTTGCGCTTAAAAAAAATCACAAACTTTTTAACCAAATTAGTACGTTTATAATCCCTTTATTTTGATGACCTCTAACTTTTTTATTTTTCCGTATAAGTGGCGGTATGGGGGCTCATTTTTTGCGCCATGATCTGTACTTTTTTTTGATACCACATTTGCATATAAAAAACTTTTAATACACTTTTTATAAAAAAAATTTTTAATAAAATGTATTAAAAAAGTAGGAATTTTGGACTTTTTTTATTTTTTTTCGTTCACGCCGTTCACCGTACGGGATCATTAACATTTTATTTTAATAGTTCGGACATTTACGCACGCGGCGATACCAAATATGTCTATAAAAAATGTTTTTTACGCTTTTTGGGGGTAAAATAGGAAAAAACGGACGTTTTACTTTTTTATTGGGGGAGGGGATTTTTCACTTTTTTTTTACTTTTACTTTTACTTTTACATTTTTTTTTACACTTGAATAGTCCCCATAGGGGACTATTCATAGCAATACCATGATTGCTAATACTGATCTGTTCTATGTATAGGACATAGAACAGATCAGTGTTTTCGGTCATCTCCTGCTCTGGTCTGCTCGATCACAGACCAGAGCAGGAGACGCCGGGAGCCGGACGGAGGAAGGTGAGGGGACCTCCGTGCGGCGTTATGAATGATCGGATCCCCGCAGCAGCGCTGCGGGCGATCCGATCGTTCATTTAAATCGCGAACTCCCGCAGATGCCGGGATCTGTATTGATCCCGGCACCTGAGGGGTTAATGGCGGACGCCCGCGAGATCGCGGGCGTCGGCCATTGCCGGCGGGTCCCTGGCTGCGATCAGCAGCCGGGATCAGCCGCGCATGACACGGGCATCGCTCCGATGCCCGCGGTTATGCTTAGGACGTAAATGTACGTCCTGGTGCGTTAAGTACCACCTCACCAGGACGTACATTTACGTCCTGCGTCCTTAAGGGGTTAAAGGGGTACTCCGGAGGAAAACTTTTTTTTTTTTTAAATCAACTGGTGCCAGAAAGTTAAACAGATTTGTAAATTACTTCTATTAAAAAATCTTAATCCTTCCAGTAGTTATCAGCTGCTGTATACTACAGAGGAAGTTCTTTTCTTTTTGAATTTATTTTCTGTCTGACACCTCTGTCCATTTTAGGAACTTTCCAGAGTTTGAGCAAATCCCCATAGCAAACCTCTCCTGCTCTGGACAGTTCCTGACATGGACAGAGGTGTCAGTAGAGAGCACTGTGGTCAGACAGAAAGGTGTAAACTTCCTGTGTAGTATACAGCAGCTCATAAGTACTGGAAGGATTAAGATTTTTAAATAGAAGTAATTTACAAATCTGTTTAACTTTCTGGCATCTGTTGATTTAAAAAAAATAATAATTGTTTTCCAGTGGAGTAACCCTTTAAGGACACAGGCTATTTAGGCCTTGTGGACACAGACAATATTTTTTTTTTCCCTCCTCACCTTTTTTTTTCTTTCAACCACAGACCCTTTTGAGGGCTTGTTTTTTGCAGGGCCAATTGTACTTTGAAATTACAACTTTCATTTTAACATACAATTTATGGAAAAACCAGAAACATTATTTGTAGAGGACAGGAGCTTCTTAAGGGTTTGTGCAGAAAACAAAAAGGAGCACCTCATCCGATAGGGAGAGCACAAGACATGTAGTACTGTACTACACCACAGGGAGGCGCTACTACACAGCCATTCAGTGCATGTACTTCACTAGGACAGGAGTTGTGCCGGTGACATGCCCGAACTGATTGGCTGTATCTTGAGACGATTGTTTATGCTACAAATATTATAAACCAAGGAAATTGTGCGATCGCTGCATTATGGATCCGGCGCAGCTTTCAGAATCTCTGCTTGCAGTCATTGAATTGAAGCTTTCAATGTTTTGTTTCCAAGAGTGGAAAGAAAATCATGTGGCCATGTGATGGAAACACTATACAACTGATCTCCAAACTGTGTGACTCCAGCTGTTGCAAAACTACAACTCTCAGCATGACCGGACAGCCAACGGCTGTCCGGGCATGCTGGGAGATGTAGTTTTGAAACAGCTGGGGGTCCTCAGTTTGGGGACCATTGCCCTATACAGTAATCAACGCTGTTGACCAGTGGTCTTCAACCTGCGGACCTCCAGATGTTGCAAAACTACAACTCCCAGCATGCCCGGACAGCCGTTGGCTGTCTGGGCATGCTGGGAGTTGTAGTTTTGCAACATCTGGAGGTCCGCAGGTTGAAGACCACTGCTGTAGACCGTGTGTTCATCACATGACCAAGAGTATTTTAGCACCAGGGGGTAAAACAATGACGGTTTCTATTCAATGAGGAAAGGGAAACGTGAAATACAAATGTTATAGCAAACAGAAACCGTGCCAAGGGAAAGTTTGTCGCTGTAAGGAACAGAAAGCCAAAGTACACTGGAGTGCACTGAGGGATTCTGGGTGTAATGTTACAGTATAGCAAATATGGATTGAATCAAGTTACATTGGAACGATATAAGGAGAAGGGGGTTTATTTAACCTTAAAGGGGTACTTTGGTGGAAATTTTTTTTTTTATAAATCAACTGGTGCCAGAAAGTTAAACATATTAGTAAATCACTTCTATTAAAAAAAATCTTAATACTTCCAGTACTTATCAGCTGCTGTATGATCCACAGGAAGTTCTTTTCTTTTTGAATTTCCTTTCTGTCTGACCACAGTGCTCTCTGCTGACACCTCTGTCAATGTCAAGAACTGTCCTCCAGAGTAGGATAGGTTTCCTATAGGGATTTGCTCCTTCTCTGGACAGTTCCTAAAATGGACAGAGGTGTCAGCAGAGAGCACTGTGGTCAGGCAGAAAGGAAATTCAAAAAGAAAAGAACTTCCTGTGGAGCATACAGCAGCTGATAGGTACTGGAAGGATTAAGATTTTTAAATAAAAGTAATTTTCAAATCTGTTTCACTTTCTGGCACCAGTTGATTATAAAAAATAATAATAATAATATTTTCCAGTGGAGTACCCCTTTAACCCCAATCCAATACAAAAATACAGTAGTGGTCTCCAAATAATACGTAAATAAAATACAGGAAAGCAGTGTTTACCAAACTGTGAGCCTCCAGCTGTCACAAAAACCACAATCCCCAGCATGCCCGGACAGCCGTTGGCTGTCCGGGCATGCTGGGAGTTGTAGTTTTGCAACAGCCGGAGGGCCACAGTTTGGAGACCACTGCAGTAGAATATGGTAACCTTTCCATTTTAAGGTCCTGGCTCGTATAATTTTATTACCTGAATGAAGCTGAACTCCCGCCAGTTTAAGGCACTGTTGACAGAAGGGATTGAAGTGACTGCCAGCAGGGATAGGAGTCCGAGGCTCATGATACCGAAGGAGATGTACATCTCCACCCGCCACACTTCTTCTTCATTCCAGGAGTTCCCCACATTACCGTGGACCTAGGAATTTGGGGGGGGGGGGGGGGGGGGGGGAAACACATGATTATAAAGAGCACAGTAATCTATAGGAATTGTACAAGAATCATTTGTTTTGGTGAATCGGCCACCATTGTCCTACTATGTAATCTATGGGCATCATGTTATGGAGGAGGAGAAGAATGATATATATCTTTGTGGGAAAAATTCAGTATAACTTATCATTTACTGGTTCAAATATCTGATCTTTCCATGCTTAGGAGTCCAGTGGACAGTATAGAAAGAGAAGGGATATTAATCAAGAAGTTACAAGTTATACTTTCCCTTTAAACTTGAAAATTCAAAAGCAAAAACATGAGAGTGAATTCCCTGTTTGGTTTTGGTTGTATATGTTTACTATCAGATGATCAGAGCTACTTAGGTATTTATCCTTTATCTATCTATCTCATATCTATCTCTCTATTTATCTATCTCATATCTATCTCTCATCTAGCTAAGATCATATCTATCTATCTCATATCTATCCATCTCATATCTATCTCATATCTATCTCTCATCTATCTAAGATCATATCTAGAAAAAAAGAAAGAAAAATAGAGCAGCACTTCCAAAAAAGTAAACCATATCTATCCATCTCATATCTATCCATCTCATATCTATCTATCTCATATCTATTTATCTCATATCTATTTATCTATCTCATATCTATCTATCTCTCTCATATCTATCTATCTATCTATCTATCTCATATCTATCTCATATCTATCTAGCTATCTATCTATCTCATATCTCTCTCTCTCATATCTATCTAGCTATCTATTTATCTCATATCTATTTATCTATCTCATATCTATCTATCTCTCTCATATCTATCTATCTATCTCATATCTATCTCATATCTATCTAGCTATCTATCTATCTCATATCTATCTATCTCATATATATCTATCTCATATCTATCCATTTCATATCTATCTATCTATCTATCTATCTCTCTCATATCTATCTAGCTATCTATCTCATATCTATCTATCTCATATCTATCTATCTATCCATCTCATATCTATCTATCTCTCATATCTATCTATCTATCTATAAGCAGGAGGATACAGCAGCACACTGCTAGCACAAAGATACAGATAAAACATGAAATGCTATATTGCTACAATGAAAAGTTGAGGTGCTTCGCTCACCGTTTGGCCAACTAGTTTGGATCATCCCACCACGATAAGGTGACCTCATTGGGACGGACCCTACACTATGAATGTGCCACTGTGCAGTCATTTACCAGGCTTGAAAGGTCTGGGACATCCAGCACCTTATAAGATGGGTGGGGTACAAGCATGGTAACTGGTAGTGAGAAACATTCACAGTGTAGGGTCCGTCCCAATGAGGTCACCTTATCGTAGTGGGACGGTTCAAACTATTTGGCCAAATGGTGAGCGAAGCGCCTCAACTTTTCATTTTTCCTTGTAGCAATATAGCATTTCATGTCTTATCTGTATCTTTGTGCTAGCAGTGTGCTGCTGTATTCTCCTGTTTGTGTATATTTAGCCCAGCAGCGTGCACCTGTATGCCGGGTCCATGCAATAGTTTGGTATCAGTATGTGTTCGCCAACTATTCCTTTTTTTTATCTATATATCTTTCTATCTCTAATATTTTTCTGTTTAGATTTTTTTGTAGTTTTCTCGTGTCTTCTCTACAGAGTCCCCATATATCTGGTAAGCAGGTACCGTACTTAACCTTTCTAGACTGCAGAACCTTTCAGCTTATACCATACATTTAAGGCCGTGTTCACACTACCTCCAGAAGCTCCACTGGTAGTTTTATCCCATTTCACAGAGCACAGCGACGATCAACATGACGGACATTGTGATAAAACCCCACAGAACCCAGTGTGAACAAATCCTAAGATGACATGGAATTAAAGCCCGGGATGACTTTCCGTACACTACACGTTTCATGGCTTTGGACAATAAGCTAATGATCAGCTAAAATCTGTAGGACAGTGTTTTCCAAACAGTGTCTCTCCAACGGTTGCAAAACTACAACTCCCAGCTTGCCCGGACAGCCGAAGGCTGTCCGGGCATGCTGGGAGTTGTAGTTTTGCAACCGCTGGAGACACACTGCTTAAAAAAACACTGCTGTAGGAAATCAAAGTGTTTGATTTCGCTGCAGTGCCACCACAGGAGAAATAAAGCATTACACAATGCCTATTTATATTAATGTGCTGTCCAATGGATCCCAGCAGGAGGAGGTTTCCTATTTATCCACCTCTTGGGATGCCCTGACATAGATGCCCGGTAATGCGACCTTACCTGCTGATACGCAGCATTGAGGAACGAATAGCGTTCCGACCTCCTCATGGGCAGACACATGCTATACACAACATGGACGACTGCAAAGAAGAAGCTGAGGAGGCCCAGCTGCTTTCTACACTGCAGCCAGTTTTCCAGCCAGGGGGGGAAGCGTCTATACTTTGTGCCATAATACAGCTGGTGGGCGGCCGCCAGGAGTCCGGCTAGGTAGACCAAAGACAGCAGAGTGATGGCGACCACTGGCAGAGTCTTATTGACGATCTCGATGGGGATCTTGTAGAAGTCGCTCTGCTGGTTCTTAAAGTACGGATGGATGATATCTCGGATGAAAGAATATACGAAGAAGAAAGTGGCCAGGCTGATGGCGATCACCACGGGGCCCTTCCACGGAGTGAAGAGGCGCAGGGGCAGGTTCTCGATCTCTCGGGACGACGATAAGGTCCCCATGTCGATCGGAATGAAATTCATCTGTCGGGCGAGTTCGATGACGTGATGGCGAGCCTGGACGTTATTGCTGCAGATATAGACCTGCAAATACAGGAAAAAAATAAAATAAAAGATTCTAACATAGCCCACTGGGTGCCAGGCAATAAAGGGTTACTCTACCGAAAATCAGCTGATTGCTGGGGTCCCATCATCAGAACACCCTGGGGATCAGCTGATTTTCAGAAGAGCCTCATACCAGAAAAAGGGATTGTGATCTGTTCAGTTTCTTTACAGCGCCACCAAAGGAGAAATTAAGCATTACATCCACATAAATGGGTTGTCTGTGTAAAGCAGGACAGAATGGGTCCTCCAGAGTAGGAGACGCTCTTTGTGGCTACTCTCTAGTTGAGCCAAGAGATGAGGATCCTGAACAGGGGACCCTGCTCTATGGTCTTAGGGCTAGGGATGTCCCAATACTATTCTTTTTTAAGTCCGAGTACGAGTACCGATACATTTTTCAAGTACTCACAGATAAGAGATGAAAAAAACTAATTTTTTTTTAAAGGGGCTGTCTAGGATTAGAAAGACAAACTGATTTCTAAAAAAACAAAAACAAAACACAATTCTTCTCAGGTTGTGTTTAGTATTGCAGTTCAGTTTCATTGAATGAATGGACAGGTGTGGTGCTGTTTTTGGAAGAAGTTAGCTTTGTTTTTCTATTGCTGGACAAACCCTTTAATGTCCTGTGACAGCAGAGGGGGCTATAGACTTTGTGAAGCCTTAGGTTAAAGTTGGACATAAGGCCCTCACTGACACTCATAATTGAGATATGCCTACAGTAGGTAGGTAGGGAGTCGTCCTTATTAAGTAGAAACCCCCAGTAAGTAGGTAGACAATCCACCCCATTAAGTAGACACCCATAGAAGGTAGGTAGGGAATCTCCTCTTATAGAAGCCCCCCCCCCCCCCATTATGTAGAAGGCCCAAGTAAGTAGGTTGGTAATCTACCTATTAGGTTTAAGCCCCAAGATATGTAGGTATAGAATCCCCCCTTATATGTAGATGCCCCCAGTATGTAGGGAATTCTCCTATTAAGTAGAAGCACACAGAAGATAGGTAAATAGAGAATCCCCCTTTTTGCCCCGAGTAGGTAGGTAGAAACCTCCAGAAGATATGAAGGTATGGAATCCCCCTAATAGGTAGAAGCCCCCAGTAGGTAGGTAGGAAACCCTCCCCTTTTAGGTAGAGGCCCCAAGTAGTTTGCTAGGTAGGGAACCTTCCCCTCTTAGGTAGAGACCCCTAGTAGTTAGGTAGGTAGGGTACCCTCCCCTTTTAGGTAGAGGCCCCCAGTAGTTAGGTAGGTAGGGAACCTCCTATTAGGAAGACATTTCTATTAAAGGGGTACTCCGGTGAAAACCTTTTTTCTTTTAAATCAACTGGTGGCAGAAAGTTAAACATATTTGTAAATTACTTCTATTAAAAAATGTTAATCCTTCCTGTACTTATTAGCTGCTGAATACTACAGAGGAAATTATTTTATTTTTGGAATGCTCTATGATGACATCACGAGCACAGTTCTCTCTGCTGATGTCATTATTATAATAATAATGCTTTATTTATTGTTGTCCTTAGTGGGATTTGAACCCAAGTCCCCAGCACTGCAAGGCAGCAGTGCTAACCACTGAGCCACCATGCTGCCCTTAGCATACATTTGCTATGGTTGCTAAAATGGACAGAGATGTCAGCAGAGAGCACTGTGCTCGTGATGTCATCAGTGTTCCAAAAAGAAAGGAATTTCCTCTGTAGCATTCAGCAGCTAATAAGTACTGGAAGGATTAAGATTTTTTAATAGAAGTCATTTACAAATATGTTTAACTTTCTGCCACCAGTTGATTTAAAAGAAAAAAGGTTTTCACCGGAGTACCCCTTTAAGTGGTTTCCCCCAATAAGTTCCCTCCAAAAAAAAAAAAAACTCCCTCTTACCTTCCCTCCTCTCCATGCTGAGGCCTCTGGTTGATGACCACTGCATGCCAGAGTAATGCAGGACCTGCTGCATGATGAAATTATGTCAACGCACAGCAGGTCCTGTACCACTTCTGAAGAGACCTCAGCGAGGGAGCATAACCACCCATGTCTTAAAGGGATACTCCACTGGCCAGAGTTCGGAAGTAAATATTTTGAATGCTGTTTTCCCCGCTGCCGGGGTCGGCCTTGCCCCTCATTACATCACGGCCACTCCCCCTCAATGCAAGTCTATGGGAGGGGATGTGATGGCCGTCACTTCCCCTCCCATAAACTTGCATTGAGGGGGCATGGCCGACCCCGGCAGCGTTAAAACAGCATTCAAAACATTTACTTCCGAACGCTGGCCAGTGGAGTACCTCTTTCAGACCCAGCTACGGAAAGACCATGTTATACTGTCAACAGATGATGCCAGTAAAGATGTTACCAAGGCTATGAAAACCTAACCAAGGTCTCGCCTATGCCATAAATCTGACCCTGGATGGAGACGCAGGACTTACTTGACTGCTGGCATCTTTCGGGCCTAGCTGCAGTGCCCATGCAGAAACCACATTGAACCCTTTGACCACGTAGCAGTCGGGGAAGAGCGAAGACAAATATTCAGCATTGGATTCTGGGTACTGATCCACCCTCATGTTATTGCTGACGTCCACCAGGATTTTCCCGGTGAGCAGATGCTTTAGGTCCCACAAGGAGGAGTAATGTTCTCTATGTATTGCTACAAATATTATGCTCGCTTTCAATATGGCGTCTTCATGGTGAGTCACGTCCACCACGTGTGGGAAGAAGTCGGCGGCACATTTGGGCTCTCGGCTTCCGATAACCACGTGGTAGCCGCATCTTATAAGACGTATGGTCAATGATTTAGCAAAGTCTCCACTTCCCAGGATCCCGATGGTGGTTTTGTCTTCCTTTATGCTTCCGTTTGTTCCGTTCGGTAGGAAGGACTCATTCACGTTCTTGGGACTTCCCATCATGGTGATGGATTCCATCGTTCAGAAGACGCCTCTTATGTGTTCACAGCTGAAAAAGCAAAAATAGCTCTAAAATGGAAGATCTGATGAAACACCAAAAATAGGGGGAGATTTATCAAAACCTGTCCAGAGGAAAAGATGCCCAGTTGCCCATAGCAACCAATCAGATCGCTTCTTTCATTTCTCAGAGGCCTTTTCAAAAATTAAAGTAGTGATCTGATTGGTTGCTATGGGCAACTCAGCAAATTTTTCCTCTGGACAGGTTTTGATAAATCTCCCCCAATGTCTTTTCCTATGACTGTGCAGGGGAGCCAGGACTCACAGGCTTTCTCCATGTGTCAGTGGGGGAAGAAGGACTCACAGGCTTTTTTAATGAATGGATAGGGAAGAACTTGAAGGCTTTCTCTATGAGTGGTCTCGAAAAGCAAGTCTGACAGGCTTGCTCCATAAATAGAAGGGGGAGATCTCTTTAAAGGGGTACTCCGCTGCTCAGAATTTGGAACAAACTCCTCATGACATCACGCCCCGTCCCGCCCCCTCAATGCAAGTCTATGGGGGGGGGGGGGGGGACAGCTGTCACACCCCCTCCCATAGACTTGCATTGAGGGGGTGGGGTGTGACATCATGAGGGGGCGGGGCTATTATGTAACAAGCTTCTGGCACCAGCTCCAGCGTTCGGAATAGTTTGTTCCAAATTCTGAGCAGTGGAGTACCCCTTTAAGTAGACAAGATATAAAGCAACCACTGATCAGCTGCAGCCTACAGGGGAATTCTTTAGATCAGGGGTTCTCAACCAGGGGTACGCCAAGGGTTATGCGGGGGTACGGCAATTCGCTGACAAATACCGGCCATGCATTGGCCATTATTTGTCAGCGCAGAGCGGGTTTTGGACGCCACAGTCGCCACGGCAGCTCACTATACTGTACTATATTGTACAGTGGCTGGAGAACTCTGGGATGGAACTTATTCTAACCAGCCCAGAATAATGGCATTAAAAAACAAAAATGGACTTCGGTAACCTGCCCCATCCTCTGGTGCTATCCTTTTCTTGCCTCTGGGGCCCAACAGGCAACAATGAGCTCAGCTTGTCACCGGCCGCAGCGATGTCCAGCCTCAGCCTGTGATTGTCATGTATTTGGCCCCAGCCCCGGTCTTCTTCCTGGTAATGGGGCCCAATACATCACACTAATAGTAAGACAATCACTGGTCCAGGCTGGACATGGCTGCGCAGTGTTGTGTTTCTGGCCCCAGAAGCAAAAAGAGGATCGCAACGGAAGACAGAAGTGGGATACCGGAGGCACTGGGGGAGTGGTGGGAGGTAAGGCCATTTTTTTTTTATTATGCCAGTATTTTAAAGGCCATAGTGCACCATGCAGAGAGATGTCTATTAACATTTAATTATCTGTGGTAGATAGATAGAAGATAAATAGATAGATAGATAGATAGATAGATAGATAGATAGATAGATAGATATGAGACAGATAGATAGAAGATAAATAGATAGATAGATAGATAGATAGATATGAGACAGATAGATAGAAGATAAATAAATAGCTGGATAGATAGATATGAGATAGATAGAAGATAAATATACAGAGTAATAGGTAGATAGATAGATAAATAATAATTGATAGATATGAGAGAGATAGAGAGATAAATAGATAGATAATCTATCAATCTATCTATTTAACTCTCTCTGTCTCTCTCATATCTATCTATCCCTATTTCTCTCATATCAATCTATCTACCTCATATATATCTACCATAGATAGATAGATATGAGATAGATAGATATGATATAGATAGATAGATAGATATGAGATAGATATGAGATGGATAGATATGATATAGATAGATATGATATAGATAGAAAATAGATATGAGATAGATAGATAATAGATAGATAAATAATAGACAGGTATAGATGGAGTATTTCAGTATTACCCCATACATCCCATCCTCCGCAGTATACACAGTATAAATATATACACATCTATAGTCTCGGCCATTATCCTCTCCTCCTCCTGACCTGTCTGCTCCTATCCGCCGTTCCGGTGCTGCCCCCCGTGGCCGCCTCCATCTCCCGGTGTCCTCCGTGCTCCTATTAATCACAATGCCGGGATGATGATGCAGATCCCCGGTGATGTCATGTAACACACGTCCTCTGTACGCAGCGCTAGATGCCGCCTCACCTATGTGAATGAGGTCAGTGCGGGCTCCGGGGCGGGGACATGGTGCCCTGTGTGCGGTACCGGAGCGGAGAGCGGCGCTTCCCTGCAGACGGTCCGTGTCCGGCCCTGGTGCGCGTGGGGCAGAGAGGCCGCCGCTGATTGGCTGCTCCCCGCTGCTTTACTGAGGGATGGAGCTGGGAGGGGGTACAGGAGAGACACCGGGGCTGGATATAGGAGGAGGGGGAACGGGAGAGACACCGGGGCTGGATATAGGAGGAGGGGGTACAGGAGAGACACCGGGGCTGGATATAGGAGGAGGGGGAAACGGGAGAGACACCGGGGCTGGATATAGGAGGAGGGGGTACGGGAGAGACACCGGGGCTGGATATAGGAGGAGGGGGTACGGGAGAGACACCGGGGCTGGATATAGGAGGAGGGGGGAACAGACACCGGGGCTGGATATAGGAGGAGGGGGAACGGGAGAGACACTGGGGCTGGATATAGGAGGAGGGGGAACGGGAGAGACACCGGGGCTGGATATAGGAGGAGGGGGAACGGGAGAGACACCGGGGCTGGATATAGGAGGAGGGGGTACAGGAGAGACACCGGGGCTGGATATAGGAGGAGGGGGAAACGGGAGAGACACCGGGGCTGGATATAGGAGGAGGGGGTACGGGAGAGACACCGGGGCTGGATATAGGAGGAGGGGGGAACAGACACCGGGGCTGGATATAGGAGGAGGGGGAACGGGAGAGACACTGGGGCTGGATATAGGAGGAGGGGGAACGGGAGAGACACCGGGGCTGGATATAGGAGGAGGGGGAACGGGAGAGACACCGGGGCTGGATATAGGAGGAGGGGGAACGGGAGAGACACCGGGGCTGGATATAGGAGGAGGGGGTACGGGAGAGACACCGGGGCTGGATATAGGAGGAGGGGGGTACGGGAGAGACACCGGGGCTGGATATAGGAGGAGGGGGGTACGGGAGAGACACCGGGGCTGGATATAGGAGGAGGGGGAAACGGGAGAGACACCTGGGCTGGATATTGGAGGAGGGGGAACGGGAGAGACACCGGGGCTGGATATAGGAAGAGGGGGGTACGGGAGAGACACCTGGGCTGGATATAGGAGGAGGGGGAACGGGAGAGACACCGGGGCTGGATATAGGAGGAGGGGGGTACGGGAGAGACACCTGGGCTGGATATAGGAGGAGGGGGAACGGGAGAGACACCGGGGCTGGATATAGGAGGAGGGGGGTACAGGAGAGACACCGGGGCTGGATATAGGAGGAGGGGGTACGGGAGAGACACCGGGGCTGGATATAGGAGGAGGGGGTACGGGAGAGACACCGGAGCTGGATATAGGAGGGGGGTACGGGAGAGACACCGGGGCTGGATATAGGAGGAGGGGGAACGGGAGAGACACCGGAGCTGGATATAGGAAGAGGGGGTATGGGAGAGACACCGGGGCTGGATATAGGAGGAGGGGGAACGGGAGAGACACGGGGGCTGGACATAGGAGGAGGGGGTACGGGAGAGACACCTGGGCTGGATATAGGAGGAGGGGGAACGGGAGAGACACCGGGGCTGGATATAGGAGGAGGGGGTACGGGAGATACATCGGGGCTGGATATAGGAGGAGGGGGTAAGGGAGAGACACCGGGGCTGGATATAGGAGGAGGGGGGTACGGGAGAGACACCGGGGCTGGATATAGGAGGAGGGGGTACGGGAGAGACACCGGGGCTGGATATAGGAGGAGGGGGTACGGGAGAGACACCGGGGCTGGATATAGGAGGAGGGGGTACGGGAGAGACACCGGGGCTGGATATAGGAGGAGGGGGGAACGGGAGAGACACCGGGGCTGGATATAGGAGGAGGGGGTACGGGAGAGACACCGGGGCTGGATAAAGGAGGAGGGGGAACGGGAGAGACACCGGGGCTGGATATAGGAGGAGGGGGGTACAGGAGAGACACCGGGGCTGGATATAGGAGGAGGGGGAACGGGAGAGACACCGGGGCTGGATATAGGAGGAGGGGGGTACAGGAGAGACATCGGGGCTGGATATAGGAGGAGGGGGTACGGGAGAGACACCGGGACTGGATATAGGAGGAGGGGTGTACGGGAGAGACACCGGGGCTGGATATAGGAGGAGGGGGAATGGGAGAGACACCGGGGCTGGATATAGGAGGAGGGGGAACGGGAGAGACACCGGGGCTGGATATAGGAGGAGGGGGTACGGGAGAGACACCGGGGCTGGATATAGGAGGAGGGGGGAACGGGAGAGACACCGGGGCTGGATATAGGAGGAGGGGGAACTGGAGTGACACCAGGACTGGATATAGGAGGAGGGGGGTACGGGAGAGACACTGGGGCTGGATATAGGAGGAGGGGGGAACGGGAGAGACACCGGGGCAGGATATAGGAGGAGGGGGAACGGGAGAGACACCGGGGCTGGATATAGGAGGAGGGGGAACGGGAGAGACACCGGGGCTGGATATAGGAGGAGGGGGAACGGGAGAGACACCGGGGCTGGATATAGGAGGAGGGGGTACGGGAGAGACACCGGGGCTGGATATAGGAGGAGGGGAGTAAATATATTGTACTGTATAAAATGTGTTATCACTTTAAGAGTTGTCCCATGTGATATGTCATGTGATTGTTACCCAGGAGGTACCAGTGACCAGGTGATCCCAGGGATGATCTATGGGCTCCCTGCTGGTCTCCCCCATATAAGCCCTGGGTGGAGCTTCTCTCTCTTTTGCTGAGGTCCAGTGCAGTCGCCTAGTGCGTGTGTCCAGAGTATTGGAGGCCTCAACTCAAGTCCTGCAGCAACAGTCAAGTGCAAGTAAACCTGCAGCTTTGTCCGTCATCAGTCAAGTCAGTCTCTGTCAAATTGTCAAGCAACGTGGCCTGCACCAAATTGTCTAGTCCTACTACAAGTCCCAGCAAGCCCTTAAGGTCTCTGTGTCACTGTCACCTCCTTGGCCCCTGGCTGAACTGTATAGACTTTACCATCTGTCTACCCTCAGTAAAGCCACCGTTGTCCTTAACTTGGCGTCGGAGTCTTTATTTCCCCCGTGCTTAGCCCAGGATCTATTTGTATACCTTCGGGTGGTTATAGACTAAACCATGTCCTGGTGTCATGAATACAAGGGGTTAATGCCATCTGCCCCTAGGGTAACAACATCTGCCCTGCACCACACACCCCGGCACCACAGCAGTTTTTGTGCTTATTATAATGTCAGATGAGCTTTGGTCTCTACAGTTATGGAGTCAGCAGAGCATTGCTTCTATGCACCTCAGCAAGATGATTATAAAAGATTTAGGAGGGAAGATATTTTGGGACTTTAATGCGCCAATTGCCCCCTATTAGAGTAAAGCGCTGGTATCAGTGAGCTCTATAGAACGTTTTATTCTATCTATTATCTATTTCATGCTTACCAATCTATTATCTATATCATCTATTTATTTTCATAGGTAGCGTCCTCTGGCATCACTACTCTGTTTCTGTTGTTCACTATGATGCACAAAGGGATGTACAGGAGCAGGGACTCTTTTCTTAACAGAAAGGAACTTCTTACGGGGACAGAAACTCCAGTTACTTATCAAACTTCCTGCTTTTGTACTATCTTAAGCAGCACTGCATACAGGACAGCAGAGATGAGTAGTGATGCATACAGTATGGCAGAGATGAGTAGCGATGCATGCAGTACAGCAGAGATGAGTAGCAATGCATACAGTACAGCAGTGATGAGTAGCAATGCATACAGTACAGCAGTGATGAGTAGCGATGCATACAGTACAGCAGTGATGAGTAGCGATGCATGCAGTACAGCAGCGATGAGTAGCAATGCATACAGTACAGTAGCGATGAGTAGCGATGCATACAGTACAGCAGCGATGAGTAGCGATGCATACAGTACAGCAGCGATGAGTAGCGATGCATACAGTACAGCAGTGATGAGTAGCGATGCATGCAGTACAGCAGCGATGAGTAGCAATGCATACAGTACAGTAGCGATGAGTAGCGATGCATACAGTACAGCAGCGATGAGTAGCGATGCATACAGTACAGCAGCGATGAGTAGCGATGCATACAGTACAGCAGAGATGAGTAGCGATGCATACAGTACAGCAGGGATGAGTAGCGATGCATACAGTACAGCAGCGATGAGTAGCAATGCATACAGTACAGCAGAGATGAGTAGTGATGCATACAGTACAGCAGGGATGAGTAGCGATGCATACAGTACAGCAGCGATGAGTAGCAATGCATACAGTACAACAGCGATGAGTAGTGATGCATGAAGTACAACAGCGATGAGTAGCGATGCAAACAGTACAGCAGTGATGAGTAGCAATGCATACAGTACAGCAGTGATGAGTAGTGATGCATGCAGTACAGCAGTGATGAGTAGCGATGCATACAGTACAGCAGTGATGAGTAGCAATGCATACAGTACAGTAGTGATGCATGTGGAGGGGCAAGCTGTGCATAACTAGCTTGCCCCCTGACTGGTGAGCAGTTAAGGGGTTAAGATATATACAGGCAAGGTTTGTAGCCCCCTCCCCCGTCTGTAAAAACTTGTTGGTAACTATAGTGGTATGTCCCATGGGTGGGGGGAAGGAGTGCACCAATCAGTGGTGTAATAGTTTCCCGGGCTTTCAGGGGCCCTCCCCTGGGTATTTCTAGCTGTGGTGCCTCCCTTCCCCCCTCAATCTGCCCAGGACCCGGAGTTTTGACTGCTGGCTGGTATGTGTCTTCCTTTTATTTATGGCCCGGATGGAGCAGGAGGATGAGGGCTGGCATGCTCCCCTATGGCTGAGCTGGCCTCCCCTCCTGTTGCACCCGAGGCGGGTTTGGGAGGCTGGCGGACCTCTCACAGTCCCGCTCTCCTACCCACTATGGCCCCTGTGAGCCCTGTCCCGCCCGTTCCTTTTGCCCTCTTCCCTGCCCGTGGCCAAAGCCCTCTCCCCTGCCTGTATCCCTCCTTATGGGCATGCTCCTTATGAGCATGCTCTTCTGTTTTCCTCCGTCTCTTTTTCCTCTTTGCGGTCCCCTCCGTCTCTTCCCCCCCCCCGTTCCCCTCCGTCTCTCCCCCCCCCCCTGGCTCTGGAGGCAGCGGCCCCTGGGGGGCTGCTGCTGTTTTAACTCCCTATGTGCAAATGGACGCTTATTAACGTCCATTTGCGCTCCTTCAGGTATAATGCTATATACGTTATATCCGTGGGGTCCAGGTTGATCTTAGCAACCAGGACCCATGCTATGCCGGACATCGCTGATCGGGCAGATGTCCGGCATTACATCTTTAGACGCGACGATCTAAGTTCATCGCCGCGTCTGAAGATGTACTTTCAAGCATCCCGGCTGCTCAGTCGGGCTGACCGGGACAATCGCGATCTAATCGCGTTGTCCCGATCAGCTGGGACACAGCAGGAGGGTCACTTACCTGCCTCCTGCGCGTCCGCTCGTTGATTGATGTGTAAATAAATGAAAAAATAAATAAATCGATAAATAAATAAATAAAAGTGTATGTATGTATATATAGGTATAACTAGAAATAAATAAATAAATAAATAAATAAAAAATATGTGTGTTGCAGACATGCATGTATGTGGTATCTCCTCATGCGTGCATGTCTGGGGTATAACAATATGTCGTCGTTTGAAGTGTTCCGTCTATGGCGTGCACGCAAATATAAATAAATGAATAATTCAAATAAAATAATTTTAAATTAAGAGAAATAAATATAAAATTTCATTATACACATGATATACATAATAAATAATATTGGTAATTTAATACACATATGACATTTCTGTTTAGCATATTCGGTCAATTTTTCTACTATATGTATTAATAAACGGCGTTCACAAAAAAAAAATAAAAAAAAAATAAATAAATAAAAAAAACAATCCGAGAAAAGGGCAAGGGTACTGCGGGCTCTTTCGGATTACGGCGCAAACTATTTGAGCTCTCCTATCGTCCCCTCTCATTTACCCAGCTTCTCACTCCGCCCACGCTGGCACCTCTCCCCTTACCACCCCCCCCCCCTGCCCACTGCGTCTGCCCCCCCCCCTTCCCCGGTTAGTGTGCTTATGGCTGCGTTCTGTGCAGTGTTCGTCCTTTTGTTTCTGTGTGTATGTTGAGTTTGGTCTCTGGTTGGGAGTTGAGTACGTCTCTTCTTGGGTTCTGGCTGTAGGTCAGTGGTCTGAGCAGCCATCAGTTGAATGTGTATTGTGTGGGAGACCAGAGTTCTAATCCTGCTTTCCTCCTCTATTTCAGGGTGCTTTGGTAGGGTATCATAAAAAAAAAAAAAAAAAAAAATGTTTTCTGCGGTGAGTGCTCTTTTGGCCTTACGCTCTGGGTGGCCGGGTTTGGCAGACTTGGCTCCTGCGGCTTGTTCCTTTTCCTGATTCGGTGGGTGCCGCCCAGTTACGGTTTTGTTTCTTTTGGTTTTCTCCCCCTTTTGTTTGGTTTATCTCTCCGTATTTTCCCAATCTCTGGTAGGCATGGGACTTCTGTATGTCGTTTTGGGTGCTTTAGCTGATGTGTTCGGTGGGTAGGTTTCGCTTGAGTCTCCGGGGGTAGGTTCGCTTGAGTCTCTGTTTGCCTTGCCTTGTGAGTTTTTCTGTTCGTGGTGGTATTCCGGAGGGCGATTCTCCTGTGCTCTGCGCTTGTGGGGGTGTGGTTTGTTGTTGCAAGGCTGACATGCAAATTGTGAAGCGTTCCATATTTGGTGCTCACTTCGGCAGCAAATATGTTAAAATTGGAACAATACTGAGTAGATTAGAATGGGTTCCGCATGCCGCGTTGGCGTTGGTCTGCTGCTTTCCTGTGGTTTGATTGCGTTTTTCTCTGTTTTGGTTTCTTCTGGGCTCGCTAGGTGCCCTGGTTACGGTCCTTGCTGGTTTCCTGATTGTTCCACGTGGAATATGGTTCCGGGCGGAGTTTTTTCCTCCAGGTTGTCTCTGGCCGCCGAGGGTGTGTGGTATCTGTGCCCCCGCATATGTGCCCCGGGTGCGCTAAGGGCTGACGTTTCAGCTGGTTGGGGTTTTT
Source organism: Hyla sarda (assembly GCF_029499605.1). Taxonomy (NCBI): domain Eukaryota; kingdom Metazoa; phylum Chordata; class Amphibia; order Anura; family Hylidae; genus Hyla; species Hyla sarda. The sequence goes on from NC_079193.1 coordinate 31,276,114, forward strand.
TCATGTGTCGTGCAGTGGACAGGCCTGCTTTCTGTCCCCCGTTGCAGCTCACAGGAAGCTCGCTCTGTTTCCGGTTCCGATGTGGCCGGTTTGGTTGGTTGTTGGTGTGGTTTGGTATTCCAGTGGTGCTGCTGAGTGGTTTAGCCCTGGGTCTTGGTAGTCAGTGGGTTTCTGCCATGCTTGGGTTTTGTTAGCGCTTTTGACTTGGTATTGGTTGTGGGACTTTGGGTGCTTGCTTCGGCAGCTCATGTTCTGGACTTGTAACGATACTGTGTGGGTTGGCTTGGCCCCTGCGCTTGGTAGCGCTCTAATTTGGTGTTACTTTTCTTCTTTTCTGGGGTGCTTTGAGTGATCGTGGCGTGTTGTCGGTCTGACATTCGGGGAGTTGTCACTGATATTACTCTTGCGGATTTCTTCTTGTGTTCGGCTTGTTGTGCCTAGTGCTTCGCTGTTTGGAGTTACTATTTATTTTGGGGCTGTGCTCCCTGGGGTCGGTATTGGGTGTTGACGCTTTGTCTCGTTTTTCTCTGGCAGTGGTTCCGGAGGTTGCTCCCTTGAGCGGAGTCGGAAGGTTTGCCTGTGTGGCTGGCCCGTGGGTCATCGTGGAGTTTGGTGTGTATTTCTTGGTCCGCTTTGGTGGCTCCTGCGACTTGGTCACACTCACGGTAAGGCGTTTGCGAGTGGTTGGTGGTGTGGTGGCCGGGATGTCTACAGTGGAGGGGGGTACCGGAGGTTCCAAATGTGTCTGTGGATAGGGGATTTGTTTTTCGTACCTGGAATGCCCTTTGTAGTAACCTTCTGGGCTCTGATGTTTATTCCTATTTCGTTTTCATATGATGTGATGACGGAAGTTGACTGCTGTGTCACCTCTCCAATTAGGTTCGAGATTTGGGCTGTGTTCTCTGTGCATCCAAATAACATTCTTAGTACATGATGCCGGGTATCTTCACCTGTTCATGTGAATCACCTTCTATTCAAAAAAAAGGAGAAAACAGGTGGGTGGCTTTCCCATTGTGCTGCGACCCAGTGGGGTGCGGTTGACGCATGGCGGGGGGTAATTTTTTCTTTTCTACTTTGTGGTTGGTGGGATGTTGGTGCGTACCTAGGGGCTGGGCCCGCAAGTGGGTGGCCTTGCTGTCGGCGACCGGTTTTTCCTATCATTTTTGGGTCACTTGGTGGCAGCTGCGGGTCGGATTTTTGGTTGTCGCTTTTGCGTTGTTTTGCTCATCCGAGGTTTGCGCTGGCTTTTTTCGGGGCTATGTGGATGGGGCACTTCCTTTCTCCTCATCTGGGACTGGGGTGTCTGTTTTTTGGGTGCCTATTTTGTGCAATTTGCGACACAGTAATAAAAAAAATAAAAAAAAAAATTATAAAAATTAAAGGCCCCCTTTTTTGTCCGAGACTGCTTCGGCGATCCAGGTAGCGCAGCTTGTGCTGCATGGGGGTCAGCGAATGACTGTTTTTTCGGGTTGTCGTCCTATTGCTTGACGGGGCGGCTGTGGGGCGCCCCCCCCCTTTTTTCTTTTTTGCTCCACGCCCCCGATTATTCAGTTTCGAGTTTTTTGTCTGTTTTGGGTTTTGCTTTTCTTTGATAGGATGGGGTGTTGTGAGTTTGAGATTCGCCCTCTTTTGTATCGGGGCCGGCGGAGATGGCTTGGTTTCCGGAGAGGGTAGCACAGCGCGTGGGGCGCTGGCGATCTGCATGTTGCGTTGCTATTTTCGCCCAGTTTGATGTTTCCCATATGTGTTATGTTTTGCGAGTGGTTTTCCGCAAGGTGGTGCGAGTGCTGCGGCTCTCTTCGATGTATGGGTGAGTCTGAGAGATGTGTTCGCACAAGAGTTATTAAAAAAAAAAAAAAAAGATTAGTAAATAAAATGAATGAATACAAATTTATATAAGAAATAGGTCCTGGCGGCAGGTACCTCGGATTTCCTGGAGAGGAAATGTGTTGAGCGGATTTCCTGGAGAGGAAATGTGTTGGGCGGATTTCCTGGAGAGGAAATGTGTTGAGCGGATTTCCTGGAGAGGAAATGTGTTGGGTGTGTCCGGGGGGCTGAAGTGGCCCCAGGTGTTGGCTATCCAGTATCTCTTGGGTGGGGGTCGGAGCCCAGTGTAGGGCTAACTGGTCTCCTCCGTGGCGGTAAGAAGACGGTGAAAGCGGGGTCAACCCGGGGTAGACCTCCACACAGGACAGTGTGGCAGCACCTCTCGGGTTGGCAAGAAGCCAATCGGTGTCTTTGTTACAGTTAAATTGTTATTTATATAAGTAATTTTATAAATAAAGCTGTGGCCGATCCCCACCCATAAAAAGTTGAATTGTTGTTGTGTCAGTTATTATTTAATTAATTATTGTAATAAGGGGGAGGGGTAGTTATAGCCTGCTAGGAGCTAATTGGGTCTCAACAGTCTGGAGGGGCAAGCTGTGCATAACTAGCTTGCCCCCTGACTGGTGAGCAGTTAAGGGGTTAAGAAATATACAGGCAAGGTTTTTAGCCCCCTCCCCCGTCTGCAAAAACTTGTTGGTAACTATAGTGGTATGTCCCATGGGTGGGGGGAAGGAGTGCACCAATCAGTGGTGTAATAGTTTCCCGGGCTTTCAGGAGCCCTCTCCTGGGTATTTATAGCTGTGGTGCCTCCCTTCCCCCCTCAATCTGCCCAGGACCCGGAGTTTTGCCCTCCCTCCCTCCCTTTTTGTATCTCTGTTTATTGTAAGTCACAGCTTGGCGGTAAGAAGACAGTGAAAGCGGGGTCAACCCGGGGTAGACCTCCACACAGGACAGTGTGGCAGCACCTCTCGGGTGTGCAAGAAGCCAATCGGTGTCTTTGTTACAGTTAAATTGTTATTTATATAAGTAATTTTATAAATAAAGCTGTGGCCGATCCCCACCCATAAAAAGTTGAATTGTTGTTGTGTCAGTTATTATTTAATTAATTATTGTAATAAGGGGGAGGGGTAGTTATAGCCTGCTAGGAGCTAATTGGGTCTCAACAGTCCAGTACAGCAGTGATGAGTAGCGATACAGTACAGCAGTGATGAGTAGCGATGCATACAGTACAACAGCAATGAGTAGCGATGCAAACAGTACAGCAGCGATGAGTAGCAATGCATACAGTACAGCAGTGATGAGTAGTGATGCATGCAGTACAGCAGTGATGAGTAGCAATGCATAAAGTACAGTAGTGATGCATGCAGTACAGCAGTGATGAGTAGCGATACAGTACAGCAGTGATGAGTAGCAATGCATACAGTACAACAGCGATGAGTAGCGATGCAAACAGTACAGCAGCGATGAGTAGCGATGCATACAGTACAGCAACAATGAGTAGCAATGCATACAGTACAGCAGTGATGAGTAGCGATGCATACAGTACAACAGCGATGAGTAGCGATGCACACAGTACAACAGCGATGAGTAGCGATGCATACAGTACAGCAACAATGAGTAGCAATGCATACAGTACAGCAGCGATGAGTAGCGATGCATACAGTACAGCAGTGATGAGTAGTGATGCATACAGTACAGCAACAACGAGTAGCGATGCATACAGTACAGCAGCTATGAGTAGTGATGCATACAGTACAGCAACAACGAGTAGCGATGCATACAGTACAGCAGAGATGAGTAGTGATGCATACAGCACAGCAACAATGAGTAGCGATGCATACAGAACAGCAGCGATGAGTAGTGTTGCATACAGAACAGCAGCGATGTGTAATTATGCATACAGTTCAGCAGCGATGAGTAGCGATGCATACAGTACAGCAGCAATGAGTAGCAATGCATACACAACAGCAACAATGAGTAATGATGCATACAGTACAGCAGCGATGAGTAGCGATGCATACAGTACAGCAACAATGAGTAGAGATGCATACAGAACAGCAGCAATGAGTAACAATGCATACAGTACAGCAACAATGAGTAGTGATGCATACAGTACAGCAGCGATGAGAAACAATGCATACAGAACAGCAACAATGAGTAGTGATGCATACAGAACAGCAGCGATGAATAGTGATGCATACAGTACAGCAGTGATGAGTAGCAATGCATACAGTACAGCAACAATGAGTAGCGATACATACAGTACAGCAACAATGAATAGCGATGCATACAGTACAGCAACAATGAGTAGCGATGCATACAGTACAGCAGCGATGAGTAACAATGCATACAGTACAGCAGCAATAAGTAGCAATGCATACAGTACAGCAGCAAAGAGTAGCAATGAATACAGTACAGCAACAATGAGTAGCGGTGCACACAGTACAGCAGCGATGAGTAGCAATGAATACAGTACAGCAACAATGAGTAGCGGTGCATACAGTACAGCAGCGATTAGTGATGATGCATACAGTAAAGCAGCGATGAGAAGAGATGCATACAGAACAGCAGCAATGAGTAATGATGCATACAGTACAGCAGTGATGAGTAGCGATACATACAGTACAGCAACAATGAGTAACAATGCATACAGTACAGCAGCAATAAGTAGCAATGCATACAGTACAGCAGCGATGAGTAGCGATGCAGACAGTACAGCAACAATGAGTAGCGGTGCATACAGTACAGCAGCGATGAGTAGCAATGAATACAGTACAGCAACAATGAGTAGCGATGCATACAGTACAGCAGCGATTAGTAATGATGCATACAGTACAGAAGTGATGAGTAGCGATGCATACAGTACAGCAGCGATGATTAGCGATACATACAGTACAGCAGTGATGAGTAGCGATGCATACAGTACAGCAGCGATGAGTAGCGATGCATACAGTACAGCAGCGATGATTAGCGATACATACAGTACAGCAGCGATGAGAAGTGATGCATACAGTACAGCAACGATGAGTAGCGATGCATACAGTACAGCAGCGATGAGAAGTGATACATACAGTACAGCAGCGATTAGAAATGATGCATACAGTACAGCAGCGATGAGAAGTGATGCATACAGTACAGCAGCGATGATTAGCGATACATACAGTACAGCAGCGATGAGAAGTGATGCATACAGTACAGCAGTGATGAGTAGCGATGCATACAGTACAGCAGCGATGATTAGCGATACATACAGTACAGCAGCGATGAGAAGTGATGCATACAGTACAGCAGCGATGATTAGCGATACATACAGTACAGCAGCGATGAGAAGTGATGCATACAGTACAGCAGCGATGCATACAATACCATATACTGGGCCCGGTGCATTGCCGCTCACCTCAAACAATTGAGATGATCAGATCACATATTATTAGTAAGTTAGAATAAGCTCATTTACTTTTTCTCCCTGCACTGTGGATGTTTACCCAATGTATTCAATAAAATACATGAATAGTACAACTGCCTGTGTGTTATTTATTTAGATTGTATTTTTCCCTTTGTCTATAAATGTGAGTTTTAGAACAAGCAGATCATATGTTAATCCTTGTCAGTGTAGATATCCAGGTGATATTGAAGGGTCCACTTACTTTATTTTTTTTTGCATACCTATGGGCATTGGACCTGAACATACTCTGTGTGCTGAGGAGACACTATGAGCAGTCCGAGGGCCGGCTCTCAAGCTGGTTACTTTGTATCTCTCAGGCATAATGAGACAAATGTGCTCGGTGGACACAATCCAGCGGGTCTGCCCGGGTAAATGAACAGCTGGGAGAAAAAGCAGCGCGCCATCGTCCTGTATCCTCATTCAAAATCCTATTTATCAGCTGTTTTCTACATATAATTGGCTAGTGCAATGTAACCCAACCAGGGTGCCTCCAGCTGTTGCAAAACTACAACTCCAAGCATGCCTGGACAGCCTTCGGCTGTCCAGGCATGCTGGGAGTTGTAGTTTTGCAACAGCTGGAGGCACCCTGGTTGGGAAACACTGTGTTAGTGAGTTAATGACTGTGTTTATGATGGATATCTGTTTGAATCTCCGTAACTTCATAGCCCAAGACTAAAGCGATCAGGATACAGAAGTCCCATGCAAGTCTATAGGACTTTTGGGTCTGGTTCACGTCATTGAAGCTGTGATGCAATACCAGACACGGCCCAATGGCCGAGTGAGGCGCTCTTCCAGGAACAAAGCAGCAATTTCCTGTTAATCTTCATAGCTGAGCTTTACCATTCCACTTATCAATTGTATTGCGTATCTTTGTAGCCTTGGTATCACACTCTGTTACATGGCAATGCTTTATAGGTGCACCCCGATTCTTCGCTGTGAAGAACTCTCCCAGTCTTTTTTAGATAGTCCGTCTACTTACATGTAAAGGACCTTTGCCCCTATCTTAACTTATATATTACTCCTAGGCTGAAATGCGAACTGTTATTATAAGGCTACCCCCCCCCCCCCCCCATGGACCATTGATAATACCAGAGTCTTGTTAATTCAGGTTCAGACTTCAGCAGCAGTTTACAGCACTGTGGATCCCATTTGCAAAAAAAAAAAACTATTGTGCTGCAGAATTGCCACAAATATTCCCTGTGGATTTCGCATATGAGAAATTCACAGCATAATCTGCAACAGAAAATGCAGATTCTGATCTTGCAGAGAGGCCCTTGGCTTGCTTCCTCCTCACCCCTCATAGCTATTCCTTGGTAAGCAACTGTGTCACCATCAGGCTCTTGTAAACCAATGCAGATGACACAAATTATTCTAGCAACATAGTTAACAGACTATTTTTGGCCAGTATCAAGGGCGTACGTATTATAGAGGTAGACTATAGGGCTGCTATGGGGCCCTTGGAGATAGGGGGCCCCGTCCTGGTTGGTCTCATTACTTCTTCTATTAATAAGAAACTGTACAGAACGCCTCTATCCAGGGAACTGTATTGTCAGCAAATTAATGGAGGGGGGGTATTGACCAATGGGTCATGGAAAAATCAGACGCCATAATAGGAGGCCCATATAGATATGTGCTATAGTGCCCTCTATCTTTTATGTATGTCACTGGCTAGTATAGTTTCCTTTTGGCAGATTTTGGCATTCAGTTTTCAACTTTTGCATAGGTTGCTCCTCGGGGGCGTAGCTATCTTGGGTGCAGAGGTGGCAGTCACATGGGGGGGACCTTAGGAGGTCCTCCATAGCTACATAAGAAGGCACAAATATTACAAATGGCACATGGTAGGTGGAAGATCCTTGTTACGCCGAGCGCTCCGGGTCCCTGCTCCTCCCCGGAGCGCTCACGGCGTCTCTCTCCCTGCAGCGCCCCGGTCAGACCCGCTGACCGGGAGCGCTGCACTGACATTGCCGGCGGGGATGCGATTCGCATAGCGGGACGCGCCCGCTCGCGAATCGCATCCCAAGTCACTTACCTGTCCCGGTCCCCGGCTGTCATGTGCTGGCGCGTGCGGCTCCGCTCTCTAGGGCGCGCGCGCGCCAGTTCTCTGAGACTTAACCCCTTAAGGACCGGAGGTTTTTCCGTTTTTGCATTTTCGTTTTTTGCTCCTTGCCTTTAAAAAATCATAACTCTTTCAAATTTACACCTAAAAATCCATATGATGGCTTATTTTTTGCGCCACCAATTCTACTTTGTAATGACGTCAGTCATTTTGCCCAAAAATCTATGGTGAAGCGGGAAAAAAAATCATTGTGCGACAAAATTGAAAAAAAAAACGCTGTTTTGTAACTTTTGGGGGCTTCCGTTTCTACGTAGTACATTTTTCGGTAAAAATGACACCTGATATGTATTCTGTAGGTCCATACGATTAAAATGATACCCTACTTATATAGGTTTGATTTTGTCGGACTTCTGGAAAAAATCATAACTACATGCAGGAAAATTAATACGTTTAAAATTGTCATCTTCTGACCCCTATAACTTTTTTATTTTTCCGTGTATGGGGCGGTATGAGGGCTCATTTTTTGCGCCGTGATCTGAAGTTTTTAACGGTACCATTTTTGCATTGATAGGACTTATTGATCACTTTTTATTCATTTTTAAATGATATAAAAAGTGACCAAAAATGCACTATTTTGGACTTTGGAATTTTTTTGCGCGCACGCCATTGACCGAGCGGTTTAATTAATGATATATTTTTATAATTTGGACATTTCCGCACGCGGTGATACCACATATGTTTATTTTTATTTTTATTTACACTGTGTTTTTTTTTTTATTGGAAAAGGGGGGTGATTCAAACTTTTAATAGGGGAGGAGTTAAATGATCTTTATTCACTTTTTTTTTTCACTTTTTTTTTGCAGTGTTATAGGTCCCATAGGGACCTATAACACTGCACACACTGATCTTCTATGTTGATCACTGGTTTCTCATAAGAAACCAGTGATCAACGATTCTGCCGGATGACTGCTCAGGCCTGGATCTCAGGCACTGAGCAGTCATTCGGCGATCGGACAGCGAGGAGGCAGGTAGGGGCCCTCCCGCTGTCCTGTCAGCTGTTCGGGATGCCGCGATTTCACCGCGGCTATCCCGAACAGCCCACTGAGCTAGCCGGGATGCTTTCGGTTTCACTTTAGACGCGGCGTTCAACTTTGAACGCCGCGTCTAAAGGGTTAATAGCGCGCGGCACAGCGATCAATGCCGCGCGCTATTAGCCACGGGTCCCGGCCGTTGTTAGAGGCCGGGCCCGACCCGCTATGACGCGGGGCCACGCCGTGGCCCCGCGTTATAGATCGGGAGTGGACACATGACGTTCCAGTACGTCATGTGTCCTTAAGGGGTTAAAGGGCCAGTGCACCAATGATTGGTGCCCGGCCCAATTAGCCTGATTAGCTTCCACCTGCTCCCTGGCTATATCACCTCACTTCCCCTGCACTCCCTTGCCGGATCTTGTTGCCTTGTGCCAGTGAAAGCGTTTAGTGTTGTCCAAAGCCTGTGTTACCAGATCTCCTGCTATCCATATTGACTACGAACCTTGCCGCTTGCCCCGACCTTCTGCTACGTCTGACCTTGCCTCTGCCTAGTCCTTCTGTCCCACGCCTTCTCAGCAGTCAGCGAGGTTGAGCCGTTGCTAGTGGATACGACCTGGTTGCTACTGCCGCAGCAAGACCATCCCGCTTTGCGGCGGGCTCTGGTGAACACCAGTAGCCTCTTAGAACCGGTCCACCAGCACGGTCCACGCCAATCCCTCGCTGACACAGAGGATCCACAACCTGTAAGCCGAATCGTGACAATCCTGTTATAAATTTGGCAATAGGGCCCAGGAGCGTCAAGTTATGATACTGGCCACATAAGACAACCCCAGTATTATATATGACACATGGTGGGTGGGGAGCGTTACAGATTTTATTATACCTCTTTGGCTGCGGGCCAACACTTACTGCAGTGTTTTCCAACCAGGGTGCCTCCAGATGTTGCAAAACTAAAACTCCCAGCATGCCTGGACAGCCTTCGGCTGTCCAGGCATGCTGGGAGTTGTAGTTTTCCAACACCTGGAGGCACCTTGATTGGGAAACGCTGACTTACTGTATCAGCCTTGACTCCATACATTTTCGGATCAGCTTTCTGTACATGTTATTGCAGTAAAATAGAGGTTGGGGAGCTAAGTGGCTGCCAGAAACATCTGTCTGATCAGTGTGATTAAAGGGGTATTCCAGGCAAAACCTTTTTTTATATATATCAACTGGCTACGGAAAGTTAAACAGATTTGTAAATTACTTCTATTAAAAAATCTTAATCCTTCCAATAGTTATTAGCTTCTGAAGTTTTCTGTCTAACTGCTCAATAATGATGTCACGTCCCGGGAGCTGTGCATGATGGGAGAATATCCCCATAGGAACTGCACAGCTCCCGGGACGTGAGTCATCAGAGAGCAGTTAGACAGAAAACAACAACTCAACTTCAGAAGCTAATAATTATTGGAAGGATTAAGATTTTTTAATAGAAGTAATTTACAAATCTGTTTAACTTTCCGGAGCCAGTTGATATATATATATATAAAAAAAAAAGGTTTTGGCCTGGAATACCCCTTTAACTTTTGTCATGTATAAAGGGCATAATATGAACCATGTACTGCCATATGGTACAGCCAGATTCATATAGATTCAATATGACTCCATTTGCTGCTAGTGAGAGAACATGTATTGGTATGGACACCCTGTACACTGTTTGTCTATACTTATTAAAGGGGTACTCCGGTGGAAAACAATGTATTTCATATTAACTGGCTCCAGAAAAGTTAAACAGATTTGTAGATTACTTCTATTAAAAAAATCTCAATCCTTCCAGTACTTATCAGCTGCTGTATGCTCCGGAGGAAGTTGAGTTGTTCTTTTCTGTCTGACCACAGTGCTCTCTGCTGACATCTCTACTGTCTAGAGCAGAAACAAATCCCCATAGCAAACCTCTCCTACTCTGGACAGTTCCTGACAGGGACATAGGTGTCAGCAGAGAGCACTGTGATCAGACTGAAAAGAACCACACAACTTCCTGTAGAGCAGTGTTTCCCAAACGCGGTCCTCAAGTACCCCCAACAGGTCATGTTTTCTGGATTTCCTTAGTCTTTCACAGGTGATGTAATTATGGTCAGTGAATCAGGGATCCACCACAGTTATATCACCTGTGAAAGACTAAGGGAATCCAGAAAACATGACCTGTTGGGGGGTTCTTGAGGACCGCGTTTGGGAAAGATGTAGAGCATACAGCAGCTGATAAATACTGAAAGGATTAAGATTTTTTAATAGAAGTAATTTACAAATCTATGAAGAAAGCAGGTAGATGCCAGCGATTAAGAAACTTCACCTTTATTGGAACCACGTAAAATCATCGACATGGAGAGACTTCAGTAAGACAAACATTTAAAATTCCAGGAATCAGCGCCTAGCATGACGCGTTTCAGGTCATGTGACCTTTCATCAGATGCGAGGTGGCCGGGTGAGCTGACTATCTTTCTACTTTAATTTACAAATCTGTTTAACTTTCTGGCACCAGTTGGTTTGAAATATTTTTTTTTCCACCAGAGTACTCCTTTAATATGTAGTGCTGCTTTACACGACAATCCTGATGGGTAATAACTATGGTAGGGGACAGAGTCGTTCCCTGCAAAGTGCTGGAGACAGGTCAGCAAGTCCATGTCCTCTGTCCTCTTCATACCACAAAGCATTTCCATGTGACTGGTCTGTATACAGGTAAATATTTTCCTTGGTAAGTGATTTCTTCCTGGTCAGTTTGAATTGTTCCTGACTTATAGACTAGAATCCGGGCCAGAGGTTACATAACGAAGATTACACAATTACTGTACACTAGGGTGGCCTGTTTTTTTCACTTTTTTCCCTGATTGGGTCCTAATACCTGGCAAAAGTTACACACCCATAAGGATAATTCATGTGCAAAATTTGGTTCTGATGGGACAATATCTTCTGTCTCCACTATGAGCTTTATGTCGGGAAATGTGCCTTGAATTGGGCCTCCTCTCAATTTTGAAGCCAAGGATTATAGTGAAATGATTCCCCGGGATAATCCAGATGTCACCATCACAGTCCCTCCTGTGTTACCATGAGTTTCATACCAACAATTCATAGACAAGTTTCCCGGCCTGACATTGTAGCAGTACATGAGGGGTGGTTATAGTCATTAAGACTGGCCGGGATATAGTGCATTCCACTTAGGACTTTAACTTAATATTGTGCAATATAGGGCTATCTGCTTTATGTAATTTAATCCTTGAGGCCCCCTCCCCCCCACTTCACCCTGTTATATTTATTTACTATTGTCTATACATGGGTATTTATTCATCTTTACAAACATCCAGTTCCGCCAGTATTGTTTTTAAATTCCTGATGTTTCCTGTATATCATATTATTAATAAAGTATATACATTTTCAGTAGCAATTGCTCAGTTTCTTTTGTATAAAATAGCTAGTTTTTGAGCTATACTGAGTCAGATTATTTTACAACCCCAGGCCCTTATAGAGGTAGGATATGCCTTAAACAATATGGGAAGTTTGAGCTGGTCGGGTATTGTTTGTATAATATAACTGTTTAGAAGAACCCATGGTGCTGATTGTTGGGGCAAGGTCAGATGAGTCTGGGCATTTAAAACTTTTCAGATTGACATCACCTGGTCTTCCCAGATGATGATTGAGAACAATCCATGACACTGGCAGGTCTCAGTTTTGCAAAGGGTGCAGTGCATGCTATGAATTCTGGAGGGTGCCCAAACTTTTGCAAACGCCATTTTTTTTTCTGTTATCTTGAAAGTGTAAATGATGGAAATAAAATCTAACTTTTGTTGACATATAAGAATGTCTAATCTGTAATTTGATGCCTTTTGGAGATTTTTCCATCTTTCCTTGGCTTCTTTATGCACATTAATACAAATTTTTACCTGGGGTGCCCAAACTTTTGATCCCCACTGTATATCAGTCTTACCAGCATCCCGATTTATAGGGTAATAACCACAGTGTTATACACTGCTTGTTATGTCAGCTGCTTGTTATGTCAGTGTTTTTTTCATTTGTATTTTATGTTTTCCACTCTGTGTTTTCTCCCATAGTGCAGATACAAAAAAAGGTGTAAATGAAGGCATGCACAGAAATCAATAGGCCCCGTAATAAAACTGAGAAAGGGCCCCATTGTCCACTGAAAGCTTCACCAAATGAACCACATCTTTGTTAATGTCCACCATTCGTTTTTTTATTCCACTATGGCCCAGATTTATCAAACTGTGTGAGAGAAAAAGTGGAGAGATTTTCCCACAGCAGCCAATCACAGCTCAGCTAACAAGCTGAGGTAAAGTGAAAGCTGAGCTGTGATTGGTTGCTGTGGGAAAATCACTCCACTTGTTCTCTCACACAGTTTGATAAATCTGGGCCTATATTTTTGTGCCCCATTGGCTTTAATGTGGAGAGTACAAGCACCTATAGCATACTTAGGAATGGGAAAATGTAAAATACCACCACGTGAATAGCTCGATTGAACATTGGCCCTATATACAGCCACTTTTCAATATGGAAAAATATCCTCATGACTTGTTTTTGAAAAAAAAAACACAAGTGGCAATGTATGTAAGAAATGTATGAGTGTGCTAGCGACATTTCTTTATTTTTTTTCAATGAGGTCAATGGAGAAATAACAGCAGCAATAAGGGACTCTGTCCGCAAATCTGAGTCCTGAAACTGCTGACAGTTCCACATGTGGAGGACAGGGAGAGGAGTAAAAGGGGTAAATCAGGATTAGAAAACCAGCTGATTTCTTCCAAAAACAGCATCATACCTGTCCTCAGGTTGTGTGTGGTATTGCAGTTTAGTTCCATTGAAGTAAATGGAGCCAGGTTTTAATACCGCACACAACCTGAGGACAGGTGTGGCGCTGTTTTTGGAAGAAATAAGATTGATGAATTGAAATGTAGCTCTCTGTATCTGACGAGTTAATATAGTGCACTTTCCTGATTTGGACTTGTGGATTGCCGCTTCCTTCTTGTGTTTGTATCAAGATTTTGGACGGTGGGTCTGGTCCCAAAGCTAAGCACCACCCTGGATTACAAATCCTTAACTGGACTACAGGTCCAAGCACGGTACCCAAGCAGTTTTTTGAATATTAGTTAGGGGTATATAGGGGAATATTAAAGGGGTAATCCGGCCCTAAGACATCTTATCCCCTATCCAAAGACTCCGAGGCTGCAGCACTGCGTGCAGCTACCAGAGGTGGGTGCTGCATGCGAGATAGCGGGGGTCCCCAGCAGCGGGACCCCCACGATCAGACATCTTATCCCCTATGCTTTGGATAGGGGATAAGATGTCTTAGGGCCAGATTACCCTTTTAAAAACACTTTTTTGATACCAAAATACCCCTTTAAATGGGTTATCCGCCCAAAGACATCTTATCTCATATCCAAACGATAGGGATAAGATGTCTGATTGCGGGGGGCCCACCGCTGGGACCCCACGCGATCTACGTGCAGCTCCTGCATTCAATGCGGGGCTGTGTCTCCAGTCTCGGAAACCTCTTTATTTCCGGGACTGGAGACATGACGCAACACCACGCCCCCTCATGACGTCACACCACGCCCCCTCCATTCATGTCTATGGGAAGGGGCATGATGCTGAATGGAGTGGGCGTGGCGTTACGTCACGTCCCCAGTACCGTAAAACAAAGAGCTTTCTGAGACTGGAGACGCAGCCCGTATAGAATGCAGGTGCTGCTCTTTGGCCGAATAACCCCTTTAAATAGCTTGTCCCTCCATTAGACTTATTTTATACCCACAGGACTACTGTGATCTCAAGAATGAGATCCCGAACCTCCCGTCAGAATGGAGCATCGGTAACGTGCATACTGCAGCCCCATTTGTTATCTGAGGGGTCTGCTCTATTTCTTAGAGGATGATACACAAATCTTCTATTAGTTATAATTGTCTCTTATGTATAAGGAACCATTCTTACTACACAAGCCAATGAGACGACATTGTACAAATATTATATTGGAAATAAATACTACAAGCGGGTAAGAACACATTTGATGCCCATTCTTTTGCTGGACTCCCATCCGCATCGGATCTTCTGGATTCTCTTACTGAAGCAGGGTAACATTAATACGGCTTTACAGAGAAGGACGACCAAGGGAAGGAGGACCACCAGCATGAATGTGGGGGGAGTGTACCAAATAAGCTGCTTTATATCCACCCATTTATTCCAGGCAAACACCAGCGTATGTACCGTGCAGAAGAATAGCGCTATATGGCCCAGCTTACTCTGTGAAGAAAAGAACAGTAGAGCTAAAAAAGACTTGATAGAAATATACATTTATGGAGACATAAAATTGAAGATTGCATTCACATTAATTTTGTTTTTCTTTGCCGTGCCCTGTCAATGCTTCCTGGGACAAAAAGTATGCAAATTAGCTCCCCTCCAAAAGGAAGAGAACTGTGTCTCTAGCGCCACCTACTGTAGATAGCTTGCCTTTATGCCAGTGTCCTCCAAACTGTCCCTCTCCACCAAAACTAAAACTTCCAGCAAGCTTATGTATGCACACTCCTCAACATTGAAATTACAAATCCAGAAAGGACAAGCCATAAGGTTATCGAGAAAGTAGTAGGTGTCGCTAATGATCAAAGTTTTAAAGGGGTACTCCGGTGGAAAACATTTTTTTTTTTAAATCAACTGGTGCCAGAAAGTTAAACAGATTTGTAAATTACTTCTATTAAAAGATCTTTACCCTTCCAGTACTTTTTAGCAGCTGTATGCTACAGAGGAAATTCTTTTCTTTTTGAATTTTTTTTTCACTTGTCCACAGTGCTCTCTGCTGACACCTGATGCCCGTTCCAGGAACTGTCCAGAGCAGGAGAAAATCCCCATAGAAGACCTATGCTGCTCTGGACAGTTCCTGACATGGACAGAGGTGTCAGCAGAGAGCACTGACAGAGAGCAGAAAAAGAAAAGAATTTCTTCTGTAGCATACAGCTGCTAAAAAGTACTAGATGGGTAAAGATTTTTCATTAGAAGTAATTTACAAATCTGTTGAACTTTCTAGCATCAGTTCATTAAAAAATAAAAAATAAAGTTTTCCACCGGAGGACCCCTTTAAGGACCTAGCGTAAATCTCTATTGTGCAATGTGGGAGGGGCTTTAATGACATAAATTTGGGCACTGCATGGCTGTATTACATAGACATGGATTAGTGGCCCCATTTGTACAGTCTTGCACTGTCTGAGTGTATTTGAGAGATGTATAGTAATAACATTAATGATGGTGATATTATGTGGGCACTGTATGGTGATATTATTTCGGCATTTAATAGCAGCCCTATCTGAGTACCAAGTATAGTAATTATATTTGTTCAGGTTAAATTATTTGAGAACTGCATGGCTGTATTACTTAGACATGGAATAGCGGCTTCTTTTCTCTACTGTCATGCCCTGTCTGAGTGTATTTGAGAAATGTATAGTAATAATTATTAATTATGGTAATATTATGTGGGCACTGTATGGTGATATTATTTAGTCATGGAAAAGCGGCCTTATCTAAGAATTGCCTTGTATTGTCTGGGTGTATTTGAATATAGGATAGTAATAATATTTGGATATCATTTGGGCGCTGCATTGTGGTATAATTGTGCACTGCATGGTGGTATTTCAACAATGTATAGCAGCATTACTAATTTATCGCAATCACAGGAGAAAACACAGATCCGGCACAGTTCTGTCTACCTGACGGCTTAATCCCTCTTGGTATGTAACTTGGTGTAGCAGGTGTCTGCTCTCCTATGGGTGGTGCTACACGCTGAAAGTACAAGCGTAATCAATGTCCATAAAAGAGAAAATAGCGGAGCAACTCACCTGGTGATAGCGGAGTCAGTTCAAATAATGGACATCGCGGTCTGGCGAAGATGCAGCGGGAGGCGGAAGGTGTAACAGGGTGAAGTCAGGGGTCGGGCCACAGCCGTTTCACACCCTCTGGTGCTTCGTCAGGCCCCTGCGACCAAGGTCGCAGGGGCCTGATGAAGCACAAGAGGGTGCGAAACGGCTGTGGCCCGACCAAGGTCGCAGGGGCCTGATGAAGCACCAGGGGGTGCTATACAGCTGTGGCCCGACCAAGGTCGCAGGGGCCTGATGAAGCACCAGAGGGTGCTATACGGCTGTGGCCCGACCAAGGTCGCAGGGGCCTGATGAAGCACCAGGGGGTGCTATACGGCTGTGGCCCGACCAAGGTCGCAGGGGCCTGATGAAGCACCAGGGGGTGCTATACGGCTGTGGCCCGACCAAGGTCGCAGGGGCCTGACGAAGCACCAGAGGGTGCTATACGGCTGTGGCCCGACCAAGGTCGCAGGTGCTTGACGAAGCACCAGAGGGTGCTATACGGCTGTGGCCCGACCAAGGTCGCAGGGGCCGGAGGAAGCAACAGAGGGTGCTATACGGCTGTGGTCCGACCAAGGTCGCAGGGGCCTGACGAAGCACCAGAGGGTGCTATACGGCTGTGGCCTGACCAAGGTCGCAGGGGCCTGACGAAGCACCAGAGGGTGCTATACTGCTGTGGCCCGACCAAGGTCGCAGGGGCCTGACGAAGCACCAGAGGGTGCTATACGGCTGTGGCCCGACCAAGGTCGCAGGGGCCTGACGAAGCACCAGAGTGTGCTATATGGCTGTGGCCCGACCAAGGTCGCAGGGGCCTTAAGAAGCACCAGAGGGTGCTATACGGCTGTGGCCCGACCAAGGTCGCAGGGGCCTGACGAAGCACCAGAGGGTGCTATACGGCTGTGGCCTGACCAAGGTCACAGGGGCCTGATGAAGCACCAGAGGGTGCTATACGGCTGTGGCCCAACCAAGGTCGCAGGGACCTGACGAAGCACCAGAGGGTGCTATACGGCTGTGGCCTGACCAAGGTCGCAGGGGCCTGACGAAGCACCAGAGGGTGCTATGTGGCTGTTGCCCGACCAAGGTCGCAGGGGCCTGATGAAGCACCAGAGGGTGCTATACGGCTGTGGCCCGACCAAGGTCGCAGGGGCCTGACGAAGCACCAGAGGGTGCTATATGGCTGTGGCCCGACCAAGGTCGCAGGGGCCTGAGGAAGCACCAGAGGGTGCTATACGGCTGTGGCCTGACCAAGGTCACAGGGGCCTGATGAAGCACCAGAGGGTGCTATATGGCTGTGGCCCGACCAAGGTCGCAGGGACCTGACGAAGCACCAGAGGGTGCTATACGGCTGTGGCCCGACCAAGGTCGTAGGGGCCTGACGAAGCACCAGAGGGTGCGATAGGGCTGTGGCCCGACGCCTGACTTCCCCCCATTACACCTTCCGCCTCCCGCTGCATCTTCGCCTGACCGCGATGTCCATTATTTGAACTGACTCTGCTACCACCGGGTGAGTTGCTCCGCTATTTTCTCTTTTTTGGACATTGATTACTAATTTATCATTTGCATTTATGACGTAACCTTTGGGGTTTTGAGTGTGTACTATATCCTACACTTAAGAAGTCTAAGAAGGTGAAAAATAGCATAGATGGCTCTATCCTTTCAGGATGTATCTGTACCTGGCCCCCCCTCTGGGTACTTAGCTGGAGCAAAAACATAGAAATAAAACACACAAAAATATGTTTGCGGTGGCCTTGCTTCACATCCTAATAATTGTTTTTGGGATTTGTAGCGCACTTTGTACAGACTGTGCAGTTTGTAGGGATTAGGCTGGGGGCAGTGGAGTGTGAGGATAATGTTCCATCCCACTTTGAAGTTAATAACTGGAATTTACAAGGATCCAAGGCTTGAAAGTCTCTTTTCGGGAAATGTCTGTAATCATAGAACATCAAGAACAGTGTTTAATCTATTTCACAATTGTGTAAGAAGAAAAGTAACAGTTTATGTGGCTTCTCTTCTGCCACGCCTAATGGAAAGGTAAAGAAAGAAGAAATCAACAATAAATCCTTCCTTTATATTTATTAATGTGTTTGAATCCTCTTCTGGCTTTGGCTTAAAAATAATGTAATGAAATGCTGTGACAAAAACTGTGACAAATACTGCAGAGTTAAAGGGTTATTCCAGGAAAAAACTTTTTTTTATATATCAACTGGCACCAGAAAGTTAAACAGATTTGTAAAATACCTCTATTAAAAAAATCTTAATCCTTTCAATAATTATCAGCTGCTGAAGTTGAGTTGTTCTTTTCTGTCTGGCAACAGTGCTCTCTGCTGACATCTCTGTCTCGGGAACTGCACAGAGTAGAAGAGGTTTGCTATGGGGATTTGCTTCTAAACTGGGTGGTTCCCGAGACAGGTGTCATCAGAGA
Organism: Hyla sarda; assembly: GCF_029499605.1. Lineage (NCBI taxonomy): Eukaryota > Metazoa > Chordata > Amphibia > Anura > Hylidae > Hyla > Hyla sarda. The sequence goes on from NC_079193.1 coordinate 31,294,772, forward strand.
GCACTTAGACAGAAAAGAACAACTCAACTTCAGCAGCTCATAAGTACTGAAAGGATTAAGATTTTTTAATAGAAGTAATTTACAAATCTGTTTAACTTTCTGGAGCCAGTTGATATATAAAAAAAAGTTTTTTCCTGGATAACCCCTTTATTATCCAGGGTGTCACATCGAGTTTCACCTGTAGTTTTACCAGAGATACAGTATATGTTGGGCAACCTTTGTAAAAAATTTATTTTGGCATGTACTGTGGTGTGCTGGCTCAATTACTCAATGTCATGTGGTCAATGGTGAATATGCGGGTCGGTGGTTTTGGACGCACACGTACACCGGCATGTGGAAATGCGGCCTTAGCAGTTTAGAACTTTGTCTAGATGAAATACAACTGTAGCAAATTCTCAGCTCTGAGCAGGAATAGGTCTTTATAAGTTATATTCGATCTTTATTCAACCTTCTGTGAGCTCAATACATCAGCAGCACAAATCTACAATGTATCTGCCCGAACTTTAACACTTTCCCGACACTAGGTGTAAATTTATGGCATGCTTGCCTGTGCTTCACCATGCTGTACACATACACACAAGCTGTGCTCGCTTCATAGACAGTGACTAACAGCTGCTATCATCAGCCAACAATCCCAGTCAATGCCAGACAATTTACTCCTTAGTGATTAATAGCATTCATGGCACTTAAGAGCCTGAATGACAGGTCGGGCGCCTGATCAGCGACATCACAACATATTTGCTTGGTGTTAACCGGTTTCTCTGGCAGCTGGAAGCCTTTGTGCCTGCCACAGGGCAATCTACTAATAGATTGCGCAGGTCTACCTGATCATGGTGATCGTGGCACTAAAGAGCCTGAATGACCGGTCAGATGCCCAATCAGCACCTTTGCAATATACTTGCAGGGTGTCGTTTAATTTCTATGACAGCAGGAGGCCTTCACTAAGCCTTTGTGTCTGCTACAGGATGATTTACTAAAAGAGTCTGCCTCAGGGAGCCTCTACTAGCAGAGTGCAGATCTTAGTGATCATGGTGATCGTGGCACTTAAGAGCCTGAATTAGAGGTCCGATGCCTGACCAGCATCTTTGCAATGTATGTGCAAGGTGTTGATCAGTTTCTATGGCAGCAGGAGGCCTTCACTAGGCCTTCGTGTCTGTCACAGGACCTTAGTGATGATGGCACGCAAAGGACAAGTATCATGCAAAAAAAGTATCCCCTATACGAATTTTAGATTGTGGGGGTCCGAGCACTGGGGCCCCCCACGATCTTCTGTTTAGAGCCCCTGCTCTCCTTTACAGCGGCCCGTCACAACCCCCACCCGAAGCAGGGGCCACCACGCCCCCTCTATTTAGTTCTATGGGAGAGCCTAAGATTGCCGAATGGCTCTCCCATAGAGCTATATGGAGGGGGCGTGGCAGTCCCCGCTTCGGGCAGAGGTCGTGACATGCCGCTGTAAAGGAGAGCTGGGGCTCCAAACAGGAGATTGCGGGGGGCCCCATCGCTCTGACCTCCTGCAATTCAAAACTTATCCCCTATCCTTGGCATAAGGAATACATTCTTTTACATGATACTTGTCCTTTAAGACCCTAAATGACAGGTCGGATGCCCGATTAGCACCTCTGCAATATATTTGCAGGGTGTCAACCAGTTTTTATGGCTGCCGGAAGCCTTCACTAGGCCTCCGTGCCTCCTGCCACAGGGTGATCTACTAATAGAGTCTGGCTTGCAGAACTAAGTGATCAGTGCTATGCAAAAATAAAAAAAAAGCCCCCCTCCAATAAAAATTTAAATCACCCCCTATTCTAATTTTTTAATAAATATAAATGTGGTAGCCCTTGGGGGGTGTTGGTAATGGGGGTATTGTTTCGGTAAATGAGGGGTTAATGGTAACCCTATAGTTCGTGACGCCAGGCTGAGGGCTAGTATGCTGAGGTAATTCTCCGGCCTATCGCCGCCCTTCCCAGTAACGATAGGTGCATGTAATTAAATGACTGAAGATCCACAAAGTAGTTGAACTTTAACTTGAAGAACTTTACTTAGATGCTTGAGGTACATTCAATGAACAAATACAGTCTCAGGCAAACAGTCTCTATATATCTCAATGACTGACAATTGTTGCGGACCTTGATTGAAATTAAAGTCTCTGAATTTAGGGTAATTATTGCAGATCCGTCCGGATTTAGGGGATAGATAAGGTCCGGTAATCCTGCAGAGTGCTTAGGGATTGATACACTCGCGATCCTGAATATATCAGCCGTTGCCGCAAGGCTCAGGCCTAACTCACTGCGATAGACAGCTGCGCAGATCCTGCTCGTTTGACAGCCCGGGAACAAGAGAGAGAACAATGGTCGCCGCTCCCTTATATGGGCAGGGGTGGGGTGAATCTGATTGGTCCGAACATCCGTCATTCACTGTTACACAGTGTGATGGGTAGCACATGTCAGAGGGAACTCCAAAGGTCCTTAAGCAGAAATACCATAGAGCTCACCTGACCACGTGACCCGCAGGTCCTGCTACGCTATAGACAGGTAATTAACTATTTATAGACATTGATATCATATTTACATGCTTCCTAAATAAACTATTAGCGCAATAACTATCTGGATGAGAAGTGACCAGGGGTGAACTAGACAATGGGGACCCCGACGTCCTAGGGACTCTGGCTAAGGGGACCCACACACGCAGGTACCGGATAGGATACGGTACCGGGACACCACATAAATAAATAAATAAACCTATTTGGTATTACCACATGTGGATTTGTCTTGACTATTAAAATCTAACACCTGTACGGTGAGCGGCGAGGGTAAAAAAAAACAAACAAAAAAAAAACAAACAAAAAAAAAACAAACAAAAAAAAAACATTTGCTGATTTTTGCTAACATCACAAGAAGTCCCATCTAAACCAAGATGGCACCATTAAAACCTACAGATAAAGACACCAAAAATTTCTCTCATACAGCCTGATAGGCAGAACATTTTAAAAGTTATAGGGGTCAGAATAGGGCAATTTTAAATGGGCACTGTCAGAATTAAAAACTTTTTATATCTTGTACATCTTAGCAGAACATTAACCTTTCTAATATACTTAATAAGAAAATGTTATAGAAATCATGGCTTATAAAAAAAGACCACTAGGGGCCCCTATACCATCCAGAACATAATCCTATCTGGCTGCAGCATCATCTTTGTCCCAACTGATGCACAGGCTAAGAAAGCCCAGTAAGTGAGGGACTAGCACTCCTCTGTGCTCACTCCTGTCCTATCAGACTGCAGCATGAAAACAGAGAGTAGGGGGGTTACAGAGCAGCCTGCAGTGTTTGGATGGAGAGACCCAGCACAGCACAGCAGACTCAGGGAGGAAGTGAATGCATGGTGAGGGCGGGGTCAGTGCTTGCCTTGGACATGCCACTTCCTGAGCAGTGGATGTCAGAATAAGTGAGCAACAGAACAGAGGGATTTGTGAGGCAAATACAGAGCTAGACACATAAAAAAGACATGTTAAGCGTCTGCATGACCTAGTGATATGACAGGTACGCTTTAAGCATACTTACTTTGTTAAAAAAAATCCTATTTTTTTGGGTTGTGCCGCACATTTTATGGTAAAGTGAGGTCTCTTAAAAGTCAAGGAGGAAAAAACGAAAACGCAAAATTGATGAACGTTCTCTATAACTGTGTTTCCCAACCAGGGTGCTTTGGCTATCCAGGCATGCTGGGAGTTGTCGTTTTGCAACAGCTGGAGGCACCCTGGTTGGGAAACACTGCTCTATAAGCGAAGGCATGGCGTCTCATGTCACAATTTATATTAAAGTTTATTATTGTAATTTCTAAACTATTATTACATTACATGACATGATCTAATGGAGAGATCTTTCCTCCCAGGCGGGCTGTGTTTGGAGCAGATTTAATTCCAGTCCCTGCTGAGTCACCGGATTAGAGACTTGTCCAGCGCCCGTCAGATGGGATTTTCAGCAGCTTTACAACTTTTTGGCGCTGCTTGTATAAAACCGTCTGGCTTTGTGGGTGTAAATACAATTCAGTGACATGGGCTCCCCTGACAGCTGACATTGCTGTTCTGTAGCTGGAACATCCACAGCTGTGCAGTCCGCCGGCAAACTGGGTTACATTTATTTTTCGATTTTTTTTTTAAATCCCTTTCTTCATTTTTTTATTTAAAGTTTTTAGCAGGAAAACAAAGTAGATAGACTATGAAAGAAAGGCACAATAGGGAATGAACACAGAGGCAGGACAAGGAAAGAACAGCGATATAAACAAGGGGGAGGGAATAGGGATCGGACAGATAAGCAATAGGGAACAGGCAGGTAGAAAGGACAGAGATGGATAGCACTGTGAGAGAGGAGGGAAAAGACAGAATCTTTGAGGAGAAGAGACAAGACAGGGATAAAGAAGACATAGGACATGGATGGAGAAGAGATAGGACAAAGATGGAAACAAGACAGAACGTGGTGGCAGAAAAGAGAGGGAGAGGACAGGGATGGAAAAGAAACAGGACAGGGTGGGAGAAGAGACAGGATAGGGAGAAGAAATAGTACATGAAGAGAGAAGAGACAGTACCGAGATGGAGAAGAAACAAGAAAGGAAGGGAGAGACACACAACTTTAGGAGAAGAGATAGGACAGGATTGGAGAAGATATAGAATAGGGTGGGGGAAGAGAATGGGCACAAAAGGAGAAGAGACAGGATAGGATGGGTGAAGAGACAGGACATGGTGGGAAAAGAGACAAAACAGGACATGAAGAGAGAAAGGACAACAAGGAAGAGATAGTATATGGTGGGAGAAGAGGCATTACAGGGAAGGAGAAGCAATGCCATGGAAAGAAAAGAGACAGGATATGGTGGGAGAAGAAACAGCAGGGACAAAAAAAGAGACAGGCCATGGCTAGAAAAGACACAGGAGATGGAGGGAGAAAGATGGTGGGAGAAGAGACAGGAAATGGAGAGAATAGAGTCAGGACATGGAGAGAGAAGAGACAGGGAATCGAGAGAATTGAGGCAGGACATGGAGAGAGAAGAGGTAGGGCATAGAGAGAGAAGAGGCAGGGCATGGAGAGAGTAGAGACGGGGTATGAAGAGAGTAGAGATGGGACATGGAGAAAGAAGAGATAGCAAGAGAAGACACAGGGCATGGAGAGAGAAGAGACAGGGCATAGAGAAAGAAGAGACAGGGCATGGAAAGAGAAGAGACGACATGGAAAGAGAAGGGACGGCATGGCAAGAAAAGAGACAGGGCATGGAGAGAGCAGAGATGGGGCATAGAGAGAGTAGAGACGGGGCGTGAAGAGAGAAGAGGCAGGTCATGGATAGAGAAGAGATGGCATGGCAGGGGAAGAGACAAATATATGAATGAGGAGCTACTCACTGAATTCCGTCTGCAATTCCAGTGCTTGCAGGGAGCTGTGGTACCAAGTAAGGCACAGATACCAGTCTGAGACCTGTTGAAACGCATTGTCTACCTGTTTATTTTAACTATCTTCTGAAATAAACCTATTGGTTTTTACTATGGCTGGTATCCGTTCCTTACTTGGTACCACAGCTCCCCGCAAGCGCAGTAATTGCAGACGGAATTCAGCGAGTAGCTCTTCTCTCACACATCTGACTCCAATAACCACAACGCCATCTCTGATGGCCGGAAACGGATGCAAGGCTGCCGTGGGGATATCTTTGAGTTTTAACTCATATATGTGATCAACACTGATAGGTGAGAGCAATATATAACTATTTCCTCTATAGGTGAAACTGATTCTAAACAGATCATCTTTTCACAATTTTGGATTTAACGGCACTTAGATAGCATCTGTCTTGTCTCTACTTTCTCTCTGCATATTATTAGGAGAAGAGACAAGGCATGGAGAGAGAAGAGGCAGGGCATGGAGAGAGAAGAGACAGGCCATGGAGAGAGAAAAGACGGCATGGAGAGAGAAGAGACTGGGCATGGAGAGAGAAGAGATGGCATGGCAAGAGAAGAGACAGGGCATGGAGAGAGAGAAGAGGCAGGACATGAAGAGAGAAGAGACAGGGCATGGGAAAAGAAGAGACAGTGCATGGGGAGAGAAGAGCCAGGATATGGAGAGAGAAGAGATAGCATGGCAGGAGAAGAGACAAGGCATGGAGTGAGAAGAGGCAGGACATGGAGAGAGAAGAGACAAGGCATGGAGATAGGAGAGACAGGGCATGGAGAGAGAAGAAACGGCATGGCAAGAGAAGAGGTGAGGCATGGAGAGAGTAGAGATGTGGCATGGAGAGTGTAGAGATGGGGCATGAAGAGAGAAGAGGCAGGGCATGGAGAGAGAAGAGATGGCATGGCAGAAGAGACAAGGCATAGAGAGAGAGAGAGAGGCAGGACGTGGAGAGAGAAGAGAAAAGGCATGGAGAGAGGAGAGATAGGGCATGGAGAGAGAAGAGACGGCATGGCAAGAGAATAGACAGGGCAAGGAGATAGAAGAGGAAGGGCATGGAGAGAGAGAAGAGGCAGGGCATGGAGAGAGAGAAGAGGCAGGGCATGGAGAGAGAGAAGAGGCAGGGCATGGAGAGAGAGAAGAGGCAGGTCATGGAGAGAGAGAGAAGAGGCAGGGCATGGAGAGAGAAGAGGCAGGGCATGAAGAGAGAATAGACAGGGCATGAACAGAGAAGATACAGGGCATGGAGAGAGAAGAGACAAGGCATGGAGAGAGAAGAGACAGGGCATGAAGAGAGAAGAGATGGCATGGCAAAAGAAGAGACAGGGCATGGAGAAAGAAGAAGTAGGGCATGGAGAGAGAAGAGGCAGTGAATGGAGAGAGTAGAGACAGGGCATGGAGAGAGTAGAGACGGGGCATGAAGAGGGAAGAGGCAAGGCACGGAGAGAGAAGAGATGGCATGGCAAGAGAAGAGACAGGGAAAGGAGAGAGGAGAGGCAGAGCATGGAGATAGAGAAGAGGCAGGATATGGAGAGAGAAGAGACAGGGCATGGAGAAAAAAGAGTGATAACATTGTATTGTGTGTTTCGAGCCTTGGAAACCCCTCAAGTGAACTAAGCAGTGGGGTTATTCTCATAATGAAAAGTTATGCTAATTAAAAAAAAAACTTTAAATAATAAAGGATCACAAAAAATACCTGTATGAAGTTATACTCTCGCCATGACAAGGAGTTTCCAACAGCAGGGATTGATGCCACAGCCAATACAGCTAATATAGCCAGAGCTATAATACCCAGACACACGTAAATCTCCATTCTCCATACGTCATGCTCAATCCAGCTGCTTTCTTTTTGTTGCTGAACCTGAAAAAAATAACCAATATAATATTAATATCTTTAGGGGTTGTCATGTCTGGACTTGATTTAAGTATCTGGTTGCCCCTATCACTGAAATCACTAGGTAGCAAATACCTGCTCATATGCCCAGTTCAGAAGTCTATATCTGTAGGACCTTCTCATAGGGTAGGACAGGCTGTAGATGGCATGCATTCCTGCAAAGAAGAAACCCAACAGTCCAAACTGCTTTCGTCTAAGCATCCAGGTGTCCAACCATTGGGGAAACCTTCGGTACTTCGTGCCCCGGTGAAGTTGGAGAATTGTGGCTAATATTCCAGGCAAGTATGCCAAAGTCAGTAGTGTGATGGCCACATCTGGCAACACTTTGTTAATCACCAGAATTGGAATTCTGTAGAACTCATTTCTGTTATGTACAAGAAACGGATGCAGAACTTCTCGGAGGAATGTGTATATAAAAAAGAGCACAGACAGAGACAATGATACTTTTGCTGGTAGTTGCCATTTGGGAAACAGTTCCATTTTCCTGTGGATGATGCTGACGGAGTCCCAGTCATAGGCATCATAAGGATCTGTTCTTTCAAGGTTGTCAGGATCACAGTTGTCATTGCTCAGCTGTAAGTCCATATTCTATAAAGAACACAAGGGGGAAATCTAGTGAAATTCAACTATAAGACATAACAGAAAATACATATTCAAATTCATGTTCAGCTTTTAACACTGTTATTTTTCATGTCCATATTCTGAACTATTATCCTTATACATGCTATAGCCTGCAGTTACCACAAGGGGAGCTCCTGCGATTACTGCATTCTGTTTATCCCCTTCCCATTGCAGCCATTTTTGGCAACAGCCTCTTCATTATAAGAGCTACAACTTATTTTCAAATTAATTTTTGTAGGAAAGGTGTGACTTTTAACAGTATGTTTCATTTAACTATATAATAGTTATATTGTGAAACATAAAAAACATTTGTGGGATGAAATGTAAGAAGAAAAAAGTTTTTTTAGTGTTTTACTCCTTTTTTTTTTTAATTATTTTTTAATAATATATTTTAATAGTTTATATATTTTCAAATAAGGTTACATTTTTTTGTAGTTAAGATTTTTTTTTATTTGAAACATTAGGAAAAAACATTGGGGATTTCTTGTTGTATATATTTTATTTTCACTTTTTTTTTTTTTTTAAATACACTTTTAGTCCCCATTTGGGCTTTTAATATGCAATCGCTTAAAGGAGTAAGGATAGGGGATACGTTTCAGATTGCGGGGGGTTTGACCACTGGGCCCCACCGTACGGGGCCCTCCGCTCTTTGCTGAAATAGCGCGTTTTGACCACCACATGACGTGGCGGCCGACATGCCCCCTCAACACATTTCTATGGCAGAAGTAGAGACTGCCGAATGCAGTACTCCGGCTCTGCCATAGAGATGTATTGAGGGGGCATGTCAGCTGCTGCATCATGCGGTGGTCAGACACGCCCCCTTGCCACTGGCTCTGTATGGGAGATCACGGGGGGGCCCCAGATCTAAAACTTATCACCTATCCTTAGGATAGGGGATATGTTTTCTCATCCCAGAGTACTCCTTTAATGTAGCTTTTGTGTACTGTAATTTAAGCCAAATGGCATCCTGGGGATGTAAACCATCCTTGGAGAAAGAAAGAGTGAAACACTGCGCACTCCCTACTTCTGGCATATGAGATGTTGCTAGCACAAGAATCAGAAGCTGTAGTCAGGATTTATAGGGGTATGTATAGCTGGCAGAGTGTTATGTGGGCAGGAGGAGATATAGGAACATATGTGGCTGGAATATGTTTATGGGGAGTTGTGTGGATTGTGCTTTGGAGGCTTTGTTGTATCTCACTCCTTATTAGAAAAGTCTATGGCTTACTATTTTATTTGGATACTTTGAAGCTACTCAAAAAGTGGCATATCAAATATTTAGCTTGCCTCTCTATGTGCCAAACAGATCCATTGTGAATGTCCTTGTTACAGGTTTTTTTTTTTTTTTCCATCGTAAGGGTTAATTTTCAGTTTACTTATAATGTATCACCTTTTCACAGGACACGTGATAAGTGGTCCCAGGAGAGGAACATGGAGCAGGGCTATGGTCACTGGGTAGGAACATAGAGCAACATAGTTAGGTGCAACTAGAAGACTAGACCAGGAATAGTACCACAAGTACCAGGAGTAGTATCAAAGGGTCTAGCTGGGAACATATGGGAAGATTTATCAAAACCTGCCTAGAGAAAGAGTGGTGCAGTTTCCTGTGGAAACCAATCAGATGGCTTCTTTCATTTTTAAAAAGGCCTCTTAGATATGAAAGAAGCGATCAACTTTTCAATTACACAAGTTTTAATACATTTCCCCCATAGTTAGGAGAAGTCTGGAATCAGGACAAGGAAAAGTACCATACGTCACATACATAATATCCAGAATGTGATTAGGAATTGCCGTTCCTGGCATAATACTCAAGGGCCAAGACAGGAGCATAATCAGGAACCAAGGTCAAAGTCAGAACCAGGAAAACAAGACAAGGAAGAAGGAACCAGAAACAGGAACCAGGGAAAATAAATCAGGAACAAGGAACATGGAGCCAGGCACAAGAAAGCTTGAGGCACAAGGACAGAACCAGATGAGGAACTGCATTATAAACTGTACGCTGACACTCAGACAATGGAGGACAGTCCAACTTGGGCTTAAAGGGGTACTCCCTTGGAAATTTTTTTCTTTTAAATCAACTGGTGCCAGAAAGTTAAACAGATTTGTAAATCACTTCTATTAAAAAATCTTAATCCTTCCAGTACTTTTTAGTGGCTGTGTACTAAAGAGAAATCCAAAAAAGAAATGCATTTCCTCTGAATGCACAGTGAACCACAGTGCTCTCTGCTGACCTCTGCTGTCCATTTTAGGAACTGTCCAGAGCAGCATATGTTTGCTATGGGGATTTTCCTCTGCTCTGGACAGTTCCTAAAATGGACAGCAGAGGTCAGCAGAGAGCACTGTGGTCATGACATCAGAGGATATGCATTTCTCTTTTGGATTTCTCTTTAGTATGCAGCTTCTAAAAAGTACTGGAAGGATTAAGATTTTTTTAATTTCTTAATTTTTAAATTTACAAATCTGTTAAACTTTCTGGCACCAGTTGATTTAAAAAAAATAATAAAAAGTTTTCCACAGGAGTACCCCTTTAAATTGCACAGATCAAAAACAGAACAGAAGGAAGAACCATGCTTCATGGCACCAGATCCCAGAACCAGGTAGAGTAAACAATGTTTTACGCAGGAATAGGGTGTGGTAATACAATAGAAAAACCCTGTGCTATGTTGCCACTAAGACAATGATCTACAGCAGTGATCTCCAACCTGCGGACCTCCAGATGTTGCAGAACTACAAGTCCCAGCATGCCCGGACAGCCAAAGGCTGTCCGGGCATACTGGGAGTTGTAGTTTTGCAACATCTGGAGGTCCGCAGGTTGGAGACCACTGATCTACAGGATAGAGGAGGCTGGTGCTCCAGTAGGGAGTACAATACTGATGGCAGTGTTTGCTATATCCCTTTTGGGGAAGTAATGTTGCACTGATTCTTGTTTCTGAACATTGAAGTGTTTAAGATTTTCCTATTCCGTGGCCTGTGTAACAATGCATAGCATAAAAAGTCCACATTTTTTTTTTTTGCTTACATCAACCAAAGATAATTTTTCATGAACCAGACAGTGCCCATACTGGGTAGTTGTTATAGAATAACCATTACATGTAATGATATCTAGAAACTGTCAGGATTCATTTACGTCATTTTGGCTTTGAGACATTAATGGTTGTAACGTCAGTGCTCTGGCCAGACACGCTGGCGGTGAGCGCTCTCCTCTGATGTCCCCGCTGCCGGCGGGGCTGGGATTCGCATGGCGGTACGCGCCCGCATGCGAATTCCAACCCGTCACTCACCTCCCTGGTCTTCCATGTTCTCAGTCCCGGCGCGCATGCCCCCCGCCTCCTAGGGCGCGCACCGGAGCTCTGTGACTTAAAGGGCCAGTATGCCCTAATTAGTGTTTTCACCTGTTCCTTCCCTATAAGTGTGTGCACCTCCCCCTGCCCTGTTCTGGATATTTGTTGCCTTTGTGCCTGAGAGAAAACTACTGTGTTCCTGTGTCCCTGGTTATCCGTGTACCTGGTCCTTGTTCTGTGACCTGACCATGCTACTGTGCCGCCAGCCCTGACCTTCAGCTGTCCTGACCACGTCTTGTCTTTATTCTCTGTACCACGCTTCATCCCAGCTATCTGTGTGGACAAGAAGTGCCAGGGGTAGCGACCTGGGTGCCGCCTGCCGCAGCAAGACCACCCTGCTTTGCAGCGGGCTCTGGTGAAAACCAGCGGCACCTTAGACTCCGCTCCCTGGCACGGCTCACATCATCATCCACACAGGCCCAGAGGATCCACCACCTGCTGTGACCCTTACAATGGTAATTGTAAAGTCTGTTTGATGAACTCATGTGACTCATAATCATAGTTAGTTGGAATGAATTACATTGTTACTTACAATTTTAATGCCCCTAATTGATTTTAATAGAAAAAATAGGAATTATCTATGAAACGTGTAAATGATGTGATTTTTGTTCTATTGCTTATTATTAGTAGTACAAGTGGGGATTTCCATGGTGCAATTCGTAGGAACTGTCCAGACATGGGTGTGTATCCAGTGGTGATTCCATTTCCTCTAATAGAGCTTTTTGTTTCATGAAAAAATCTATATAATCAGAAAAACAGCTGTTAAAAAAGCCCCTCTGATTCAGATGTTCATTGGCAAACTTCACATGGGCCAGAACGTGTGATTTCTTCAGCAGAGGAACCTAGGGCGCTGTAGGATTTCAGTCCTTCACCACATAGTGTGTTACCAATTGTGTGAATCTAATGGATTGCCTCTGTGGACAGGGGTCTTTTATACAGGTAACAAGTTGAGATCAGGAGCACTCCCTTTAGGAAAGTGCTCTTAAAGGGGTACTCCATTGCTAGACATCTTAGGGGATAAGATCTCTGATAATGGAGGTCTGGTCGCTGGAATCCCCCCCGTCGTGATCTCTGTGCAGACACCCAGCGTTCTGAACATTATGTACCTTTTTAACTCAGTTTGTTACCTATTACCACCGACACAAAGAAGGGATACAAATAATGTAAACCAAATAGTTGGGTCCTGTGGTGTTTAAACAACTAAATTACATATCCTATCAACCTTAAAAGGGTACTCTGCTGCTCAGCGTTTGGAACAAACTGTTCTGAACGCTGGAGCTGGCGCCAGGAGCTCGTGACGACAAAGCCCTGCCCCCTCATGACGTCACACCCTGCCCCCTCAATGCAAGTCTATGGGAGGGGGCATGACGACTGTTTGTTTGGAACAGTTTGTTCCAAACGCTGAGCAGTGGAGTACCCCTTTAAAGACCACTTTATACAGATATCAAACTGAATTACATATCCTATCAACCTTAAAGACCACTCAAAAACAGGACCATGGTTTAAAATGTATATTCTTTATTATGGAAATAATTCAAAAGCATGTTAAAAAGCAAAAAGGCTTAGACATAGAAAAGATGGGAACCAGGGAAGGGAGGGGTACAAATCCAAACACAGAAATAGCTATGTGGCAGTAATAGTAAGTAATAGTCAGCTACCAAAATATCAGTAATAGTCCAATATAGCAATGTGTACCAAGATCAAATAATGGTATATAAATATTGCAAAAGTACAAAGAGTGCACAGTGGGCAGTGAGTACATATGTATAAGTACAAAGAGCAAGGGGATGATACCCTGAATGAATAGAAAACAAGTAAAGGTATCCGGGAACCAAGAGAAACAGTCAAAGACCAAATGAGAACAGGTATATAGAGACCCCCCTGTTCCCCAGTAACCCACTACACTTCTGACACATTTCACCCAGGGGGCTTTGTCCAGTAGTGACAAAGCCCCCTGGGCGAAATGTGTCAGGGGTGTGGTGGGTTACTGGGGAACAGGGGGGTCTCTATATACCTGTTCTCATTTGGTCTTGGACTGTTTCTCTTGGTTCCCGGATACCTTTACTTGTTTTCTATTCATTCAGGGTATCATCCCCTTGCTCTTTGTACTTATACATATGTACTCACTGCCCACTGTGCACTCTTTGTACTTTTGCAATATTTATATACCATTATTTGATCTTGGCACACATTGCTATATTGGACTTTTACTGATATTCTGGTAGCTGGCCATTACTTACTATTATTGCTACATAGCTATTTCTGTGTTTGGATTTGTACCCCTCCCTTCCCCAGTTTCCATCTTTTTCTATGTCTAAGCCTTTTGCTTTTTAACATGTTTTTGAATTATTTCCATAATAAAGAATGTACATTTTAAAGGGGTACTCCGGTGAAAACTTTTTTTTTTTTTTAAATCAACTGGTGCCAGAAAGTTAAACAGATTTGTAAATTACTTCTATTAAAAAATAGTTAATCCTTAAGTAATCCTAAGAATTAATCCTTAATCCTTCCTGTACTTATTAGCTTCTGAATACTACAGCGGAAATTCTTCTCTTTTTGAAACACAGAGCTCTCTGCTGACATCACGAGCACAGTGCTCTCTCCTGACATCTCTGTCCATTTTATGAACTGTCCAGAACAGCATATGCTGGCTATGGGGATTTCCTTTTACCCTGGACAGTTCCTAAAATGGACAGAGATGTCAGCAGAGAGTACTGTGCTCATGATGTCAGCAGAGAGTACTGTGCTCATGATGTCAGCAGACAGCTCTGTGTTTCAAACGGAAAAGAATTTCCACTGTAGTATTCAGCAGCTAATAAGTACAGGAAGGATTAAGATTTTTTTTTATAGAAGTAATTTACAAATCTGTTTAACTTTCTGGCACCAGTTGATTTAAAAAAACAAACAAACAAAAAAAAAAAAAAGGTTTTCACCGGAGTACCCCTTTAGTACATGGTCCTGTTTTTGAGTGGTCTTTAAGGTTGATAGGATATGTAATTCAGTTTGTTACCTGTATAAAAGACACATGGGAGCCAGAAACCTTCCTGATTGATAGGGGATCAAATGCTTAGTAAAAGGCAAATCAATTCCTAATTTACGTGAAATGCATTTTTCTGTATTTTTGTTGTTATTCTGTCTCTCACTGTTAAAAAAAAAAAAAAAAAAAAAAAAAAAAAAGGACCATTAAAATGATAGCCTGACCATTTCTTTGCCAGTGAGTAAATGTACAAAATCAGTAGGGGAGCAAACGTTTTTTTCTTTACTGTACAGTGGCGTACATAGAATGGAGGGGACCCCATAGCAATGATCAAGATGGCCCCCCATATAATGATGCCAGATCCCGATAAAGAAGGGCCACCTGAAATGCTTGCTACTTTAGTAGTTGTACCCTAAATTACAGAAGGACCACTGTGAAGTTTTCCAATTCCATGTGGTTCCCTATTGATCAGCAGAGGGTGTATCAGCATTACCGTATACAAGTGATACTGTATTATGTGTGGTGGGATATTGGACCATCCTCTGGTAAAAACTAAACTATTAAGTTATCTAAAAATTAAGGTACCTAAAAATTAAAGGGGGACTCCGGTGGAAAACTTTTTTTTTAATCAACTGGTGCCTGAAAGTTAAACAGGTTTGTAAATTACTTCTATTAAAAAAATCCAAATCCTTCCAGTACTTATTAGCTGCTGAATACTACAGAGGAAATTATTTTCTTTTTGGAACACAGAGCTCTCTGCTGAATCACAAGCACAGTGCTCTCTGCTGACATCTCTGTCCATTTTAGGAACTGTCCAGAACAGCATATGTTTGCTATGGTGATCTTCTCCTTCTCTGGGCAGTTCTTAAAATGGACAGAGATGTCAGCAGAGAGCACTGTGCTCGTGATGTCAGCAGAGAGCTCTGTGTAAGAACTGGAAGGATTAAGATTTTTTAATAGAAGCGATTTACAAATCTGTTTAACTTTCTGCCACCAGTTGTTTTAAAAAAAAAAAAAAAAAAACAGGGGTACTCCGGATGGAAACTTTTTTTTTTAAATAAACTGGTGCCAGAAAGTTATACAGATTTGTAAATGACTTCTATTTAAAAATCTTAATCCTTCCCGTACTTATCAGCTGCTGTATGCTCCAGAGGAAGTTGTCTTATTCTTTCCAGTCTGACCACAGTGCTCTCTGCTGCCACCTGTGTCCATGTCAGGAACTGTCCAGAGGTTTGCTATAGGGATTTACTCCTGCTCTGGACAGTTCCTGACATGGACAGAGGTGTCACTGTGGTCAGACTGGAAATAACTACACAACTTTCTGCGTAGTATACAGCAGCAGATAAGTACCGGAAGGATTAAGATTTTTATATAGAAGTTTGCAATTTTGCAAATTTGCAATTTGCAAATCTATGTAACTTTCTGGCACAAGTTGCTTCCAATTTCCCCCCCCCCCTCCAGAGTACCCCTTTAACATAAGTTGATAGTAACCCATAGCAACCAATAATCTTTGACTAAAGTTTGCATGGTAAAGACATACAGAAGGGGATGTTTGTATATTAGGACTATGTACAGAACATCCAGTGAAACAGTTCCACCCTCCAGGACCGGCACTGCCATCTGGTCTTTATTAATAACATTCTTATGATACCCTTCAGATGTCTCTTCGGTGCCCACGGTTGCGTGTGAGCCCAGAACATGTCTCAGGTCCTATCAGTTTCTCTTCTCCAGGAGACGAATGTTGCGAATGGTTTCCCAGCACAACGAGAACTTCATCCCAAAGTGCCCACAGGGAACAAAGGGGACGTTATGTCCGGAACGTGGTGAAGCTTGGGAAAAACTAATGTAGCAAGGGGCAAGACTGGCACCACTTGGTTATTTAAAATACGTTTCCACCTTTAAAAACATAAAATAAAATACTTCGCCAAGTTAAAACGTTTTTCTTTATAAATTGGGTGACAAATAAAATAGTGACTATTACAATTCAGAGGGGTCCTGAATAAAGGTAAATTTGCCTAGTTATTGAGTAATATGGTATATGTCAGTGTTTCCCAAACAGCGTGTGTTGCAAAACTACAACTCCCAGCATGCCCGGACAGCCGTTGGCTGTCCGGGCGTGCTGGGAGTTGTACTGTTGCAAAATCTGAGGAAAGAGCCACTGCGGAAATTCCGCTTGCAGAAAATCCGCAAGCAGATGATGTTGCTTCCCATTGAAGTCAATGGCGTTTATTTAGTATAGGTTTCTTTGTGGGTTTTGATTTCCGACTGGAATTTTCCCAAGGTATTTACTTAGGTTTTCCTGCATTTTGCACTTTTCCCTACATTTTGCTTTTTTTTACAACTGTTCTGATCTGCCGGGTTTCCCTCAGCTCAATTCCACCACATTTTCTGTGGAAACCATAGTAAATATGTTAGGATTTTTCCAAACTGTTATGACCACGCCCCTTTGTCGGGACCACGCCCCCGTTACACAGTAACCACACCCCCTTTACAGGTTTTTCTTGTAAAATGGAGGGTTTATTTTTTTTTGGTCGCAAGTTGTGTCACGTGCGACACAATTTGGGCGCAAAACCCGACAAAAAAGAGTCGAGATCACGTTAGTAAATAAACCCCAATGGGTAGCAACATAGTCCGCAGTGAATTAGTTACGTAGTTACGTGTGAACGTACCCTTAGGGCTCATTCACATTAAGGAATCTCTGCCTGGAGACATATCGGGTGCAGGTTCTGTCTGGAACGGGCGCTGGCAAAGCAAGCCAGCGTTAGGACTACTTGTAAAGGCTCACCATCCATAGACGGCAATGCACTTCGTAGCTGATTCCGCCAAAGGATTGGACAGGATCATTCAGGGAGAGATTTATCAAAACCTGTGCAGAGGAAAAGTTGCCCAGTTGCCCATAGCAACCAATCAGATTGCTTCTTTCATTTTTAACAAGGCCTCTGCAAAATGAAAGAAGCGATCTGATTGGTTTCTATGGGCAACTTTTCCTTTGCACAGATTTTGACAAATCTCCCCCCTCATTGTACAGAGTCTGGGGTCCGGAGTTTCTGTGGCGTAACGTCCGCTGGCAAAATTTTGTAGTGTGAATGGTGCAGCAGAATCCTATTGAGAGCAATGGGAGGCTGCCGCACTGTATTTGTCGCAGCGGAGCTTGAGAGCGGAATTCCTCTCAGAAAATACGTAGTGTGACTGGGCCCTTAGGGGGAGATTTATCCAAACCCAATCACAGGAAAAGTTGTCCAGTTGCCCATAACAACCAATCAGATCGCTTCTTTCATTTTTCAGAGGCCTTTTCAAAAATGAAAGAAGAAATCTGATTGGTTGCTATGGGCAACTGGCCAGCTTTTCCTCTGCATAGGTTTTGATAAATCTCCTCCCATAAAATGCATCCACAAGCGTCTGCATTTTTTCATGCAGATCTGTACAATTTAGATGTGAAAGGGATTTGACCTATTATCCCAATTGAAATGTTTCAGGAAGATTTTGAGTATTTAGGCTGTGTGCGCACATTTTTATGAATATTAGACACATTTTCACTGCCGCAGTTCTTCAAAATTGGGCAGAAAATGACATGTTGTTACAGCAATTCTCACCATTGAGGTACAAATTGCAGTAAAAACTGAAAAAACTGCAAAAAACTATTCAGGGTGGTATATACTATTTAACTACTATATATCCTGATCCCATAGAGATAACAGCTGCAGTATATAGATAGAGCTGTAGGAGAGGTGTATAACTACTATATATCCTGATCCTATAGAGCAGTGGTCTTCAACCTGCGGACCTCCAGATGTTGCAACAATATACCAATAGAGCTGGAGGGGAGGCATATAACTTATAAATACTGATCCCATAGAGATAGCATCAGCAGTATAAAAATTGAGCTGGAGAGGAGGTGTAGCATTACTATGTATGCTGAACCCATAGAGATAGCAGCAGTATACAGATAGAGCTGGAGGAGGGGTGTATAACTACTATATATCTTGATCCCATAGAAATAGCAGCAGGAGTATACAGATATAGCTGGAAGGGAGGTGTAAAACTACTATATATCCTGATCCCATAGAGATAGCAGCAGCAGTATACAGATAGAGCTTGTTACGCCGAGCGCTCCGGGTCCCTGCTCCTCCCCGGAGCGCTCGCGGCATTCTCCTTTCTGCAGCGCTGCACTGACATTCACGATGGGGATGCGATTCGCATAGCGGGACGCGCCCGCTCGCGAATCGCATCCCAAGCCACTTACCCGTCTTACGGTCCCCGGCTGTCATGTTCTGGCGCACGCGGCTCCGCTCTCTAGTGATTGGTGCCTGGCCCAATTAGCCTAATTAGCTTCCACCTGCTCCCTGGCTATATTACCTCACTTCCCCTGCACTTCCTTGCCGGATCTTGTTGCCTTGTGCCAGTGAAAGCGTTTAGTGTTGTCCAAAGCCTGTGTTCCAGATCTCCTGCTATCCACATTGACTACGAACCTTGCCGCCTGCCCCGACCTTCTGCTACGTCTGACCTCGCCTCTGCCTAGTCCTTCTGTCCCACGCCTTCTCAGCAGTCAGAGAGGTTGAGCCGTTGCCGGTGGATACGACCTGGTTGCTACCGCCGCAGCAAGACCATCCCGCTTTGCGGCGGGCTCTGGTGAAAACCAGTAGCAACCTAGAACCGGTCCACCGACACGGTCCACGCCAATCCCTCGCTGACACAGAGGATCCACATCCAGCTAGCCGAATCCTAACAGAGCTAAATGGGGAGGGGTCTGGGATCTACCAGGAGGAGATCTGGTAGGTAATTATGTGATCCTAGTCTGAACTAACACACATTAAGCACAGTAACTTTTTTTTGAGTCAGATTGGTGATCACATGACCAAGTTACAGCCATGAAGCGAATGGATGCAGCTGTGCTGGAATAAAACAAATGGCAATGTAGTGATGTGTAGAAACTCAACCCTCTGCTAGGGACTGTAATACTCTGGATTTAATCTATGAAAATCAGAAGGTCAAATCCACAATGAATCCACGATGTGTGAATGAAGCCTAATAGCAGCTATATTAGTTTGTAGTATTGAACTAGAGATTCATGCCGCTACATGAGAAACAACAAAACAGTCATAATAAGATTGTTGAATACATGGTCCTAGTATGAATGGAACAATATTGTCATTGTTCAAACTATGAAGAGGGGAACGTCCCCCATAATGAGGCACAGGGAGAAGAGGACTCCATGGTCTACTTTATTAATAAGGCCGCAAAAACAGTGGGGGATGGGAAGGGGGATGGGGGTCACTGCAGGATAAGCAAAACTGAAGAACCTGTATATCGTCTGGTTTTGAAAACAAATTATTCTATACTTATTAAGGAATTCTGAGTTAATAGAGGGGGTCCCCCCCATTCACAACCCTTCTCTATTAGCCATTACAAAGAGCAGCTAGAAAAAGTATCTTTTACGCTGGAAGACCTGGCATGTTCGTGCATTACATAAGCAGACCATTGATTCCAATGACAAATGTGTAATACTCCATATTTCCTGCGGGGGAGCTGTAGGTATATTGAACCACTGCCATGTTATTACAGCTTTTTGCAGAGGGTTTTTAGTTTCAGATGAAGCTTTGATCATCTTTTCCTCTTTACCCTTTCCTTGCAATAAGAAGGGATTGTGCAATGCAGATGTAACACATTAAACATTGCATCAAATCTACGTCATCTCTTGTTTTTGTTGTTTTAGTCACTTCCTGATGTAAAATTCAATATAAAAAGTCCAAAGTCCAGATAAACAAATACTAGATCTGTGATCAATGGTTAGTCCTAGGAGCTATAAAGTTTTATAACTATTAGTGTGTGTATACAGTCCAACACATCTGAAGGTGCAAGCTACTGTATGACTCAGATGACTGTATCTGGATCTAGTGTAGTGAGCCGTACATACTTATTACAGGGAAATACCACCTTTGATTTAAAGGGGTACTTTAAAAGGGTACTCCGCTGGAAACTTGCCAGAAACTTACAGAGATTTGTAAATGACTTCTATTTAATAATCTTAATCCTATCAGTATTTATCAGCTGCTGTATGCTCTAGAGGAAGTAGTGTAGTTCTTTCCAGTCTGACCACAGTGCTCTCTTCTGACACCTCTGTCCATGTCAGGAACTGTCCAGAGCAGGAGAGGTTTGCTATGGGTATTTATTCCAGCTCTAAACAGTTCCTGACACGGACAGAGGTGGCAGCAGAGAGCACTGTGGTCAGACTGGAAAGAACTACCCAACTTCCTCTTTAGCATAAAGCAGCTTTATAAGTACTGGAAGGATTACGTTTTATAAATAGAAGTAATTTACAAATCTGTATGAGGGCTCATTTTTTGCACCCGACAGTAGTTTTTAACAGTACCATTTTTGTTTTGATGTGACTTTTTGGTCGCTTTTTTTCTTTAATTAAATTTGGGAGTTGCAGTTAGTTACTAACTAAAACGCCAAGCATGCCCTGATACAGCCTGTGGTTCATCAGCTGCCCCAAAAACGAAAACTCCCAGCATGTTGGACTATATAGTAGTATATAGTATAGGTCAGTGTATCCCAACCAGGGGTGCCTCTAGCTGTTGCAAAACTACAACTCCCAGCATGCCCGGACAGCCAGTTCTGATGCTCTCCTATCCATTGTAAGCACTTGGACAGGTGACAGTATGGGCCCCAGAACAGACGAGCTAGATTTTGTTCTCCACACACATAAATGAGTCTTAAGCACCCATGACCCTGTCCCTGGTCACCAGTTGTCCTTCCTTGGATCACTTTAGGTAGGTACTAACCACTTCAGACTAGGAGCACCCCACATGACAGGACGTTGCTCTGACCCAGTAGTCTAGACATACAGTGACCCCCTGACTTATGATGGCCCCTACATACGATCATTTCAACATACGATGGCCTCTCAGAGATGCTTTTGTATGTCGGGGCCATCGCATAAACGGCTATCCGGCAGCGCAGACTGCTTCAGCTGCCACGGGATAGCCTTTTACGGTGCCCCGTGTGGTCCGCTGACGATCACTTACCTGTCCTCGGGGCTCAGGCGCGTCCTCTTCGGGATCCCCTGCATCGTCGGTGTTCTCCATCGTCATCATCACGTCGCTGCGCACGCCGTTCCGTCATCCAATAGGAGCGGCGTGCGTAGCGATGTGATGGCGGCGACCGAGAGCGAGGATGCCGGGGAAGCAGAGGCCTTGCCGGAGCATCGGGGACACCCCGGGGACGCGGCAACAGCGATGGACGGCGACATCCAGGGCAGCGGTGATGAGCGGTGACGGTCCGGAGCGGCGGGGACACGTGAGTATAACCTCCAATACCAGTGGCCTTCAACCTGCGGACCTCCAGATGTTGCAAAACTACAACTCCCAGCATGCCCGGACAGCCGTTGGCTGTCCGGGCATGCTGGGTGTTGTACTTTTGCAACATCTGGAGGTCCGCAGGTTGTAGACCCCTGTCCTATACTTTACATTGCACGGATCCCTCAACATGCGATGGTTTCAACCAACGATGGTCCATTTGGAACGGATTCCCATCGTATGTTGAGGGACCACTGTACACAATTTGGCCCTTGCTTTGATCCTTACACTTGACCATTTTTTCCACCTTCCAAGGTCACCTTCAAGAAAAGATTGGCGTAGATTCATGTGTTGCCAACTGGTCACCATAGCGGCAGATGTGGTGGTTATTGATGGCGCATTGAGGTGTGTCATATCTTCTGTAGGCTGAATCATTACCTTGTAACCTAATGCTGACTGTATGTATGGGACTGTACTGTCGGAGTGGCTATTGAAAACCCTCCGTTTGTTGTCCGAATAAATAAACTGGACACTGACCTCAACCAGGTATTCTTTCTATGCTGGAGGAGGAATCAGTTGCAGGATCACTGACTCTGTGTTTTTCCAACTATTGCGAATTCGCTATCCCGGGCCGGCACCACTGAAGCTGAATCTTATTACAAGTCTGGTTTTCTACAACACTGGTTAGCGTACACTGATTGTTTTTGTTCTTTTGGGTAAATTCGGTGTAATAATAAAACCCTTCCCAAATACAGTCACTGTCACATAACCCTCTAGAGTTCATTCATATTAATTTGAATTGCTGCAGGGCGAGTAGACGATTCATAATGTCCACATGTGGGATCCATTCAGAGGAAAACTCCAGGAGCCGATGAACTGTGAGATGTTTTTGTCCCTGTGTAAAAACCTTTAAGATCCACTACAAAGGAACAGCTGATGCAATAGCAGAGACAGATCTCATGCCCGGCTGTTCTTGCGTGCCACGGTACAATAAGGAAAGATTCCTAAAGATACAGCTGGAGTCAACCTCATGATTTACCGCACATTTTGTGGTATACACCATTAACCCAGGGGAGCGGGATGCCTCTTCTGGATCCACTTGTTTTAATGTGCCGAAAGTAGTCTAAAAGTGACTGTGTTTAGCACTTTTGGGAGCTTATGCTGTTATTTTTTTATTTAAAATTTTTGTTTTGTTTTGTGGGGTTCAAAAGCATGATCAACCGTGTTTTTAGGTTACACAAAAAACTATAGAAAACTTTATATATGTACTGAAAAGAATTGCTTTTAGACTATGTTTGGCACATTCAAATGAATAGCTCCGGCAAGGGCACACTGTGGTATATAAGGGCATCCCATTCTCATGGGTTCCTAATGTAAACCACAACATTTCCATCATCTTAAGTATGAACCTACAGAGCCAGCAAGCAACAGTGCCCCTATAATGGAGCCAGTAAGAATGAGTGACCCTATAACAGAGACAGCACACAACAGTGCCACTATAACAGAGCCCAAACAACAGTGCCCCTATAACAGAGCCAGCACACAACAGTGCCACTATAACAGAGCCCAAATAACACTGCATCTATAACAGAACCCAAACAACACTGCATCTATAACAGAGCCCAAACAACACTGCATCTAACAGAGCCCAAAACAACAGTGCCCCTATAATAGAGCCAGCACACAACAGTGCCACTATAACAGAGCCCAAATAACACTGCATCTATAACAGAGCCCAAACAACACTGCATCTATAACAGAGCCCAAACAACAGTGCATCTATAACAGAGCCCAAACAACAGTGCTCCTGTAACAGAGCCCAAACAACAGTGCTCCTGTAACAGAGCCCAAACAACAGTGCCCCTATAACAGAGCCCAAACAACAGTGCTCCTGTAACAGAGCCAAGACACAACAGTGCATCTATAACAGAGCCCAAACAACAATGCACCAATAACAGAGCCCAAACAACAGTGCATCTATAACAGAGCCCAAACAACAGTGCTCCTGTAACAGAGCCAAGACACAACAGTGCATCTATAACGGAGCCCAAACAACAATGCACCAATAACAGAGCCCAAACAACAGTGCATCTATAACAGAGCCCAAACAACAGTGCACCTATAAAAGAGCCCAAACAACAGTGCTCCTGTACCAGAGCCAGGACACAACAGTGCATCTATAACAGAGCCCAAACAACAATGCACCAATAACAGAGCCCAAACAACAGTGCCCCTATATCAGAGCCAGAAAGCAACAGTGCCCCTATAACAGAGCCTAAAGCACACAACAGTGCACCAAAACAGAGCCCAAACAACAGTGCATCTATAACAGAGCCCAAACAACAGTGCACCTATAACAGAGCCCAAACAGTGCACCTCCTCCCTGATGATACATGACCCTCTTAGTCTGTGTTTCCCAACCAGGGTGCCTCCAGCTATTGCAAAACTACAACTCCCTGCATGCCCAGACAGCCAAAGGCTGTCTGGACATGCTGTGATTTGTAGTTTTGCAACAGCTGGAAGCTTATGAATTTATAGTAACATAGTTCATAAGGTTGAAAAAAGAGTCCTTGATCCAGAGGAAGGCAAAAAACCCTCATACTCAAGGTAAAAATTCCTTCCCGACTCCAAATATGGCATCAGAATAAATCCCTGGATCAATGTTCTGTCCCTATAAATCTAATATACATAACCAGTATTATGTTATTACTCTCCAAAAATGCATCCAGGCCCCTTTTGAACTCTTTTACAGAGTTCCCCATGATCACCTCCTCCGGGAGAGAATTCCACAGTCTCACTGCTCTTACAGTAAAGAATCCCCGTCTGTGCTGGTGTAGAAACCTTCTTTCCTCTAGACGTAGAGGATGCCCCCTTGTTATAGATACAGTCCTGGGTATAAATAGATCATGGGAGAGATCACTGTACGGTCCCCTGATATATTTATACATAGTTATTAGGTCTCCCCCTAAGCCTTCTTTTTTCTAAACTAAATAACCCCAATTCTGATAATCTTTCTGGGTATTGTAGTCCTCCCATTCCCCGTATTACCCTGGTTGCCCGTCTTAGAACCCTCTCCAGCTCCACTATATCTTTCTTGTACACTGGTGCCCAGTACTGTACACAATATTCTATGTGTGGTCTGACTAGTGATTTGTACAGCAGTAGAATTATTTCCTTGTCGTGGGCATCTATGCCCCTATTGATGCCCCCCATGATTTTATTCGCCTTGGCAGCAGCACACAAAACAATACTATCAAATCAAGTTCCCGATTTTTCTTCGGTTTTTGTTTTGCATTCTTCTTAGTTTGCCCAGTTACCGTGGCGCCTTTTTTCTCTACATTTCGCGCTGCAGTCCTTTATCTCATTTCTCTCAGAGTGTGAAAACAAATAAGTGCTGATCTCTGACCACAGAGGACCTTCTCTGAGATCTGTCATATGACCAATCAAAGCCGCCAGCGCCGAGTGCGATGTGACAGATTTCCGAGCCTTTTGTTTTCATCACTGCACTCTTCGTATGGAGTTTTGACACCTGTCTCCATGATAGTACATCACGGGCACAGAGCTGGCGGGGAGCCCAGATTCTCCACTTGCCAGTCTCTTAATTGGCAGAGAGTAGTTATAGCTTTCGCTAACAGCAGATGCTTGTGTTCTCCAATGTAAAACTTGTCAGCAATAGTCACATTATTGTTTATGGCTCCCCATTGTGGAGAGCAGTCTATGCAGTCACTTTAGGGAAAGCTGTGTGACCACCGATGTGTCCACAAGTTTGCAAACAGCAAAATATTTTAGGCCCAACCTCCGTTCTGCTCAGGACCCCAAGATTGCACATAGACCCCTCATCATACACCCCTCCTCGTTATGGTGGCATTTATAGAACAGTTTATTGCCTTATACTGTATACCCTACAGGGTCATCACAAAGCTCCCCAAAATCCTGAGGAGCAAACCTGCTTTCCCATAAGCAGAAACAATTACTATGTAGAATTTTTGGCCCGCCCCAGGTGCCACTCTCAAGGGGGGTGCCAGGGGCGGACTGACCCCCGCCGCAACTACTGAGGATCTGGGACACTCGTCCCAGATCCCCAGCAGACAGCGCTACATTCTCCTATATGCGCGATACACGCACATACAGGAGAAGGTGTCCCCTCTGTGTGAGCCGCATCTGAAGCTCACACAGAGGAGACGTGAACTCCGCCCCCACGCAGCACGCAGTACAGGCGCCGGTGACGTCACTCATCGGCGTCTGTACTGTGGAGGGGAGAAGATGTGGGCCCTTCAGCTGAGGAGATCGCTGCATGGGATATCAGGTGAGCATCCTTTTTATTTATTTTTTAACCCTGCCTATACCTATAGGGAAGGGGGGGCTCTGTATATACCTAATGGGGAAGGGGGGGGGGGTGCTCTGTATATACCTATGGGAAAGGGAGGGAGAGGGGGGGGGCGTTCTCTGTATATACCTATGGGAAAGGGAGGGAGAGGAGGGGTGCTCTGCATATACCTATGGGTGAGGGGGGGTGCTCTGTATATACCTATGGGAGAGGGGGGGTGCTCTGTATATACCTATGGGAAAGGGAGGGAGAGGGGGGGTGGTCTGTATATACCTATGGGAAAGGGAGGGAGAGGGGGGGTGGTCTGTATATACCTATGGGAAAGGGAGGGAGAGGGGGGTGCTCTGTATATACCTATGGGAGAGGGGGGGCTCTGTATATACCTATGGGAAAGGGAGGGAGAGGGGGGGGTGTAGCTCTGCATATACCTATGGGGAAGAGGGGGGGTGTATCTCTGCATATACCTATGGGGAAGGGGGGGTGTAGCTCTGCATATACCTATGGGGAAGGGGGGTGTAGATCTGCATATACCTATGGGGAAGAGGGGGGGTGTAGCTCTGCATATACCTATGGGAAAGAGGGGGGTTTAACTCTGCATATACCTATGGGAAAGAGGGGGGTGTAGCGTAGCTCTGCATATACCTATGGGAAAGAGAGGGGTGTAACTCTGCATATACCTATGAGAAAGAGGGGGTTACCTGGCTACCTACCTACCTGCCCTTTTACTGTGCAGGACACCAAGGAGGGCATTATTACAGTTTGTGGGCCTATAGATGGAAAGATTGTGTAGAGGAGGGCACTGAATATATGCAGAGTCTGACATGTTTGTCCTGCAGATGTTAAGAGATCCACATGGCAGTCTTATCCGGATGGAGAAGAAAAGGAAAGAGGACGCCACTGATCAGAATAGACGTTATTGTGAGTCCCAAAATGTAACTGTAATCGCTTATATGGTATACACATCCTGTGTACAGCTGATATCTACCGCCATATGGTCCTGTATATAATCACTTATATTGTATACAGATTCTTTATAGTATACTGGTCTGTGTATAGTGGTTTTATTCAGTACAGTATGGCGGTATTATCCAATTATTGTGTGGTGGTATATATTTACTCCTTGTATACCAGTATTATTGGTCATTGAAATTTACCTATTTTAAAGTGTTTCTTACATACCGTATTTATCGGCATATAACACGCACTCTTAAAACTTAAATTTAAGGCAAAAAGTCTGCCTGCGTGTTATACGCCGATAAGTTTTCTGGTCACTGATTTAAAGCGGCCGCAGCAGCGTCTGCTTGTTAAGTATTAACAGCACGGCCGCGGCCACTTTAAATCAGTGACCAGCGGCGTCTCCTCCCCGCTCTGTCACTTGTTTTCTCCCGCACTATCCACAGTGTGGTGGATAGTGCGGGAGACGCTGATTAAAATGAGCCCTACCTTGTCCGGATCTGCTCTACCTTTTAATCAGCGTCTCCCGCACTATCCACCAGTACCTGTGTATAGTGCGGGAGAACCTCCCCCCTCCCTCATCATTCCCCCTTTTCCTGCTTTTTATAGTTTTGTTTATTTTCCTTACCTGGCTGCGCTTCAGCAGGTCAGGTCAGGTGGAGGGTCTTGTGGGGTCAGTGAAGTAGATGAGTTACGTTCTCTGTGCGGCATCACTGACGTCACTTTTCATTTCCTGTAGTCGCCGCCAAAAAGTGACATCGCTGATGCCGCACAGAGAAGCTGGGAGAGGACGTAACTCATCTGCTTCACTGACCCCGCAGCCCGCAAGACAGCCGAAGCGCAGACAAGTAAGGAAAGGGGAAGAGTGGTCTTCAACCTGCGGACCTCCAGATGTTGGAAAACTACAACTCCCAGCATGCCCGGACATCTGGAGGTCCGCAGGTTGAAGACAACTGGATGCCATAGGAGGAACATGATGATGGGGGGATGATGAGACGGGGAAATGATGAGGGGGGGGGAATGATGGGGGGATGAGACAGGGGGAAATGATGAGGGGGGGGATGATGAGGCAGGGTGAGGGGATGATGAGGGGGGAATGATGGGGGACATGATGAGACAGGGTGGGGGATGATGAGACAGGGTGGGGGGATGATGAGGGGGGAATGATGGGGGACATGATGAGACAGGGGGAAATGATGGTGGGGGAGGCACTAAATGCTTAATGTCTGTATGGCTAGTGGTGGTCTATGACAGGGGGAAATGATGAGACATGGGGGGATGATGAGACATGGGAGCTGGCAATGAGAGGGGTTAAATGTGGCACAGAGACTGATAAAAGGGAAGGAATGATGTGGCACTGGAGGGGATGGGACCAAAAAGGTGCAGAAGAAAACGAAGTTGGGGGGATGATGTGGCATTTAGTCCAAGTCATTTATTTTACATTTTATTTTTTTTACTTAAATTTCCCTGTTAAAATGGGGGTGCGTGTTATACGCCGATAAATACGGTATATAAATTTTAATTTATTGTGTGTGGGATTTAGGTGGAATAGGAGCGTGGCAGAAGATTGACGAGCTGCAGAGCCTAGCAGGGGCCCTTGCCTTTTTTTGGTCCAGGGGCCCCGAGTGTTGTCAGTCCGCCCCTGGGTGGAGGGGAGGGGGTGTAATTAAGGAGGGGGGGGCATGTGTGTGTGTGTGTGTGTGTGTGTGGGGGGGGGGGGGGGTTGCCAAACAAAGGGTCCGCCCCGGGTGCCAAATGCTCTAGGTACGCCCCTGTGTTGGCAAAAAGATTTTCATCATCATTTTGTGTGATCAGTGTTTGGAGGGCTGTGGTCTATTTTGGAGGGGTTGTGGTCAGTGTATTGGCCAGGGCAGAGGTCAGGTCACAGTATCACACAGCTCCAGCAGCCATCCAGAGTCCGTTGGAGGGTTGAAGTCAGTGTGGGCCCTGATAGTGGGCGCTGAGGTCAGTGTTTGGGGGGGCTAAAGGGAGTGTGTGGACCTGTACACACTCCCCGAGTGAGGTCAGTGTGTGGGCCTGTGGTGGGAGCTGAGCTCAGTATGGGGTGCTCCAGGGTTGAGGTCAATGGTGGTGG
Source organism: Hyla sarda (assembly GCF_029499605.1). Taxonomy (NCBI): domain Eukaryota; kingdom Metazoa; phylum Chordata; class Amphibia; order Anura; family Hylidae; genus Hyla; species Hyla sarda. The sequence goes on from NC_079193.1 coordinate 31,323,696, forward strand.
GCTCCAGGGATGTCAGTGTGTGGCCCTGTGTACGGGGCTAAGGTCAATGTGGGGGGGGGGGGGGGCCCCTCCGGGGTTGAGGTAATTGTGTGGGCTTGAGGTCAGTGTAGGGGGCTCCAGGTCAGTTTGTGTGTGTGTGGGGGGAGAGGGGTGTCTCCAGTACTGAAGTCAGTGCGTGGGGCTCCAGGGCTCAGGTCAATGTGGGGAGCTCCACAGTGTGTGGCCCTGAGGTCAGTGGAGGGGGGGGGGGTGTTCTGGGGCTGAGGTCAAGGTGTGGTCCTGAAGGGGGAGCTGTGGTTAGTGTGTATGTGTTGGGGGGTGGGGCTCCGTGGCTGAGGTTAGTGCGTGTGTAGTTAGTTGAAAGATATAATCGTGCATGCGCATTTTGCGAATTTCATTACGAATTTCGCATGGGAAAAAAAGTGAACAAATATGCGAAATTCGTAAATATAGGACGAATATTCGTCCATATATTCGCGAAATATCGCAAATTTGAATATGTCCTATGCCGCTCATCACAACTGGTTACAAGGAGCTTCATATAAGTAATTGTATAATCCATCTAGTGATATATTACCAGTTTAGTATTGGACTCCATACTTCTCCATTGCTGCGGTGCCCAGACATCTCCATTGCTCGTACAAGAATTGGGCATCTCCTCATCTTCCATGCTGGATGACCGCTGAAAAACAAGGCAGTTTTAGGCAACTGGACTATGGAATGACGCTGCCACTTACCTTGGAAATCATAAGATCCTACCATAGTCTAGGGCTAAAACTTTCTGCAGCTAGCATGGATTCAGAATGTGGCACACGGGCAGTCTATATCTCTTACAAATTTGGTACATATTTGCATTAGGGGCATTTATAGCCTTTACACAGGAGAATGGATGAGTGTCTGATCGAATGGTGTACAGCTGAACCCCTGTGGTCTTGAAAGTAGGACTCCTGAAGCTTCTATCTGAATCGAGCAGAAGCCCCATAACTGGAAATTTCTCTACCATTTGTCTAAAAAGAGGTACAATGTAGAAAACAAGAATTCCTTACAAATCATTTTTTACATGTGGGAGAGGTGTAAACATTATAAAGAAGCAGTTTTCACCTACCTTAATCCCCTGCAGCCGCAGCGCCGACACTCCCAGTCCCCACTTATAACTGAAACTCCCTAGTTTCTGGGGCAAGCAAGAAGCTCCCCTCAACCAATCATTGACTGAGGCAGGACCTTGCTATGGCCAGTGATTGGCACAGAGACGACGTGTAACCTCAAACCAGGAAGTGGATGCGGAAGCTGCTGGAGCTCAGGGTAGGTGAGTATTGCTTCTTTATTTATTTTTACACTGTTACTTAAATAGGTGCTGTCATTTGAACAAACTTTGCATAGATCAACAGTAAAAGCTAATAAAAGAATATATAGTAACTTTGAAATATATCTTATTAGACAAAAATGCTTCTTTCTCCTGTTATCAAACTTTCCCCTCTCCTGTGAGACTGTATTCCACTGTGAAAATCAAATCAGCTGAGCTTTGTCCTGTGTCTGCAGGACAAGCAATACAAGTCTATGAAGGAGGGGAGGGGGGGGGGGGGGGGAGCTTCACCCACCAGTTCTGGGAGAACTGCAAATTATTGGTGAAGCCTGTAGAGCAGAAATCTGCTGAAAAATACCATATACAAGTTATATAATCACCATAAATAGTGTTGCACACAGGGCAGCTTTTCCTTAAAAGTCACCTAAAATAACAGGTACGTTTTAAGTGACATGGAAGACTGCTATGATGCATTTCTTCCCCTGCAGTGGCCCTGGCTTGCTTTACTTAAATGGGCACTCTCATTAGAACTAGTTTTTGCTATTGCATTCCTTATGGTAAATAAAAAATCTTTCTAATATACTTTGTTTAAAAAAAAAATGAAGTTTTCTCTGTTTTATTTGTGTTTAAAAAAGCTGCCACTAGGTGTCTCCCTACTTGTCCAGAGAACATTTCCCCCCATGTCTTGCACAGACTTTGGACTCCTGCTGGCCTGGCAGAAGTCCAAAATCAGAAATCCTTACCACTCTGTACGATTCCCATTGACTCCCATGTTAAAAAAAAGGGTACTTTTCAATACGTTTTTTTTACCCGAACCAAAAACCGGGGCAGGCTATGGTTTTGGGTACAGGAAAAAAACTGACAAAACTGTACAGGAGGAAAAACGGACACAATCTGATGCATCTTTTGGCATATGGTTTTCAATGGAGAGTCAAGGCATACAGTTTTCAATCCGGTTCCGCACGGCTTTCGAATTGAAAACGTATACGGGAACTGTATTGCAAAAACGTGGTGTGAACCCAGCGTAAGATAGAAAGTTCTCCCCTGTATGGCTTCAGATGATGTCACGCCTGCTGGGGAACACCCCTTCCCAGTGTGTGAATCTGACTGAGCAGAAAATACAGAGGAATATCAAGGTAGAAAACTAAAAAATAATACAAATAAAGGCAGGGGGTGGTTTACCATGATAGGGTAGTGAACTGGGAGGATTATAAAATTTAACAAGACCATGACAGGAACTCATTAAGATAAGGTAAACGCTGATTAATAAATGGTTGCCGGAGGCTCAGGGCTGGACTATAAGAAACAGCAGATTTATTTTAAAGGGGTACTCCGGCGCTTAGACATCTTATCCCCTATCCAAAGGAATAATTAAAAATCTTCATCCTCAATCTTCAGTACTTAACAGCTGCTGTATGCTCCAGAGGAAGTTCTTTTATTTGTTAATGTCTTTTCTGTATGACCACAGTGCTCTCTGCTGACACCTCTGTCCATGTCAGGAACTGTCCAGAGCAGGATAGGTTTGCTATGGGGATTTGCTCCTGCTTTGGACAGTTCCTAAAATGGACAGAGGTGTCAGCAGAGGGCACTGTGGTCAGACAGAAAATAAATTAAAAAAGAAAATAACTTCCTCTGGAGCATACAGCAGCTGATAAGTACTGGAAGGATAAAGATTTTTAAATAGAAGTAATTTACAAATTTATTTAACTTTCTAGATCCAGTTGATTTAAAAAAAAAAAAAATCCACCGGAGTACCCTTTTAAGCCCTGTACAGTATATCAGTTGTGTCTGGAGTTCACCTTATATTTTCTCTAAGAATTGCACTTTTAATTCCAAGTTGATTTTGATAACTCACCTGGGCACATGCATCATTGTTCTCCATGTTATCTCCTTGAAGATTTATCGAGGATCCATCTTGCCTGTAAGGAGCAGAGGCTGTAAAGATATATAAAGCGCTATAACATTAAGGAAGCAAAATCCGGACGCTGTTTGTAATAACCAGAAAATGAATCCTACAACCAACCATTCTGCGGTTCTGGTAAACAGTTGGCCCCCTAACAGCCCACAGGTTCCTCTCCCATGAATGGCGGCCATTATACTCTCTTAATAAACCCATTTTCTTTCGGTAAATAAACTCACAAAAGCCTCGTCTGATTCCGCCAAGTCTATGAAAACCTCAATGTTTCTGAGAAATGCCCTCACATTTTAACTTTCCGGAGAGTTTATGCAAACACAGAGTGTCTGGAGAGGACATGTTAAAAATAGAGGGACGGAGCTTAAAAAGGGAAATACAAAAAAAATTATAATAATAAAAAATAAAGTTAAGTCATAAAAAATAAGTTCTGTCATCCTCTATCTGATAGTCTAGAAAAAAATTGATCATTTGGAATGTGTTTCCAGTGCAGAACAATCTATATAGAATTATATTTTCCTTTTGAAGAGATCAGTTGTGTGGAGACTTTTCAGGCAATGCATCATGGAAAAAAGTATGTCCTCCAGAAGGAAGAAAATACTGTGGTCCCTCAAGTTACAATACTAATTGGTTCCAGGACGACCGTTGTATCTAGAAACTTGTATGTTGAGCCCGTAACTCTATGGAAACCTGGTAATTGGTTCTAAAGCCACCAAAATGTCATTCAAAAATAGAAAAAAAAAGTGAGGATTAAATGGGCACTGTCAGATACAAAAACTTTTGATATGTTGTAACGCATGTATAACCAATAGGTTTTACAATTGCTTTCATTAGAAAATGTTCAGTATTTCATACTGAAAAAGCCAGTCAAGCAACTGCCCCCCTGTCTGCTTGGACACATACTAGTCCTGCTGTGTCCATGCGTCATCACCTATGTCATGGACACACTTCCTTGATTGACAGCTGTGAGTGCAGGGCTCACAGCTGGAGGAAAAATCCTCCCACTGTCAGCTTGTGTCCGGCTACTGTCAGTGAAGACAAGCTAGGAGTTGTAGTTTTGCTAATGCTAGGGGAGATGTGAGCAGACAGCATACTGAGAGAGGGGGCGTGAGCTAAATTAAAAGTGTAATAAAAAAAAAAGAAAGGTGCTAGACACATAAAAATTAGATGTACATAGTCAGGATTAGGTACTGAGTGATATATTTAAAAAAAAATTGTTGCATCTGACGGGTTCGCTTTAAAGAAAAATAAGTAGATAACATACAGATAAAGCAAATCCTTACATATAAAAGTAAGAAATATCTGCTGGGAACTGTAAATTCTGGAGGACAGGAGCTTCTTCAGGGTCCTGGACAGTACACGCAATGTCCCAAAAAAGTAACATGGAGCCGCCCTTACTTGGTGTCCAAAAGGAGCAGCTATCCCTGGCACAGGTAAAGAGTACAGAACATGTAATACTTCCCTGTACTGTAGGAGGCGCTACCAGACTGGAATTCAGTGCATACGCTTCAGTAATACAGGTGTATTACCAGTGAATGCCCATTCTGATTTGTCGGTTCTTCCAGGCATTGACATGTTCTGCAGATCTGGACTTTCTGTAGCATTGTATGTTGAGTCTGGTTTCAAGTTACAATGGTCCAGAAAAGACCATTGTATGTTGAAGCCATTGTAAGTTGAGGGATTCCTGTACTAGCCAAACCAGAGCCTCCTGCAAAAAGAAAGAGACGTTTGGGCTTCTTGTCCCTATTCATTGGTGTACAGTCATATGTTAAGCCTTTTACCAATACCGACTTAGAACTACGAGTTTCCTGAATTATTTTGGTCATTCCTTTTGGACATATGGCACTGTTTTTTTATTTTTATTTTTTACTGTTTTGGCTACAAACGTGTATCTGTAATATGAGGCCCTTATATAGGGCCATATATTCAGATGGCAGATCTGCTCCAACAGAAGAGGATAGATGTGGGTCAGGCATTTTTTTTTGTCCATAGGATTCAGGTAGTTGGTCATTGAAAAGGTGAAACACTGGTAGATGATGTAGATGTCGGCTTTGTCATTGTCTTCAAATTCAAAAAGTTTAATTTAAGAGTAATACATAGAGAACAGTATATAGTATACATCAAGACTTGGCCGGTCCAAAAGTGCGCCACAACAAAGCAATAATACATGTGAAATAGCTTGAATTACAAATGAAGATCGAATACCAAGTAGTAATGCAACAAATTGGAATAGTTAAAGGAGTAGTGCAGTTTAGTAAAATCTCTCTCCTATCCAAAGGATAGGGCATAAATGGCCAGATCGCAGGGGCCGACCGTTGGGACCCTCGCCATCTCCTGCCCAGCGCACCAGCTCTCCCCATGCAAGGAGCTGTGTCGACCATGGCACGAAGCGATGGCCAACATGCCCCCTTCAAGCTGCTCTAAAGAGGAGCCGGTGATACCTGAGTATAACGCTTCGGCTCTCCCATAAAGTTGCAGGGAACGCCATGCAGGAGATCGCTGGGGCGTCCCATTGGTCCCCCCTCCCCTTATTCTGACCCTTATCCCCTATCCTGTAGATAGGGCATAATTGTTACTAAACAGGATAACCTCTTTAAGATAAACAGAGTAAAGAAGTCATCCGACCCACCAATAGGGCACAGACCCTATATATATATATATATATATATATATATATATATAGCCCTCTCTCATATACAGAGTGGGCTATCCGTACATATTCTCATGAATTTTCAATCTGTTTTCCATCACTGTGAAGTGTTCCTGCTCCAGGGTTACTGCAGAATTACAACAGGGTTTTAGTCAGATTGTAACCACTGGTTAGTACATAGGGGGCGCCCAAAAACCTTTCTGTTATCTGGCTCCCCTAAGTGACTTTGATGGCTTTGTGTCTGTTTACCATATGCACCAGAAAAGCTCCCAATATATATATATATATACAGTAAATATATCCATTTATTTCTATTACCCAACAGGGGAACATCAGTTTAACTCCAGAGTTATACAGTATGTCAAGGATGCCATTTCCTTGTAGAAAATTCAGCTTACAGCATTATTCCATACAGAGGCATGCGGTAAGAGAAAGTTTACTCTTTCCATTTTGGAGCCTATCTATGACAAATACCACTCTCAGGGGAAATATTTTGGGGAAAATCCTTGATGTAAACCTCCAATGGACAATGGAAGATGCAATGTGAATAGAGTCTAAGAAATCAGTGTATCAGCCACCACCAGAGTGCATACAGCAGGAGCATGGAAGACGTTGTCCATCATATTTGTCACATTTAGCTGGTGTATCTGGGTCATGGTGACATTCTTTATTATAGGAATTGTCTGTATAATAGAGGCACTGGGGCTGACATGGTTATCGGAGCGCTGTGACTTAATCTCTCATGGGGACATTGTAGGGGCACCCAAAAAGTTGTCTATAAATAAACAGTAACTTCTTAGATATTATCTGAACACTACTATAAAGCACATGTAGACTGCAATCTGTATGTGTTAAGAGGAACTTCCAGAGACTGCCCAAATACACAGTGCCCGCCAGAGACTGCTCCTATACACAGTGCCAACCAAAGACTGCTCCTATACACAGTGCCCACCAGAGACTGCTCCTATACACAGTGCCCACCAGAGACTGATCCAATACACAGTGCATGAAAGAGACTGCTTCAATACACAGTACTTGCCATAGACTGCTCCTATACACAGTGTCTGCCAGAGACTGCTCCCATACACAGAGCCCACCAGAGACTGCTCCTATGCACAGTGCCTGCCAGAGAATGCTCCTATATACAGTCAGTGCCTGCCAGAGACTGCTCCAATACACAGTGCCCACCAGAGACTGCTCTTATACACTGTTCCCGCCAGAGATTGCTCCCATACACAGTGCCCACTAGAGACTGCTCTTATACACAGTGCCCGCCAGAGACTGCTCCCGTACACAGTGCCCCCCAAAGAGGGAGCTCCAGTACCTTACTCTACAGGCTCTGCTCTGCATTTCCTGGTGAGTGTGTCAGTCCAGCTTGCAAGCTACACTACCACCACAGGCCACACCCCTCCTGCAAGCCATGTCCATCTACAAGCCACACCCCTTCTATTTTTGGACCTTCTATTTTCAGACCATTTTTGCTTGATACACTCACCTCACCGGTCCTTTATCATAGCTTAGCCCCACCTTACCCCACAATCTCTGCATTTCCGGGTGAATTATTAATAAAATGGCTGCTATGTCCAAATACATCCAACCTTTGACTGTGTTTATTTTGTTGTGAGTGTTTGGAGGGGGGGGGGGGGGCAATTGGAAGGGTTTTTATAGTATTTTGGTTTAGTCGGGTTTTGTTTCTTGAAACTCTACAGTACCAAAGTCATGGTAGGGACACTTTGAAGGGAATTTATTAACTGGCATGCACCTGCAAAGCTGTGTGCGCAGTGTTTTTTTTTTTGGTATTCACTTGCGCATAAATAAGAATTTAATGTTGTGCTATTTATTATGTTGTCTGCACTGGCTTTGTCATTTTCCATGTTATGCGCTTCCAGGTGGCATGGTTAGCAGAAGCACTATGTATATATGTATGTATGTGTATATGTATTTATATGTGCTACATTTTTTATTTGTGCTAAATTATTTTTGAACATAATTTTGTGCAAATGTACTCCAGTGACCAGCTGGCGTAGGAATGTTAGCTAGGTGTATGTAAGCGTGATGTATATACTGTACATGGCAGCGCACTACAGTGTGCACATTCTGTGGCACCTTACTTCAGTTGTATAAGCAGATTCTGTAGTGAGCGGTGATGCACGTGAATGCACTGCTGCTTACTCACTACAGTACATTTGCTGGGCGGAGTGTTCTGCACCCAGTCCAGTGAATGTATACTGTGACTTGGAGGTGAGCCGCCATGCTGTCTGCTACTTACTCTCTATACACTCACTGCTAATGTGTACGTTCGTGTACAGGAGCTGGTTCTTTCCATGGCACTTTCCATGATAATGTTGTTACAAGTAGGTGGAGCTTCAAAGAGACAATGCCTGCTTTCCAAAGGATTGGAACTGTGTTAGGTACTCAGCGATCTGGAGATGATAGTCTGGTCCCCCTGACGTATTTTTAAAAGTTAGTAGTTTAGCGGAACTATGGACCTATAGAGGCACTGGGCATAATCATTGCTACAATACACAGAATATGACAGAGGACATAATATACAAAACACTCCCCTATACACAGTGCCTATCAAAGATTCTCCCATACACAGTGCCTACCAATGTGTGCCCCCATACACAGTGCCTATAAAAGAATCTCCCATACACACTGCCCACCAAAAAGTGCCCCCATGCACAGTGCCTACAAAAGAGATTCTCCCATACATAGTGCCTACCGAAAATCCTCCCCATACATAGTGCCTACAAAAGATTGTTCCTATACACACTGCCTACCAAAGATGTCCCCATACACAGTCCCTACCAAAGATTCTCCCATACATAGTGCCTGCCAAAGATTCCCCCATACATAGTGCTTACAAAAGATTGCTCCCATACGCACTGCCTACCAAAGGTTCTCCAATACACAGTGCCTACCAAAGAGTGCCAACATACATAGTGCCTACCAAAGGTTTTCCCATACACAGTGCCTACCAAAGAGTGCCCCCCATACACACTACCTACCAAAGATCCTCCCATGCACAGTGCCTACCAAAGATTCCCCCATACATAGTGCCTACAAAAGATTGCTTCCATGCACAGTGCCTACCAAAGATACCCCATACACAGTACCTACCAAACATTCTCCCATTAATAGTGCCTAACAAAGATTCTCCCATACATAATGCCTACAACACATTGCTCCCATACACAGTACCTACCTAACATTCTCCCATACATGGTGCCTACCAAAGATTCTCCCATGCATAGTACTTACCAAAGATTCTCCTATACATAGTGCCTACCCAAGAGTACCCCCATGCACAGTGCCTACAAAAAGTGTCCCCATACACAGTGCTTACAAAGAGTGCCCCATACACAATACATACAAAGAGTGCCCCATACACAATACATACAAAGAGTGTCCCCATACACAGTGCCTGAGAAAGAGTACCACTATATACTGTGCCTACCAAAGATTGCCCCCACACAGAGCGCCTGTCATACTGATGTGACAGTGTTTTGAGTTTGTACCTATAATCGTAAGGGGCATGGACGTCCTGTGTTGTCACCTGTGGTGTGTGACATCTGTTTCCAGGCAATGGTATATCAACTGGAATATCAATAGGTTTTCATGTGGATGCAAAGAAACTGTATCCATTTAGGGAACAAAGTAACATGCTGGGACTTGTAGTTCTATAGCAATTTGAAAAGTTACAGGTTATATCCTTTCTTGCTGTATACAGTATCTGACAGTATGACCTACAATTCTGGTCTTACAGTGCAGAAAACTGCACAAACCAGTTTATTCTTCGTTGCCATGGACGGACACATTGCAGACGCTTCCTATTTACGCCAACATATTTCCAAACGCGTACTGCGCTGACATATATGGTTCACTGTGACTCCCGGGTGACATCATCACATATGTAAATAGATAAAATGAACCAGATGCACGAAAAATGTAGCAGAGCTGAATGTGATGGATGTTGCAGAGCTGAGTTTGTCTCTTGCAACCATTCCATGATACTATGATACATTTTTTTTTTTTTTACTGCAAGTAAATTTACTACATTTCCTAAACTTAGTGAGTTATTGTGTTGGACAAACAATGCAGTCGCAAAGAGTTAAACGTAGCTTTGCTATATCTGCCCAAATAAAGAAAAAAAAAAAGAAATATATAAAGGGACGGTTTGATGTAGCGACGCTGAGGCGCTCACTTGGCACAACTTAGGCTGGGTTCACACCACGTTTTTACAATACAGTTCCCGTATACATTTTCAATTTGAAAACCGTACAGAACCGTATTGAAACCCGTATGTATTGACTCTCCATTGAAAACCGTATGCCAAAAGATGCATCAGGTTGTGCCCGTTTTTGCGTCTTGTACATCTTTGTCAGTTTTGTTCCCGTACCCAAAACCGTAGCCTACCGCGGGTTTTTGTCCGGGTGAAGACCAGTATTTAAACGTATACGTTTTTTTTTTTAACATGGGAGTCAATGTGAACCGTACAGAACTGTATGTGCGTACGGTTTCATACGGTTTTTGACTTTGCACAGTTTTTTTTCTTGGAATTTCAATCAAACAAGTGAAACTTTATTCATAATGGAATGAAAAGTTAAAAACGTATACGTTTTTTTCCCCCTTAAATATGGATGCAACCGGACATCATTTTTCAAACTGTATATGGTTTTCAACTGTATACGGATTAAAATTTGTACACAGGTTTTTGATACAGTTTAGTCAGGTTTTGAGAAATCCGTTTTTTTTTTCTTTTATCAAAAACCTGAGACGGGAACTGTATTGCAAAAACGTGGTGTGAACCCAGCCTTAGAGTGATGTCACAATGGTTTTACGTAGGCCTGAGGGATCTCGACTCCTTTGAATGACAAACTCAGCTTAGCTACATCTGTAGACAAATGCATGAGTAAAAAAAAGTTTATTGTATCTAAATACGATGTCGCAAACAGACCCTGTACACAAAGGGTAAATGAGGAAGGATAAGTAAGGTCACTTACCCGAGTACGGACACCAAGGGTTTTGCTAGACTTGTGTAAGTTGTATAGAACCTGGTAGAAGTGATTGCAGCCCTGCTACACCGCCTCCTGCTGGCCACACCCCAGGTCACTCCCACAGCCTTTAAAAGCACGTGTGCTAGTGTGTAACACGAAAGTGTGAGCAGAATGTCATATGACGTCATGGATATTTCACGTAGAAAGTGCGAGAGTGTAGTCTATGGGCTGGAATACCTGTCATGATGTAGCAGAGCCGGCCATGAAATGAATTACATCATATAATGCACAAAGTCATCCTGTATAGCAGTGGTCTCCAAATGGTGGATCTCCAGCTGTTGCAAACCTTCAACCCCCAGCAATGCTGGGGGTTGTAGTTTTGCAACAGCTGGAGGACTACCCTTTGGAGACCACTGTTGTATAGGTTCTATATGGGTGCGTTCTTTAGTATCTTTACCATTATATCTACAACTGCAGTGACCTCTAATGGCCTCCTAAAAAACTGCAGCGGCAAAAGCATTCTTTGGGTTCCAAAGACTGTTCCAGGTTAAACCCCCCCAAAGGACGAGGGGGCACTCCCTACGTCTGGAGAAGAAAAAGTTTAGTCTCAAGGGGCGACACTCCTTCTTTACCATGAGAACTGTGAACTTATGGAACAGTCTACCTCAGGAACTGGTCACAGCAGGAAAAATTAACAGCTTTAAAACAGGATTAGATACATTCCTGGAACAAAATAACATTAATGCTTATGAAGAAATATAAAATCCCATCCCTTCCCCAATATCGCGCCACACCCCTACCCCTTAATTCCCTGGTTGAACTTGATGGACATATGTCTTTTTTCGACCGTACTAACTATATGTAACTATATGTATAGAAATACCGTACATCGACTATGACTGCCCCAAGTGCACCCACAAGGTGTAGACGGCTGCAATATGTTATACTGTTTCCAAAACGTAACCCCTTGAAAATGAGCCTATTGTTCTTTGTATTTTCATTATTTCACTCGTCCTCATATTCCGTCCTCATATCCCATTCTTATATGCCGACCTTATAGCCCATCCTAATATCTCGTCCTCATATCTCGGACCGCATATCCCATCCTCATATCTTGTCCTCACATCCTGTCCTCATATCCGGTCCCCATATCCCATCCTCATATTCCGTCCCCATATCCTGTATTCATACCCGATCCTCATATTCTATCCTTATATCCTGTCCTGATATCTCTTCCTCATATCCCGTCCTTTTATCCTGACCTCTATCTTGTCCTCATATCCCTTCTTTATATCCCCTCCTCATATCTCATCCTCATATCTTGTCTTCATAACCCGTCCTCTTATCCCATCCTTATATTTTATCCTCATATCCCGTCCTCATATCCTAACCTCATATCCCTCCTTTGTAACCAGTCTTCATATCTCGACCTCATATCATGTCCTCATTATCTCGTCCTTATATCCCATCCTTCTATCGGGTCCTAATATCCCGTCCTCATATTGTGGTGTCAGGAGAGGGTAATGTGCAAATTAACCTTTTTGTGATGCCAGGGCACAGTTGAGCAAGCTTTTCCTGGGCCAGGCATGGGGCAATGAATATGTAAGGTTACGATGCAAGGTTATGGATAAACTGACTTTACTGAGGCAGGATAGATGGTAAAATCCATTACAGCTCAGATTGGTACAAAGGGAGGTACAGAGTAAACCTTGGAAGCTTATTGCCTTGCTGGGACTTGGGCTTTGACGTTCACCTGGAGCAGGGGATTTGCTTTAGAAGATGCGTGGTTGCAGGATTAGACTTAAGGCCTCCTCAGAACACCTCACACTCTCTCTCCAGACTGCCTCCAGGCTGTACGTCAGCTTACAGTGAACTCTGAACTCAAATTTGAAGGATCCCCATTAGGCTGACAAGTCACCTGGTATACCACGTGCACACTCCCCTAACAAAAGGTTTTACCAGGCTTAAAGCAACAGGTACATAGAAAATGCTATAACATTAAAGGGGTACTCCGGCCCTAATACAACTTATGTAAGATGTATGATGGCGGGGGTCCTGCCGCTGGGGACCCCCACAATCTGTTATTGCGCACCCACCTTTGTGAGCTTTCCGCAGCGCTGGAGGCTCCGAGTGTGTAGCGTGATGACCATGGGGCTCGAGTATCATGACGTCATGACTCCTCCCCCATGTGACATCACGCCTCGCCCCCTCAATGCAAGTCTATGGGAGGGGGCGTGATGGTGGCTGGCGGGGGGCAGAGCCTGCGTGCGGGCCATAGAGCAGCCCATCTCCTGTGTGGCCAGGTGGTTGGACCCAGGCCTCTGTATCAGGCCCAGTGGTGTCTGTGCATGGAGGAGCGCAAGTCAGTCTTGGTGTGCAGCACGTGGAGGGCCATAGGTGGCGGAGGGGGAGTGCAGCAAGCCCCGCCTCTAGGGACAAGGCAGCTGACGATGGGTCCAGTGGTGTCAGAGGCATTGCGGCCGGGGGCAGTCGGCCCCTAGACCCTGCTGCGGTTCTACAGGATGGAGTTGCTGCTGGTGAAGTCCGAGGAGCGTCTGGAGTTACAGCCGCTGGGCAGCCTGCCACAGAGAGGTTGGGTGAGTGGACCACCAGCTCCAGTATTGGGGTGCGGGGAGGGCTTGTATGATTTGTTGCGGGAAGTGTGCGGGTTGTTGCGTGGCAGTGGGGGGGCTGCAGGGTCTCCGGCATCGGTGTGGAGAGCGCAGGCGCCGGTGACTGCGGTATCTGGGGCGTCAGGTAGTGGGGTTAGCAGGGCTGAGGGGGCGCCTGCTGCTGCCGGGAGTGCACCTCATCGGCACCGGTGCTTCCGGTGGTGTCGGAGGTGGATAAGTTGGTGGATGGGGTGCACTTGGCTGATTCGGCGACAGGGGAAGTTTAGGTTTGTTTTGAGGGCCCCTTGGGAGCGCATTTGAAGCAAAAGTGTGGAAGCGAATCTGGAAGGGGGAGTACGTGGGGATATTTTCTCTGCTCCCTCTTGAAAAGTTCAATTTGGATCGGGTGAAACCCGATGAGTCTAAAAAGGAGGAGGAGGAGGGGCGTCGGTATCGGTCTCGAACTGGCTTCAAGCATTCGCCATTTTGGCGAGCGTCATTGGGGAGCAGGTGCCAGAAAATAGTTTGGCGCTTTTTTGTTATCTGGATTCAGCAGGGGAGACCCACCGTGTTTATGGAGGCCACGCGTGACTGCGGTACGACGAGCAGTTCCGTCAGCGGAAGGTCGTCCGCCTGGTGCTGCGGTGGGATCACAAGGACATTAGCCTCTGGATGAGGCTCATGGCCGGGTCTAGAGTCAGGGGGGGGGGGGGTAGTGGGCACAACCTGGCACTGGCTTTGGCACATCCTGAAATGGTGCACAACAAGTTGTTCAAGGAGGTGGCACTGGACCGGATGGCTGGCCCATTTGCTTCCATGCCGTTGCCAGATTTGCACCTGTCCCATTGGGTCTGGTGCCGAAGAGGGAGCCTAATAAGTATAGGCTCATTCACCACCTCTTTCACACAGAGGGTGCGTCGGTGAATGATGGGATTGATCCGACTCTATGTGCGGTGTCCTACACTTCCTTCAATGGGGCATTGTTGTGGGTGCGATGGTTCGGGTGGGTTACTCTGATGGCAAAGACCGATATTGAGGCGGCATTCCGCCTGTTGCTGGTTCATCCGGACAGTTTCCGCCTGTTGGGTTGTGTTTGGGGGTAGTTTTTTTGTTGACATGTGTCTTCCGATGGGGTGCAGATAATGGAGCGGATTGCAGCCTTGTTTAGGGTGCCACTGGCTCCAGACAAGACGGAGGGGCCGGCTACTGTGATAAAGTTCTTGGGGATTGTTATAGATACTGTGGAGATGGAATGTAGGTTGCCGGAGGATAAGTCAGTGGAATTTAAGGGGGCTGTGGAGTCGGCGTTGAGGGCGCTCAAGGTGCAGCTCCGTGACATTCAGTCTTTGCTGGGTCGCCTTAATTTTGCATGCCGCATCATGCCCATGGGACGGGTGTTTTGCAGGCAGTTGGCGGCTACCCGGGGGGGGTGCGGAGGCCGTACCATTACCTTTGGCTTTCGGTGGAGGTGCTGGTGGATTTGGAGGCGTTTTTGGCACAGTACAATGGGAGGTCGGTGGTGATGGAGGCCATGATGTCTAGCTGGGATCTGGAACTGTTTAAGGGTGGCCAGAGGACTGGAAGCACAGCGGTTTGGTGTGGAACCTGGCTTTTCTAGAGCTGTTTCCTAATGTGGTGGCGGTGGTGATTTGGGGTGAGCAGCTCAGGAATCGCAAAGCTTGCTTCCGCTGCGATAACCTCGGGGTAGTGCAGGTGGTGAATGCACAGATGGCTGGTCGCTTCCGTGATGGCCCTTGTAGGCCTTGTCCATTTGGAGATGGTGGAGCGAGCAGTGGCTTTGTGGCGGGATGGCCAGGTGTAATGGGTCACAACCGGCGGATTGGTGGGAGCTGGAGGAGGATTTGGAGGCATGTTTGAGCGGTTGTTAGAGGCCGGGCCAACGGCTGTCCGGCCATGCTTGGAGTTGTAGTTTTGCAACAGCTGGAGGTTCACAGTTTGGAGGCCATTGCTCTAGGGCAATGGTCTTCAACCTGACACTCTCCAGCTGTTACAAAACTACAACTCCCAGCGTGACCGGACAGCCATGCTGGGAGTTGTAGTTTTGCAGAAGCTGGAGACCATCTGCTGCTACTAAATCCTATGGACCAACCTGTGGCCCTCCATTGTCTACTGTAGCTTTCAGTTGTCTAGATGTGTGGCAGCCACTGTGTGTTAGTAGATTTACCTTGATCACTTCATGACGCCAGGGCACCATTTATTCCATCCACGGTGCGATGATAGGAAGCAGTCTTCCTGGGCCAGACACTATGAGTCAATAAACACACTGATGTCAGGTTACGGTTAACTGCTGTTACTGAGCTTGTGAAGTTGGTAAAACACAAACAGCTGGCCTTGGTGTGAGAGTGCAGCGTACCCCCTGCGAGCCTTGTTGCTGTTCTGAGACTTGTGGTGCTTCTCACTGGATGGAATTGTAGAATTTGAGGTTCTGGTAGCTAGGGTTCTTCCAAGGCACTATAGACAAGGCACTATATCTGCAGGGACATATAGCTCTCCCGCGAGTGACACTTGTAGGATGACCAGTAGTAAACTGAAGTAATCCTCTGCTTAGGACACACGACTCAGCACATCTGAGCTAGGCTGTTGCTCAGGAGTCTGGATGGTACTTAACTGAACAATGTCCAGCACTAGACTAACTAACTCCTCCCCTGTACCTCACTATACAGAGGAAGCTTTTGGGGTCTCATTGGCTCACATGGTCACATGGGGTTTGCTGCTCACAATTTTAAAGGCACGGTAGTACATTAGACTTACATACATGGAATAATAACCAAATTAATTTAAAGGGGTACTCCACTGAAAAAGATTTTATTTTAAATCAACTGGTGCCAGAAAGTTAAACAGATTTGTAAATTACTTCTATTAAAAAATCTCAATCCTTCCAGTACTTATCAGCTGCTGTATAATCCACAGGAAGTTCTTTTCTTTTTGAATTTCCTTTCTGCCTCACCACAAGTGCTCTCTGCTGACACCTCTGTCCATGTCAGGAACTGTGCAGAGCAGGAGAGATTTTCTATGGGGATTTGCTCCTACTCAGGACAGATCCTAAAATGGACAGAGGTGTCAGCAGAGAGCACTGTAGTCAAAGGAAATTCAAAAAGGAAAGAACTTCCTGTGGATTATACAGCAGCTGATAAGTACTGGAAGGATTGGGATTTTTTTTTTTATAGAAGTAATTTACAAATCTGTTTAACTTTCTGGCACCAGTTGATTTAAAAGCATGTTTTCCAGTGGAGTACCCCTTTAAGGAAAATATATTATTTTATATTATACTATATAGTACAAAGGAACACCAGTGGGCGCAGCACTCTATGAGGCCAGGCTGCCCGATTCAGTCCTCAACCACGGGACAGCCACATGGGCTGGGACACCACAGATGCTACACCTTGCGGCATGCGCCAGGGTCCTAGTCATGGCATGCTGGGGTTGTAGTTTTGCTACAGCCGGAGAACTACAAGATGAAGACCACTGATATAGGCAAAGGCTTATTCTATGGAGGGTTTATTAACCCCTGCATGACAGTGTGAACAGATCCTTACTCTACTGCATGTAATACTAGGCTGTAGAAAAGGATCAATGAGGGAGATGTATCAAAACCTGTGCAGAGGACGTTGACCAGTTGCCCATAGCAACCAATCAGATCACTTTCATTTTGCAGAGGCCTTTTCAAAAATGAAAGAAGCGATCTGATTGGTTGCTATGGGCAACTGGTCAACTTTTCCTCTGCACAGGTTTTAATAAATCTCCCCCATAATAATTCCTATTTCCTCTTGTAAGTCTTGGCGTATGTTCTTGTTTCCGGTCCAGTCTGACCTGAAGGGCATTTCGTCATCCTTGGCTGGATGTGGTTTGTCTATATTTTTAGGATCACGTCCCCTGCTCCTGTCAGCTGTTCTTCTCCTGTCTGTCATTCAGCTGAATCCAAGGGCTACGCATGACAGCGGCCGCATGTGACTCCTCTATGACGCAGACACAGATGGACGTCGGCAACCTGATTACACCCACGTGCCATGGAATGAACCAACACCAACTAATGGTCTAACAGTGAATTAACTTTCTTTACTATGACTCCATAATTTATCTAAAGCAGCTTATAGAGGCAGCAGAGGTAGCACCGGGGCCCTGATGCCTAAGGGGGCCCAAAGTACATCTGCCACATTAGAGACCAGTAATATAATTGGGCCCAGAAGTCACAAGCTAGGTCTCTGATTTAAAGTGTACCTCTCATATCACAGAAAAAAATTATGCTTCCATATGTTACTCACAAGGTTATGCAGATGCTTTACATGTCTTTTAAGTGTCTAGCTTCTGCATTTAGCTCACAAATCCCTCTGTTCTGCTGCTCACTCATTCTGACATCCACTGCTCAGGAAGGGGCATATCCGGGCAGGCAAGCACTGAACCCGCCCTCACTCACCACGCATTCACTTCCTCCCTGAGTCTGCTGTGCAGTGCTGGGTCTGTTCATCCAATCACTGCAGGCTGCCCTGTAACCACCTACTCCCTTTTTTGCATGCTGCAGTCTGATAGGACAGGAATAAGCACAGAGGAGTGCTAGTCCCACCCTCACTTCCTGGACTTTGTTCCTGCCTGTGCTTCAGCTGGGGCAAAGATAATGCTGCAGCTGGACAGGATTGTGTTCTAGGTGGTATGGAGACCCCTAGTGATCTTTTTTTTTTAAGCCATGAATTCTATAAAAATGAGATAACATAGCATTTTCTTATGAAGTATATTAGAAAGGTTAATGTTTTGCCAAGATGTACAACGTATAATATGTTTTTTATTCTGACTGTGCCCATTTAAAAAAAAAAGCAACAAAAGCAACTCAAAAACAATGATGATAGAAGCGGTGACTCTGTTTAGCACTACAGTCCGGTGGCTGCTACCAAAAGGTGATCTGAAGATTACAAGTTATCTTTTAACCAGCAGACCTTATTCCAGCAGTCAGACCCCACACTGATCACGGTTGCCCCCCTAACCCAAAGATGACTCTATTCACAGTGCCCATTGGTCAGACCCCCCCAAGCATCTAGGTATTACCAAGATAACTCTTAATTTTGGGATAACCCCTTTAAATATTGTACAGCAGTATCTCTGAGAGTCTTCTGCAGAATATGTTAGATTACAATGACATCTAGTGGTAGAAAACAACATCCACGTCTCTCTTGATATACTGTATTTCAGTGTAACATTATTACAGTTTAGGGGCCCGTAGATGGGGAGATAATGTAGAGGTGGGGAGGGCACTGGAAAAATATAGAGTCTAAGATGTTTGTCCTGGCAGGTGCTGAAGAGATTACTAATGGGCTACAAGAAGTCAACATGGCGGTCTGAGTTGGATTGAGAAGATAAGGAAAGAGGACGACTGCGATCAGAGAAGACGTCAGCTGTAAGTCACTGGATGTAACTGTAATCACTTATGTGGTATACAGATCCTGTGTACAGATGATATCTACTTCTATAAGTTCACTATATGGGGGGAATACTAGTCTGTGTACACTATGGTGCATTAGTCATTAACTCTATGACAGCAATGTGTGTGGTAGTATTCTTGGTATACTGGATTTGGTCAGTAACAGTATGATGGTAATATGTACAGTGATAATATTCCTCCTTGTATACTGTTATTATTGGTAATATTTGTCTCAGTATACAGGATTTGGTCAGTAACAGATGGTAATGTGTATGGTGATAAACTGATAATCTTTACTTCTTGTATACGTAGAGTTACGTTGCATTATAATTTATGTAGAAAATTGTCTTATACCTATGTACCTCTGAATATATATGAATGCAGCATTGCCTATTTCTGTGTAATGTACTAAACCCTCAGGCTACATAAGCGTAGTCTATTAATCATAAAACAGCATTTTATAGCCAACACAACATTTCCTAGGTACAATCCTAATAACTTTGTAATGAGTTTTATTTGTAGTTCCACGTAATTAATCCATAGATTTGCTCAACAATAGGGTTCTAAAGTGGTAAACGCGGTTGAAAAGCATTAGCACTATTTTGTGGGTGAAAGGTGGGGCCCTCAATGTATAAGCAGCCCAGGGCCAATGGTATATGGCATTTTTGTCATATGTGGCTGTGGAGTGTGGAGTTTAGAGACCCCAGACAATAGACGCCAGAGTCTGGGGCCCAGACAATAGACCCTACTGCCCAGGGCCAGATCATCATTGGTGCTCCTGAAGCGCCTTCTCCGGGACCTGTGCCCGCAGGGGGCCCCCTGTCACATTCGGGACATTCCTATGTCCCAGTTACCTTTCTGCGGCCCTGCGTTAACCTTCAAAACGCAGGGGCCGCCGGGAGGTAGCGCACAAAGGGACGTCACTGACGTCCCGTGTGTGCGCCCATAGAAGAGCAGAGCGGAGCAATGAGGAGGATGTGCGCATGGTAAGTCACCAGTGGCACATCATCTTCAGTGTTCCGACCACCGCTCCTCTCTGGTCCCGGGGGGCCATAGCAGTAGATCGTGACCCCGGCCCGGAGGAGCAGTGGTCTCCAGCCATGCACTGTATATGGTTGAAGGCTGTATGTCTGTGGGGGAACTATACTGCACCTAATGTGGGGGAACTGTACTGCACCTAATGTGGGGGAACTATACTGCACCTAATGTATGGGAACTGTACTGCACCTAATGTGGGGAACTGTACTGCACCTAATGTGGGGAACTGTACTGCACCTAATGTGGGGAACTGTACTGCACCTAATGTGGGGGAACTTTACTGCACCTAATGTGGGGGAACTGTACTGCACCTAATGTGGGGAACTGTACTGCACCCAATGTGGGGGAACTGTACTGCCACGGTGGCAGTACAGTTCCCCCACATTGGGTGCAGTATAGTTCCCCCACATTAGGTGGCAGTGCCACCTAATGTGGGGGAACTATAGTGCACCTAATGTGGGGGAACTGTACTGCACCTAATGTGGGGAACTATACTGCACCTAATGTGGGGGAACTATACTGCACCTAATGTGGGGGAACTACAACAAAATGTCGGGGAACTGTACTGCCAACCTAATGTGGGGGCATAGGCGTGCGCACGGGGTGTGCCGGGTGTGCACAGGCACACCCTAATCACCGCGGCCGCGGCCCGCTGCTGCAGGACTTTTTTTTAAATTTTTTTCTCACTACTAAACCCCAGCCCCACCGGACATCCCCGACATCACCAGCCCGAAATACCCCCTCCCCGCCCCCCGTCACAGCAAACCTAGCTTTTCAGCCATCCAGCCGCATCTCTAATAGCTCCACCCCATGTTGGAGGAGGGCGGCATGCAACGCTGCACTGACAACATACACACCCTCCCCTCAGTCTCGTCTTGCTGGAGGAGCTTCAAGAAAAAATTGTCTGTGACACTGTGAGATTCAGTGCCACCTGCCTCCCCCCCCCCCCAACCACAACCACATTTGCGGCTGCTATTTTGCTTACTTCATCCTGACGAGGAGCGCTGCTTCCTCCCCCGAAGTGCCTCTCTCTGCCTCAGCTGACAGTGTCTTCAAATCAGGGTAAAAAGGTCACAAATATCGGCCATTCCTGTCCTCAGAGCCTCAGCCGGACAGGGAAGAGACACTGACCTGGTGAGGCTCCTTTCATGTGTGATCTGTCTGCTAAAATGTGTATCTAATCCCCCAGTGTGTGATCTGTCTGCTAAACTGTGTATCTAAACTCCCCATAAGTGATACTGTTTGAGCTGTGTATCTAATCCCCCTTGTGTGATCTGTCTGATGAGCTGTGTGTCTAATCCCACTTGTGTGATCTGTCTGATGAGCTGTGTATCTAATCCTCCCATGTGTGATACTGTTTGCTGAGACCCTGTATCTAATCCCTCCCATGTGTGATACTGTTTGCTGAGCCCCTATATCTAATTCCCCCATGTGTGATCTGTCTGATGAGCAGTGTATCTAATCCTCCCATGTGTGATACTGTTTGCTGAGACCCTGTATCTAATCCCTCCCATGTGTGATACTGTTTGCTGAGCCCCTGTATCTAATCCCCATGTGTGATTTGAGCTGTGTATTTAATCCCTTTATGTTTGATATTGTCTGCTGAGCTGTGTATCTAATCCCCCTATGTCTGATACTGGTTGCTGAGCCCCTGTTTCTAATCCTATAATGTGTGATACTGTCTCTATCTAATACTGTTACACTGTCTGCTAAACAGTGTGTCACCCCAGTAGTAAGGAGATTACATGAGGAGGAGGTTTGTTACAGTGTGTCACCCCAGTAGTAAGGTAATTACATGAGGAGGAGGTTTGTTACAGTGTGTCACCCCAGTAGTAAGGTAATTACATGAGGAGTAGGTTTGTTAGTGTGTCACCCCAGTAGTAAGGAGATTACATGAGGAGGAGGTTTGTTACAGTGTGTCACCCCAGTAGTAAGGAGATTACATGAGGAGGAGGTTTGTTACAGTGTGTCACCCCAGTAGTAAGGAGATTACATGAGGAGGGGTTTTGTTACCGTGTGTCACCCCAGTAGTAAGGAGATCGCATGAGATGGAGGTTTGTTACAGTGTGTCACCCCAGTAGTAAGGATATTACATGAGGAGGAGGTTTGTTAGTGTGTCACCCCAGTAGTAAAGAGATTACATGAGATGGAGGTTTGTTACAGTGTATCACCCCAGTAGTAAGGTGATTACATGAGGAGGTTTGTTACAGTGTGTCACCCCAGTAGTAAAGAGATTACATGAGATGGAGGTTTGTTACAGTGTGTCACCCCAGTAGTAAGGTGATTACATGAGGAGAAGGTTTGTTACAGTGTGTCACCCCAGTAGTAAGGAGATTACATGAGATGGAAGTTTGTTACAGTGTGTCACCCCAGTAGTAAAGAGATTACATGAGATGGAAGTTTGTTACAGTGTGTCACTCCAGTAGTAAGGTGATTACATGAGGAGGTTTGTTACAGTGTGTCACCCCAGTATTAAGGTGATTACATGAGGAGGAGGTTTGTTACAGTGTGTCACCCCAGTAGTAAGGAGATTACATGAGATGGAAGTTTGTTACAGTGTGTCACCCCAGTAGTAAAGAAATCACATGAGGAGGAGGTTTTTTACAGTGTGTCACCCCTGTAATAAGGTGATTACATGAGGTGGAGGTTTGTTACAGTGTGTCACCCCAGTAGTAAGGATATTACATGTGGAGGAGGTTTGTTACTGTGTCACCCCAGTAGTAAGGTGATTACATGAGGAAGGGGTTTGTTACAGTGTGTCACCCCAGTAGTAAGGAGATTACATGAGGAAGGGGTTTGTTACAGTGTGTCACCCCAGTAGTAAAGAGATTACATGAGGAGTGGGTTTGTTACAGTGTGTCACCCCTGTAGTAAGGTTGGGCGTGTCAAAGGGCAGAGCCAATGTGTGGGGTCAAGGGGGCGGCAAAATTAGCTTTTACCCAGGGTGCAAAAAGTTCTTGCACCAGCCCTGATCATGTATGCTTGTTACTGTCTATTATATGTAGGCTCACAGCTAAGGACTACATCCCCATCATGTGTGATTGTCTATTATATGTAGGCTACATATAATAGACAGTCACAATCATACATGATGGGAATGTAGTCCTGAGCTGTGAGCCTACATATAATAGACAGTCACAATCATACATGGCAAAAACTAATTTTGACAACCCTTTGGCTCCGCCCATTGAACCCCTTGGCAAATATAAGATCAGGGGTAGAATTAGTCCCGTAAGCCTCATGGTAAATTCTAGACTTGTCCTCCTCCCTACAATTATAACTGTACTGCACCTAATGTGGGGGAACTATATTGCACCTAATGTGGGGGAACTATATTGCACCTAATGTGGGGGAACTGTACTGCACCTAATGTGGGGGAACTATACTGCACCTAATGTGGGGGAACTATATTGCACCTAATGTGGGGGAACTGTACTGCACCTAATGTGGGGGAACTGTACTGCACCTAATGTGGGGGAACTATACTGCACCTAATGTGGGGGAACTATATTGCACCTAATGTGGGGGAACTGTACTGCACCTAATGTGGGGGAACTATATTGCACCTAATGTGGGGGAACTGTACTGCACCTAATGTGGGGGAACTATATTGCACCTAATGTGGGGGAACTATACTGCCAACCTAATGTGGGGAAACTGTACTACTAACCTAATGTGGGGGAACTATACTGCACCTAATGTGGGGGAACTATACTGCACCTAATGTGGGGGAACTGTACTGCACCTAATGTGGGGGAACTGTACTGCACCTAATGTGGGGGAACTGTACTGCACCTAATGTGGGGGAACTGTACTGCACCTAATGTGGGGGAACTGTACTGCACCTAATGTGGGGGAACTGTACTACTAACCTAATGTGGGGGAACTGTACTGCACCTAATGTGGGGGAACTATACTGCACCTAATGTGGGGGAAATATATTTCCATCCTAATGTGGGAGATTTATACTGCCAACCTTATGTGGGGGAACTATGCTGCACCTAATGTGAATACAAAAATATAAATTGTACTATTCTGATCCCTATAGCACTTTTATTTTTCTGTATATGGGGATGTATGAGGTCATTTTTTGTGCTGTGATTTGTAGTTTTTATCGGTACCATTTTTTTGCTTTTTAGATATTTTTTATGGTATTTGAAGTGACCAAAAATGTGCTAATCAGATTAGTGCTATGCAAGCAGGAGTGTGTGTGTGTATATGTGTGTGTATATATATATATATATATATATATATATATATATATATACATATATATATATATATATATATATATATACACACACACACACACACACACACACACACACACACATACATAAACACACGCGTGCGCGGAGTGAGTTTGTGCTTTAGGGTGCACACCCTAATGCAATAGGCTGTGCACGCCTATGTGTGGGGGAACTATACTGCACCTAATGTGGGGGAACTGTACTGCAACTAATGTGGGGGGAACTATACTGCACCTAATGTGGGGGAACTATACTGCATCTAATGTGGGGGAACTGTCAGGGGGCCATCATAATGAAGTGTTCCGTCTTCCAGGCAGCCTTAATCTGGCCCTGCTATTGCCCACTCCTTGTGATGTTACTGGGAACATAAATATCCATATGGATGTTATCTTTTTTGACTATAAGAAGATTCACAGACACTTGGCAGCATAATACAAAAGGAAATGTTGAGATCAGAAGCGCATGACAGTCCTGAACTGATCAATTACCATCTGCACTAGAAATCCTTGTGACTTCTGCTCCGAGGCCAAATCCTTCCTCACCCTGTAACTGGGACGGCTGGAAACTCTAAACTGGAAATGAAGATTGTTTCAAAAACAGATGGGTTCCTTTTGGCCATCACACTTCTGGTGTCTTCATCTTTAGGCCATGCTGGACCATTTCATGCCCAGTGTAGACTAGATTGGTATGTATCCTCATGTGGATATACTGTATGCTGTGTGTGTATGATACAGTAACATGCTTTATTACACTGCAATATAATAATACCCTGCTGGCACTATTAATAATGGGGGCTCTTCATTGGCTTGTTTATGGGGACATACTAGTAATACTGCTTATAGCGAGCATTCTGATGGCACTGTGTAGAGGGAGGATTCTTGTGGTACTGTTTATAGGGGGTCTTGTGGTGGAACTGTGTATAAAGGATCTGTGGGGATCTTCTGGTGGCACCATTTATAGGGGATCTTCTGATGGTATTGTTCATAGGGGTCTTCTGGTGGCACTGTTCCTAAGGGGCATTCTGGTCGCACTTTTTATAGGCCGCCTTTTGCTGGCACTATTCATGAGGGTATTCGGGTGTCACTGCTTATGTTGGCATTGTTTATGGGGACATTCTGGTGGCACTCTATATTGGGACATTCTGGTGACACTCTATATGGGGACAGTCTGGTGGCACTCTATATTGGGACGTTCTGGTGGCACTCTATATTGGGACATTCTGGTGGCACTCTATATGGAAACATTCTAGTGGCACTCTATATGGGGACATTCTAGTGGCACTCTTTATAGGGACATTCTGGTTTCACAGCTTATGGGGACATTCGGTTGACGATGCTTATAATGCTTATTCTCCTGGCCCTGTTAATTAGGAGTACTTTGCTAGTGTTGTTAATAGGGGGTCACTCTGATGACATTATCACAATGAACAACAATGGGTTTCTCTTGTCAGTATTTATATATATATATATATATATATATATATATATATATATATATATATTATACACACACACACACGTCTGTCATGTACAGACCAAGGGACCAATTTTCCAATGGCACAGGGTAAATAGCAGTAAAAACCCTCTAAAAGTAAAACCTAACCTTTATTCATTGTTAACCAAATGAATTGTACCCTATAAAATCTTTAAAAATCCCACTTTCCTTGCTTCCCATAGTTTCGATAGGATCATATGCGAATCTACCATGAAGACGGGAGGGTCCCACATAAAGTGACTTGTGCTGTAAAGTATTGTACTGTACCACAATTAGTGGTTACTCAAACAAAACAACCTGGGTCACGATGATGGTAGTCACCTCCCAGTTTACAGAATAATGGAAGCACACTCTGCTACCCTATGGCTAGACATATATATAGTATAACATACAAAAGTATGTGATTGATAGCTGTGTAAATAGACACCTGCCACACAGGACTGTGAGGGGTAGTATGTATAAAGGCTTATACTCCATTTTTTTGACACTATTTTCTTTATATGTTCTTTTTGCGACAAACAGTTGCACCAAATGCTTTAGAACATTATCATTGAATTGACGGTGTTAGTAGGGACTTCAGTTGAAATCATGCATTGGTTTGGAATTTGTTCATTGCGACTTTTCCAAGGCAGAGGTCTGGATGAATATCCCTCTAATGCACAAATTAAAAACAGCAAGGCCCTGGCTGTGCGAGCTTTACCTCTGTAAACTAGCCAAAGTCAGGGGCGATCAGGTCCATCCAACATCCTGACATCGTGCGTGCCTCAATGCATCGGGAGGAGCCAATGGGCGGGGTCAAGGGGCAGCAAAATTAGCTCTCGCCTAGGGTGGCAAAAATTCTTGCATCAGGTCTGGTAAGACGTAAGACAGGAGTCAGTATAACTGAAGCATCAGACTACACGGAGTTTGTAGTCTGTTACCATAGAGACACCTATGTCTGTATGGGAACAATAGAAATTTTCCTTTAACCCATTGGCAACATCGGGCGTTCAGGTACACCCTTTTCCCCTGGGACTTAACGTCCATGGGCGTAACGGTACACCTTGAAGCGTTAAAGGAGTAGTCCAGTGGTGACTCAGTGGTGAGCAACTTATCCCCTATCCTAAGGATAGGGGATAAGTTGCAGATCGCGGGGTTCCGACCGCTGGGGCCCCCTGCGATCTCCTGTACGGAGCCCCGACAGCCCGCGGGAAGGGGGCGTGTCGACCTCCACACGAGGCGGCGGCCGACGCGCCCCCTCAATACAACTCTATGGCAGAGCCGAAGCGCTGACTTCGGCAATCTCCGGCTCTGCCATTGAGATGTATTGAGGGGGCGTGTCGGCCGCCGCTTCGTGCGGGGGTCGACACCCGCTATCTGGGCGGAGAGCCGAGGCCCCGTACAGAGAGATCGCAGGGGGCCCCAGCGGTCGGCCCCCCCGCAATCTCAAACTTATCCCCTATCCTTAGGATAGGGGATAAGTTTTTCACCACTGGACTACTCCTTTAAGTAACTTTGAAGTGAGCACAGGAGCTGTGCTTGCTGAAGCGAGCGCAGCTCCTGTGCTCGCTTCAGAGTTACTTAACGCAGTAAGTGTCGGCTACCATCAGTGTCCAGACACTCACTGCAAATGACAGGCAGCAGCAATCCCACTACTGTCCATCATTAACCCTTTAGACGCCATAATCAATGCCAATCACGGTGTCTAAAACTAAAGTAAAGCTTGCCGGTAGTTTAGTGGAGCTTTATTGCCATAGGCATAGCATTATACAGTGAATGCAATCTAATGATTGCATATGAATGTAAAATGAAAAATAAAAAAATGTCTCTAAAATTATATAACCCCCCCCCCCCCAATAAAAAATAAATCACCCATTTAAAAAATAATTTTTTACATATTTAGTATTGCGGTGTGCATAAATGTCCAAACTATCAAAATATAATGTTTATGATCCTGCACCGTAAATGGCATAAATGTAAAAAACAAACCAAAAATACAGATTATTAATCTCATCATATATATATATATATATATATATATATATATATATATATATATAATTAATTAGTGTAGATACAGGTGTACTGAGCACTGCCAGTATAGCAGGTTCTGTAGCTCCCTACTGTGCCGTTGCAGGTAACCTTACCCGTGCATGACTGCTGGTTCAACATGCGTTGGTGCTGGCTCAAAATGCGGTTGCAGGACGCTAGCGGACGTCTAAAGGTGCGACAGCTGTTTATATCGTTTTTTTATATAGTTTTTCTATTATTGTACTACTTCAAAAAAAATTATATCTCTAAATATATTATTCATAGAAGTACAGATGCACTCACCACGTCTTGTTGAAAATCTTCATTTATTCTTCATGCATACCACAAGACCATCGCAGCCAGTGATGGGAGTAGGTGCAGGATGCTGCAGACGTCTAAACGTGTGACAGCTGTTTTACCCACTCATGGGGGCTTCATCAGACCACACCTTACTGGCAGGTGTGGTCTGACGAAGCACGCATGCATGGGTGTAACAGCTGTCACACCTTTAGACGTCCGCAACGTCCTGCACCTACTCCCATCACTGGCTGCAATGGTCTTGTGGTATGCACCGCAATAAATGAAGATTTTCAACAAGACATGGTGAGTGCATCTGTACTTCTATGAATAATATATTTAGATATATAAATTTTTTTAAGGAGTACAATAATAGAAAAACTATATAAATTAGGTATCGTTTTAATTGCACTGACTTACAAAAGAAAGATAATGTATAATTTTTACCATAAAGTGCACTGTGTAAAAATCAAATACCCCAAAAGATACAAAATTGCTGTTCTCTTTAAAGTTTCTGCACACAAATATAAATTTTTTGGTTTTGCTGTATTTTGTGGTAAAATGAAAAAATGTCGTTACAAAGTACAATTGGTCGTGCAAAAAAAACAATCCCTAATATGGGTTGGTAGGTGGAAAAATAAAAGAGTTATGCCTCTTAACCGGTCCCTGACACAGGTCATACAGGTATGCCCTGGCGTCCTGGGACTTAAAGGGGTACTCCGCCCCTAGACATCTTATCGCCGGGTTCCCCCTGCTGGGGACCCTCGGGATCTCCGCTGCGGCAACCTGCTATCATTACTGCACAGAGCATGCTTGCTCTGTGCGTAATGACCGGCGATACATGGGCCGGAGCATCGTGACGTCATGGCTCCGCCCCTCGTGACGTCACGGCCCAACCCCTTAATGCAAGTCTATGGGACGGGGCGTGATGGCCGCCACACCCCCTCCCATAGACTTGTATTAAGGGGCAGGCCGTGACGTCACGAGGGGGTGGAGCCGTGACGTAACGATGCTCCGGCCCCTGTATTGCCCGTCATTACGCACAGAACGAGTTTGCTCTGTGCAGTAATGATAGCGGGGGATCGCAGCGGAGATCCCGGGGGTCCCCAGCAGCGGGACCCCGGCGATCTGACATCTTATCCCTATCCTTTGGATAGGGGATAAGATGCTAGGGGCGGAGTACCTGTTTAAGGACCCAGGGCAGGGCTTACCTGTACACCATGAAAGTTTCCATTCACCGCCGTTACCCGGGTGGTTAAACGGAACGGGATGCCTGCTGAAATCTCTCAGCAGGCATCACGTGTAAACCCCTGGGGGGTCCTGAGACTCAATTCAGACCGGTGATTTGCGGCGATTCCGGGTCAATCGGGTCTCCAGTGACAGGTTCCACCTCACGATCGCGTGATTGGTTGGTCCGGACGACCAGTCAATCACGTAGCCTTCTGGGCAGTGATCGAGCGGCGATCAGGGCAGTCGGGGGTCCCTTACCTGTCCATCGGGGCAGGCGGGGTTCCCTGGCATCGACGTCGAGGGTCCCTGGCAACGACGGTGGCGGTGGGGGTCCCTGGCGGTGGCGGCAGCGCACAACACGGCTCAGAAGTGAGAGCGCCATGTACATTTGAGGGGTGGTTACAGAGTTACAGCGGTTCTGACATAAACGCAAAAGAAAAACACCCACATGTGACCCTATTTTGGAAACTACACCCCTCACAGAATCTAACAAAGGGTATAGTGAGCCTTAACACCCCACAGATGTTTGACAAATTATCATTAAAGTTGGACGTGAAAATGAAAAAAAAAATTTTCTCACTAAAATGCTGTTGTTACTTCAAATTTTCCTTTTTTATAAGGGGTTATAGGAAAAAAAATTTTAACAATATTTTTTCTGAGTAAGGGAATACCGCATATGTGGATGTAAAGTGCTCTGCGCACTACACGGCTCAGAAGAGAAGAAGCACCATTGGGCTTTTGGAGAGAGAATTTGCCTCTAATTGAAGGCCATGTGCCCCCCATACACAGCCCCCATGGTGCCAGAACAGTGCCCCCCCCCCATGTGACCCCATTTTGGAAACAACACCCCTCAAGGAATGTAACAAGGGATGCAGTGTCTGACAGATTTTTTGAACAGTGGTCCATGAAAATGAAAAATTAAATTTTTCATTTGCACAGCCCACTGTTCCAAAGGTCTGTGAAACGTCAGTGGGTTGCAAATGTTCACTGCCCCCCTTATTACATTCCATGAGGGGTGTAGTTTCAGAAATAGGGTCAATTGTGGGGGCATCCACTGTTTTGGTAGCACGGGGTCTTTGTAAATGCACATGGCCCCCGACTTCCATTCCAACCAAATTCTCTCTCCAAAAGCCCAATGGCCCTCCTTCTCTTCTGAGCCCTGTAGTGCGCCCGCAGAGCACTTTACATCCACATATGGGGTATTTCCATACTCAGTAGAAATGGTGTTACAAATTTTGGGGGGCTTTTTCTCCTATTACCCCTTGTGAAAGTAAAAAATTTGGTGTAACACCAGCATTTTAGATAAAAAAAGTACATTTTTCATTTTCACATCCAACTTTATCAAAAATTTGTCAAACACCTGTGGGGTGTAAAGGCTCAATGTACCCCTTGTTACGTTCCTAGAGGGGTGTTGTTTCCCAAATAGTGTGCCATGTGTTTTTTTTGTTGCTGTTCTGGCACCTTAGGGGTTTCCTAAATGCAACATGCCCCCCAAAAAACATTTCAGCAAAATTTGATTTCCAAAAGCCATGTGGCTCCTTCTCTTCTGAGCATTGTAGTGTGCCCACAGAGCACTTTATGTCCATACATGGGGTTTCAAATTTTGGGGAGCACTTTCTCCTATTACCTCTTGTAAAAATGGTAAATTTGGGGGAAAAAAATGCTTACAGTGATAAAAAATTTACACATTTACATATATGATTTTAACGAAAAGTCGGCAAACACCTGTGGGGTATTAAGGCTCTTTGAACCCCTTGTTACGTGCCTTGAGGGTTTTAGTTTCCAAAATAGTATGCCATGTGTTTTTTTTTTTTTTTTTGCTGTTCTGGCACCAAGGGGCTTCCTAAATGCGACATGCCCCCGAAAAAGCATTTCAGCAAAATTCACTCTCTAAAATCCCAATGTCGCTCCTTCCCTTCTGAGACTTGTAGTGCACACGCAGAACGCTTGACTTCCACATATGAGGTATTTCCTTACTCTAGAGAAATTGGGTTACAAATTTGGGGACTTTTTCTCCTTGTAAAAAAAATTATAAATGAGTCTACAAGAACATGTGAGTGTAAACAATGAATATTTTGAATTTTCTCCTTCACTTTGCTGCTATTCCTGTAAAACACCTAAATGGTTAACAAACTTTCAGAATGTCATTTTGAATAGTTTGAGGGGTGCAGTTTTTATAAGGGGGTCGTTTATGGGGTATTTCTAATATGAAGGTCTCTCACATCCACTTCAAACTGAACCTTGAAAAGTTCTGATTTTGAAAATTTTGTGAAAAATTTGAAAATGACTGCTAAACTTTGAAGCCCTCTAATGTCTTCAAGAAGTAGGAACATGTCAACTTTATGATGCCAACATATTGTATATGTGAATCAATATAAAATTTATCAAAGCTAGAAAAATACTAAAATTTTAAACTTTTCATGAAATTTTGGAATTTTTCACCAAGAAATGATGCAAGTATTGACACAAATTTCCCATTATGTTAACGTAGAATATGTCACCAAAAAAACTATCTCTGAATCAAATTCATAAGTAAAAGCATCCCAGAGTCATTAATGCTTAAAATGACAGTGGTCAGATGTGCAAAAAATGCTCTGGTCCTTAAGGTCATAATGGACTTGGTCCTTAAGGGGTTAAAAGGAGAGGAGGAAAAAACATAAATGCAAAAATGAAAATTTGCTGTGTCCTCAAGGCCAAAATGGGCCATTTCCTAAACCCCTTAACGACATAGAAAGTAAATGTACGTCCTGATCTGCTGAGACTTGGAACACCAGGATGTACATTTACGTCCTATATATGACACGAGCACAGGACTGGTACTCGCATCGTGCACAGCAGGTCCCGGCTGCTATTAGCAGCCAGGGACCCGCCGGTAATGGCGGACATCAGCGATCGCGCTGATGTCCGCCATTAACACCCTCAGATGCCGTGTTCAATACAGATCACTGCATCTGCGGCAATTCAGCACTTTAAATGGCAGATCTAATCACCTGCAGCACAGCCGCGGGGATCAGATCAGTCAAGATGGCTGACGGAGGTCCCCTCACCTGCCTCAGTCACCCGGCATTTTCTTTACTGATCTAACATCGAGCAGACCACAGAAGAAGATCGCCGATAATACTGATCTCTGCTATGTCTCTGCATAGCACTGAACAGTATTGGCAATCAAATGATTGCTATAAATAGTCCCCTATGGGGGACTATCCCCAAAAAGCATAAAAAAAAAAAATTAATAAACATATTTTGTAGTGCTGCGTGCATAATTGTCCGAACTATTAAAATATAATGTAAATGATTCCGTACAGTGAACAGCGTAAACATTAAAAGAAAAAAAGAAAGTCCAAAATTGCTGTGTTTTGCTCACATCACATTCCAAAAAATAAATAGATAAAATGCAATTAAATACTCAGCTATACGCAAATTTAGTACAAAAAAACCTACAGAACATGATGCAAAAAATGAGCTTCATACAGCCCCATTTAAAGTAAAATGGGAAAGTTATAAGTGGCCAAAATAGAGCAATTTTAAACGTTTAAAGTTTGAGTTTTTTTTTTTTTAAAGCAGTTCAATAATAAAAAAAAGTATGTTATCATGGGTATCATTTTATTCGTATTGACCCAAAGAAAAAAGAAAACATGTCATTTTTAAGTGAACAGCGTGAAAACAAAACCCTCCAAAATGTGCACAATTTCAGTTTACTTTTCATTTTCATTTGTGGTTTGCCATACATTTTATGGTAAAATAAGTGATGTCATTACAAAGTACAATTGGTCACTCAAAAAACAAGCCCTCATATGGGTCTGTGGATGGAAAAATGTACATTCCATACCCACTTGATTCCCACATAGAACTTTCCCCATGTTCCATATACTCTCCAACTCCATTCATCCAACCATCCCCCCCCCCCACTCACTTATCTTACATCCATCTTTTCCTTTCTTTCCTTTTTTCCATTGCCTTTTCCCCCCTCTTTTCTTGGCTTTCCTGACATTTTCCTGCTATTGTCACTATATTCTCACCTTTCCTCTTTTAATCTCTATTGTATTCCTTCTTTACTCCCCCTTATCTATTCATATACTCATTCATCTATATTTTCTCTCCTTGCCTCCCTTCTTTTCTCATTGTTCTCGTGCTCTTTTGCCACTTCACACTGTCTCTATTATGCCTTTCCTTACATTACTACACCTCTGCCTCACTGTGACAGCGATGTGGAACGCAGAGGCGTTCCACATGACGCACTTCCGGTCAGATGATCGCACCGGCCGGACTCAGCGTGAGGAGCGGCACCTCCTACTTCTACTCCTCCGGTTAGTTTCCACACACATACAAACCTGCATCCCATTATCCTCCATTCTCCATCCTTGCTTTTCCTTTTTTTTTTTATTTCTATTCTCATCCTTGTTGCTTAATAGTCCTGGTGATGTCACTTCCGGCTTCCCGGACCAGAAGTGAGCTCCGGCACCCCCATTTAAGCCTCTGCCTTCACTAGCCTCTAAGCCACATGCGACCAGGGCCGGCCTTTGGGGTGTGCGAGCTGTGCGGCTACACAGGGCGCCATAGCAACAGGGCACCATACCCCCATGAAAACTTGCGTCCGCTTCTCCCCCAGCCCTCCAAAGAGGAGGGCAGAGCAAGGGGAGAGAGGAGGTACATGCCCCCTCCCACATCTCCCCTCCCTGAGCTCGGGAGGAAGCAGGTCTTTACGGGGAGAAAAAAGCCAGAGCAGAAGGGGAGAGGAGGAGCAGGGGGAGAGAGGAGGAGCACAGCTCCCGCATCTCCCCTCCCCTCGGAGGACGCAGGTCTGCACGGGGAGAAAGAAGCCAGAGCAGTGCTCCTCATCTCCCCTGCCTGAGCTCTGTCTGTGTTCACTGAACAGGATGACAAAGTGCACTGGCTGGGGATTCATACACTGCAGGGGCTGGGGAATAAATCTCTGACTTGGGGTGATTTCTATGTGAGAAGGGGGGGGGGGGGGGGAGGTGCACATGCTGGGAGTTGTAGTCCCTGTTATGTGTGTGTGTGTATGCTAGTGGTTCCCAACAAGGGAATGCTCGGAGTTGTAGTCCTTGTTATGTGTGTGTGTTTGCTAGTGTTTCCCAACCAGGGAATACTGGGGGCTGTAGTCCCTGTTATGTGTGTGTGTGTTTATGCTAGTGGTTCCCAAACAGGGAATGCTGTGAGTTGTAGTCCCTGTTATGTGAGTATGCCAGTGTTTCCCAACCAGGGAATGCTGGGAGTTGTAGTTAAATTATCTGTAATGAAAAAAATATATATTTTTTGCAAAGATTTTTTTCCCTCTTTTGTGGATGTTTATGGGGTAATAGGGGTGGGGGTGGGGGGGGTCACAAGGTTAGCTCGCACAGGGCGCCTGAACACACAAGGACGAAGTTAAACAGATTTATAAATTACTTCTCATCTTAACCCTTCCAGTACTTATCAGCTGCTGTATGCTCCAGAGGAAGTTGTGTAGCTCTTTTCAGTCTGACCACAGTGCTCTCTGCTGACACCTCTTTCCAGGGCAGGAGCATTTTTTTTTTATGAGGATTTGCTCTTGCTCTGGACAGTTTTTCTCTCCAGAGCACCCTTTTAAAATCTATATAGAATATATTTTTATTATTATTATTTAGGAATTTTGGAATCTCCTGTTACAATGTATACACATCCTTGGTGATGCAAATTAAATTGTGGACATCGCTGGACAACTGTCTAGAAGAAGGAGGTGAAAGATGCCTGTACGAAGTAAGTCTAAGAGACCTACAGTTTGAACTATTGTATTATCAAATCTATTACGTAGGAAAGTCCTGGCTGTGTCTGGTATCGTAGCTCAAGTAAATGTCTGTAAATGACTGGGGCTGAGCTGCAGTTCCAGACACAGCCATTGGACAAGAGTAGCGCTGTTTCTGTTTGCAATATGTTTGTACAGATACTATATGAATTTGGGGGGTGGGTAAATATATATATATATATATATATATATATATATATATATATATATGAGTTAGAAGTCTGTGACAACCTGAAGGAGACCTGTGGAAAAGTCAAAAGTCAGTAACCAGCCTGGAGGTTTCGGATTGCAGGAGATAGAAAGCCTCAGAGAACTCTTGGTCCCATAGTCTACAGTCTAAACCTGGCGGTAAGCTAAAGCTCCGGGAGAAATTACAACAGTCCGTCCCAAGTCAGTGTGAGGGGTCTCAAGTAACAAGTCAAAAGCCCAAAAGCAGAAGTCTAAAGTCTAGAGTAAGTAAAAATCAGTCAAATGAAAAGCACTCCCAGCAAGGCAAAAGATTTCCAAAGGTTGCTCTGCATTTCCCCTGCTCTGATTTGTACTGTAAAGGATTACAACATGTATCCTTACCTCAATAAAAGATAGTTTTCTTCTGTAACCTTGCAACTATGGTGATTATTGTCTCCAGCGCTCAGTCCAGGAGAACTGGAGGTGGTGGTTAACATTACCCTGGTGTCACAAACTGTGCATCACTCCAGTACATCACACACACACACACACACACACACACACATATATATATATATATATATATATATATATATATATGTGTGTGTATATATATATACTCTACTACTATTATGTAAGTATAGATGACCATATAATTTTTTGAAGGACTTTTATCAATTTCCTTAAAAAAAATAAAAATAAATTAATGAATAAATAATAATATTGAGATTTTTTTTCTTCTTATTAGCTCCAGTCAGCCAATGAACATTATATTGTGGCAAAACACCGAAACCTTATGCACAACTATGTAGATGATCTGACGTTTAAGCTGATGCCATATAGTGCAAGTCACTGCCGTGTCTCTGTAAGTATCTTATCATATCTTTCTCTATGACACAATGACAGATACATAGTATATACATGTATATAGATTATTAGTACATGTGGCAGGATGATGGATGATGCAGTATTATTATATGGACACAGAGGGGCATTTATCAAAAGTGAATTTGCTTTTAGTCCAGTTTAGATGAAAAAAGTTGCGGGGAAAGTGGCGGCCGTTAATGAATTCCCGCTGAACTGCTCTGGTTAAAAGTAGCAGAGCAGTGGCGGGCCGTGCGATAATTGTATTATATGTCGCATGGACCTTATTACAATTGTCGCATAGAGAGATATAGGGCAGGGTTGAATTGCCCGGTGATTTCTTCTATATCTGGTCCGTGCGACTTTCTTGTGACTTTTTGCAGAAAAGTCGCACTTGATAAATTAGTGACCACTGCACAAAGTGATCTAAGTCATTTGCAGGATAAGCTGTCATTTTCAATAGCAGCCTTTATTTTACCATTTATTCGAAAACAAGGAAAAAAAAGAAAAGAAAGAAAAAAATAATATATATATATATTTTTTTTTTTTTTTTTGATTGAACATGTGATTGCTTGTACAATACTCAATGAGGGGATTTATCAAGTCCGGAGTCTTTGACCACCTCACAGTTGGTGTAGATTATAGTTTTAACAATTTTAACTTAACTAAATGGTAATAAATTTGGCACGCTCATGACACCATGCCCACTTTGCACCACGCTCTGTTCATTTATCGAGTATGGCGCAAAGGTGGCGTCGGCGCACAATGAGGGATTATCCTGTTTGCTATGCCAAGATTTGTGGTAGCCACGGGGTGGTGTTAGTAGAAATACCTGATCACTTCGTGATGCCAGGGCACCGTTATCCTATAAATGGTCCAAGGTTGGAGACAGCTTCTCCTGGGCCAGACACAGGGACTAAATGAACACACGGTTACGGATAACTGGATAACTATTGAGCAGGGCACAGATGGTATTACACATACAGCTGGCTTTAGAGAGAGTGCAGTGTAACCCCTTGGGAGCCCTGTTGCCTTGCTGGGACTTGTGGTGCTTACACCAAACAGATTAAGGGTGGGTTCATACCACATTTTTGCAATACAGTTCCCATATCAGGATTCCTCAAAACCTGACTAAACTGCATCAAAACGTGTGTACAATTTTTAATCCGTATACGTTTTGAAAAATTATGTCTGGTTGCATCCGTTTTTTTAAGAAAAAAGGTATACGTTTTTAACTTTTCATTCCATTATGAATAAAGTTTCACATTTGATTGAAATTTCAAGAAAAAAAACTTATATGTTTTAATACGGTTTTTCACCCAGACCAAAAAACGTGGTAGGCTACGGTTTTGGGTACGGGGAAAAAAACTGACAAAACCGTACAAGATAAAAAACGGACACAACCTGATACATCTTTTGGCATACTGTTTTCAATGGAGAGTCAATGCCTACGGTTTTCAATACGGTTCCGTACGGTTTTCAAATAGAAAACGTATGCAGGAACTGTATTGCAAAAAACGTGGTGTGAACCCAGGATAAGACTGACTTGTGAGACGGAAAGATGAATCCTGGTAGGTAGGGTCCTGTCAAGGTACAGAAGCCTTTTCCGCAGGGACATGAACTTCCACCGTGTCAGTGATCCTTGCAGGATGACCAGAGAGATAAGATTTGAGCTAGGCCTTCCCTTGAGGCTTCTCCACACAGCACAACATACCTGAACCGAACTGTAGCTCAGGAGCCACACTAGGGTGAACTGGGGTAACTCCTCCCCCCACTACACTATATAGGGGAGACTTTAGGGGTTCCATTGGCAGGCAGGTTCACATGGGGTTCACTGCTTTCATTTAAGGATACAGTAACACATAAAAACATATATACATATAAGAACAATATAATGGATTAGAAAAATATATTACTTTACACTAGAATATAACTATAATTAATATAACAACAATTCCTTTGCTGGGCCCAACACTGTATACTACCAAGCTGCCCGAGACAGTCACATGACAGCTATTGGTGCTGGGACACGATACAAAGTTTTAAAAAAGTCACCAAATGTTTGTAAAAAATGGTTGTCTGCACAAAAGAAAAAGTGACTTTTTGACAAATACGCCAGAATAAGGGATGATAAATACCCCAAATGTATTGCACAGTGGGTGGTGGTGATTAGGTGATGGAAAGTTTTGGTTGCTTGCCTTGGTATGACATATAATTCTAGACTTCTAAATGTTCACACAACTGAATTTTTAAGCAGAATCCGGCATAAAATTTTGTTTTCAATGGGATTCTGCTGCACCGTGCACACGGCGGAATTTCCGCGGTAGAAGTTAATTCTTTTGGCGGAATCCTCTTGGAAATGCACTATGTCGTCAATGGAGAAGGCTCATTCCTGAGTGGTCCTTGCACTGCTATTTGTGCAGTGTCCGTCTGTGTTTTCCAGGTAGACATTCTGCAAAATGTCAGGAACCATGGATGTGGAATCATGGCTCTTGGGTTTTTGGACTCACACAAGGCTTCGATTGTCAGTAATTTTATGGGTTGCGGCATGACAAAAACACTCCAATACCCATCATTGTAGTGCATTGTAGTGCGACACAGATCATGTGATTCATTGTGAATCTATTGGTTATCACTATTTTACCGAGAGCCATGAAGAACATTATGTGGATCAATGGATTTAATAAAAACAAATGTATATGCTTATTATTGTATGTATATGCTTTTTTATGACTCTCCCCCCAGGCTAAGCACATTAAATGAAAAAACTTACTTGGAATAACCCTTTTAATAAACTAACAATTAAAAAAAAAGACATTGGCTAGATATAAGCAACTCTCATGCTAGCCCCAAATATCTTAATTATTCCTTATGAATGGTTGTACCTGATACTACATGTAATTCCATGAACCAATTTCCTCCCCAGGATATATGAGTTTGGGGGGGGGGGGGGGGGGGTTAACAGTCTTTGGAGCTGGATTCTGATGTGATCCTACTCCGTACCAGGCTGCCCCAGCTGGTATTGCAGCTAATAGCATAGTGTGACTATTGACCCTTTAGATCCCGCAATCAAAGTCAATCACAGAACCTAAAGTCAGTAAAATACTGGTGACTAAAGCTGATTGGGACAACTGTTTGCGACCACTGTAGTGCAATCGCTAGATCTCGATCAGGTGACATGACGTCCGGAGGTGTGAATCTTCAGGCTGCTTTGGCAGGCTGGAAAAATAGACCTTCG
Source organism: Hyla sarda (assembly GCF_029499605.1). NCBI lineage: Eukaryota > Metazoa > Chordata > Amphibia > Anura > Hylidae > Hyla > Hyla sarda. The sequence continues at coordinate 31,362,978 of NC_079193.1, forward strand.
ATAATACTGAACAATGCTGTGCTGTGCTATAGAACAGCACTAAACAGTGTTAGCCATCTAACGATTGCAGGTAATAGTTCCTTATGGGAACTAAAAAATAATTTAAAATATTAAGGGGGTACTCCGCTGCGTCACACCCGCCCCCTCAATGCAAGTCTATCGGAGGGGGCGTGGCAGCTATCACACCCCCTTCCACAGCCTTGCATTGAGGGGGCGGGTGTAACATCATGAGGGGGCGGGGCTATGACATCACGAGCTCCCGGCGCTGGCTCCAGCGTTTGGAACAGTTTGTTCCAAACGTGGAGTACCCCTTTAATGTAATAAATGTGAATAAGCCTAATAAAAGTTTGAATCGCCCACTTTTCCCATTTTTCAAATAAAATAATTAAACAAAAATAAACCTAAACATATGTGATATCCCCACTTATATAAATGTCCGAACTATTAAAATAAATGAAACTGCACGTCAATGGAAAAGAAAAAAATAGGTCATCAATACATTTTGCTTGGAAATCCCCTTTATAGGGGAACAGAAAAACAGAGCTGATTTCTTCCCAAAAAAAAAAAAGCACCACAATTGTCCTCAGGTTGTGTGTGGTAAAACAACCTGGCTCCATTTACTTCAATGGAACTGAGCTGCAATGCCACACACAACCTAAGGACAGGGGTGGCACTGTTTTTCGAAGAAATTAGCTTTTCTAATTTCGAATAATTCTTTTATCTAAGTGTCTGAGGATTTCTAGCTCTGCCCACTATTAGGTTTATAAATGTTTCTATTTTTTCCATTTCAAGGCATTCTCGGTGTCTGAACCTTGGTATATTGTGATGGATAATGGGATCAATTATTGCAATCTCCATAACCTTGTGGAAGGTAAGAAGAGAGTATATTATATTTTGATGATGCCCTATATACTATGTTCCAGTATCTAGTGAATGTATCTTTCATTTCTTTGATTTATTATCAGGATCTGGTTTGGACTCGGTTCCAGGATTTTCGGAATTTACTAATGACTTCAGATGTACCCAGTATTCTTCAGCCAACTGCACCACATACTGATTGATGATGATGATGAAGAATAAACCAGCAGCTTAGGTGGCAATGATCTGTTCTAAGTAACATGGTTGCTTTTGTTCTCCTCTATAGGGAACCTCAAATCTTCATAGAACTTTGTTGAAATCCTATCATATCAGCAAAAAAAATCTTTACTGAGCTGTCTAGAAGCTGGGAGGATAGGAATTAAATCCTTAAATGGGTGCTCTGCTGCTGACCATCTTATCCACTATCCACATGATAGGGGATAAGAGTCAGATCGCAGGGGGTCCGATCGCTGGGATCCCTCGTGATCTCCTGCCTGACACCCCGAGAGGTCAAACAAAGAGAGTCATCGTACCGGACAGGAGATAATGGGGGGTTCCAGCTGTTGGACCCTCAACAGTCAGATACTTATCCTCTATCTTGTGGATAGAGGTCCAGAGGATAAGATGTTCAGCAACGGGGTACCCCTTTAATGGTATGGTCACATGTAACTTACCCTACCTATAAAGGGGAACTGTAGCCCAGGCTACTAAATAAAAAAAGTCAAAGCTATCTTCTGCCGATCCCCTGGTGCCACTGGAATTGGTTTCCTCTCCTCTGATGTGGTATTCGTCCAGCTTTTGGTGGCCAACACGTCACACTGCGCTCACCTATTCGCCGACTTCAGTGAGGTCCCACCACGGCAGGTAATAGGCTGAGCGGCAGCATAATGAAACGGGCCCGAGCGCCAGGAAGGAGGACGGCCCAGGTCCATTACATGGCACTGTTGCTCAGACTATCACTGGCCGAGGCGGGACCTCACTGCAGCCGTTAAATAGCTGAACACTGTATGACATGTTGGGCACCAAAAGCCGGAAGAAGACCGAGGTCAGAGGACAGAAGAGTGATTCCAGCAGCACTGGGGGAGCGGCAGAAGGTAAGTTAAAGTATATAATTTTTTTTTCTGTGCCCCTAGCGGCATGAAACAATTTTCTTAATGAGCACCCCTGCACATAAGTGCCACCTGTTGTCCTGCTTTTGTTCTGTCCGTTGTCCTTGTGAAATAAAAAGGCAATGTTAACTACAAGATGGGTGAGAGCGGTATTCTTTACTTCTGCCAGTGATTATTTCCCTTCTGTTTGTGAGGAGCAGAAGCCTCCAGCAGTTCTGGACTGATGTCTTCCCTACAAATGACAAATTGTTTGCAGTTCCTGTCCCACCTTTACCCGTTCATCTGTAACTAGATGAAAAATAATAATACAGTTCTGCAGCGGTTTCTTCCCTTGTCTACACCTGACACCACCATCACAGCCGCACTGTCTCCTCCGGCAGCTGAAAGTGTTTTCCTTCAGTATAATGTTATGTGATGCAGTAAACCTCACTCTTCAGGGGAGAAATCAGACTTTTTTAGATGCCTGGATTATTCTACTTTGGTAAAATATGGCTGCCGCGTATATGTCTCTTCTCATATATGACCCATGAACCAAGGTGGAGTCTAAACCAATTAAGGACAATGGATGTAAGTGTACATTTACGTACTGTACATGAAGGGAGCACAGGAGTTGCACTTGCTTTATGCACGGCAGGTCCTGGCTGGTATCAGCAGCCAGGGACCCCGCCAGTAATGGCGGACACCAGCGATCTGCGGCAATTATGGGGGTTCAGGGGGACTTCCAGAGAGGTACCAGACCAGAGAAAAAGATTGTTGATAATACTGATAAGTGCTTTTTGGTCCCATCACATAAAAAAAAAAAGAAAAGCGATTTAAAAGTCACATATGCGCAAAAGTGGCACAAAAAAACCCCCCTGCAGATCATGGCACAAAAAAATTAGCCCTCATACAGCCTTGCATCCGGAAAAAATTGAAAGTTATAGGTGGTCTAAATAGGGAATTTTAAATATATTTATCTTGCAAAAAAAAAAGTTTTTTAAAAAGCTGTACAATAATAAAAATATATTGCAACATTTTTACCATAAAAGGTACAGCGTGAAAACGAAAACCTCCAAAATTTGCTAAATTGCGTTTATTTTTTTCTATTTCTCCACAAAATAATATTTTTGGGGGGTTTTGCCATACATTTTATGGTACAATGAGTGATGTCATTACAAAGTACAATTGGTACTGCAAAAAACAAGCCCTCATATGGGTCTGTAGTTAAAAAATGTAAAGCATTATGGCTCTAAGAAGGCGAGGAGGAAAAAACAAAAATGCAAAAATTTAATTGGCCCGGTCTAACTGGGCTGTGTCCTTAACCCCTTAAGGACTCAGCCCATTTTGGCCTTAAGGACTCAGACAATTAAATTTTTACGTTTTCATTTTTTCCTCCTCGCCTTCTAAAAATCATAACTCTTTTATATTTTCATCCACAGACTAGTATGAGGGCTTGTTTTTTGCGCGACCAGTTGTCCTTTGTAATGAAATCACTCATTATATCATAAAATGTATGGCGCAACCAAAAAACACTATTTTTGTGGGGAAATTAAAACGAAAAACGCAATTTTGCTAATTTTGGAAGGTTTTGTTTTCACGCCGTACAATTAATGGTAAAAATGACGTGTGTTCTTTATTCTGAGGGTCAATACGATTAAAATGATACCCATTATTATATACTTTTATATTATTGTTGCGCTTAAAAAAAAATCACAAACTTTTTAACCAAATTAGTACGTTTATAATCCCTTTATTTTGATGACCTCTAACTTTTTTATTTTTCCGTATAAGTGGCGGTATGGGGGCTCATTTTTTGCGCCGTGATCTGTACTTTTTTTTAATACCACATTTGCATATAAAAAACTTTTAATATATTTTTTATAATTTTTTTTTAATAAAATGTATTAAAAAAGTAGGAATTTTGGACTTTTTTTTTTCGTTCACGCCGTTCACCGTACGGGATCATTAACATTTTATTTTAATAGTTTGGACATTTACGCATGCGGCGATACCAAATATGTCTATAAAAAATGTTTTTTTACGCTTTTTGGGGGTAAAATAGGAAAAAACGGACGTTTTACTTTTTTATTGGGGGAGGGGATTTTTCACTTTTTTTTTACTTTTACTTTTACATTTTTTTTAACACTTGAATAGTCCCCATAGGGGACTATTCATAGCAATACCATGATTGCTAATACTGATCTGTTCTATGTATAGGACATAGAACAGATCAGTATTATCGGTCATCTCCTGCTCTGGTCTGCTCGATCACAGACCAGAGCAGGAGATGCCGGGAGCCGCACGGAGGAAGGAGAGGGGACCTCCGTGCGGCGTTCTGAATGATCGGATCCCCGCAGCAGCGCTGCGGGCGATCCGATCGTTCATTTAAATCGCGAACTGCCGCAGATGCCGGGATCTGTATTGATCCCGGCACCTGAGGGGTTAATGGCGGACGCCCGCGAGATCGCGGGCGTCGGCCATTGCCGGCGGGTCCCTGGCTGCGATCAGCAGCCGGGATCAGCCGCGCATGACACGGGCATCGCTCCGATGCCCGCGGTTATGCTTAGGACGTAAATGTACGTCCTGGTGCGTTAAGTACCACCTCACCAGGACGTACATTTACGTCCTGCGTCCTTAAGGGGTTAAAGGGGTACTCCACTGGAAAAAAAATTTAAAATCAACTGGTGCCAGAAAGTTAAACAGATTAGTAAATTACTTCTATTTACAATCTTAACCCCTCCAGTACTTATCAGCTGTTGTATATGTGGTGAGGGTGTGATGAGGGCAGATGGAATTATCCTAGGGGCAGATGGTATTAACCCCTTGTGTTGGTGACGCCAGGGCGTGGTTTATCCTCTACACCACCCGAAGGTATACCGCTGGATCCTGGGATAGGCATGGGGCAAATAATGACTACGCCAAGTTACTGAAAAATGCCAGTTTTACTGAGTCAGACAGGTGTAACAGTCTATACAACTTGGCTAGACCCAAGGAGGTGACCAGTGACTTCAGAGACCTCAGGGCTTGCTGGGACTTATGGTGGACTGGGACAATTTGCTGCAGAGCCACGCTGACTGAAGACAGATTGACTTGGACTGGCTTGACTATGGCAGACTATGACTGACTTCAGGGCTAGCGTTAAGGCGGGGCAAACCGGGCAAGTGCCCAGGGCCCCAATCCCCCAGTGGACCCCCTGCAGGCTGCTACAGTGTTTGCGGTTCAGGGAATGTGTGGGAGTGCAGCCAGCACTATTTAGAAGTGAGCCTCGCTGCTTCTTTAAAGCTCTCAGCAGAGGCCATTGTAGTGCTGACAGGGAGATGCCTGGCTCCTTTAACAACCCGCCCACCAGCTTCTCCTCCTGTTGCTGCTGGTAGATTCGCACAGTGTATCTGCCTGTTGGTCGATGGGTGAGATGATTCATGAAGCACAGAATCCGGCCATCAACACCTAGCTGCTAAAGTATTCTCTGTCCCCAGCAAGCTCTCAGTAAAAGTAAGTATATTTATGTCTAGTGCAGTGTTTTCCAACCAGGGTGCCTCCAGCTGTTGCAAAACTACAACTCACGGCAGGCTGGAGGCACCCTGGTTGGGGAAACACTGATCCAGTGTGTGAACATATGTGATGTGAACTATTTCTCTTTACATGCATTTATAGTGTGTTGTGTGTATACAGCGTGTATATAAACATGATATATATATATATATATATATATATATATATATATATATATATATGTGTGTGTGTGTTTGTATTTGTGATTATACATGTGTGTGTATATGTATAGTTTTTTTTCCTGTATGTGATATGTAGTGGTGTATCTGTCACTAGGCCAATATGGCCCAGACCTAGTGTTGCATTTATCACAGCGGTGGCCAAACTGCACCCCCCACCTTCCTCATTTATTCTAGGGCCACTGTAAGGGAGTTCCATGCACCCTGGACAACTTTCCGTCCACTCGTCCCCTCAGATTTCCGGACAATTCCGAATCGGCTCTTCAATATACATTTCTTACCTCCACCTCCCCGCTCTGTATTACTAGCTACTGCATGACTAGGGTATCATCCACCTGCGCTGTGCCCCTTCTTCTTACTTACTCCCCCCATAAAAGACACGGACCACATACTTTTGGTATAAAGGCCACAGCGGCCATTTTATTCAAAAACATCATAACTTAATCCTCAAATATTAATTAACCTTTAAATAACATTAAACATACTCATGTAACATTACCTGACCACACATATCCCTATACAAACAAACTAGTGCAAATATCCTTTAACTCGACTCTACCACCTAGCCAGAGAGAGGACTTGGAGGCATCCCAAATTTTCCTCGGGTCTCCTACTTTGCCCTGGGTCGTCCCTTCCCTTAACCCCAGGGCACCGCCTTCAGAGACCCCCGCCCCTTTGGGCCTCTCCCGCAGGGTTTCACCACACGAGGCTGGGTACCGCCCCCAGCCTCACAATCCCATTCAGTGCCAACTCTCTCCAATTGTCTCCAAGTCCCCCTCTAGCTCCTGCCACCGACGGCCTCTTGTGACTCCTTACAAGCGGCCGCTCCCCCACAACTGAACCGCCCTCTCCAACATGTCTCGTATTTCCCACGCCCAAAGATCCGTCCCAATGGGATTCAAATGGACCCCATCAGGCCCCAAAAACTCGGAAGAGGCAACCTCCAATTCCCTGTGCCTGACCGCCAGGCCCCCGTTCCTAGCCACAAAACGACTGACCACTCTATTAACTTTTGCCCGCGCCCTGTTCAGGCTAGCCACCGACCTTGCCCGCCTCCATTTAAGCCTGGCCACAATGTCCGACCATATGATAAAAATCCCCGGAAATGACGACCAGATTCTCAACAGGTCCAGCTTAATGTCCCTCATCAAGGACCTGGCCGTCCTGCCCCCCAAGTCATTGCCCCCCACGTGAAGGACTAACACATCAGGGGCCCTATCAAGGTCGACATATTTCTGTAAAAACGGCAGAACTCCCCCCCACAGCAACCCACCTTGCCCCAACCACCTCACCTGTGCCTCTTCCCTGGAAAACCCCAATTGCCGCCCATCCGGGCGCACCGCGGCCCTCGCCGCACCCCTCACCACATATGAGTGTCCCAGGATCCAGATTAGGCACGGCGCAGCACCTGAAAAACATAAACAACAAACAAAAACCCCTTACAGCAACAAACCCACCGAAATTACATCAAATGAGGACGCACATATAAACGAAATCTATCAGATTCCCACCGGCCTATCCGCCGTATAGCATCTGGTCCCAGCCCCCACCTTGCAACCTCTGTAGCAGCCCCAATCCTGAATAAATGGGAACTAAAGTCCCCGCTACCCCTACCCAGTTTTTTCAAGGCCAGCTGGAAAACTCGAATAAACTGAAACCTAGATAAAAATTCACCACTTTCGTGCATCAGCAACGGCCCCCCCATTGCCGGGCGAATAGCCACGTATGCCCTAAAACAAGACACCGGGCACATGCCCGACCCAGCCAACGGCGCCAATCTCACCACAAAACCCCGACCCAACTGATCTGTCTTGGAGCGCCGGACCACACATGTCAAATTACCCCCGTCATCAGTCACATCAGACACCAACAACCCTCCCACCGAGACCTTACTCGGTGCCACCAATTCCGACACCCGAAACGCTCCAAAAAACGCTAATGAAAAAGCAAGCCAAAACAGAACCAGCTCAAAATTCGAAAGACACACCCGGGACAAAACACCACCTAACTCCACTAACAAAGAAAAGGACACCGGCCTCCTGGAGTCCCTAACCTGCAAGCCCCTCCGAAACCCCCTGGCCGCCTTTCTAACCAAAAACGCCTTAGTAGCGTCCTGCATTCCCCGTACCTGAAACCAAAACGCCAAAGCCGACAGCCGCCGGCTAAGTCCGGACCCGGACACCCCGTCCTCATACAACCTCCCCACAAAAAACAAGACTGCCGCCTCCCAATCCCCCACAGACTGCAACACACCCATACCTGCCACCAGTTCTTCCCACTCTTTCCAGCACTTACAATAGCCGGCCCAGGTGCTCGCACAGACCGACCGCCTGACAAGCCCAAAAGCCGCCGTTAAACCACTCTCCACAGCTCCTCCGGACATGCGATCCCTTCGACCTCCGCTTCCGGTGCCAACGCCCGAAATCGACCCCACTGGAAACGAGAAAGGGAGTCAGCAATTTCGTTCTGAACCCCAGGAACATGCAAGGCAACAAACTGCGCATTAAGACGCAACCCCCTCAACACCAGCTGCCGCAACAAACGCACAACCGGCGGCGAATTCGCCGTCTGCGCATTAATTGCTTGCACCACCCCCAGATTATCGCACCGAAAGCATACCTTCTTGTCCCGGAGCCTATCCCCCCAAATCTCAACCGCCACCAGAATAGGAAATAATTCCAATAGAGCCAAGTTCCGCACCAGCCCTGCCGACCTCCACTCATCCGGCCATGCACCGACGCACCATTCCCCCTGCCAATATACTCCGAACCCATGGCTCCCCGACGCATCGGTAAACAACTCCAGATCCCAATTAGACACTTGCCCCCCCATGATGACCGACCTACCGTTATAGACCTCCAAAAACTCCGCCCACACCGCCAAGTCAGCTCGCAGATCCGCAGTCAGGCGAACATAATGCCGCGGCCTGGTCACCCCCGCGGTCGCAGCCGCCAACCTGCGGCAGAAGACACGCCCCATCGGCATAATGCGACAGGCAAAATTCAGCCTACCCAACAACGACTGCAAGTCCCTAAGTTGCAACTTCCGCATCCCCGCCGCCGACACCACCGCCCCCTTTAATTCACTCAGTTTATCTTCAGGCAGCCGGCATTCCATGGCCACCGTGTCTATTACCAAGCCCAAAAACTTCAATTGAGTGGACGGCCCCTCCGTCTTGTCGGGCACCAAGGGCACCCCAAAGCCGGCCGCCACCCTCTCCATAGTCTGCAATAACACCGAACACAACGCCGAACCACCCGGACCCACGAACAAAAAATCGTCGAGGTAATGCAGCACCGAATCAACTTGAGACTCGGCCCGCACTACCCATTCCAGGAACCTGCTAAAACACTCAAACAGTGCGCACGACACCGAGCACCCCATAGGTAAACATTTATCCACAAAATACTCCCCCTCCCAACAACACCCCAACAACCCAAAACTATCCGGGTGCACCGGCAAAAGGCGAAACGCCGCCTCAATGTCTGTCTTAGCCAAGAGAGCCCCCCTCCCATATTTCCGGACCCAAGCCAGCGCCGCATCAAAAGAGGTATACGTCACTGCGCACACATCCGGATCAATCCCGTCATTCACCGAGCCTCCCACCGGATGTGAAAGGTGGTGAATAAGCCGGAATCTATTCGGTTCCTTCTTCGGAACGAGCCCCAAAGGGGACACCCGTAATTCCGGCAAAGGAACCTCCTGAAATGGGCCCGCCATGCAGCCCAACGCCACCTCCTTCAACAACTTCTCCCTAACCACCTCCGGGTGCCGCAGAGCCGACACCAAATTCCTAACCACCCCTTGCGGTTTAACATTGGCACACGGGATACGAAATCCTAACTCAAACCCCTCCCTCAACAGTCGCGCATCCCCCCTATTTGGGTACCTGTCTAAAAAAGGCCCCATCCTTGCCCCCACTGGTGTTTCCCCCCTTGTGCTCAATCTCCAATCCCCCTCTCTTCCCCTTTTTAAAACATCGGGACAAACTGTGAGCACCTCCGCAACCGGAGCATTCATGCTTAAAACGGCATCCCTCCCCGAATCAGCATTGCCCCTCATTAAACTGCCAGCAGCACCCTTTACCCGTCCCCGCCGGCCGACCGGACCCAGATCCGGTCGCTCCGGCCCCGTCCCGAAAGGACTGGCCCACACCCTTCGGTGCCGCCATCAACCTCATCCAAAGCCCAATGTCTTTATGATCCCAGTGTAAAGAAGGCCTAACCGCCTTCCGCTGCCGGAACTGTTCATCATACCGCAACCAAGCGGTACCCCCATAAACCCTGTATGCCTCCCCCACTGAATCCATGTAACAAAAAAGACCTGAACAATTCCCAGGCGCTTTCTCCCCAACGACACTGGCTAGGATGGCGAAGGCCTGCAACCAATTGGAAAACGTCCGGGGTATCAACCGATACCGCTGACGCTCCTCCTCTTCCTTCTTAGACTCATCCGGCTTCACCCTGTCTAAATTAAATTTCTCCAGAGGCAAGAGAGAAAATATCTCCACATACTCATCCTTCCATATTTTCTCCCTGACCTCCGCCTTCAAATGAGCCCCCAGCGGCCCTTCAAAACAGACATAAACCTCCCCCCTAGCCGCATCCGCCAATCTCACCTCATCCCCAGCCTTAGCCGCCGGCGCCGCCGGCGCCCCCACTATCGCACCCCTCCCTATCTCGACCTCAGTACCAACCCCAGCTGTCACCACTGCAGACCCCCCACTCCCCCCAGCTGCCTTGTCTGCCGCCACCAACCCCTGCGGACCCTGTCCTGCCTCCCACACAGCAACCGGGGACCCCCTGCTAGACGCGGCCCTGTCCTGCAAAAGACTTCTAACATCACGCAGCAAAGATTGTAGCCCCTCCCACAACCCCCCCCCCCCACATTGGACAATGAAGCAGACTCACCAAGCCTCTCTGGCCCCAGGTGACCAGCGGCTGTAGCTCCCGAATCTCCACCATCACCCGATGCAGCAGCTCCCGTAGATCCAGACGGCACGCGGTGGGCAGACCCCGCTGTTGCAGCTCCACGAACATCCACTCCATCAGCAGCAACACTGCCTCCAGCTGGTGCAGGCAGCTCCACCACACTCCCAGCCACAGACAGCCTGCGTCTTCCTCCTGCCCCGACTCCTCTTGTCTCCACTCTCCTGACAACAGAGGCAAGTCTCTCTCCTGTAGCACTCAAGGCAGGGGAGTCCCGGCCCCTCCCCTCCCCATCACTGCTCAGTTCAGCTGAGCTCACTTCAGACGTGCCCAGGGCCAGACCATTCCCCGACCTCCCCCGTGCAGGATCTTGGCCTCTCCCATCGTCATGGTGCCCAGACCTCCGGCCCCCATAATTCCTGGGGGCCTCAGCGATACCGGAAGCCTCTTCCTGGCTCCCTCCAACAGCCACCCGCGTGGTTCGTGCGCCCCTCCGGGCCACTGGAGAAACACTGCGCCTCCTCCCCGACCTCCGGGCCCCCCTCGCTCTCGGAACATCAGAGCGAGGGACAGCCGTATCGTCCAGGTTCGCGTTGCGGCCTCCTCTCCCAGCAGCCGCGACAGCGCCGCTCGTCTCCGCCACCCTCTGCATGCCCGGTGGATTCCTCCCCGCCCCCCTGCCCTCAGGAGTGGGATCGGATGGTGCAGGGGTAGCGGGAGGGTCCCGCAAGGGGCTCGCATGGCGGCGGCGGGTGCGTGGAATTATCTCCGGGCTCAGACGAGAAGGGGGCCTGGATCGGCGGGCACTGGACCTGGGGGCCCGGATCCCTCTGCAGCGCTCCCGGCCTGAAGACCCTGCAGCTGCGGCACCAGCCAGTCAGCGCCCCTCGCCACTACCTCGTCCCGGACCCTCCGCATCAGATCTTCCAGCGCAGCATCCATGGTAAGCCCAACTTTCTCCCTCGATGTCTCCTCGGCCAGTGGTCACCGTCCCCACTGCCCCCTTTATTTATAACTTACCCTAACTCTCCGCCCCTTGTCCCCCATCTGCCCTCCCTGAACTTTCCCTGACCCCGGACGCTCCAGAGCTGTCCCCTGTCATGGACCCCCTCCCCTCCCATACTGTCCGGTCCGGGGTTGTCTCGTGTGCTGCTGCCACAGCGCAGCTTCACATCACTGGCTATCTTGGACATGTCAATTAGGTGTCAATTGACTCCTATAGTTTATTATTAGCAAATATATAAGGCATTCCAAAATATATATACAGTCAGAGAATAAGTGTTGGTTCAAGCAGCCATGTTGTCCATTTCCAACCATGATTGAACTCTGTACTACCTTTCTTAGAAAACTAAGATTTTTCTGGAAGGAATGCAGGGGGCCTCACAGTGTTTGAGAAGTGTTCTAACAGGATATTAAGCACTAACAAATAGCCCAAGGATGATGTAGGGGTTAATTTAATACCAAATATCCAACCCCACACCTAGTAAGTGACTCCAAGTGAGGGTGCAATACCCCATATTAAACACCCTCCCTTTAAAACTGAACTTTTATTTTGAGTGTACATTTTGAGTGTACAGTAGCATAGCCTCCCCTACATGTTTCGTGACATCATCAGGGGTGTCTGAGGCTTATGACTGCTGTCAAGAAACATGTAGGGGAGGCTATGCTACTGTGTTTTTAAAGTCAGCAACATAGCCACCAAATAGTCCCTGTAGTCCTGCAGGCACAGGGAATTTACATGCCCTCTGGCTGAGAGCATACATATAAATACTAGGGTGGCGATTGTTTGCCTTGAAGATTGTTTGCCACCTATCAAGTTTTCACAAGTCTCATCTATATACACTCAAAATAAAAGTTACGTTTTAAAGGGCGGGTGCTTCATATGGGGTATTGCACCCCCACCTGGAGTCACTACTAGGTGTGGGGTTTGACTAACAGGATATTCACATGAATTGGCCTCCTTCAGATTTAGGAAAAACATCCTGTATAGATTAAGTATTGTACCATACGGTATGACAACACCCTACTTATTTTTCTGCTTGTAACATATATAAGTAGGGGTCTTTCCCCCTCCTCAGTAGAACTGATTCTGAACACTGCTTGTGTCTGTGTCAAAGTAATTTCTCGACAAGCTCGTGTATATTAATAAGAAACTCTGTGGCATCGCATTGAAGTTGCCTTGAAGACTTCCCTGACAACCTGGTGCCCAACGTGGGGCCAGAAGCCAACATCAAGAGCAGAGCGGCAGCATCATCCCCCTGGACCAAGCGGAAAGCAGGAGACCCCCGAAACCACAGATCTAAAGGAACAAGTGCTTGTCAAGGTAAGACCTTATCTTACCAATCTTATCTGTGTTTCCTGAGGTAGCCTTTGCTTTCTGTCCAGAGGGGTAGGTGTGTGCATGCCTTCTTGATATATTTATGCTTCTGGCCTGTAAGAACACACAATGAGAAAGAGCCATGTCATATGAGCTAGACAATATAACTGCCTTGTATCTGTCTTCTTCTGTTTACCCTATCTGGAAAATAGTAGACTTGTGCACTAGAAAAATTTTCGTTTAATTTCGTTTCGTTTTTTCGTTTTGGAAAAAAATTTCGGTTCGGCAATATTTTCGGTTTAGATTTTTCGGATACATTCGGTATTCGGGTATTCGTGTTGTTTTTTTTTCGGATACATTCGGTATTCGGGTACATTCAGTAAATCTTTAGTCTTTTTTTGGACTTTAGCGATCCTAATAAATAATGGAGATACCTTTTTTATTAAAATTTCGCAGGGTATCATAAAAAAATCATAATAAAAAAGATACAGTGGTGATGAAAAAAATTGTATCTAATGAAATGTATCTTTTTTATTATGAAATGTTTATTCATTTTTAAACAGGGATCAATTTATGTGAGCGGGTAAAGCACTAAAAATGTAGCCGACAATAATGAAAATGTAGTGTGTGCGTGTTTTTCACTTTTTTTTAAAACATTTTTTAGGTAGTACTACTACTCCCAGCATGGAACACACTCTTCCATGATGGGAGTAGTAGTTACCTGTACTAATTGACAGATTGCAGGGGTCCCTTGCGATCCTCTTGTATAATGTATAGATGCGCCGGCTGCTCTTCTATGGTCCCCTGCACTCACGTATATGTACACATATTCATATTTCCCGCAGAACTGTGATTGGCCAGATGGTTCCAGCCAATCACAGCTCTCTGTGAGAAATAGGAATATGTGTATATATACGGCCGTGCAGGGGACCATATGAGAACAGCCGCCGCATTCATACATTATACTGGAGGATCGCAGCGGGTGTCAGGAGTGATACCCGCAGTGATCTTCCCTTTACTACAAGTACTACCACTCCCAACATGGAGTACACTCTGCTCCATGCTGGGAACTGTAGTACCTGCATTAATAGACAGATCGCAGCGGGTGTCAGAAGTTACACTCGCTGCCATATGTCTATTAATGCAGGTACTACAGCTCCCAGCATGGAGCAGAGTGTGCTCCATGTTGGGAGTATTAGTACCTGCAGTAAGGGACAGATCCCAGGGATGTCACTCCTCCTGACACCGCTGCGATCCTCCTTATGTGAATGTCGGGATCAGCTGTTCTCAGGGCTACAGAGCCAGGAGAACAGCTGACGCTGAGCCGTAGGTATACATCGTATATCTACTGCCCAGCAAGAACTTACAGTGAGCTTGCAATGTGTATACAGTATACACATTGCTGGCTCACTTAACCCCTTGCTGAGCTGTGCGCTATGCACAAGCCCAGCAAGGGAAGAGTTAACTTACACTGCTGGACAGTGTAGGTTAACCCTTTGTGCGGTATACACTTTATACAGCTATCTATAGATAGCTGTATACAGTGTATACAGAAGACGAAGTCCAGCTTACTTCCCTCGAGTCCCGGGCCGGGTTCGTGTAGCTCCGCCACCTAGTGATGACGTCATTAGGGGGCGGAGCTACAGAAGGGAACAAGGCTAATTAATCTGAAGCTCTGTTCACATTGTACGTTTTGTATAATGTGAACAGACCCTTCTGGCAGTGTCCACCCAGACAGGGAGACTCCAGCTGTTGCTAAACTACAACTCCCAGCATGCCCAGACAGCCAAAGGCTGTCTGGGCATGCTGGGAGTTGTAGTTTTGCACCAATTGGTGGCTCCCTGTTTGGGTAGACATTGCATCATGGGTGCTCTCCCCAGCGGACAGCGCCAAAAATGTCATAACCAATTTTTTGTGTTTTTTTCTTCTCGTTTCAGATCCGTGTATGCAGAGGATTACTGCGGATTCGATGGATTACGGCGGATTATTTTTTTTCCCTTTAATAAAATGGTTAACGAGGGCTGTGGGGGAGTGTTTTTTTAAATAAAATAATTTTTCCAATGTGTTGTGTTTTTTTTTTTTATTGAATTTTCAGGGTTAGTAGCGGAAGCTGTCTTATTGACGGAATCCATTACTAGGCCAGGGCTTAGTGCTAGCCCCCAAAACAGCTAGCGCTAACCCCCAATTATTACCCCGGTACCCACCGCCACAGGGGTGCCGGGAAGAGCCGGTACCAACAGGCCCGGAGCGTCAAAAATGGCGCTCCTGGACCTAGGCGGTAACAGGCTGGCGTTATTTAGGCTGGGGAGGGCCAGTAACAATGGTCCTCACCCACCCTGGTAACGTCAGGCTGTTGCTGTTTGGTTGGTATTGTGCTGAGAATGAAAATACGGGGAACCCTATGCGTTTTTTTTTTTTATTTAAATAAAAAAATTTAAAAAAAAACGCATAGGGTTCCCCATATTTTCATTCTCAGCCAGATACCAACCAAACAGCAACAGCCTGACGTTACCAGGGTGGGCGAGGACCATTGTTACTGGCCCTCCCCAGCCTAAATAACGCCAGCCTGTTACCGCCTAGGCCCAGGAGCGCCATTTTGACGCTCCGGGCCTGTTGGTACCGGCTCTTCCCGGCACCCCTGTGGCGGTGGGTACCGGGGTAATAATTGGGGGTTAGCGCTAGCTGTTTTTGGGGCTAGCACTAAGCCCTGGCCTAGTAATGGATTCCGTCAATAAGACAGCGTCCACTAATAACCTTGAAAATTCAATAAAAAAAAAAAAACACAACACATTGGAAAAATTATTTTATTTAAAAAAACACTCCCCCACAGCCCTCGTTAACCATTTTATTAAAGGAAAAAATAAATAATCCGCCGTAATCCATCGAATCCGCAGTAATCCTCTGCATACACGGATCTGAAACGAGAAGAAAAAAACACAAAAAATTGGTTATGACATTTTTGGCGCTGTCCGCTGGGGAGAGCACCCATGATGCAATGTCTACCCAAACAGGGAGCCACCAATTGGTGCAAAACTATAACTCCCAGCATGCCCAGACAGCCTTTGGCTGTCTGGGCATGCTGGGAGTTGTAGTTTAGCAACAGCTGGAGTCTCCCTGTCTGGGTAGACACTGCCAGAAGGGTCTGTTCACATTATACAAAACGTACAATGTGAACAGAGCTTCAGATTAATTAGCCTTGTTCCCTTCTGTAGCTCCGCCCCCTAATGACGTCATCACGAGGGGGCGGAGCTACGCGAACCCGGCCCGGGACTCGAGGGAAGTAAGCTGGACTTCGTCTTCTGTATACACTGTATACAGCTATCTATAGATAGCTGTATATAGTGTATACCGCCCAAAGGGTTAACCTACACTGTCCAGCAGTGTAAGTTAACTCTTCCCTTGCTGGGCTTGCGCATAGCGCACAGCTCAGCAAGGGGTTAAGTGAGCCAGCAATGTGTATACTGTATATACACATTGCAGGCTCACTGTAAGTTCTTGCTGGGCAGTAGATATACGATGTATACCTACGGCTCAGCGTCAGCTGTTCTCCTGGCTCTGAAGCCCTGAGAACAGCTGATCCCGACATTCACATAAGGACGATCGCAGCGGGTGTCAGGAGGAGTGACATCCCTGGGATCTGTCCCTTACTGCAGGTACTAATACTCCCAACATGGAGCACACTCTGCTCCATGCTGGGAGCTGTAGTACCTGCATTAATAGACATATGGCAGCGAGTGTAACTTCTGACACCCGCTGCGATCTGTCTATTAATGCAGGTACTACAGCTCCCAGCATGGAGCAGAGTGTGCTCCATGTTGGGAGTATTAGTACTTGTAGTAAAGGAAAGATCACTACAGGTATCACTCCTGACACCCGCTGCGATCCTCCAGTATAATGTATGAATGCGGCGGCTGTTCTCATATGGTCCCCTGCACGGCCGTATATATACACATATTCTTATTTCTCACAGAGAGCTGTGATTGGCTGGAACCATCTGGCCAATCACAGCTCTGCGGGAAATATGAATATGTGTACATATACGTGAGTGCAGGGGACCATAGAAGAGCAGCCGGCGCATCTGTACATTATACAAGATGATCGCAAGGGACCCCTGCGATCTGTCAATTAGTACAGGTAACTACTACTCCCATCATGGAAGAGTGTGTTCCATGCTGGGAGTAGTAGTACTACCTAAAAAAATGTTTTAAAAAAAAGTGAAAAACACGCACACACTACATTTTCATTATTGTCGGCTACATTTTTAGTGCTTTACCCGCTCACATAAATTGATCCCTGTTTAAAAATGAATAAACATTTCATAATAAAAAAGATACATTTCATTAGATACAATTTTTTCCATCACCACTGTATCTTTTTTATTATGATTTTTTTATGATACCCTACGAAATTTTTATAAAAAAGGTATCTCCATTATTTATTAGGATCGCTAAAGTCCAAAAAAAGACTAAAGATTTACTGAATGTACCCGAATACCGAATGTATCCGAAAAATCAAACTATCTATATCCTTTTTATATTTGTTATCAGAATGAATTCTTCACGTTCGTTTACAGATAACGAATGCATTCGTTATTTACAGCATTATGGACGGGAAATAACGAATGTATTCGTTACTTTACTATTCGTATTATCGTGGCAATTCGGGAATGTTCAAAATATGTTTTCGTGCATTCGGATCGGTCCGAATGCACGAAAACGGTACAATTCGTTAATTTAGACATTCGTGCCGAACCGAATTGCACATGTCTAGAAAATAGCACAGAGAGATAGAAAAGAAACTAAATCCCTGAACTCCCTAACTGATCTCTGGTAAAGGAATTAGACTTACTCAGGAATTTGGGTCAAGTCAGGAATATTAAGACTCACAGGACGGAATTAGCACTAGTGCAGTCAGGAATAAAAGAGACAGTGAAGTAAATGGGGATAGAAGCAGAAGAAAATGGGTAACTTCTTCAGCAAAAAGATACCAGTTAAATGGAAGACAGCCAAGCAGATAGTAGAGGAAAGGAAGGAGTCAGGTGAAAAAAGGCTTAACAGATATGTCAATTGCATGGGAAGATGTAAGTAGGGATGTAGAGGAAGGAAAATAGAAAGGGGAAGCATATAGTTTACTATGCAGTCCCCGAAGAAGGGAGCAAACAGCCTCCCCCTTACAGGTAGCAGACAGCCCCAGGACATACTTCCTCTGCACCAAGCAGCCAGTATCACTCCCAAGGATGGATCTGTGCAGTCTGTGACCAACAGAATCCAGACTGGAGGAATACTTGCTTCAACTGTGGAGCATCGTTCCTATGTGCAAAGGGAATTTATCCTCTGCTATGGAAAGAGACTTATGTACCAGGGCAAATACAATCAATGCTACAACTAGACTTACATGGGGAAAAAGACACTGGAGTTGATACTACTGCTACGATGTCTGCGCCACAAATGTCCCTAATCAGGCATACCCCTGGGAATTTTACCACTCAAGAGTTTTATAAACCTTGGACACCCCAAGAACATCAGTCCATAGTGCAACAGGTCCCTGACCCCATAGAACACCCTATACCATTTGCAAGGGCAATGAAGCAGATCCAGCTAACTTATTCGGCCACATGGAAAGATCTGCAACTTCTGTTAATCTAAAAAGCGAGAGAAGCTATGGGACAAATGCTTTTACAAGCAATAGTGGAAAAGTAGGTCAACCTAGTGAATATAGAATGGAAGGGTTAGATTCAGGGAGAGAGTTCTGCAGGGGATTGCAGGATTGGGCAGAAGAAAAATTTAAAGAAACCTCCCTGTCACTTGCTAATATAATCCGGGAAAAGGCAGAGGGAGTAGAACAATTTTTCTACAAACTCCAACAGACAGTGGCGTCGCTAGGGGGGGCAGAGGGGGCCATGGCCCCCCCTAGATCAGGCCGTGCCCCCCCTTGGGCCCCCCCAATTTAAAATAAATAGGGATGTCCCGATACATTGATGGCTCCGCCCCCAGCACAGGAGAGAATGGGCCGAGATCTGACAGGTCACACAGCAGAGCGGCTGCTTCATGTGAGGTGAATGATGTCCTGTCCTCCCTCTCTCCCCCCTGATCAGCAGTCTAACCCGGGGCTGAGTAATGTGTATGATAGCAGTCCAGAGGGGTCACTTTCCCTCCTCCAGTGTCCACAGGTCACCAACAGGCCACATTATCACAACAATTTTTGGGAAAAATCGCGGCAAAAATTGTGCACTTTTACCGCGATTTTTCGTAAATCGCGGTAAAACAGCGCAATTTTTGCCGCGATTTTTCCATAAATTGTTCTGGTAATGTGACCTGTTGGAGACCTGTGGACACTGGAGGAGGGAAAGTGACCCCTCTGGAAGGACAACATGTGAACACACTGCTAGATTATCATTAACCCCTTAAGGGTACATTCACATGTACAGGATCTGCTGCATATTTTTGCTGCATATTTTGTGCAGCTGATTTTGCAACCCATTAGCTTCAATAGGTAGCAACATCAGCTACAGAAAATATACAGCAGATCCTGTACATGTGAGCGTATCCTAAGGGCTCATTCAGGGGTGGATCCACAGTGTATTTTACACTGCGGATCCGCCGACAATGGACCCTACAGTGCTGCCTTCATCTGTGCCTGCTCATAACGGCAATCCTCCGCTACGAGCAGACACGCTTTGATGTGTATACTCGCGCACATCATGGCCGCTCCTCCTGCTCTCTGAACTAGGCCGAGAGGAGCCGCGATGTGTGCATTGTCGGGGGATCCGCAGCGTAATATATGCTGGGGATCCATCCGTGTAAATGAGCCCTAAGGACACAAGGCGTATGTGTATGCACAGTGCCCGCTCCCACTGTGTTGTATAAATCATTAGCTAGAACCCTCGGCTAATGCCAGACATCCCCAATCAGGCTGATGTCTGACATTAACACTTTAGATGCCGCTATCAAAGTTGATGGTAGTGTCCAAAAGTTTTAACACCTTAAGGTCCGAGCGTTTTTCCGTTTTTGTACTTTTGTTTTTTCCTCCTTACCTTTTAAAAATCATAACCCTTTCAATTTTGCACCTAAAAGTCCATATGATGGCTTATTTTTTGCGCCACCAATTCTACTTTATAATGACACCAGTCATTTACCCAAAAATATATGGCAAAAACGGAAAAAAAATCATTGTGTGTTTATATATATATATATATATATATATATATATATATATATATATATATAAATATATATATATATGTGTGTGTGTGTGTGTATATATATATATATAGATAGATATATATATATAGACACATACACACGTTTTAAAATTGCCCCCCCACTTTTGTCACTGGCCCCCCATGTGCCCCCCCTAAATTTGAATGCTGGAGACGCCACTGCCAACAGAGATGGACAGATCTGGGTTATGACTGAGCTGGAGCTATAAGAGAAACAATGCTCACAATGGCTTTTGTGGAGGGACTGCAGGATTGCAAGCCCGAATGGAGATCTGCCTCTCCAATGGACTTGCTCCGAGCAGCAAGAGGGTTGGAACAGAATACAAAAATGATGAAGAAAGGAATAAATAGAAGGTATGATGGGAGTGGTAGTACCCTCAATTTCAAAACTGTGTCTGTGTTATAATCTAAGAGCAGGATTGCCCAATTATCTTAGTGGTTTTGGACAAAGTAGCTTGAGTAGACAAATAACTGTATGTATTGTATTTTTGAGAAAGCACACAGGTTAGTCTAAAAAAAATAATGATATTTACAAGTGATAAGACAGGCGGAGGAGCAGATTGCTGTTAGCAGCTTCATAGGGTTAGGGAGAAAAGCGGTAGGTGTAGTTAAAATACCAGACAAAAGAAATGGAGATTTAAGGTTTTGATGGAAGGCATGTGATGAATGGGGGTAGTGGTCAATGAGTGAAAATGATGAGGAGTGTTGAGCACTATGTAATGCAGAGGGTGTGGTAGGTCTGTGGGAAAGCTGTGTGATATATGGCTAATACTTTCATTTTGTGTATGTAATTATGTAATGACGTTCATAGGATTGGTCTTATGATATAAAAGATATTGGATATGTGTAATGGGTATTAATGAATAAGGAATACATGAAATTTAAAGGGAACCAATCATCAGATTTTACCCTATATAACGCTTGGCAAAGCGTTATATAGGGTAAAATCTTTATTTTCGCCATTCCCGGGGGATGCTCCTGCCCCCAGGGATGGTGAAGATATGAAGTTATAAACTAGTCACCGCCACCGCCGCCGCCGCAAGTAGTCACCTGGGCGGGGAGCTCTTCTCACCTACTTCCGTTATTTGGCTGGCAGCGACGCCCCCTCTGCTTGATTGATGGGCCGCGTCATCGTTCCGCTCACTGAACAGACGGAGCAGAGTGATGACGCGGCCCATCAATCAAGCGGAGGGGGCGTCGCTGCCGGCCGAAGAACGGGAGTAGATGAGAAGAGCTCCCCGCCCAGGTGACTAATTGCGGCGGCGGCGGTGACTAGTTTATAACTTCATATCTTCACCATCCCTGGGGGCAGGAGCGTCCCCCGGGAATGGCGAAAATAAAGATTTTACCCTATATAACGCTTTACCAAGCGTTATATAGGGTAAAATCTGATGATTGGTTCCCTTTAAATGTTTTCTTTGTGAAGCTGTTTGTGCAAGTTGTTTGTGTTGCAATGGTAACACTTAAACTAGTAAAGAACAAAAGAAAAGCCACATGATAATAATTGAACATGTTTGATGATATTGTAATAATTTCCTAATAAGTTTTGTTTTCACAGTTGTGCAAGATGGAAGCCAAAGTGCAGTGTATGAGAAGATTCAATTAATTGTCTGATTGTATTATAGGAGTAACAAAAGAAGAGGATATAAAAAAAGTGATCACTATTTAAATGATAGGTATTGCCTAAGCATTTAAAGTCAGCTAATGAGTATTTGGTTATTATAATTTTTTTTTAACTGTAATTTTTATTGAAGATTGTATTTCATTATTAATGTGCATTGAAAGTGATTTGTTTTAAAACATTTTGAAAGAACTCTATTTTGATTATTTTGATGTCTTATCCTGCGTAAATTAGTTCAGCCTTCAGGTGCTCCGGTGGGCTGGAAAAGGGGGATACTTTCCTAGGAAAGAGTCTCCTAGGACTGTATCCACCTTTTCCAGCCCACAGGAGCACCTGAAAGCTGAACTAATTTATGCAGGAAAAACCATCAACTGCCGAGCCGAGAAGTTCGTGACGAGTTGAATTTACTGTAGTTCGCTCATCTCTAAGTATTATATTCAGAGGGCGCAGTGGATGGTAGTATTATATTCAGAGGGTACAGTATGTGGCGGTATTATATTCAGGGGTATAGTATGTGGCAGATTTATATTCAGGGGTACAGTATGTGACAGATTTATATTCAGAGGGTACAGTATGTGGCAGATTTATATTCAGAGGGTACAGTATGTGGCAGATTTATATTCAGAGGGCGCAGTTTGTGGTAGTATATTCAGAGGGTACAGTATGTGGTAGTATTATATTCAGTGGGTACAGTATGTGGCAGATTTATATTCAGAGGGTACAGTATGTGGCAGATTTATATTCAGAGGGCGCAGCGTGTGGTAGTATTATATTCAGAGGGTACAGTATATGGAAGTATATTCAGTGGGTACAGTGTGTGGCGGTATTATATTCAGGGGTACAGTATGTGGCAGATTTATATTCAGGGGTACAGTATGTGGCAGATTTATATTCAGATGGTACAGTATGTGGCAGATTTAGGTTCAGAGGGCACAGTGTGTGGTAGTATTATATTCAGAGGGCGCAGTGGGTGGTAGTATTATATTCAGAGGGTACAGTATGTGGTAGTATTATATTCAGTAGGTACAGTGTGTGGCGGTATTATATTCAGGGGTACAGTATGTGGCAGATTTATAATCAGAGTGTACAGTATTGGTTGGTATTATATTCAGAATGTACAGTGTGTGGTAGTATTATATTCAGTGGGTATGGTGTATGGAAGGTTTATAATCAAAGAGTATAGTAATATTATATTTAGAGGAGACAGTGTCTGGCAGGTTTATAATAATACTTGTTTTCATATAGAGGATGAGAATGCGCTGACATAGTGAGGAGACGTCTGGGCGTCACATTCTGCAGAGAGAAGTTTTAGCTGGAACAAGTCCAGGCGGTATGTACCATCTGAATTAGATAAGGGAAGACTATAGAGAAGACGTCACCTGTAGTCACTGATTCCATTGTACATTCTCCTCTCTATGTCCTATCAGAGCTGTAGTCGCTTGTCAGTTCTACAGTTAGGTCAGTGAAA
Organism: Hyla sarda; assembly: GCF_029499605.1. Taxonomy (NCBI): domain Eukaryota; kingdom Metazoa; phylum Chordata; class Amphibia; order Anura; family Hylidae; genus Hyla; species Hyla sarda. Next base: position 31,386,208 of record NC_079193.1, read on the forward strand.
CTACAACTCCCAGCATAACCTCACCACTGCTCAAAGGGGTACTCTACTGGAAAACATTTTTTTTAATCAACTGGTGCTATAAAGTTAAACAGATTTGTAAATTACTTCTATTTAAAAATCTTAATCCTTCCAGTACTTATTAGCTGCTGTATAAGCGATTCACAGGAATTTATTTTCTTTTTTAATTTCTTTTCTGTCTGACCACAGTGATCTGTGCTGACACCTCTGTCCATGTCAAGAACTGTCCCTAGTAGGAGCAAATCCCCATAGAAAACCTATCCTGCTCTGGACAGTTCCTGACATGGACAGAGGTGTCAGCAAATAGCACTGTAGTCAGACTGGAAAGAACTACACAACTTCCTCTGGAGCATACACCAGCTTATAAGTACTGTAAGGATTAAGATTTTAAATAGAAGTAATTTAAAAATCTGTTTAACTTTCTGGCACCAGTTGATATAAAAGTAAATGTTTTCCAGTGGAATACCCCTTTAAGTAATTCTGGGAGCTGTATATTTAAATGGTGAAAACTTCTTTAACACTTTCCCATTCTGTGGCAACTGGTATATCTGATTATTATACTGGAATTTCTCACAATGCTCTACAACAGTGGTGTCTGTCACAACAGGCTAAAAACTTACTGTGGGCAGGGGGGGAAGTATGGGGTGACACCATTTTCTACCGCACCAGGTGACACCAACCCTAGCAACGCCACTGGCTGGCACAATGTGTTGTGGGGCTGGTATGCAATAATTTCCAGGGCTGGTTTTTATCCCCAGTCCTGCCCAGATAGTGGAAAAGACTGCCAAAGCTGCAGTGCTCCGGTCCCATCTACCCCCAGTTATGGTACAGAGACAGAGTGCACAGGTGGATGGGGAGATGTGGATCTGTCTGGTTAGGTCTCTTACAGGAACCAGCAATGCATGCTGACAGAGAAAAATGGAAGAAGAAAGAGGTGGTACAGGGTAAGGACGGCATCTGGAGAGATCATAGGAAAATGTGAGTGCCAACAGCCTTGCACCCCATGATGACTTGTAAGGTCCTGTACAGTAGGCGAAGGTAGCTATGAATAGTACAACACAAATAGAGAAACATATTAACATTGGTGTTCACATTGGTGTGGATGCACTGTGGCGGTCAATGTTACAGTGATGCTCTGTCTGCGGGGTGGGGTGGTGTGGCCCTTAGCCAGGGGCTTGGTCGGGCAGCAGTGGGGCTGCCTGGCCACTTGGTCGCTTCCCCTGTGGGCATGGTGTTGCGGTGGTCGTGGCCGCCACCCGGTGCTATGCCAATGTTGAGTTAGGGACCCACTCTAAATAAGTGGCCTTGACGTGGCGAGTGGGCTTGTACCTTTTGATCAAAATGTATACTAACAACCTGTTAGTGTTTGAATTAATGCTGAGAAGCAAGTAGATTAAAAATACAAATTGTGGATGTGCTGCTGTGTTTCTATTTCTCTATTTTTGTTTTACAATTGTAGCAATGAAGTGTGATATCCTTACATTGGATGGCCTCAGGATTCAACAATGCAGAACAGAAGATTTGCATTATTTGCATCTGTTATGACCTAGGTAAAACAATAAAAGGTATCTGTCTGACACACCATAACCATCTTAACTGTTTTAGAGACTATAAGTGGAGTTCATCTTACTGCCTGCAGTGGATCAATATGAGTATATCCTTGTCTGACTACTGATTTCCTAATCATAGATACAGTAAATAATACAACTGAGAACCTTGTGTAATGTTGTAGGGTAATTGTGCAACTAATGGACTTGATAAACTGTTGTAAGAAAGAAGACCGGGGCAAGGCAATTATAAACATCATGAAACACATGGTAAATATGTCAAATGTGAAGATAGGTGGTGTGCAGGACACTTGGAGACCTACCGTGTAAAGCCTGGAAAAACAACTTTAACTCCTTAAAGGAGTAGTCCAGTGGTGATTCAGTGGTGAGCAACTTATCCCCTATCCTAAGGATAGGGGATAAGTTGCAGATCGCGGGGGGTCCGACCCCTGGGGCCCCCCGCGATCTCCTGTACGGAGCCCCGACAGCCCGCTGGAAGGGGGCGTGTCGACCTCCGCACGAGGCGGCGGCCGACACGCCCCCTCAATACAACTCTATGGCAGAGCCGAAGCGCTGCCTTCGGCAATCTCCGGCTCTGCCATAGAGATGTATTGAGGGGGCGTGTCGGCCGCCGCCTCGTGCGGGGGTCGACACCCGCTATCTCAGCGGAGAGCCGGGGCCCCGTACAGAGAGATCGCAGGGGGCCCCAGCGGTCGGACCCCCCGCGATCTCAAACTTATCCCCTATCCTTAGGATAGGGGATAAGTTTTTCACCACTGGACTACCCCTTTAACGACGCAGGGCGTATATTTACATCCTTCGCCGGCTCCCGCGATATAACGCGGGGTCACGTGGTTTGTCCATCAACGGCCGGGACCCGCAGCTAATACCGGACATCACTGATTGTGGTGATGCCTGGTATTAACCCTTCAGACGCGGCGATCAAAGTTGACAGCCTCGTCTGAAGTGAAACTGAAAGCATCCAGGCAGGAGCAGTCAAGCGCCGATAACACTGATCATTGATCAGTGTATGCAATGTTATAGCCCCCTATGGGGGCTATAATATTGCAACAAAAAAGTGAAAAAAAGTTTAATAAATGTGATTTAACCCCTTCCCTAATAAAAGTCAGAATCACTCCCTTTTTCCCATAAAAAAAACTATGTAAATAAAAATGAATATAAACATATGTGGTATCGCCGCATACGTAAATGTCCAAACTCAAAAAAATATATTGTTAATTAAACCGCACGGTCAATGGCATATACGTAAAAAAATTCCAAAGTCCAAAATAGCGTATTTTTGGTCACTTTTTAAACCATTAAAAAATGTATAAAAAGCAATCAAAAAGTCAGATCAAAACAAAAATGGTACCGATAAAAACTTCAGATCCCGATGCAAAAAATTAGCCCTCATACATCTCCATATGCAGAAAAATAAAAAAGTTATAGGACATTTTTTTAACGTATACATTTTCCTGCATGTAGTTATGATTTTTTCCAGAAGTACAACAAAATCAAACCTAAATAGGGTGTCATTTTAACTGTATAGACCTACAGAATAATAAATAAAAAATCATAAAATTAAAAAGGCACTGCGTAGAAACGGAAGCCTCCAAAATGACAAAATGGCGTTTTTTCTAAAAAAATTTCGCACAATGATTTTTTTTTCCGTTTCCATTTTGGTACCATTTTTGGGTAAAATCACTAAATGTCACTGCAAATTTGAATTGGTGGCGCAAAATATAAGCCATAATATGGATCTTTAGGTGGAAAATCTAAAGGGTTATGATTTTTAAAAGGTAAGGAGGAAAAACAAAAATGCAAAAACTGAAAAATGCTGAGTCCTTAAAGGGGTTAATGTGTAGATTGATTACCATATGTCTACTTGTCACTACAGTAAATAATCCTCCAGAATACTGGTATCCTGAAATTCTGGGTAAATATTTGGATGGAAAGAACAAGACACACGATTTACCGTATTTTTCGCCGTATAAGACGCACTTTTTCTTCCCCAAAATGTGGGGGGGAAAAGTTGGTGCGTCTTATACGGCGAATATACGCCCGAGGCTGCTGCGGGCGAGAGCGGGAAGTCAGCGGTAAGTACAGAGGCTGCGGCGGTGCGGTACAGCGCTGACTACCCGCTCCCCACCCGCAGCACCCTCATGACCGCCGGTGAATTTTTCACCTCACACCGGCTATGTTTATTGCCCTACGCCTGGAACATACAGTTCCGGGCGCCGGGCAGGTGAATTAATAATAACTGTATACTAAAAACCAGGGTGCCTTCAGCTGTTCAGAAACTACAACTCCCAGCATGCCCGGACCGGCAAAGGCTGTCTGGGCATGCTGGTAGTTGTAGTTTCACAACAGCTGGAGGCCCCCTGGTTTTTAATATACAGTATTAGTTTTTACCTGCTCTGCACACAGGAGCCAGCCCGGGCAGATAAAATCATAGGTTTTCCTATGCCGGACATAAGGATGTCCGCGGGTCACTAACCATTCCCCGGCCGATGCGCGCCCTCCTCCGGTCCTTCTGCGGTCTTCCTGCGATCCTCCGCCTCTCTATGGTTGTACGCACGGGACCTCAGTGACGTCCCGTGCGTACAACCATAGAGGCGCCAGAGGACCGGAGGAAGACGCGCGCCGACCGGGCCTGGTGAGTGACCGGCGGTGTGTAATCTTCAGCGTTCCGGTCACCGCTCCTCTGGTCCCGGCACCTACTGCTATGGTCCATAGGCCATAGCAGTAGATTGTGACACCGGGCCAGAGGAGCGGTGACCGGAACACTGTGGGGGCAGCAACAGTACAGACATACAGCCTCCAGCCGTACACTGTATATGGCTGGAAGCTGTATGGCTGTGGGGGGGGGGGGGGAGCTGCCTACCATTGTGGGGGAACTATACTGCCAACTATTGTGGGGGGGGGAGGAGCTGCCTACCATTGTGGGGGAACTATACTGCTAACTATTGTGGGGGAACTATACTGCCAACCATTGTGGGGGAACTATACTGCCAACCATTGTGGGGGAACTATACTGCCAACCATTGTGGGGGAACTATACTGCCAACCATTGTGGGGGAACTATACTGCCAACTATTGTGGGGGAACTATACTGCCAACCACTGTGGGGGAACTATACTGCCAACTATTGTGGGGGAACTATACTGCCAACTATTGTGGGGGAACTATACTGCCAACCATTGTGGGGGAGAGGGGGGAGGAGCTGCCTACCATTGTGGGGGAACTATACTGCCAACTATTGTGGGGGAACTATACTGCCAACCATTGTGGGGGGAGGGGGGAGGAGCTGCCTACCATTGTGGGGGAACTATACTGCCAACTATTGTGGGGGAACTATACTGCCAATCATTGTGGGGGGGGGAGCTGCCTACCATTGTGGGGGAACTATACTGCCAACTATTGTGGGGGGGAGGGGGGAGGAGCTGCCTACCATTGTGGGGGAACTATACTGCCAACTATTGTGGGGGAACTATACTGATATAAAATATTTTACTACAGTATTTGGTTCAGAATCTTTTTTTTCTATATTTTCCTCCTTTAAAAATCGGTGCGTCTTATATGCCGGAGCGTCCTATATGGCGAAAAATACGGTAGCCTTGTGTAATGATGCTAATAAGGGTAAAGTTTGTGGTGAAGGGCCTGAGGTATATGAACCTTGTCTATTACAACATGAAAATAACATATGTAAGTTCTACAGAACTCCGGTCACTGTGGGAAACATTTTATTGAGGTAGGTCCTCGACAAGTGTGTTTGGTAATGATAATGAAACTCTCATACCCCTTAATCTTACTGCTCCCTTCTCAGGGTGCATATCAGGTGTTCATGTACTACATTGGGAAAATGAGACTTTCTTGTTTGAAAATGATAAATGCTTGCTTATACTCGTAAACATAACTCTTCCCTCCTTTACTGACGACATTTATCGACGACTTATCTAAATTGCATTATTTCTTAAAAGATGCCGAACATGTAAGAAAACACATAAATAGATATAATCACACCTTACAGGATAGCTTAGTGTCTGCATATATAGACAAAGATCAGGTTCTAGGATTAGCTTCATCTATTAAGGATGAAACTGCACACCACTGGTATGACACATTTAGTGGTTGGTTGCCAACGGCTACTAAAATCAGCCATTTCCTGTTTGGTTCCATGACTATATTATTCTTGCTTTTTGTCCTCTTGTGTTTTATTAATATGTGAGTCTATTGTAGGATTAAACATCAAGTAAGATACCCCCCTGTATTTCAAATAATGCTTTCACTTGTTTCGGTATATTTCAGAAATTAAAGGAAAAGGGTACAGTGGTGGGAATCCGGTGAAGCACCGGAGCATGTAATCCGAAAGTTTGACAGACGGTGGTATAGAGCCTCTGAAGTACTTTCAATATAAACACTGCTGCCATTTTCCAAGCTTCTAATGGGGGATTTGTCAGAGAATAAGTGTTGTTCAAGCGACCATGTTGTCCATTTCCAACAATGATTGAACTCTGTACTACCTTTCTTAGAAAACTATGATTTTTCTGGAAGGAAAGCAGGAGGCCTCATAGGGTTTGAGAAATGTTCTAACAGGATATTCTCAAGAAGTGGCCCCCTTCAGATTCAGGAAAAACATCCTGTATAGATTAAGTATTGTACCATATGGTATGACAACACCCTTCTTGTTTTTTTGCTTGTAACATATATAAGGAGGGGTCTTTCCACCTCCTCAGTAAAACTGATTCTGAACACTGCTTGTGTCTGTGTCAAAGTAATTTCTCGACAAGCTCATGTATATTAATTAGAAACTCTGTGGCATCGCATTGAAGTCCCCTTGAAGACTTCCCAGCAATATATATATATATATATATATATATATATATATATATATATATATATATATATATACAGTATACTAGACAATAAAAGACATCCATAATCACCGCTGGGTATGAGACTCGATGCTCCTATTTGGAGAAAGCAGGCGGACCGGGGCTGCAGACATGTGTGGGCACTCAGAGCCTATCACCGGTAATTTTGCACAGTGTGCGCTTCTTCCGGCCTCACTTTACGTCATAGCACTGAGCTTTTTAAAAAAAAAAGGTGCACGTGTGTCAGTAATCACATAACCGCAACAGGTGAACATACAAAAAACAAAATATGCAGGATGTGAAAATATATACAAAAGTACTAAGAAGCCTAGCTATACTAGTACATACTTAAATAGAAATAAGAGGACAAAGAGAAATCATAAATATGGGGCCAAGTCCACTCTATCATTAAACCCGAGAGATCCCTGCGCATCAAGGCACATTATCCACATAGCTTCTGCCTGTAATAACCATGTGTTAAGGTCTAGAGTGGAAGTAGTGTGTTTGATAACTTCAATGCCATCAAATTGAACCCCTTCGATCTCACTATTATATATTTCTCTCATATGCTGGATAAACCGGGGAGCACCATTTCCAGTTTTAATGGAATAACTGTGCTCACGTACCCTGATCCTCAGCTGTCTAACTGTTTTTCCTATATGACAGTACATACAGCTGCACATTAGAAAATATACCACATGGGTTGTACGGCATGTAATACATTCGTGAACAGAACTAACTGTGTGTCCTAACTCAATAACATCTGAGTTAATATTATATTTACATTGTGGACAACTTCCACATTTTTTGTTCCCCTTTGGGGTAGGATTGATCAGCCAGTTCTTCTCACATTTTTCAGAAGCTCTTGAGTTCTTAATCAATAGTTCTCCCAGTGACCTATTTTTCCGGTAGGTTACTACAGGTTTTCTCATGGCTACATCTGAAAGATCACTGCCGCTTTCTATAATGTGCCAGTTCTTGTTAATCACAGTTTTCACAATAGAGTTCATAGCACTGTTCTTAAAGGCAAAAACAAATCATTTATTTAATTCTTCACTCATTTTTGAGCTATAGATAAGTCCATTTCTAGGAACCTCAGTCACTTTAATATAAGCATTATGAATAATATTTTCAGGGCAACCTCTTTTAATTAGCTGGGAGGAAAGTTAATCTGCTTGTTGTTTAAAAATAACAGGATCACTGTTGCTTCTCTTCAGCCTCAAAAACTGGCTATATGGGATTGAATCTTAGGATGAGAGCTGGAATAATGAAGAATGGTATTTTTGGCGATGGGTTTACGAAACCTTCTGTGTATATATCTTATAAAGTCACAAAACTCAACTTGTGAGCCTCCATATGACCTAGTAAGAAACATTAATTTGGTTAATGTTGTTAAGATGATTAATGAAATGGTCAAAAAGATTTTTGTCACCCTCCTAAACGATCAACACATCATCTACATAGCGCCAGAATGCCTTAATATCTTTCAAAAATGGATTAGCAGAACTATATATGTATTCTTTCTCAAAATGGGACACAAACAAATTTGCATATGAACATGACGTAGAGCTGCCCATAGCAGTCCCTGATATTGGTTTATACCAGTGGGATTTAAAGCAAAAAGTGTTGTGAATCAAAATGAAGTATAAAGCATTGCAGATTAAATCTATAAATGCTGCACTTTTATCAGCATTCTGCAGTATGGACCGGATTGCCTGTACACCCGCATCATGGGGTTGGTTTAGATGGATGGAGGGGCAAAAGGCGTTCAACCGTTTTTGTGTCCAAGACACCAGAAATCAAATTATCTCTCAAAAAGGATCTAAGTTGCTCTAAGATTCTATTAGTAGGGTCACTTTTCAATTCAACGTACACTTTCATATCTTCAAGTTGGCGGTACACTTCGTCATTATATTGTTGTGTGGACCAGATCTTAAGTGGGATCAGATGTTGCGTGGGAGATCTTAAGATCTGGATGGATCTTAAGATCTGGATGGGTACCAAGCCATCGGATGGCTATGTGTTCTTTTTGAGTAAGATTAACACTTCCTTGCGGATAAATCAAGGCTTTAATGTCTCTCATAACAGACTAATAAAAAATGTCTATGGGGCTACCAGCCACTATAGGAGGATTGAACGTGGACGGTTTCCCAGCTTGAAAGCAAGATGATTCCATACTATTGATGAAATGATGTATGTGGTACCTCAGCAGCAAATAGCGCTAGACCTTTAATACACTGTTGCTCGCTCGCTATTAGATCCTTAACAAGACAGAATCCCAATGGTCCAATGGTGCATGGGGAACAACTTTCATGCCTCTCAGATGATATTTGGGGGTGCACAGAAAAATATTTATGTAAATTGACTTTCCTCATCGCCTTATAAAAATCCACTTCAAAAGACGGAAGATCAAACTGTTCAATTATACCAGAAAGAGTCTCCTAGGACTGTATCCACCTTTTCCAGCCCACAGGAGCACCTGAAAGCTGAACTAATTTATGCAGGAAAGGTATCAACTGCCGAGCCGAGAAGTTTGTGATGAATCGAATTTACTGTAAGTTTGCTCATCTCTAATTTTAATAAATTGTTGTATCTAATAAATACCATATATTAACCTATACTGGACCAACTCTTATTTTCTTACTTTCAAATTGTACCTTGAGGACTAGTTTTATATAAATTATATTTATATACCTCCATACATTTTAATTATAGGCCTTTCTTGGGTAAAGGTAACACCTTTAACCTCAGGTACAATCTACCACTAAGTGAGCTATACAACTTTATAAATTTCCTTCCCAGTTTTATAACCCATGTGTTTAGTGCTCCTTAGATAATCTACCCCATTTTCCTTTTTCCTTATCTCTTCTCATCACTTTATCTCTTCCTATCACCCATTTTTATACGCTCCCACATTTTAACACTATTTATAATGAATATTTGGACACATCTAGAGTCCAAAAAGAAAATTATTGAGGATTTCTGCTTTTCTGAGAATGAACTCAGCCTAAATTCTACACAACCCTCTAACAACACTGAACACAGTCTGACAATACTCAATATTCAGAGGAAATTTTATGCAAAAGACTTAAACATCAATGGGAGGTTAAAAGTCTCCAACAATACTTAAATCTGGGACTAACCCCCAAAGGCCTCACTATCCAGAAATCACCTGCAAGTGATTTAAGTAACCCAGAATTCAATTTAAAATTGGATGCATTATTAAAAGAACAATCTGTGAGTATTGTCAGACTGGTTATAGAAAGAAGAGGAGAACTGGTTATAGAACTAGACAAAGAAATCAATCAAATGAAAACAGTTTTGGAAACATATACTATAGATGACGAATATAGAAAATATGAAAATTTAACTATGAAACGACTTGACAATCTTGAAAAAGAAATTACTCAGAAAACATCCAAAAAACTTTTGTGGCAAATTAATAAAACCAATACTGCCTCAACCAAATCTACAGATGCAATAGACAAAACATCACACCCACAATCAGAACAATCAGAACCCATATACAATATTCCTACACAGAATAAATTTGCTCCACTATGAGATTACAACAGAGATCATTTTTTAGGATGACAGCGATGGAGAAACCACCAATCACCAAATCCATACCACAGACCTACACACTATTACCACCAACACTATACACACAGATATTCACCCCAACCACACAGACAATATCACAACCAACACCACTCCTACCAACGGATTAAAATTTGCACCTTCCAAACCACTCAACAAATTCGATACATATATCGGCATAGAAAAATATGTAAGAAGACTATGTCTCAAAAAGTATTTTCTTAAACAACCTGTCACCACGCCCACCTCTCAATCCAAATTTAACCATACGTCATGTACCTTAAAATCAAAATTTTATCCCAAATATGAAGCCGGCCCAGACATTCTTATTTTTAAAAAAGCCATCGAAACCGACATCAGAAAATTAAAACCTAACTTAAAACACAGAAACATCACTCACGAAGAAAAAAAATGTCTATCTCTGAACTGCAGAGCAACAACGACATCACAATCCGCCCCGCTGACAAAGGGGGCGGTATTGTGATATTGGACACTGAAAAATACAATACAGAGTGTATCAGACAATTATCTGATACACAAACATATATCAAATTGAAGTCAGACCCTACGACCGACTACAGTAAAGAAATAAAAACTCTATGCGACGATGCTCTGCAGTCAGAGATCCTACTAACCAAAGAACATGAATCTATCTTGGGGACGCAGGAGAGACTTCCAGTCTTTTACTGCCTCCCCAAGATACGCAAAGACCCCCATAATCCCCCTGGTCGCCCAATAGTATCAGGTATAAATTCACTTACCTCTAACCTTTCTCAGCTCATCGACCGCCTTCTCCAACCCTTCGTGCAAACAACCAGATTTTACCTAAAAGACACAACTCAGGCAATTATGATTTTAGAAAGCATCACATGGAAACCAGACTATATCTTGGTTTCCCTAGATGTCAGTTCATTGTACACAATTATAAAACATGAAGACAGCCTTAGGGCCGTCAAACACTATTTGACGGAAGGGAATGTCCAACCCGAACAAATTGATTTTATTTTACATGCTATTAACTTCATTTTAACACACAACTATTTCTATTTTAACAATGAATTTTAAATATAAGCCACCGGCACCGCCATGGGTACAAGATTCGTGCCCAGTTATGCGAATTTATTTATGGCATCCTGGGAAGACCAACACATAACTCCCAAGATTGGCGCGGATCTCGTACTATGGCGGCGCTACATAGATGACATCCTTTTTATTTGGAAAGGGACACAAGACACGTTAGAAAATTTTATCCAGGAAATTAATAATAATACTTCAAATTTTTATTTTACCCCACAGATCAGCACTGGCACTTTAGAATTCTTAGATCTTTTAGTCACTATAGAACTACCAAAACTGATCTGTAGTACATACCATAAGCCAGTTGCGAAGAATAGTTTTATTCTTTTTAACAGTTGCCACTTACCAAGATGGCTTTTAAACGTCCCTATGGGTCAATATTGCCGATTAAAACGCAACTGTACCCTGGACTCAAAATTTAAAGAAGAAGCCCAAACTCATACAGACAAATTCCTGGATAAAAATTATCCCAAAAAGATTCTTGATATATCCTACAATAAGATATGCACCTTAGAGAGATCATCATTTTTTACTCCTAAATTTAATGACCACTCAAATACAAATGATGATCCTAAACTCATTTTACCTTTTAACAATGATCATAAGCAAATCGAAGCCATCATTAAGAAAAATGGACATTTCCTAACTAATGACAAAGTAATCGGCAAGGACATCCCCTCACATCCACCAATAGTCTACACTAAGGCCCCCAATCTGGGTATAAAAGTTGCCCCAAGCATTAAACAACCACCTGATACCAAATCTTCATCCACTTGGTTGCAGACTAAAGGGTTCCGCAGATGTGGAACTTGCACAGCCTGTAAAAACACAGATTTTCCGAGAAAAATCACAGAAATCACTTCCACCTCTAATCAATTTTCACACACAATCTCTGAATGCCTTACTTGTAAGAGCAAAGGCGTAATCTATTTGATACAATGCAATTGCGGTAAGCAGTATATAGGCCGCACTAAAAGACAATAAAAAATCTGTATCATTGAACACATGTACAATATAAGAAAAGATTTAAAATCTCACCTACTATCGTTACATTTTCTCGAACATCACAAACAGAATCCGTCCGAACTTTTTTTCACAGCCATACAGAGTGTACGAAGATGTTGGAGAGGCGGCGAATATATCACACGAATGTCAAAGGCTGAATCAAGAAAGATTTTCGAGTTCGACTCATTGGCACCAAGAGGACTTAATGCAGAACTCGAGATCTTCAGTTTCCTGTAGATCCTGGATCTGGCTCGCTCTCATGACCCATCACTGCCTGGTCGCATATCGACGCAGTGACGGTTCCTGGGAATGAGCCTATCCAAGAATTGCCTCTCATAAGACATGAATTTTATTTCTGCATATTTATTTACATACCTACATATATCTATTTTATTAGTATTTTTTTTTTATTTTTATCTTTATTCTTATTTTTTTATTTATTTATTTTTTATTTTTTTATTTTTATTGTTCATTTTTATTTTTATCTTTATTATTATTATTATTTCAATTTTTTTAATCTATATTTATTTTTATTTTATTTATCTCTAATTTTAAACATCACCATATATCACCATCCATTTTTTTATATTCAACACTATTCTTTATTATTTATTTATTATCTCCATTCCCTATATGTTTACAAATTTACATATATTTATCTATCAGTCCAAAACGTCCGTTATTATCTATAACCATATTTAACCTATATACATCCACATATTTGACATTACTCTATACAATCCATATCCACTCTATTATCACACCACCGATCCTTTTGGATTAATTTGATTCATCTTTGTGCATATGTATGTACATATATATGTACATGCTTGAAAAAAGCTCCATTGAGGGGCTGAAACGTCGCACTGTTTGACATGTGGAATAAATAAGTTATTTTTTTGGATATTTGGAGTGCCGCACCATTTTTTTGAAGTTATCAATTGGCTGTGATCGAGCCTGAGGAGCTGGCACCCGTCTACTGCGGTATAGTAGTGCTGCATTCTTTTTGAATATTTATGTACATATATATGTATGTGTGTAATATATATATATATATATATATTATTATATTATACTATCATTATATTCCATCTGTTATTTCCAAAAATTTAATATTTCTGTATCCATGATCTCCTCTTAATAATAATTATTTATAAGACCCTACATATGCAATTTTATGAATATATACCATCTTTATTTTTTATTTATATTTTAATTTCTTTCTCTTCTTATACCTATACCTACTTTCTCTTTTCTTTCTATTTTTCTGTTGCAGTCCAGTAACCATTTCTTTTAATCACCACCTGATTTCCAGGTTTTTACACCCACCCTAAACGATAATGACATCACAGTATAGACACCATAAATACTTCTATATTTTCCTCCCAACACATTCCTATTGCTACTGAAGAAAAGGCCCAAGGCCTTGAAACGCGTATAGCCATTCTATAATCTACTGTATATCGACATTCAGAATTAATTTGCCATTCCGGCATTTGCAACTGCTGGATGCCCTTTGTTCGGTGACCACCGCATCACGCAAGCAGTCAGCGCTCTGTTCAGACACGAGGACGCCATCCCAGATCACCACTCCCGCAACCAGCTCCGGAACACCCAGCAGCAAATCAGAGTCTTGGACATCTACTCTAATAGGCCAGACGCCAGCCGTGCCAGCCAGCCCACCCAACTGCCAGACAGGCACTTACCCATTTGTGCCGACTGCCCAGCCGTGCCAGCCTATCCTGTCCTGTTCCCTTCAGGAGCCGGTGAGTGGTGCTGTGCACCGAACCCTGTCACAAGCAGCCGTTCAGACTTAGTACGATATCCTAGTGCAGCGCTACATTGCACTTATACAGTCACCTACAATAACTTTGTATCACCTACCGATGACTGAGCTGTGATAATATTGCTACACTGTACTGCCACACGAACTGTGTCAATATTGTTACACTGCATTACTACAGCAACTCTGTATCCCCAATCTATGAATGGACTGTGATAACCTACCAGCTTATTATCACAGTATATTTTCACTTCAGTGCTGACTATTCTAAACATTTTGATTGAACTGTGACAAATTGATTAATAAGTGCTTCCACTGTACCACTCATGAACTGTATCCATAATCAACTGAATGAATTTCATCTATACTAGAGATTATTATCAATTGTTTCGATATACAGCATACCCCTACATTTTTTCCCATTTTTAATAATATTTTTATCACCATTTTTTCCATTCTTTTGGACCCCTATTCCCCATGCAAGGGCCCTGCTAGGGCTTTTAGGTTGTCCTTTATTATATATATATATATATTTTAATCAATTGTTGTATCTAATAAATACCATATATTAACCTATACTGAACCAACTCTTATTTTCTTACTTTCAAATTGTACCTTGAGGATTGGTTTTATATAAATTATATTTACATACCTCCATATATCTATAATATAGTTTCATTTTTTATTTTTTTATTAAAGTGGTTTAATTTACATTTGAAAACTGGCCACTAGGGGCCTCCCTCCTAGTGGCTGGCTGCAGGCTGTCGTGACGTCACGCTTGAATTCGGACCGATGTAGTCTAGCTGATTTTGTTGTAACACAAGAGCCACTAGTACCATTGCATGCGTTTTATGTGCCTCGGACCATTGTTGCATAAATGACAGATTATCCAGAAATTGTGGGGATCTTAAAAGCTCTAAGTCCTCTTGGTGCTCTATTACTATCAAGGTAGGCTTGCAAAGAATTAATAGTCCAAAACATCCGTGCTTCTCCTATCAGCTAGTGTCAAAATTAATTAATTGAATTTCATTGTGCGTATTGCAAGAGGCAAAGAACCCACACGCATTCTGTCTTCCCGTGTCCATATAAGTTTCGCTGTTGCCACTAGTAACCTCCATTTTTATAGCAGGGCTCTATATAATAGTTAACTCACCACTACAAACAAGTGTGCTCTATCCCGTAAGAACAAAGAGAAACAATACATAAGTGTGTAGAGGAGAGTAGAGATGGCGCAACTAATAAAGGGTTAAACGGGGGTTAACTTTAAAGCCGAGGTTATCAGTTTAGCAGACAGAGAAACACTTTTAAGAAGTGTTTCTCTGTCTGCTATGCTAATAACCCCTTTTGGCTCTGAAGTTAACCCCCGTTTAACCCTTTACTAGTGGTGCCGTCTCTACTCTCCTCTACACACGTGTATATATATATATATATATATATATATATATATATATATTAGTGTTTACAAAACATTGTTTAGATAGATTTTGCAAAATTACAACTCCCAGCATGCCCAGAAAGGATATGGATGTATGGGCATGCTGGGAGTTGTAGTTTTGAAATAGTTGGCACACACTGTTTGGAAAACACAGAGAAAAAAATATATGTATTTTCAAAACTGTGTGTTGCCTGCTGTTTCAAAACTACAACTCCCAGCATGCCCAGACATTCATATCCTTTCCGGGCATGCTGGGAGTTGTAATTTTGCACTGATATCTATCTCAGTGTTTATCAAACAATGTGTTGTAAGCTTTTTGTAAAACTACAGCTCCCAGCATGCCCTGGCAGTTTTGCAGCAGCTGGCGTCACACAGTTTGTAAAACACTGATATATATATAGAGAGAGATACGTACATTAGTGTTTACAAACAGTGTTTTCAATAAGTGTTTTCAATACAATGTTTGGAAAAAATATAAGTATAGTATGCAATTGCTATAAAGGTATACTCTTGGATATAAATGCGTATATATGTCTGTGTGTTTGGGGACAGTGGTAGGATGATGGGAGTGTGGTTAGGCTTCTTTCACACTGCTGTTAGCACATGGCAGTGGGCCGGTTGCCGGGGGAGCCCGGGGAAAGCAGGAGAAAAATGACTGCTTCTCCTGCTAATCCTATCTAAAAATAACGGCGCCAGGTGGCCCCCATAATAGTGAATGGGATCCGCCGGGACCCGTTGTTACCAATTGCTCCCCATCAAAAGAACAACCGTTAAATTCATCAGAAAATAAAGAGACTTTAAAGGGGTACTCCGCCCCTAGACATTTTATCCCCTATCCAAGGGATAGGGGATAAGATGTCAGATCGCCGCTGTCCCGCTGCTGGGGACCCCCGGGATTGCCGCTGCGGTACCCCACTGTCATTACTGCACAGAGCGAGTTCGCTCTGTGCGTAATGACGGGCGATACAGGGGACGGAGCAACGTGATGTCATGGCTCCGCCCCTCATGACATCACGACCCGCCCCCTTAATACAAGTCTATGGCAGGGGTGTGACGACACGCCACGCCCCCTCCCATAGACTCGTATTGAGGGGGGCAGGCCGTGACATCACAAGGGGCGGGGCCGTGACATAACGATGCTCCGGCCCCTGTACTGCCCGTCATTACTTGCAGAGCGAACTCGCTCTGTGCAGTAATGACAGCGGGTGCCGCAGTGGCAATCCCGGGGGTCCCCAGCAGCGGGACCGCAGCGATCTGACATCTTATCCCCTATCCTCTGGATAGGGGATAAGATGTCTAGGGGCGGAGTACCACTTTAACAGCCATTCTCGATGGGTAGCAATGGCAGTGTGTAAGGGGCCTTAGTGTGACGGTGATGGGAGTGAGAAAACTGGCAGGATGATGGAAGTCAGGCAGGTGGGAGGATCAGAGGGCGCAGCAGCACACGCACAGTAGCCAGTAAGACAGAGCGGGGAGGCGGAGGCAAGAAATGTATATTGAAGAGCCGGTTTGGAAATGTCCAGAGACCTGAGGGGAGGAGCGGACGCAAATTTGTCAGGAACTCCATCACACCACCCTCACCACCTTAGGATCAGACGCGATGGTGCCCTCTGCCACAAAGAGCAGTGGCTGCTTGTAGTGGTGATGAGTAGCAGGCATGCCGTGTCATATCACGCACTGGTTCAGAACCTCAATATTACAACACCATTTTGTAAAAGTTGGGGGCATCTGTTTCTACGCATTGCACTTTTTGGTAAAAACGACACACTATCTCTGTTTTGTAGGCCCATACGGTTACAACAATACCCAATTTAAAGAGTTTTTTATTTACTAAAGTTTTTGTACAAAAATGAGTATGCTTAAAATTGTACTGTTCTGATCCCTATAACCTTTTTATTTATTCTTTTATTTTTCTGTATATGGGGATGTATGAGGGTCATTTCTTGCGCTGTGATTTGTAGTTTTTATCGGTACCATTTTTGTTTTAATGGGACTTTTCAATTGCTTTTTAGATATTTTTTATGGTATTTAAAGTGACAAAAAATTTGCTAATCTGGTTAGTGCACTATTACGACTTTTGGAGCCCCACTTTTAATTTTGCCTAGGGCCACGCTAAGCCTAAAACTGGCCCTGACTTCACCCCTTCTGTAGTTTACCAAGCTTTGACTTGACCTGTGGGGTACTCGACTTTAAGATCCGTGGCTGCGTTGTAGACTTTAGGCCTCTTTAGGACTCCAGACACACAAATAGGACTTAGTAAAAAAAAGGGAGAAGTACACCATGTAGCGCACACCCAATGAATGTACAATAAATCTTAGAAAGTGCATAAATCACTTTGCACAAGAAACCCCCATATAAACATGCCCTCCCAATACAGGGGGAGCCAGGACACCTGTATAAATATATAAGTTCTAACACCGCTTCTAAATATACATTCAAATAAGAAGATAGTTCAATATCTATACAATCTGCATATGTTACCATAGACTCCTTGCCAAATACAATATACAACCTGATTAAAGGGAAATCCCCAAGTATAGCAGACAGGAGGCTGGGAAATGCAAGAATCAAGAAGCAATGTAACGAAAGATCCCTATACAGGTATCCCCCTGAACCCCACGCATTCCGTCACCTACTGGTGACTTCCTCAGGGGTGTTAACACTTTGAAAAAAAGCAAACAGTAAAGTTGCCATATGCTGCAATGCTTTCATCCATTTGTCCTTCTACACCTATTTTCCCAAACCATCCTACACTCATACTGTTCTCATGTCACCAAGCTATTGGATTACCTTGCGCAAATATTATGGATTATAAAAGGGTAGCAGCATAAGGGAAAATTACACATTTTGAACAGAAAAACCCATTTGAGTTTTTAAGTTCAAAATACAGGCATACCTCCACCCCTTCAGCCTGCCTATCCATCTCCAAAAATTGCCTTTTAAAAATTATGCGCTCCTCTTTTGCTTTGAAAAAAAGCAAACAGTAAAGTTGCTATATGCTGCCATCCTTTCATATATTTGTCCTTCCACACCTATTTTCCCAAACCATGCTACACTCATACAGTTCTTACGTCACCAAGTTATCTGACTACCTGTCCTAATAATTATGGATTATAAAAGAGTAGCAGCATAAGGGAAAATGAAACATTTTGAACCCAAAAACCAATGATGATTTTCAGGTTCAAAATGCAGGCCTCCTTCTCCCCTTCAGCCTGCATGACCATCTCCAAAATTGGCCTTTTTACTCATTTTAAACTCATCCTTTGCTTTGAAAAAAGGAAACAGGACAATTTCCATATACTGCCATCCTTTTATCCATTCGTCCTTCTAAACCCATTTTCCCAAACATTCTACACTCATACTGTTATGTTGTTAAGTCATCGGACTACTGGCCCAAAAATTATGGATTATAAAAGGGTAGCAGCATAAGGGAAAATTACACATTTTAAACCTAAAAACCCAGTTGGGTTTTAAAGTTGAAAATACAGACCTACTTCCTCCCCTTCAGCCTGCTTGTCCATCTCCAAAAATAGCCTTTTTAAAACCTATACGCTCATCTTTTGCTTAAAAAAAGCAAACAGTAAAGTTGCCATATGATGATATCCTTTCATCCATTTGTCCTTCTACACCTATTTTCCCAAACCATCCTACACTCATACTGTTTTCATGTCGCCAAGCTATCGGACTACCTGGCCCAAAAATTATGGATTATAAATGGGTAGCAGCATAAGGGAAAATTACACATTTTGAACCCAAAAACCCATTTGAGTTTTTCAGTTCAAAATACAGGCCTACCTCCTCCCCTTCAGCCTGCCTGTCCATCTCCAAAAAATAGCCTTTTCAACAATTATACGCTCCTCTTTTGCTTTGGAAAAAAAAAGCAAACAATAAAGTTGCCATATGCTGCCATCCTTCTATCCATTTGATCTTTTACA
The DNA here is from genome assembly GCF_029499605.1 of Hyla sarda. Lineage (NCBI taxonomy): Eukaryota > Metazoa > Chordata > Amphibia > Anura > Hylidae > Hyla > Hyla sarda. Next base: position 31,405,482 of record NC_079193.1, read on the forward strand.
CCTATTTTCCCAAAAATTCCTACACTCATACTGTTTTCATGACGCCAAGTTATCGGTAAACCTGGCCCGAAAATATAGACTATACAAGGGTAGCAGCATCCGGAAAATTACACATTTTAAACGAAAAGCCCATTTGAGTTTTTAAGTTCAAAATACAGGCCTAGCTCCTCCCCATCAGCCTGCCTGTCCATCTCCAAAAATAGCCTTTTTAACAATTATATGCTCCTCTTTTGCTTTGAAAAAAAGCAAACAATAAAGTTGCCATATGCTGCCATCCTTCTATCCATTCATCTTTCTACACCTATTTTCCCCCCAAAAAAATCCTACACTCATACTGTTTTCATATCACCAAGTTATCGGTCTACCTGGCCAAAAAATATAGATTATACAAGGGTAGCAGCATAACGGAAAATTACACATTTTAAACCCAAAAACCCATTTGAGTTTTTAAGTTAAAAATATAGGCCTACCTCCTCCCCTTCAGCCTGCCTGTCCATCTCCAAAAATAGCCTTTTTAACTATAATACGGTCCTATTTTGCTTTGAAAAAAAGCAAACAATAAAGTTGCCAAATGCTGCCATCCTTCTATTCATTCGTCCTTCTACACCTATTTTCCCCAAAAATCCTACACTCATACTGTTTTCATGTTGTCAAGTTATCGGCCTACCTGGCCCAAAAATATAGATTATACAAGGGTAGCAGCATAAGGAAAAATTACTCATTTTGAACCCAAAAACCCATTTGAGTTTTTAAGTTGAAAACACAGGCCTACCTCCTCCCCTTCAGCCTGCCTGTCCATCTCCAAAATAGCCTTTTTTTTTAAACTATACGCTCCTCTTTTGCTTTGGAAAAAAAGCAAACAGTAAAGTTGCCATATGCTGCCATCCATTCATACATTTGCCCTTCTACACCTATTTTCTCAAACCATCCTACACTTATACTGTTCTCATGTCTCCAAGCTATCGGACTACCTGGCCCAAAAATTATGGGTAATAAAAGGGTAGCATAAGGGAAAATTACACATTTTGAACAGAAAAACGCATTTGAGTTTTAAAGTTCAAAATACAGGCCTACCTTCACCCCTTCAGCCTGCCTGTCCATCTCCAAAAATAGCCTTTTAAAAATTATGCGCTCCTCTTTTGCTTTGAGAAAAAGCAAACAATAAAGTTGCCATATGCTGCCATCCTTTTATTCATTCGTCCATTTTACACCTATTTTCCCAAAAAATCCTACACTCAAGCTGTTTTCATGTTGCCAAGTTATCGGTCTACCTGCCCAAAAATATAGATTATACAAGAGTAGCAGCAGAAGGGAAAATTAAACATTTTGAACCTATAAACCCATTTGAGTTTTTAAGTTTAAACTACAGGCCTACCTCCTCCCCTTCAGCCAGCGTGTCCATCTCCATTCGTCCTTCTACCCATATTTTCCCCAAAATTCCAACACTCACACTGTTTTCATGTCGCTAAGCTATCGGACTACCTGGTTCAAATATTATGGGTTATTAAAGGGTAGCAACATAAGGGAAAATCACAAATTTTTAACCCAAAAACCCATTTGAGTTTTTAAGTTCAAAACACAGGCCTACCTCCTCCCCTTCAGACTGCCTGTCCATCTTCAAAAATAGCCTTTTAACAATTATACGCTCCTATTTTGCTTTGGAAAAAGATAGCAAACAATAAAGTTGCCAATTGCTGTCATCCTTCTATCCATTCATCCTTCCACACCTATTTTCCCAAAAATTCCAACACTCATACTGTTTTCATGTCGCCAAGTTATTGGTCTACCTGGCACAAAAATATAGATTTTACAAAGGTAGCAGCATAAGGGGAAATTTTACATTTTGAACCCAAAAACCCATTTGAGTTTTTAAGTTCAAAATACAGGCCTACCTCCTCCCCTTCAGCCTGCCTGTCCATCTCCAAAAATTGCCTTTTTGGCTATTATAAGCTCCTCTTTTGCTTTAAAAAAAAGAAAGCAAACAATAAAGTCGCCATATGCTGCAATCCTTCTATCCATTCGTCCTTCTACCCCTATTTTCCCCAAAATTCCAATACTCACACTGTTTTCATGTCGCCAAGCTATCGGACTACCCGGCCCAAAAATATAGATTATACAACGGTAGCAGCATAAGGGGAAATTATACATTTTGAACCCAAAAACCCAATTGAGATTTTAAGATCAAAATACAGGCCTACCTCCTCCCCTTCAGTCTGCCTATCCATCTCCAAAAATAGCCTTTTTAACAATTATACGCTCCTCTTTTGCTTTGAAAAAAAGCAAACCGTAAAAATGGCATATGCTGATATCCTTTCATCCATTAGTCCTTCTACTCCTATTTTCCCAAACCATCCTACACTCATACTGTTTTCATATCGCCAAGCTATTGGATTACCTGGCGCAAAAACTATGGATTATAAAAGGGTAGCAGCATAAGGTAAAATTACACATTTTGAACCCAAAAACCCATTTGAGTTTTTAAGTTCAAAATACAGGCCTACCTCCTCCCCTTCTGCCTGCCTATCCATCTCCAAAAATAGCCTTTTTAACAACTATACGCTCTTCTTTTGCTTTGAAAAAAAAGCAAACCGTAAAAATGCCATATGCTGATATCCTTTCATCCATTAGTCCTTCTACTCCTATTTTCCCAAACCATCCTACACTCATACTGTTTTCATATCGCCAAGCTATTGGATTACCTGGCGCAAAAACTATGGATTATAAAAGGGTAGAAGCATAAGGTAAAATTACACATTTTGAACCCAAAAACCCATTTGAGTTTTTAAGTTCAAAATACAGGCCTACCTCCACCGCTTCAGCCTGCCTGTCCATCTCCAAAAGTAGCCTTTTTGGCTATTATATGCTCCTCTTTTGCTTTGAAAAAAAGAAAGCAAACAATAAAGTTGCCATATAATGCAATCCTTCTATCCATTCGTCCTTCTACCCCTATTTTCCCCAAAATTCCAACACTCACACTGTTTTCATATCGCCAAGCTCTCGGACTACCTGGCCCAAAAACTATGGATTATAAAAGGGTAGCAGCATAAGGTAAAATTACACATTTTGAACCCAAAAACCCATATGAGTTTTTAAGTTCAAAATACAGGCCTACCTCCACCCCTTCAGCCTGCCTGTCCATCTCCAAAAATAACCTTTTTAACAATTATACGCTCCTCATTTGCTTTGAGAAAAAGCAAACAATAAAGTTGCCATATGCTGCCATCCTTCTATCCATTCGTCCTTTTACACCCATTTCCCCAAAAAATCAAACACTCATACTGTTTTCATGTCGCCGAGTTATCAGTCTACCTGGCCCCAAAATATAGATTATACAAGGGTAGCAGCATAAAGGGAAATTATACATTTTGAACCCAAAAACAACCCATTTAAGTTTTTAAGTTCAAAACACAGGCCTACCTCCTCCCCTTCAGCCTGCCTGTCCATCTCCAAAAATAGCCTTTTTGGCTATTATACGCTCCTCTTTTGCTTTGAAAAAAAGAAAGCAAACAATAAGGTTGCCATATGCTGCAATCCTTCTATCCATTCGTCCTTCTACCCCTATTTTTCCCAAAATTCCAACACTCACACTGTTTTCATGTCGCCAAGCTATCGGACTACCTGGCCCAAAAACAATGGATTATAAAAGGGTAGCAGCATAAGGTAAAATTACACATTTTGAACCCAAAAACCGATATGAGTTTTTAAGTTCAAAATAAAGGCCTACCTCCTCCCCTTCAGCCTGCCTGTCCATCTCCAAAAATAGCCTTTTTGGCTATTATATGCTCCTCTTTTGCTTTGAAAAAAAGAAAGCAAACAATAAAGTTGTCATATGCTGCAATCCTTCTATCCATTCGTCCTTCTACCCCTATTTTCCCCAAAATTTCAACACTCACTCTGTTTTCATGTCGCCAAGCTATCGGACTGCCTGGCCCAAAAACTATAGATTATACAAGGGTAGCAGCATAAGGGGAAATTATGAATTTTGAACACAAAAACCCATTTGAGTTTTTGAGTTCAAAATACAGGCCTACCTCCTCCCCTTCAGCCTGCCTATCCATCTCCAAAAAAAGCCTTCTTAACAACTATACGCTCCTCTTTTGCTTTGAAAAAAAAGCAAACTGTAAAAATGCCATATGCTGATATCATAGTTACATAGTTACATAGTTACATAGTTAGTACGGTCGAAAAAAGACATATGTCCATCAAGTTCAACCAGGGAATTAAGGGGTAGGGGTGTGGCGCGATATTGGGGAAGGGATGAGATTTTATATTTCTTCATAAGCATTAATCTTATTTTGTTCCAGGAATGTATCTAATCCTGTTTTAAAGCTGTTAATTGTTCCTGCTGTGACCAGTTCCTGAGGTAGACCGTTCCATAAATTCACAGTCCTCACGGTAAAGAAGGCGTGTCGCCCCTTGAGACTAAACTTTTTTTTCTCCAGACGGAGGGAGTGCCCCCTCGTCCTTTGGGGGGGTTTAACCTGGAACAGTTTTTCTCCATATTTTTTGTATGGGCCATTAATATACTTATATACGTTTATCATATCCCCCCTTAAACGTCTCTTCTCAAGACTAAACAATTGTAACTCCTTTAATCGCTCCTCATAGCTAAGATGTTCCATGCCCCATATCCTTTCATCCATTTGTCCTTCTACTCCTATTTTCCCAAACCATCCTACACTCATACTGTTTTCATGTCGCCAAGCTATTGGATTACCTGGTGCAAAAACTATGGATTATAAAAGGGTAGCAGCATAAGGTAAAATTACACATTTTGAACCCAAAAACCCATTTGAGTTTTTAAGTTCAAAATGCAGGTCTACCTCTACCCCTTCAGCCTGCCTGTCCATCTCCAAATATAGCCTTTTTGGCTATTATAAGCTCCTCTTTCGCTTTGAAAAAAAGAAAGCAAGCAATAAAGTTGCCATATGCTGCAATCCTTCTATCCATTCGTCCTTCTACCCCTATTTTCCCCAAAATTCAAACAATCACACTGTTTTCATGTCGCCAAGCTATCGGACTACCTGGCCCAAAAACTATGGATTATAAAAGGGTAGCAGCATAAGGTAAAATTACACATTTTGAACCCAAAAATCCATTTGAGTTTTTAAGTTCAAAATACAGGCCTACCTCCACCCCTTCAGCCTGCCTGTCCATCTCCAAAAATAACCTTTTTAACAATTATACGCTCCTCATTTGCTTTGAGAAAAAGCAAACAATAAAGTTGCCATATGCTGCCATCCTTCTATCCATTCGTCCTTTTACACCTATTTCCCCAAAAAATCAAACACTCATACTGTTTTCATGTCGCCGAGTTATCAGTCTACCTGGCCCAAAAATATAGATTATACAAGGGTAGCAGCATAAGGGGAAATTATACATTTTGAACCCAAAAACCCATTTGAGTTTTTAAGTTCAAAATACAGGCCTACCTCCTCCCCTTCAGCCTGCCTGTCCATCTCCAAAAATTGCCTTTTTGGCTATTATAAGCTCCTCTTTTGCTTTGAAAAAAAGAAAGCAAACAAAAAAGTCGCCATATGCCGCAATCCTTCTATCCATTCGTCCTTCTACCCCTATTTTCCCCAAAATTCCAACACTCACACTGTTTTCATGTCGCCAAGCTATCGGACTACCTGGCCCAAAAATATAGATTATACAAGGGTAGCAGCATAAGGGGAAATTATGAATTTTGAACACAAAAACCCATTTGAGATTTTGAGTTCAAAATACAGGCCTACCTCCTCCCCTTCAGCCTGCCTGTCCATCTCCAAAAATAGCCTTTTTGGCTATTATAAGCTCCTCTTTCGCTTTGAAAAAAAGAAAGCAAACAATAAAGTTGCCATATACTGCAATCCTTCTATCCATTCGTCCTTCTACCCCTATTTTCCCCAAAATTTCAACACTCACACTGTTTTCATGTCGCCAAGCTATCGGACTACCTGGCTCAAAAACTAAAGATTATACAAGGGTAGCGGCATAAGGGAAAATTATGAATTTTAAACACAAAAACCCATTTGAATTTTTGAGTTCAAAATACAGGCCTACCTCCTCCCCTTCAGCCTGCCTGTCCATCTCCAAAAATAGCATTTTTTGCTATTATACGCTCCTCTTTTGCTTTGAAAAAAAGAAAGCAAACAATAAAGTGTCCATATGCTGCAATCCTTCTATCCATTCGTCCTTCTACCCCTATTTTTCCCAAAATTCCAACACTCACACTGTTTTCATGTCGCCAAGCTATCGGACTACCTGGCCCAAAAATATAGATTATACAAGGGTAGCAGCATAAGGGGAAATTATACATTTTGAATCCAAAAACCCATTTGAGTTTTTAAGTTCAAAATACAGGCCTACCTCCTCCCCTTCAGCCTGCCCGTCCATCTCCAAAAATAGCCTTTTTGGCTATTATACGCTCCTCTTTTGCTTTGAAAAAAAGAAAGCAAACAATAAAGTTGCCATATGCTGCAATCCTTCTATCCATTCATCCTTCTACCCCTATTTTCCCCAAAATTTCAACACTCACTCTGTTTTCATGTCGCCAAGCTATCGGACTGCCTGGCCCAAAAACTATAGATTATACAAGGGTAGCAGCATAAGGGAAAATTATGAATTTTAAACACAAAAACCCATTTGAATTTTTGAGTTCAAAATACAGGCCTACCTCCTCCCCTTCAGCCTGCCTGTCCATCTCCAAAAATAGCCTTTTTGGCTATTATACGCTCCTCTTTTGCTTTGAAAAAAAGAAAGCAAACAATAAAGTGTCCATATGCTGCAATCCTTCTATCCATTCGTCCTTCTACCCCTATTTTCCCCAAAATTTCAACACTCACTCTGTTTTCATGTCGCCAAGCTATCGGACTGCCTGGCCCAAAAACTATAGATTATACAAGGGTAGCAGCATAAGGGAAAATTATGAATTTTGAACACAAAAACCCATTTGAGTTTTTGAGTTCAAAATACAGGCCTACCTCCTCCCCTTCAGCCTGCATATCCATCTCCAAAAATAGCCTTTTTAACAACTATACGCTCCTCTTTTGCTTTGAAAAAAAAGCAAACCGTAAAAATGCCATATGCTGATATCCTTTCATCCATTTGTCCTTCTACTCCTATTTTCCCAAACCATCCTACAGTCATACTGTTTTCATGTCGCCAAGCTATTGGATTACCTGGCGCAAAAACTATGGATTATAAAAGGGTAGCAGCATAAGGTAAAATTACACATTTTGAACCCAAAAACCGATATGAGTTTTTAAGTTCAAAATACAGGCCTACCTCCACCCCTTCAGCCTGCCTGTCCATCTCCAAATATAGCCTTTTTGGCTATTATAAGCTCCTCTTTTGCTTTGAAAAAGAAGAAAGCAAGCAATAAAGTTGCCATATGCTGCAATCCTTCTATCTATTCGTCCTTCTACCCCTATTTTCCCCAAAATTCAAACACTCACACTGTTTTCATGTCGCCAAGCTATCGGACTACCTTGCCCAAAAACTATGGATTATAAAAGGGTAGCAGCATAAGGTAAAATTACACATTTTGAACCCTAAAATACATTTGAGTTTTTAAGTTCAAAATACAGGCCTACCTCCAACCCTTCAGCCTGCCTGTCCATCTCCAAAAATAACCTTTTTAACAATTATACGCTCCTCATTTGCTTTGAGAAAAAGCAAACAATAAAGTTGCCATATGCTGCAATCCTTCTATCCATTCGTCCTTTTACACCTATTTCCCCAAAAAATCAAACACTCATACTGTTTTCATGTCGCCGAGTTATCAGTCTACCTGGCCCAAAAATATAGATTATACAAGGGTAGCAGCATAAGGGGAAATTATACATTTTGAACCCAAAAACCCATTTGAGTTTTTAAGTTCAAAATACAGGCCTACCTCCTCCCCTTCAGCCTGCCTGTCCATCTCCAAAAATTGCCTTTTTGGCTATTATAAGCTCCTCTTTTGCTTTGAAAAAAAGAAAGCAAACAAAAAAGTCGCCATATGCCGCAATCCTTCTATCCATTCGTCCTTCTACCCCTATATTCCCGAAAATTCCAACACTCACACTGTTTTCATGTCGCCAAGCTATCGGACTACCTGGCCCAAAAATATAGATTATACAAGGGTAGCAGCATAAGGGGAAATTATGAATTTTGAACACAAAAACCCATTTGAGTTTTTGAGTTCAAAATACAGGCCTACCTCCTGCCCTTCAGCCTGCCTGTCCATCTCCAAAAATAGCCTTTTTGGCTATTATAAGCTCCTCTTTCACTTTGAAAAAAAGAAAGCAAACAATAAAGTTGCCATATGCTGCAATCCTTCTATCTATTCGTCCTTCTACCCCTATTTTCCCCAAAATTTCAACACTTACACTGTTTTCATGTCGCCAAACTATCGGACTACCTGGCTCAAAAACTATAGATTATACAAGGGTAGCAGCATAAGGGAAAATTATGACTTTTGAACACAAAAACCCATTTGAATTTTTGAGTTCAAAATACAGGCCTACCTCCTCCCCTTCAGCCTGCCTATCCATCTCCAAAAATAGCCTTTTTTACAACTATACGCTCTTCTTTTGCTTTGAAAAAAAAGCAAACCGTAAAAATGCCATATGCTGATATCCTTTCAACTATTTGTCCTTCTACTTCTATTTTCCCAAACCATCCTACACTCATACTGTTTTCATGTCGCCAAGCTATTGGATTACCTGGCGCAAAAACTATGGATTATAAAAGGGTAGCAGCATAAGGTAAAATTACACATTTTGAACCCAAAAACCCATTTGAGTTTTTAAGTTCAAAATACAGGCCTACCTCCACCCCTTCAGCTTGCCTGTCCATCTCCAAATGTAGCCTTTATGGCTATTATATGCTCCTCTTTTGCTTTGAAAAAAAGAAAGAAAACAATAAAGTTGCCATATGCTGCAATCCTTCTATCCATTCGTCCTTCTACCCCTATTTTCCCCAAAATTCCAACACTCACACTGTTTTCATGTCGCCAAGCTCTCGGACTACCTGGCCCAAAAACTATGGATTATAAAAGGGTAGCAGCATAAGGTAAAATTACACATTTTGAACCCAAAAACCCATTTGAGTTTTTAAGTTCAAAATACAGGCCTACCTCCACCCCTTCAGCCTGCCTGTCCATCTCCAAAAATAACCTTTTTAACAATTATACGCTCCTCATTTGCTTTGAGAAAAAACTAACAATAAAGTTGCCATATGCTGCCATCCTTCTATCCATTCGTCCTTTTACACCCATTTCCCCAAAATATCAAACACTCATACTGTTTTCATGTCGCCGAGTTATCAGTCTACCTGGCCCTAAAATATAGATTATACAAGGGTAGCAGCATAAGGGGAAATTATACATTTTGAACCCAAAAACCCATTTGAGTTTTTAAGTTCAAAATACAGGCCTACCTCCTCCCCTTCAGCCTGCCTGTCCATCTCCAAAAATTGCCTTTTTGGCTATTATAAGCTCCTCTTTTGCTTTGAAAAAAAGAAAGCAAACAAAAAAGTCGCCATATGCCGCAATCCTTCTATCCATTCGTCCTTCTACCCCTATTTTCCCCAAAATTCCAACACTCACACTGTTTTCATGTCGCCAAGCTCTCGGACTACCTGGCCCAAAAATATAGATTATACAAGGGTAGCAGCATAAGGGGAAATTATACATTTTGAACCCAAAAACAACCCATTTAAGTTTTTAAGTTCAAAACACAGGCCTACCTCCTCCCCTTCAGCCTGCCTGTCCATCTCCAAAAATAGCCTTTTTGGCTATTATACGCTCCTCTTTTGCTTTGAAAAAAAGAAAGCAAACAATAAAGTTGCCATATGCTGCAATCCTTCTATCCATTCGTCCTTCTACCCCTATTTTTCCCAAAATTCCAACACTCACACTGTTTTCATGTCGCCAAGCTATCGGACTACCTGGCCCAAAAACAATGGATTATAAAAGGGTAGCAGCATAAGGTAAAATTACACATTTTGAACCCAAAAACCGATATGAGTTTTTAAGTTCAAAATAAAGGACTACCTCCTCCCCTTCAGCCTGCCTGTCCATCTCCAAAAATAGCCTTTTTGGCTATTATATGCTCCTCTTTTGCTTTGAAAAAAAGAAAGCAAACAATAAAGTTGTCATATGCTGCAATCCTTCTATCCATTCGTCCTTCTACCCCTGTTTTCCCCAAAATTTCAACACTCACTCTGTTTTCATGTCGCCAAGCTATCGGACTGCCTGGCCCAAAAACTATAGATTATACAAGGGTAGCAGCATAAGGGGAAATTATGAATTTTGAACACAAAAACCCATTTGAGTTTTTGAGTTCAAAATACAGGCCTACCTCCTCCCCTTCAGCCTGCCTATCCATCTCCAAAAAAAGCCTTCTTAACAACTATACGCTCCTCTTTTGCTTTGAAAAAAAAGCAAACTGTAAAAATGCCATATGCTGATATCCTTTCATCCATTTGTCCTTCTACTCCTATTTTCCCAAACCATCCTACACTCATACTGTTTTCATGTCGCCAAGCTATAGGATTACCTGGCGCAAAAACTATGGATTATAAAAGGGTAGCAGCATAAGGTAAAATTACACATTTTGAACCCAAAAACCCATTTGAGTTTTTAAGTTCAAAATACAGGCCTACCTCTACCCCTTCAGCCTGCCTGTCCATCTCCAAATATAGCCTTTTTGGCTATTATAAGCTCCTCTTTCGCTTTGAAAAAAAGAAAGCAAGCAATAAAGTTGCCATATGCTGCAATCCTTCTATCCATTCGTCCTTCTACCCCTATTTTCCCCAAAATTCAAACAATCACACTGTTTTCATGTCGCCAAGCTATCGGACTACCTGGCCCAAAAACTATGGATTATAAAAGGGTAGCAGCATAAGGTAAAATTACACATTTTGAACCCAAAAATCCATTTGAGTTTTTAAGTTCAAAATACAGGCCTACCTCCACCCCTTCAGCCTGCCTGTCCATCTCCAAAAATAACCTTTTTAACAATTATACGCTCCTCATTTGCTTTGAGAAAAAGCAAACAATAAAGTTGCCATATGCTGCCATCCTTCTATCCATTCGTCCTTTTACACCTATTTCCCCAAAAAATCAAACACTCATACTGTTTTCATGTCGCCGAGTTATCAGTCTACCTGGCCCAAAAATATAGATTATACAAGGGTAGCAGCATAAGGGGAAATTATACATTTTGAACCCAAAAACCCATTTGAGTTTTTAAGTTCAAAATACAGGCCTACCTCCTCCCCTTCAGCCTGCCTGTCCATCTCCAAAAATTGCCTTTTTGGCTATTATAAGCTCCTCTTTTGCTTTGAAAAAAAGAAAGCAAACAAAAAAGTCGCCATATGCCGCAATCCTTCTATCCATTCGTCCTTCTACCCCTATATTCCCGAAAATTCCAACACTCACACTGTTTTCATGTCGCCAAGCTATCGGACTACCTGGCCCAAAAATATAGATTATACAAGGGTAGCAGCATAAGGGGAAATTATGAATTTTGAACACAAAAACCCATTTGAGTTTTTGAGTTCAAAATACAGGCCTACCTCCTGCCCTTCAGCCTGCCTGTCCATCTCCAAAAATAGCCTTTTTGGCTATTATAAGCTCCTCTTTCACTTTGAAAAAAAGAAAGCAAACAATAAAGTTGCCATATGCTGCAATCCTTCTATCTATTCGTCCTTCTACCCCTATTTTCCCCAAAATTTCAACACTTACACTGTTTTCATGTCGCCAAACTATCGGACTACCTGGCTCAAAAACTATAGATTATACAAGGGTAGCAGCATAAGGGAAAATTATGACTTTTGAACACAAAAACCCATTTGAATTTTTGAGTTCAAAATACAGGCCTACCTCCTCCCCTTCAGCCTGCCTATCCATCTCCAAAAATAGCCTTTTTTACAACTATACGCTCTTCTTTTGCTTTGAAAAAAAAGCAAACCGTAAAAATGCCATATGCTGATATCCTTTCAACCATTTGTCCTTCTACTTCTATTTTCCCAAACCATCCTACACTCATACTGTTTTCATGTCGCCAAGCTATTGGATTACCTGGCGCAAAAACTATGGATTATAAAAGGGTAGCAGCATAAGGTAAAATTACACATTTTGAACCCAAAAACCCATTTGAGTTTTTAAGTTCAAAATACAGGCCTACCTCCACCCCTTCAGCTTGCCTGTCCATCTCCAAATGTAGCCTTTATGGCTATTATATGCTCCTCTTTTGCTTTGAAAAAAAGAAAGAAAACAATAAAGTTGCCATATGCTGCAATCCTTCTATCCATTCGTCCTTCTACCCCTATTTTCCCCAAAATTCCAACACTCACACTGTTTTCATGTCGCCAAGCTCTCGGACTACCTGGCCCAAAAACTATGGATTATAAAAGGGTAGCAGCATAAGGTAAAATTACACATTTTGAACCCAAAAACCCATTTGAGTTTTTAAGTTCAAAATACAGGCCTACCTCCACCCCTTCAGCCTGCCTGTCCATCTCCAAAAATAACCTTTTTAACAATTATACGCTCCTCATTTGCTTTGAGAAAAAACTAACAATAAAGTTGCCATATGCTGCCATCCTTCTATCCATTCGTCCTTTTACACCCATTTCCCCAAAATATCAAACACTCATACTGTTTTCATGTCGCCGAGTTATCAGTCTACCTGGCCCTAAAATATAGATTATACAAGGGTAGCAGCATAAGGGGAAATTATACATTTTGAACCCAAAAACCCATTTGAGTTTTTAAGTTCAAAATACAGGCCTACCTCCTCCCCTTCAGCCTGCCTGTCCATCTCCAAAAATTGCCTTTTTGGCTATTATAAGCTCCTCTTTTGCTTTGAAAAAAAGAAAGCAAACAAAAAAGTCGCCATATGCCGCAATCCTTCTATCCATTCGTCCTTCTACCCCTATTTTCCCCAAAATTCCAACACTCACACTGTTTTCATGTCGCCAAGCTCTCGGACTACCTGGCCCAAAAATATAGATTATACAAGGGTAGCAGCATAAGGGGAAATTATACATTTTGAACCCAAAAACAACCCATTTAAGTTTTTAAGTTCAAAACACAGGCCTACCTCCTCCCCTTCAGCCTGCCTGTCCATCTCCAAAAATAGCCTTTTTGGCTATTATACGCTCCTCTTTTGCTTTGAAAAAAAGAAAGCAAACAATAAAGTTGCCATATGCTGCAATCCTTCTATCCATTCGTCCTTCTACCCCTATTTTTCCCAAAATTCCAACACTCACACTGTTTTCATGTCGCCAAGCTATCGGACTACCTGGCCCAAAAACAATGGATTATAAAAGGGTAGCAGCATAAGGTAAAATTACACATTTTGAACCCAAAAACCGATATGAGTTTTTAAGTTCAAAATAAAGGACTACCTCCTCCCCTTCAGCCTGCCTGTCCATCTCCAAAAATAGCCTTTTTGGCTATTATATGCTCCTCTTTTGCTTTGAAAAAAAGAAAGCAAACAATAAAGTTGTCATATGCTGCAATCCTTCTATCCATTCGTCCTTCTACCCCTATTTTCCCCAAAATTTCAACACTCACTCTGTTTTCATGTCGCCAAGCTATCGGACTGCCTGGCCCAAAAACTATAGATTATACAAGGGTAGCAGCATAAGGGGAAATTATGAATTTTGAACACAAAAACCCATTTGAGTTTTTGAGTTCAAAATACAGGCCTACCTCCTCCCCTTCAGCCTGCCTATCCATCTCCAAAAAAAGCCTTCTTAACAACTATACGCTCCTCTTTTGCTTTGAAAAAAAAGCAAACTGTAAAAATGCCATATGCTGATATCCTTTCATCCATTTGTCCTTCTACTCCTATTTTCCCAAACCATCCTACACTCATACTGTTTTCATGTCGCCAAGCTCTCGGACTACCTGGCCCAAAAACTATGGATTATAAAAGGGTAGCAGCATAAGGTAAAATTACACATTTTGAACCCAAAAACCCATTTGAGTTTTTAAGTTCAAAATACAGGCCTACCTCCACCCCTTCAGCCTGCCTGTCCATCTCCAAAAATAACCTTTTTAACAATTATACGCTCCTCATTTGCTTTGAGAAAAAACTAACAATAAAGTTGCCATATGCTGCCATCCTTCTATCCATTCGTCCTTTTACACCCATTTCCCCAAAATATCAAACACTCATACTGTTTTCATGTCGCCGAGTTATCAGTCTACCTGGCCCTAAAATATAGATTATACAAGGGTAGCAGCATAAGGGGAAATTATACATTTTGAACCCAAAAACCCATTTGAGTTTTTAAGTTCAAAATACAGGCCTACCTCCTCCCCTTCAGCCTGCCTGTCCATCTCCAAAAATTGCCTTTTTGGCTATTATAAGCTCCTCTTTTGCTTTGAAAAAAAGAAAGCAAACAAAAAAGTCGCCATATGCCGCAATCCTTCTATCCATTCGTCCTTCTACCCCTATTTTCCCCAAAATTCCAACACTCACACTGTTTTCATGTCGCCAAGCTCTCGGACTACCTGGCCCAAAAATATAGATTATACAAGGGTAGCAGCATAAGGGGAAATTATACATTTTGAACCCAAAAACAACCCATTTAAGTTTTTAAGTTCAAAACACAGGCCTACCTCCTCCCCTTCAGCCTGCCTGTCCATCTCCAAAAATAGCCTTTTTGGCTATTATACGCTCCTCTTTTGCTTTGAAAAAAAGAAAGCAAACAATAAAGTTGCCATATGCTGCAATCCTTCTATCCATTCGTCCTTCTACCCCTATTTTTCCCAAAATTCCAACACTCACACTGTTTTCATGTCGCCAAGCTATCGGACTACCTGGCCCAAAAACAATGGATTATAAAAGGGTAGCAGCATAAGGTAAAATTACACATTTTGAACCCAAAAACCGATATGAGTTTTTAAGTTCAAAATAAAGGACTACCTCCTCCCCTTCAGCCTGCCTGTCCATCTCCAAAAATAGCCTTTTTGGCTATTATATGCTCCTCTTTTGCTTTGAAAAAAAGAAAGCAAACAATAAAGTTGTCATATGCTGCAATCCTTCTATCCATTCGTCCTTCTACCCCTATTTTCCCCAAAATTTCAACACTCACTCTGTTTTCATGTCGCCAAGCTATCGGACTGCCTGGCCCAAAAACTATAGATTATACAAGGGTAGCAGCATAAGGGGAAATTATGAATTTTGAACACAAAAACCCATTTGAGTTTTTGAGTTCAAAATACAGGCCTACCTCCTCCCCTTCAGCCTGCCTATCCATCTCCAAAAAAAGCCTTCTTAACAACTATACGCTCCTCTTTTGCTTTGAAAAAAAAGCAAACTGTAAAAATGCCATATGCTGATATCCTTTCATCCATTTGTCCTTCTACTCCTATTTTCCCAAACCATCCTACACTCATACTGTTTTCATGTCGCCAAGCTATTGGATTACCTGGCGCAAAAACTATGGATTATAAAAGGGTAGCAGCATAAGGTAAAATTACACATTTTGAACCCAAAAACCCATTTGAGTTTTTAAGTTCAAAATACAGGCCTACCTCTACCCCTTCAGCCTGCCTGTCCATCTCCAAATATAGCCTTTTTGGCTATTATAAGCTCCTCTTTCGCTTTGAAAAAAAGAAAGCAAGCAATAAAGTTGCCATATGCTGCAATCCTTCTATCCATTCGTCCTTCTACCCCTATTTTCCCCAAAATTCAAACAATCACACTGTTTTCATGTCGCCAAGCTATCGGACTACCTGGCCCAAAAACTATGGATTATAAAAGGGTAGCAGCATAAGGTAAAATTACACATTTTGAACCCAAAAATCCATTTGAGTTTTTAAGTTCAAAATACAGGCCTACCTCCACCCCTTCAGCCTGCCTGTCCATCTCCAAAAATAACCTTTTTAACAATTATACGCTCCTCATTTGCTTTGAGAAAAAGCAAACAATAAAGTTGCCATATGCTGCCATCCTTCTATCCATTCGTCCTTTTACACCTATTTCCCCAAAAAATCAAACACTCATACTGTTTTCATGTCGCCGAGTTATCAGTCTACCTGGCCCAAAAATATAGATTATACAAGGGTAGCAGCATAAGGGGAAATTATACATTTTGAACCCAAAAACCCATTTGAGTTTTTAAGTTCAAAATACAGGCCTACCTCCTCCCCTTCAGCCTGCCTGTCCATCTCCAAAAATTGCCTTTTTGGCTATTATAAGCTCCTCTTTTGCTTTGAAAAAAAGAAAGCAAACAAAAAAGTCGCCATATGCCGCAATCCTTCTATCCATTCGTCCTTCTACCCCTATATTCCCGAAAATTCCAACACTCACACTGTTTTCATGTCGCCAAGCTATCGGACTACCTGGCCCAAAAATATAGATTATACAAGGGTAGCAGCATAAGGGGAAATTATGAATTTTGAACACAAAAACCCATTTGAGTTTTTGAGTTCAAAATACAGGCCTACCTCCTGCCCTTCAGCCTGCCTGTCCATCTCCAAAAATAGCCTTTTTGGCTATTATAAGCTCCTCTTTCGCTTTGAAAAAAAGAAAGCAAACAATAAAGTTGCCATATGCTGCAATCCTTCTATCTATTCGTCCTTCTACCCCTATTTTCCCCAAAATTTCAACACTTACACTGTTTTCATGTCGCCAAGCTATCGGACTACCTGGCTCAAAAACTATAGATTATACAAGGGTAGCAGCATAAGGGAAAATTATGACTTTTGAACACAAAAACCCATTTGAATTTTTGAGTTCAAAATACAGGCCTACCTCCTCCCCTTCAGCCTGCCTATCCATCTCCAAAAATAGCCTTTTTTACAACTATACGCTCTTCTTTTGCTTTGAAAAAAAAGCAAACCGTAAAAATGCCATATGCTGATATCCTTTCAACCATTTGTCCTTCTACTTCTATTTTCCCAAACCATCCTACACTCATACTGTTTTCATGTCGCCAAGCTATTGGATTACCTGGCGCAAAAACTATGGATTATAAAAGGGTAGCAGCATAAGGTAAAATTACACATTTTGAACCCAAAAACCCATTTGAGTTTTTAAGTTCAAAATACAGGCCTACCTACACCCCTTCAGCTTGCCTGTCCATCTCCAAATGTAGCCTTTATGGCTATTATATGCTCCTCTTTTGCTTTGAAAAAAAGAAAGAAAACAATAAAGTTGCCATATGCTGCAATCCTTCTATCCATTCGTCCTTCTACCCCTATTTTCCCCAAAATTCCAACACTCACACTGTTTTCATGTCGCCAAGCTCTCGGACTACCTGGCCCAAAAACTATGGATTATAAAAGGGTAGCAGCATAAGGTAAAATTACACATTTTGAACCCAAAAACCCATTTGAGTTTTTAAGTTCAAAATACAGGCCTACCTCCACCCCTTCAGCCTGCCTGTCCATCTCCAAAAATAACCTTTTTAACAATTATACGCTCCTCATTTGCTTTGAGAAAAAACTAACAATAAAGTTGCCATATGCTGCCATCCTTCTATCCATTCGTCCTTTTACACCCATTTCCCCAAAATATCAAACACTCATACTGTTTTCATGTCGCCGAGTTATCAGTCTACCTGGCCCAAAAATATAGATTATACAAGGGTAGCAGCATAAGGGGAAATTATACATTTTGAACCCAAAAACCCATTTGAGTTTTTAAGTTCAAAATACAGGCCTACCTCCTCCCCTTCAGCCTGCCTGTCCATCTCCAAAAATTGCCTTTTTGGCTATTATAAGCTCCTCTTTTGCTTTGAAAAAAAGAAAGCAAACAAAAAAGTCGCCATATGCCGCAATCCTTCTATCCATTCGTCCTTCTACCCCTATTTTCCCCAAAATTCCAACACTCACACTGTTTTCATGTCGCCAAGCTCTCGGACTACCTGGCCCAAAAATATAGATTATACAAGGGTAGCAGCATAAGGGGAAATTATACATTTTGAACCCAAAAACAACCCATTTAAGTTTTTAAGTTCAAAACACAGGCCTACCTCCTCCCCTTCAGCCTGCCTGTCCATCTCCAAAAATAGCCTTTTTGGCTATTATACGCTCCTCTTTTGCTTTGAAAAAAATGAAAGCAAACAATAAAGTTGCCATATGCTGCAATCCTTCTATCCATTCGTCCTTCTACCCCTATTTTTCCCAAAATTCCAACACTCACACTGTTTTCATGTCGCCAAGCTATCGGACTACCTGGCCCAAAAACAATGGATTATAAAAGGGTAGCAGCATAAGGTAAAATTACACATTTTGAACCCAAAAACCGATATGAGTTTTTAAGTTCAAAATAAAGGACTACCTCCTCCCCTTCAGCCTGCCTGTCCATCTCCAAAAATAGCCTTTTTGGCTATTATATGCTCCTCTTTTGCTTTGAAAAAAAGAAAGCAAACAATAAAGTTGTCATATGCTGCAATCCTTCTATCCATTCGTCCTTCTACCCCTATTTTCCCCAAAATTTCAACACTCACTCTGTTTTCATGTCGCCAAGCTATCGGACTGCCTGGCCCAAAAACTATAGATTATACAAGGGTAGCAGCATAAGGGGAAATTATGAATTTTGAACACAAAAACCCATTTGAGTTTTTGAGTTCAAAATACAGGCCTACCTCCTCCCCTTCAGCCTGCCTATCCATCTCCAAAAAAGCCTTCTTAACAACTATACGCTCCTCTTTTGCTTTGAAAAAAAAGCAAACTGTAAAAATGCCATATGCTGATATCCTTTCATCCATTTGTCCTTCTACTCCTATTTTCCCAAACCATCCTACACTCATACTGTTTTCATGTCGCCAAGCTATTGGATTACCTGGCGCAAAAACTATGGATTATAAAAGGGTAGCAGCATAAGGTAAAATTACACATTTTGAACCCAAAAACCCATTTGAGTTTTTAAGTTCAAAATACAGGCCTACCTCTACCCCTTCAGCCTGCCTGTCCATCTCCAAATATAGCCTTTTTGGCTATTATAAGCTCCTCTTTCGCTTTGAAAAAAAGAAAGCAAGCAATAAAGTTGCCATATGCTGCAATCCTTCTATCCATTCGTCCTTCTACCCCTATTTTCCCCAAAATTCAAACAATCACACTGTTTTCATGTCGCCAAGCTATCGGACTACCTGGCCCAAAAACTATGGATTATAAAAGGGTAGCAGCATAAGGTAAAATTACACATTTTGAACCCAAAAATCCATTTGAGTTTTTAAGTTCAAAATACAGGCCTACCTCCACCCCTTCAGCCTGCCTGTCCATCTCCAAAAATAACCTTTTTAACAATTATACGCTCCTCATTTGCTTTGAGAAAAAGCAAACAATAAAGTTGCCATATGCTGCCATCCTTCTATCCATTCGTCCTTTTACACCTATTTCCCCAAAAAATCAAACACTCATACTGTTTTCATGTCGCCGAGTTATCAGTCTACCTGGCCCAAAAATATAGATTATACAAGGGTAGCAGCATAAGGGGAAATTATACATTTTGAACCCAAAAACCCATTTGAGTTTTTAAGTTCAAAATACAGGCCTACCTCCTCCCCTTCAGCCTGCCTGTCCATCTCCAAAAATTGCCTTTTTGGCTATTATAAGCTCCTCTTTTGCTTTGAAAAAAAGAAAGCAAACAAAAAAGTCGCCATATGCCGCAATCCTTCTATCCATTCGTCCTTCTACCCCTATATTCCCGAAAATTCCAACACTCACACTGTTTTCATGTCGCCAAGCTATCGGACTACCTGGCCCAAAAATATAGATTATACAAGGGTAGCAGCATAAGGGGAAATTATGAATTTTGAACACAAAAACCCATTTGAGTTTTTGAGTTCAAAATACAGGCCTACCTCCTGCCCTTCAGCCTGCCTGTCCATCTCCAAAAATAGCCTTTTTGGCTATTATAAGCTCCTCTTTCGCTTTGAAAAAAAGAAAGCAAACAATAAAGTTGCCATATGCTGCAATCCTTCTATCTATTCGTCCTTCTACCCCTATTTTCCCCAAAATTTCAACACTTACACTGTTTTCATGTCGCCAAGCTATCGGACTACCTGGCTCAAAAACTATAGATTATACAAGGGTAGCAGCATAAGGGAAAATTATGACTTTTGAACACAAAAACCCATTTGAATTTTTGAGTTCAAAATACAGGCCTACCTCCTCCCCTTCAGCCTGCCTATCCATCTCCAAAAATAGCCTTTTTTACAACTATACGCTCTTCTTTTGCTTTGAAAAAAAAGCAAACCGTAAAAATGCCATATGCTGATATCCTTTCAACCATTTGTCCTTCTACTTCTATTTTCCCAAACCATCCTACACTCATACTGTTTTCATGTCGCCAAGCTATTGGATTACCTGGCGCAAAAACTATGGATTATAAAAGGGTAGCAGCATAAGGTAAAATTACACATTTTGAACCCAAAAACCCATTTGAGTTTTTAAGTTCAAAATACAGGCCTACCTCCACCCCTTCAGCTTGCCTGTCCATCTCCAAATGTAGCCTTTATGGCTATTATATGCTCCTCTTTTGCTTTGAAAAAAAGAAAGAAAACAATAAAGTTGCCATATGCTGCAATCCTTCTATCCATTCGTCCTTCTACCCCTATTTTCCCCAAAATTCCAACACTCACACTGTTTTCATGTCGCCAAGCTCTCGGACTACCTGGCCCAAAAACTATGGATTATAAAAGGGTAGCAGCATAAGGTAAAATTACACATTTTGAACCCAAAAACCCATTTGAGTTTTTAAGTTCAAAATACAGGCCTACCTCCACCCCTTCAGCCTGCCTGTCCATCTCCAAAAATAACCTTTTTAACAATTATACGCTCCTCATTTGCTTTGAGAAAAAACTAACAATAAAGTTGCCATATGCTGCCATCCTTCTATCCATTCGTCCTTTTACACCCATTTCCCCAAAATATCAAACACTCATACTGTTTTCATGTCGCCGAGTTATCAGTCTACCTGGCCCAAAAATATAGATTATACAAGGGTAGCAGCATAAGGGGAAATTATACATTTTGAACCCAAAAACCCATTTGAGTTTTTAAGTTCAAAATACAGGCCTACCTCCTCCCCTTCAGCCTGCCTGTCCATCTCCAAAAATTGCCTTTTTGGCTATTATAAGCTCCTCTTTTGCTTTGAAAAAAAGAAAGCAAACAAAAAAGTCGCCATATGCCGCAATCCTTCTATCCATTCGTCCTTCTACCCCTATTTTCCCCAAAATTCCAACACTCACACTGTTTTCATGTCGCCAAGCTCTCTCGGACTACCTGGCCCAAAAATATAGATTATACAAGGGTAGCAGCATAAGGGGAAATTATACATTTTGAACCCAAAAACAACCCATTTAAGTTTTTAAGTTCAAAACACAGGCCTACCTCCTCCCCTTCAACCTGCCTGTCCATCTCCAAAAATAGCCTTTTTGGCTATTATACGCTCCTCTTTTGCTTTGAAAAAAATGAAAGCAAACAATAAAGTTGCCATATGCTGCAATCCTTCTATCCATTCGTCCTTCTACCCCTATTTTTCCCAAAATTCCAACACTCACACTGTTTTCATGTCGCCAAGCTATCGGACTACCTGGCCCAAAAACAATGGATTATAAAAGGGTAGCAGCATAAGGTAAAATTACACATTTTGAACCCAAAAACCGATATGAGTTTTTAAGTTCAAAATAAAGGACTACCTCCTCCCCTTCAGCCTGCCTGTCCATCTCCAAAAATAGCCTTTTTGGCTATTATATGCTCCTCTTTTGCTTTGAAAAAAAGAAAGCAAACAATAAAGTTGTCATATGCTGCAATCCTTCTATCCATTCGTCCTTCTACCCCTATTTTCCCCAAAATTTCAACACTCACTCTGTTTTCATGTCGCCAAGCTATCGGACTGCCTGGCCCAAAAACTATAGATTATACAAGGGTAGCAGCATAAGGGGAAATTATGAATTTTGAACACAAAAACCCATTTGAGTTTTTGAGTTCAAAATACAGGCCTACCTCCTCCCCTTCAGCCTGCCTATCCATCTCCAAAAAAAGCCTTCTTAACAACTATACGCTCCTCTTTTGCTTTGAAAAAAAAGCAAACTGTAAAAATGCCATATGCTGATATCCTTTCATCCATTTGTCCTTCTACTCCTATTTTCCCAAACCATCCTACACTCATACTGTTTTCATGTCGCCAAGCTATTGGATTACCTGGCGCAAAAACTATGGATTATAAAAGGGTAGCAGCATAAGGTAAAATTACACATTTTGAACCCAAAAACCCATTTGAGTTTTTAAGTTCAAAATACAGGCCTACCTCTACCCCTTCAGCCTGCCTGTCCATCTCCAAATATAGCCTTTTTGGCTATTATAAGCTCCTCTTTCGCTTTGAAAAAAAGAAAGCAAGCAATAAAGTTGCCATATGCTGCAATCCTTCTATCCATTCGTCCTTCTACCCCTATTTTCCCCAAAATTCAAACAATCACACTGTTTTCATGTCGCCAAGCTATCGGACTACCTGGCCCAAAAACTATGGATTATAAAAGGGTAGCAGCATAAGGTAAAATTACACATTTTGAACCCAAAAATCCATTTGAGTTTTTAAGTTCAAAATACAGGCCTACCTCCACCCCTTCAGCCTGCCTGTCCATCTCCAAAAATAACCTTTTTAACAATTATACGCTCCTCATTTGCTTTGAGAAAAAGCAAACAATAAAGTTGCCATATGCTGCCATCCTTCTATCCATTCGTCCTTTTACACCTATTTCCCCAAAAAATCAAACACTCATACTGTTTTCATGTCGCCGAGTTATCAGTCTACCTGGCCCAAAAATATAGATTATACAAGGGTAGCAGCATAAGGGGAAATTATACATTTTGAACCCAAAAACCCATTTGAGTTTTTAAGTTCAAAATACAGGCCTACCTCCTCCCCTTCAGCCTGCCTGTCCATCTCCAAAAATTGCCTTTTTGGCTATTATAAGCTCCTCTTTTGCTTTGAAAAAAAGAAAGCAAACAAAAAAGTCGCCATATGCCGCAATCCTTCTATCCATTCGTCCTTCTACCCCTATATTCCCGAAAATTCCAACACTCACACTGTTTTCATGTCGCCAAGCTATCGGACTACCTGGCCCAAAAATATAGATTATACAAGGGTAGCAGCATAAGGGGAAATTATGAATTTTGAACACAAAAACCCATTTGAGTTTTTGAGTTCAAAATACAGGCCTACCTCCTGCCCTTCAGCCTGCCTGTCCATCTCCAAAAATAGCCTTTTTGGCTATTATAAGCTCCTCTTTCGCTTTGAAAAAAAGAAAGCAAACAATAAAGTTGCCATATGCTGCAATCCTTCTATCTATTCGTCCTTCTACCCCTATTTTCCCCAAAATTTCAACACTTACACTGTTTTCATGTCGCCAAGCTATCGGACTACCTGGCTCAAAAACTATAGATTATACAAGGGTAGCAGCATAAGGGAAAATTATGACTTTTGAACACAAAAACCCATTTGAATTTTTGAGTTCAAAATACAGGCCTACCTCCTCCCCTTCAGCCTGCCTATCCATCTCCAAAAATAGCCTTTTTTACAACTATACGCTCTTCTTTTGCTTTGAAAAAAAAGCAAACCGTAAAAATGCCATATGCTGATATCCTTTCAACCATTTGTCCTTCTACTTCTATTTTCCCAAACCATCCTACACTCATACTGTTTTCATGTCGCCAAGCTATTGGATTACCTGGCGCAAAAACTATGGATTATAAAAGGGTAGCAGCATAAGGTAAAATTACACATTTTGAACCCAAAAACCCATTTGAGTTTTTAAGTTCAAAATACAGGCCTACCTCCACCCCTTCAGCTTGCCTGTCCATCTCCAAATGTAGCCTTTATGGCTATTATATGCTCCTCTTTTGCTTTGAAAAAAAGAAAGAAAACAATAAAGTTGCCATATGCTGCAATCCTTCTATCCATTCGTCCTTCTACCCCTATTTTCCCCAAAATTCCAACACTCACACTGTTTTCATGTCGCCAAGCTCTGGGACTACCTGGCCCAAAAACTATGGATTATAAAAGGGTAGCAGCATAAGGTAAAATTACACATTTTGAACCCAAAAACCCATTTGAGTTTTTAAGTTCAAAATACAGGCCTACCTCCACCCCTTCAGCCTGCCTGTCCATCTCCAAAAATAACCTTTTTAACAATTATACGCTCCTCATTTGCTTTGAGAAAAAACTAACAATAAAGTTGCCATATGCTGCCATCCTTCTATCCATTCGTCCTTTTACACCCATTTCCCCAAAATATCAAACACTCATACTGTTTTCATGTCGCCGAGTTATCAGTCTACCTGGCCCAAAAATATAGATTATACAAGGGTAGCAGCATAAGGGGAAATTATACATTTTGAACCCAAAAACCCATTTGAGTTTTTAAGTTCAAAATACAGGCCTACCTCCTCCCCTTCAGCCTGCCTGTCCATCTCCAAAAATTGCCTTTTTGGCTATTATAAGCTCCTCTTTTGCTTTGAAAAAAAGAAAGCAAACAAAAAAGTCGCCATATGCCGCAATCCTTCTATCCATTCGTCCTTCTACCCCTATTTTCCCCAAAATTCCAACACTCACACTGTTTTCATGTCGCCAAGCTCTCGGACTACCTGGCCCAAAAATATAGATTATACAAGGGTAGCAGCATAAGGGGAAATTATACATTTTGAACCCAAAAACAACCCATTTAAGTTTTTAAGTTCAAAACACAGGCCTACCTCCTCCCCTTCAGCCTGCCTGTCCATCTCCAAAAATAGCCTTTTTGGCTATTATACGCTCCTCTTTTGCTTTGAAAAAAATGAAAGCAAACAATAAAGTTGCCATATGCTGCAATCCTTCTATCCATTCGTCCTTCTACCCCTATTTTTCCCAAAATTCCAACACTCACACTGTTTTCATGTCGCCAAGCTATCGGACTACCTGGCCCAAAAACAATGGATTATAAAAGGGTAGCAGCATAAGGTAAAATTACACATTTTGAACCCAAAAACCGATATGAGTTTTTAAGTTCAAAATAAAGGACTACCTCCTCCCCTTCAGCCTGCCTGTCCATCTCCAAAAATAGCCTTTTTGGCTATTATATGCTCCTCTTTTGCTTTGAAAAAAAGAAAGCAAACAATAAAGTTGTCATATGCTGCAATCCTTCTATCCATTCGTCCTTCTACCCCTATTTTCCCCAAAATTTCAACACTCACTCTGTTTTCATGTCGCCAAGCTATCGGACTGCCTGGCCCAAAAACTATAGATTATACAAGGGTAGCAGCATAAGGGGAAATTATGAATTTTGAACACAAAAACCCATTTGAGTTTTTGAGTTCAAAATACAGGCCTACCTCCTCCCCTTCAGCCTGCCTATCCATCTCCAAAAAAGCCTTCTTAACAACTATACGCTCCTCTTTTGCTTTGAAAAAAAAGCAAACTGTAAAAATGCCATATGCTGATATCCTTTCATCCATTTGTCCTTCTACTCCTATTTTCCCAAACCATCCTACACTCATACTGTTTTCATGTCGCCAAGCTATTGGATTACCTGGCGCAAAAACTATGGATTATAAAAGGGTAGCAGCATAAGGTAAAATTACACATTTTGAACCCAAAAACCCATTTGAGTTTTTAAGTTCAAAATACAGGCCTACCTCTACCCCTTCAGCCTGCCTGTCCATCTCCAAATATAGCCTTTTTGGCTATTATAAGCTCCTCTTTCGCTTTGAAAAAAAGAAAGCAAGCAATAAAGTTGCCATATGCTGCAATCCTTCTATCCATTCGTCCTTCTACCCCTATTTTCCCCAAAATTCAAACAATCACACTGTTTTCATGTCGCCAAGCTATCGGACTACCTGGCCCAAAAACTATGGATTATAAAAGGGTAGCAGCATAAGGTAAAATTACACATTTTGAACCCAAAAATCCATTTGAGTTTTTAAGTTCAAAATACAGGCCTACCTCCACCCCTTCAGCCTTTCTGTCCATCTCCAAAAATAACCTTTTTAACAATTATACGCTCCTCATTTGCTTTGAGAAAAAGCAAACAATAAAGTTGCCATATGCTGCCATCCTTCTATCCATTCGTCCTTTTACACCTATTTCCCCAAAAAATCAAACACTCATACTGTTTTCATGTCGCCGAGTTATCAGTCTACCTGGCCCAAAAATATAGATTATACAAGGGTAGCAGCATAAGGGGAAATTATACATTTTGAACCCAAAAACCCATTTGAGTTTTTAAGTTCAAAATACAGGCCTACCTCCTCCCCTTCAGCCTGCCTGTCCATCTCCAAAAATTGCCTTTTTGGCTATTATAAGCTCCTCTTTTGCTTTGAAAAAAAGAAAGCAAACAAAAAAGTCGCCATATGCCGCAATCCTTCTATCCATTCGTCCTTCTACCCCTATATTCCCGAAAATTCCAACACTCACACTGTTTTCATGTCGCCAAGCTATCGGACTACCTGGCCCAAAAATATAGATTATACAAGGGTAGCAGCATAAGGGGAAATTATGAATTTTGAACACAAAAACCCATTTGAGTTTTTGAGTTCAAAATACAGGCCTACCTCCTGCCCTTCAGCCTGCCTGTCCATCTCCAAAAATAGCCTTTTTGGCTATTATAAGCTCCTCTTTCGCTTTGAAAAAAAGAAAGCAAACAATAAAGTTGCCATATGCTGCAATCCTTCTATCTATTCGTCCTTCTACCCCTATTTTCCCCAAAATTTCAACACTTACACTGTTTTCATGTCGCCAAGCTATCGGACTACCTGGCTCAAAAACTATAGATTATACAAGGGTAGCAGCATAAGGGAAAATTATGACTTTTGAACACAAAAACCCATTTGAATTTTTGAGTTCAAAATACAGGCCTACCTCCTCCCCTTCAGCCTGCCTATCCATCTCCAAAAATAGCCTTTTTTACAACTATACGCTCTTCTTTTGCTTTGAAAAAAAAGCAAACCGTAAAAATGCCATATGCTGATATCCTTTCAACCATTTGTCCTTCTACTTCTATTTTCCCAAACCATCCTACACTCATACTGTTTTCATGTCGCCAAGCTATTGGATTACCTGGCGCAAAAACTATGGATTATAAAAGGGTAGCAGCATAAGGTAAAATTACACATTTTGAACCCAAAAACCCATTTGAGTTTTTAAGTTCAAAATACAGGCCTACCTCCACCCCTTCAGCTTGCCTGTCCATCTCCAAATGTAGCCTTTATGGCTATTATATGCTCCTCTTTTGCTTTGAAAAAAAGAAAGAAAACAATAAAGTTGCCATATGCTGCAATCCTTCTATCCATTCGTCCTTCTACCCCTATTTTCCCCAAAATTCCAACACTCACACTGTTTTCATGTCGCCAAGCTCTCGGACTACCTGGCCCAAAAACTATGGATTATAAAAGGGTAGCAGCATAAGGTAAAATTACACATTTTGAACCCAAAAACCCATTTGAGTTTTTAAGTTCAAAATACAGGCCTACCTCCACCCCTTCAGCCTGCCTGTCCATCTCCAAAAATAACCTTTTTAACTATTATACGCTCCTCATTTGCTTTGAGAAAAAACTAACAATAAAGTTGCCATATGCTGCCATCCTTCTATCCATTCGTCCTTTTACACCCATTTCCCCAAAATATCAAACACTCATACTGTTTTCATGTCGCCGAGTTATCAGTCTACCTGGCCCAAAAATATAGATTATACAAGGGTAGCAGCATAAGGGGAAATTATACATTTTGAACCCAAAAACCCATTTGAGTTTTTAAGTTCAAAATACAGGCCTACCTCCTCCCCTTCAGCCTGCCTGTCCATCTCCAAAAATTGCCTTTTTGGCTATTATAAGCTCCTCTTTTGCTTTGAAAAAAAGAAAGCAAACAAAAAAGTCGCCATATGCCGCAATCCTTCTATCCATTCGTCCTTCTACCCCTATTTTCCCCAAAATTCCAACACTCACACTGTTTTCATGTCGCCAAGCTCTCTCGGACTACCTGGCCCAAAAATATAGATTATACAAGGGTAGCAGCATAAGGGGAAATTATACATTTTGAACCCAAAAACAACCCATTTAAGTTTTTAAGTTCAAAACAC
Source organism: Hyla sarda (assembly GCF_029499605.1). Classification (NCBI taxonomy): domain Eukaryota; kingdom Metazoa; phylum Chordata; class Amphibia; order Anura; family Hylidae; genus Hyla; species Hyla sarda. The sequence continues at coordinate 31,433,532 of NC_079193.1, forward strand.
AGGCCTACCTCCTCCCCTTCAACCTGCCTGTCCATCTCCAAAAATAGCCTTTTTGGCTATTATACGCTCCTCTTTTGCTTTGAAAAAAATGAAAGCAAACAATAAAGTTGCCATATGCTGCAATCCTTCTATCCATTCGTCCTTCTACCCCTATTTTTCCCAAAATTCCAACACTCACACTGTTTTCATGTCGCCAAGCTATCGGACTACCTGGCCCAAAAACAATGGATTATAAAAGGGTAGCAGCATAAGGTAAAATTACACATTTTGAACCCAAAAACCGATATGAGTTTTTAAGTTCAAAATAAAGGACTACCTCCTCCCCTTCAGCCTGCCTGTCCATCTCCAAAAATAGCCTTTTTGGCTATTATATGCTCCTCTTTTGCTTTGAAAAAAAGAAAGCAAACAATAAAGTTGTCATATGCTGCAATCCTTCTATCCATTCGTCCTTCTACCCCTATTTTCCCCAAAATTTCAACACTCACTCTGTTTTCATGTCGCCAAGCTATCGGACTGCCTGGCCCAAAAACTATAGATTATACAAGGGTAGCAGCATAAGGGGAAATTATGAATTTTGAACACAAAAACCCATTTGAGTTTTTGAGTTCAAAATACAGGCCTACCTCCTCCCCTTCAGCCTGCCTATCCATCTCCAAAAAAGCCTTTTTAACAATTATACGCTCCTCTTTTGCTTTGAAAAAAAAGCAAACTGTAAAAATGCCATATGCTGATATCCTTTCATCCATTTGTCCTTCTACTCCTATTTTCCCAAACCATCCTACACTCATACTGTTTTCATGTCGCCAAGCTATTGGATTACCTGGCGCAAAAACTATGGATTATAAAAGGGTAGCAGCATAAGGTAAAATTACACATTTTGAACCCAAAAACCCATTTGAGTTTTTAAGTTCAAAATACAGGCCTACCTCTACCCCTTCAGCCTGCCTGTCCATCTCCAAATATAGCCTTTTTGGCTATTATAAGCTCCTCTTTCGCTTTGAAAAAAAGAAAGCAAGCAATAAAGTTGCCATATGCTGCAATCCTTCTATCCATTCGTCCTTCTACCCCTATTTTCCCCAAAATTCAAACAATCACACTGTTTTCATGTCGCCAAGCTATCGGACTACCTGGCCCAAAAACTATGGATTATAAAAGGGTAGCAGCATAAGGTAAAATTACACATTTTGAACCCAAAAATCCATTTGAGTTTTTAAGTTCAAAATACAGGCCTACCTCCACCCCTTCAGCCTGCCTGTCCATCTCCAAAAATAACCTTTTTAACAATTATACGCTCCTCATTTGCTTTGAGAAAAAGCAAACAATAAAGTTGCCATATGCTGCCATCCTTCTATCCATTCGTCCTTTTACACCTATTTCCCCAAAAAATCAAACACTCATACTGTTTTCATGTCGCCGAGTTATCAGTCTACCTGGCCCAAAAATATAGATTATACAAGGGTAGCAGCATAATGGGAAATTATACATTTTGAACCCAAAAACCCATTTGAGTTTTTAAGTTCAAAATACAGGCCTACCTCCTCCCCTTCAGCCTGCCTGTCCATCTCCAAAAATTGCCTTTTTGGCTATTATAAGCTCCTCTTTTGCTTTGAAAAAAAGAAAGCAAACAAAAAAGTCGCCATATGCCGCAATCCTTCTATCCATTCGTCCTTCTACCCCTATATTCCCGAAAATTCCAACACTCACACTGTTTTCATGTCGCCAAGCTATCGGACTACCTGGCCCAAAAATATAGATTATACAAGGGTAGCAGCATAAGGGGAAATTATGAATTTTGAACACAAAAACCCATTTGAGTTTTTGAGTTCAAAATACAGGCCTACCTCCTGCCCTTCAGCCTGCCTGTCCATCTCCAAAAATAGCCTTTTTGGCTATTATAAGCTCCTCTTTCGCTTTGAAAAAAAGAAAGCAAACAATAAAGTTGCCATATGCTGCAATCCTTCTATCTATTCGTCCTTCTACCCCTATTTTCCCCAAAATTTCAACACTTACACTGTTTTCATGTCGCCAAGCTATCGGACTACCTGGCTCAAAAACTATAGATTATACAAGGGTAGCAGCATAAGGGAAAATTATGACTTTTGAACACAAAAACCCATTTGAATTTTTGAGTTCAAAATACAGGCCTACCTCCTCCCCTTCAGCCTGCCTATCCATCTCCAAAAATAGCCTTTTTTACAACTATACGCTCTTCTTTTGCTTTGAAAAAAAAGCTAACCGTAAAAATGCCATATGCTGATATCCTTTCAACCATTTGTCCTTCTACTTCTATTTTCCCAAACCATCCTACACTCATACTGTTTTCATGTCGCCAAGCTATTGGATTACCTGGCGCAAAAACTATGGATTATAAAAGGGTAGCAGCATAAGGTAAAATTACACATTTTGAACCCAAAAACCCATTTGAGTTTTTAAGTTCAAAATACAGGCCTACCTCCACCCCTTCAGCTTGCCTGTCCATCTCCAAATGTAGCCTTTATGGCTATTATATGCTCCTCTTTTGCTTTGAAAAAAAGAAAGAAAACAATAAAGTTGCCATATGCTGCAATCCTTCTATCCATTCGTCCTTCTACCCCTATTTTCCCCAAAATTCCAACACTCACACTGTTTTCATGTCGCCAAGCTCTCGGACTACCTGGCCCAAAAACTATGGATTATAAAAGGGTAGCAGCATAAGGTAAAATTACACATTTTGAACCCAAAAACCCATTTGAGTTTTTAAGTTCAAAATACAGGCCTACCTCCACCCCTTCAGCCTGCCTGTCCATCTCCAAAAATAACCTTTTTAACAATTATACGCTCCTCATTTGCTTTGAGAAAAAACTAACAATAAAGTTGCCATATGCTGCCATCCTTCTATCCATTCGTCCTTTTACACCCATTTCCCCAAAATATCAAACACTCATACTGTTTTCATGTCGCCGAGTTATCAGTCTACCTGGCCCAAAAATATAGATTATACAAGGGTAGCAGCATAAGGGGAAATTATACATTTTGAACCCAAAAACCCATTTGAGTTTTTAAGTTCAAAATACAGGCCTACCTCCTCCCCTTCAGCCTGCCTGTCCATCTCCAAAAATTGCCTTTTTGGCTATTATAAGCTCCTCTTTTGCTTTGAAAAAAAGAAAGCAAACAAAAAAGTCGCCATATGCCGCAATCCTTCTATCCATTCGTCCTTCTACCCCTATTTTCCCCAAAATTCCAACACTCACACTGTTTTCATGTCGCCAAGCTCTCTCGGACTACCTGGCCCAAAAATATAGATTATACAAGGGTAGCAGCATAAGGGGAAATTATACATTTTGAACCCAAAAACAACCCATTTAAGGTTTTAAGTTCAAAACACAGGCCTACCTCCTCCCCTTCAACCTGCCTGTCCATCTCCAAAAATAGCCTTTTTGGCTATTATACGCTCCTCTTTTGCTTTGAAAAAAATGAAAGCAAACAATAAAGTTGCCATATGCTGCAATCCTTCTATCCATTCGTCCTTCTACCCCTATTTTTCCCAAAATTCCAACACTCACACTGTTTTCATGTCGCCAAGCTATCGGACTACCTGGCCCAAAAACAATGGATTATAAAAGGGTAGCAGCATAAGGTAAAATTACACATTTTGAACCCAAAAACCGATATGAGTTTTTAAGTTCAAAATAAAGGACTACCTCCTCCCCTTCAGCCTGCCTGTCCATCTCCAAAAATAGCCTTTTTGGCTATTATATGCTCCTCTTTTGCTTTGAAAAAAAGAAAGCAAACAATAAAGTTGTCATATGCTGCAATCCTTCTATCCATTCGTCCTTCTACCCCTATTTTCCCCAAAATTTCAACACTCACTCTGTTTTCATGTCGCCAAGCTATCGGACTGCCTGGCCCAAAAACTATAGATTATACAAGGGTAGCAGCATAAGGGGAAATTATGAATTTTGAACACAAAAACCCATTTGAGTTTTTGAGTTCAAAATACAGGCCTACCTCCTCCCCTTCAGCCTGCCTATCCATCTCCAAAAAAAGCCTTCTTAACAACTATACGCTCCTCTTTTGCTTTGAAAAAAAAGCAAACTGTAAAAATGCCATATGCTGATATCCTTTCATCCATTTGTCCTTCTACTCCTATTTTCCCAAACCATCCTACACTCATACTGTTTTCATGTCGCCAAGCTATTGGATTACCTGGCGCAAAAACTATGGATTATAAAAGGGTAGCAGCATAAGGTAAAATTACACATTTTGAACCCAAAAACCCATTTGAGTTTTTAAGTTCAAAATACAGGCCTACCTCTACCCCTTCAGCCTGCCTGTCCATCTCCAAATATAGCCTTTTTGGCTATTATAAGCTCCTCTTTCGCTTTGAAAAAAAGAAAGCAAGCAATAAAGTTGCCATATGCTGCAATCCTTCTATCCATTCGTCCTTCTACCCCTATTTTCCCCAAAATTCAAACAATCACACTGTTTTCATGTCGCCAAGCTATCGGACTACCTGGCCCAAAAACTATGGATTATAAAAGGGTAGCAGCATAAGGTAAAATTACACATTTTGAACCCAAAAATCCATTTGAGTTTTTAAGTTCAAAATACAGGCCTACCTCCACCCCTTCAGCCTGCCTGTCCATCTCCAAAAATAACCTTTTTAACAATTATACGCTCCTCATTTGCTTTGAGAAAAAGCAAACAATAAAGTTGCCATATGCTGCCATCCTTCTATCCATTCGTCCTTTTACACCTATTTCCCCAAAAAATCAAACACTCATACTGTTTTCATGTCGCCGAGTTATCAGTCTACCTTGCCCAAAAATATAGATTATACAAGGGTAGCAGCATAAGGGGAAATTATACATTTTGAACCCAAAAACCCATTTGAGTTTTTAAGTTCAAAATACAGGCCTACCTCCTCCCCTTCAGCCTTCCTGTCCATCTCCAAAAATTGCCTTTTTGGCTATTATAAGCTCCTCTTTTGCTTTGAAAAAAAGAAAGCAAACAAAAAAGTCGCCATATGCCGCAATCCTTCTATCCATTCGTCCTTCTACCCCTATTTTCCCCAAAATTCCAACACTCACACTGTTTTCATGTCGCCAAGCTATCGGACTACCTGGCCCAAAAATATAGATAATACAAGGGTAGCAGCATAAGGGGAAATTATGAATTTTGAACACAAAAACCCATTTGAGATTTTAAGTTCAAAATACAGGCCTACCTCCTCCCCTTCAGCCTGCCTGTCCATCTCCAAAAATAGCCTTTTTGGCTATTATAAGCTCCTCTTTCGCTTTGAAAAAAAGAAAGCAAACAATAAAGTTGCCATATACTGCAATCCTTCTATCCATTCGTCCTTCTACCCCTATTTTCCCCAAAATTTCAACACTCACACTGTTTTCATGTCGCCAAGCTATCGGACTACCTGGCTCAAAAACTAAAGATTATACAAGGGTAGCAGCATAAGGGAAAATTATGAATTTTAAACACAAAAACCCATTTGAATTTTTGAGTTCAAAATACAGGCCTACCTCCTCCCCTTCAGCCTGCCTGTCCATCTCCAAAAATAGCCTTTTTTGCTATTATACGCTCCTCTTTTGCTTTGAAAAAAAGAAAGCAAACAATAAAGTGTCCATATGCTGCAATCCTTCTATCCATTCGTCCTTCTACCCCTATTTTTCCCAAAATTCCAACACTCACACTGTTTTCATGTCGCCAAGCTATCGGACTACCTGGCCCAAAAATATAGATTATACAAGGGTAGCAGCATAAGGGGAAATTATACATTTTGAATCCAAAAACCCATTTGAGTTTTTAAGTTCAAAATACAGGCCTACCTCCTCCCCTTCAGCCTGCCCGTCCATCTCCAAAAATAGCCTTTTTGGCTATTATACGCTCCTCTTTTGCTTTGAAAAAAAGAAAGCAAACAATAAAGTTGCCATATGCTGCAATCCTTCTATCCATTCGTCCTTCTACCCCTATTTTCCCCAAAATTTCAACACTCACTCTGTTTTCATGTCGCCAAGCTATCAGACTGCCTGGCCCAAAAACTATAGATTATACAAGGGTAGCAGCATAAGGGAAAATTATGAATTTTGAACACAAAAACCCATTTGAGTTTTTGAGTTCAAAATACAGGCCTACCTCCTCCCCTTCAGCCTGCATATCCATCTCCAAAAATAGCCTTTTTAACAACTATACGCTCCTCTTTTGCTTTGAAAAAAAAGCAAACCGTAAAAATGCCATATGCTGATATCCTTTCATCCATTTGTCCTTCTACTCCTATTTTCCCAAACCATCCTACACTCATACTGTTTTCATGTCGCCAAGCTATTGGATTACCTGGCGCAAAAACTATGGATTATAAAAGGATAGCAGCATAAGGGGAAATTATACATTTTGAACCCAAAAACCCATTTGAGTTTTTAAGTTCAAAATACAGGCCTACCTCCTCCCCTTCAGCCTGCCTGTCCATCTCCAAAAATTGCCTTTTTGGCTATTATAAGCTCCTCTTTTGCTTTGAAAAAAAGAAAGCAAACAAAAAAGTCGCCATATGCCGCAATCCTTCTATCCATTCGTCCTTCTACCCCTATTTTCCCCAAAATTCCAACACTCACACTGTTTTCATGTCGCCAAGCTATCGGACTACCTGGCCCAAAAATATAGATTAAACAAGGGTAGCAGCATAAGGGGAAATTATGAATTTTGAACACAAAAACCCATTTGAGATTTTGAGTTCAAAATACAGGCCTACCTCCTCCCCTTCAGCCTGCCTGTCCATCTCCAAAAATAGCCTTTTTGGCTATTATAAGCTCCTCTTTCGCTTTGAAAAAAAGAAAGCAAACAACAAAGTTGCCATATACTGCAATCCTTCTATCCATTCGTCCTTCTACCCCTATTTTCCCCAAAATTTCAACACTCACACTGTTTTCATGTCGCCAAGCTATCGGACTACCTGGCTCAAAAACTAAAGATTATACAAGGGTAGCAGCATAAGGTAAAATTATGAATTTTAAACACAAAAACCCATTTGAATTTTTGAGTTCAAAATACAGGCCTACCTCCTCCCCTTTAGCCTGCCTGTCCATCTCCAAAAATAGCCTTTTTGGCTATTATACGCTCCTCTTTTGCTTTGAAAAAAAGAGGGCAAACAATAAAGTGTCCATATGCTGCAATCCTTCTATCCATTCGTCCTTCTACCCCTATTTTTCCCAAAATTCCAACACTCACACTGTTTTCATGTCGCCAAGCTATCGGACTACCTGGCCCAAAAATATAGATTATACAAGGGTAGCAGCATAAGGGGAAATTATACATTTTGAATCCAAAAACCCATTTGAGTTTTTAAGTTCAAAATACAGGCCTACCTCCTCCCCTTCAGCCTGCCCGTCCATCTCCAAAAATAGCCTTTTTGGCTATTATACGCTCCTCTTTTGCTTTGAAAAAAAGAAAGCAAACAATAAAGTTGCCATATGCTGCAATCCTTCTATCCATTCGTCCTTCTACCCCTATTTTCCCCAAAATTTCAACACTCACTCTGTTTTCATGTCGCCAAGCTATCGGACTGCCTGGCCCAAAAACTATAGATTATACAAGGGTAGCAGCATAAGGGAAAATTATGAATTTTGAACACAAAAACCCATTTGAGTTTTTGAGTTCAAAATACAGGCCTACCTCCTCCCCTTCAGCCTGCATATCCATCTCCAAAAATAGCCTTTTTAACAACTATACGCTCCTCTTTTGCTTTGAAAAAAAAGCAAACCGTAAAAATGCCATATGCTGATATCCTTTCATCCATTTGTCCTTCTACTCCTATTTTCCCAAACCATCCTACACTCATACTGTTTTCATGTCGCCAAGCTATTGGATTACCTGGCGCAAAAACTATGGATTATAAAAGGGTAGCAGCATAAGGTAAAATTACACATTTTGAACCCAAAAACCGATATGAGTTTTTAAGTTCAAAATACAGGCCTACCTCCACCCCTTCAGCCTGCCTGTCCATCTCCAAATATAGCCTTTTTGGCTATTATAAGCTCCTCTTTTGCTTTGAAAAAGAAGAAAGCAAGCAATAAAGTTGCCATATGCTGCAATCCTTCTATCCATTCGTCCTTCTACCCCTATTTTCCCCAAAATTCAAACACTCACACTGTTTTCATGTCGCCAAGCTATCGGACTACCTGGCCCAAAAACTATGGATTATAAAAGGGTAGCAGCATAAGGTAAAATTACACATTTTGAACCCTAAAATACATTTGAGTTTTTAAGTTCAAAATACAGGCCTACCTCCAACCCTTCAGCCTGCCTGTCCATCTCCAAAAATAACCTTTTTAACAATTATACGCTCCTCATTTGCTTTGAGAAAAAGCAAACAATAAAGTTGCCATATGCTGCAATCCTTCTATCCATTCGTCCTTTTACACCTATTTCCCCAAAAAATCAAACACTCATACTGTTTTCATGTCGCCGAGTTATCAGTCTACCTGGCCCAAAAATATAGATTATACAAGGGTAGCAGCATAATGGGAAATTATACATTTTGAACCCAAAAACCCATTTGAGTTTTTAAGTTCAAAATACAGGCCTACCTCCTCCCCTTCAGCCTGCTTGTCCATCTCCAAAAATTGCCTTTTTGGCTATTATAAGCTCCTCTTTTGCTTTGAAAAAAAGAAAGCAAACAAAAAAGTCGCCATATGCCGCAATCCTTCTATCCATTCGTAATTCTACCCCTATTTTCCCCAAAATTCCAACACTCACACTGTTTTCATGTCGCCAAGCTATCGGACTACCTGGCCCAAAAATATAGATTAAACAAGGGTAGCAGCATAAGGGGAAATTATGAATTTTGAACACAAAAACCCATTTGAGATTTTGAGTTTAAAATACAGGCCTACCTCCTCCCCTTCAGCCTGCCTGTCCATCTCCAAAAATAGCCTTTTTGGCTATTATAAGCTCCTCTTTCGCTTTGAAAAAAAGAAAGCAAACAATAAAGTTGCCATATACTGCAATCCTTCTATCCATTCGTCCTTCTACCCCTATTTTCCCCAAAATTTCAACACTCACACTGTTTTCATGTCGCCAAGCTATCGGACTACCTGGCTCAAAAACTAAAGATTATACAAGGGTAGCAGCATAAGGGAAAATTATGAATTTTAAACACAAAAACCCATTTGAATTTTTGAGTTCAAAATACAGGCCTACCTCCTCCCCTTCAGCCTGCCTGTCCATCTCCAAAAATAGCATTTTTTGCTATTATACGCTCCTCTTTTGCTTTGAAAAAAAGAAAGCAAACAATAAAGTGTCCATATGCTGCAATCCTTCTATCCATTCGTCCTTCTACCCCTATTTTTCCCAAAATTCCAACACTCACACTGTTTTCATGTCGCCAAGCTATCGGACTACCTGGCCCAAAAATATAGATTATACAAGGGTAGCAGCATAAGGGGAAATTATACATTTTGAATCCAAAAACCCATTTGAGTTTTTAAGTTCAAAATACAGGCCTACCTCCTCCCCTTCAGCCTGCCCGTCCATCTCCAAAAATAGCCTTTTTGGCTATTATACGCTCCTCTTTTGCTTTGAAAAAAAGAAAGCAAACAATAAAGTTGCCATATGCTGCAATCCTTCTATCCATTCGTCCTTCTACCCCTATTTTCCCCAAAATTTCAACACTCACTCTGTTTTCATGTCGCCAAGCTATCGGACTGCCTGGCCCAAAAACTATAGATTATACAAGGGTAGCAGCATAAGGGAAAATTATGAATTTTGAACACAAAAACCCATTTGAATTTTTGAGTTCAAAATACAGGCCTACCTCCTCCCCTTCAGCCTGCCTATCCATCTCCAAAAATAGCCTTTTTTTACAACTATACGCTCTTCTTTTGCTTTGAAAAAAAAGCAAACCGTAAAAATGCCATATGCTGATATCCTTTCATCCATTTGTCCTTCTACTTCTATTTTCCCAAACCATCCTACACTCATACTGTTTTCATGTCGCCAAGCTATTGGATTACCTGGCGCAAAAACTATGGATTATAAAAGGGTAGCAGCATAAGGTAAAATTACACATTTTGAACCCAAAAACCCATTTGAGTTTTTAAGTTCAAAATACAGGCCTACCTCCACCCCTTCAGCCTGCCTGTCCATCTCCAAATGTAGCCTTTATGGCTATTATATGCTCCTCTTTTGCTTTGAAAAAAAGAAAGCAAACAATAAAGTTGCCATATGCTGCAATCCTTCTATCCATTCGTCCTTCTACCCCTATTTTCCCCAAAATTCCAACACTCACACTGTTTTCATGTCGCCAAGCTCTCGGACTACCTGGCCCAAAAACTATGTATTATAAAAGGGTAGCAGCATAAGGTAAAATTACACATTTTGAACCCAAAAACCCATTTGAGTTTTTAAGTTCAAAATACAGGCCTACCTCCACCCCTTCAGCCTGCCTGTCCATCTCCAAAAATAACCTTTTTAACAATTATACGCTCCTCATTTGCTTTGAGAAAAAACTAACAATAAAGTTGCCATATGCTGCCATCCTTCTATCCATTCGTCCTTTTACACCCATTTCCCCAAAATATCAAACACTCATACTGTTTTCATGTCGCCGAGTTATCAGTCTACCTGGCCCAAAAATATAGATTATACAAGGGTAGCAGCATAAGGGGAAATTATACATTTTGAACCCAAAAACCCATTTGAGTTTTTAAGTTCAAAATACAGGCCTACCTCCTCCCCTTCAGCCTGCCTGTCCATCTCCAAAAATTGCCTTTTTGGCTATTATAAGCTCCTCTTTTGCTTTGAAAAAAAGAAAGCAAACAATAAAGTTGCCATATGCTGCAATCCTTTTATCCATTCGTCCTACTACCCCTATTTTTCCCAAAATTCCAACACTCACACTGTTTTCATGTCGCCAAGCTATCGGACTACCTGCCCCAAAAACTATGGATTATAAAAGGGTAGCAGCATAAGGTAAAATTACACATTTTGAACCCAAAAACCGATATGAGTTTTTAAGTTCAAAATACAGGCCTACCTCCTCCCCTTCAGCCTGCCTGTCCATCTGCAAAAATAGCCTTTTTGGCTATTATATGCTCCTCTTTTGCTTTGAAAAAAAGAAAGCAAACAATAAAGTTGTCATATGCTGCAATCCTTCTATCCATTCGTCCTTCTACCCCTATTTTCCCAAAAATTCCAACACTCACACTGTTTTCATGTCGCCAAGCTATCGGACTACCTGGCCCAAAAACTATGTATTATAAAAGGGTAGCAGCATAAGGTAAAATTACACATTTTGAACCCAAAAACCCATTTGAGTTTTTAAGTTCAAAATACAGGCCTACCTCCACCCCTTCAGCCTGCCTGTCCATCTCCAAAAATAACCTTTTTAACAATTATACGCTCCTCATTTGCTTTGAGAAAAAACTAACAATAAAGTTGCCATATGCTGCCATCCTTCTATCCATTCGTCCTTTTACACCCATTTCCCCAAAATATCAAACACTCATACTGTTTTCATGTCGCCGAGTTATCAGTCTACCTGGCCCAAAAATATAGATTATACAAGGGTAGCAGCATAAGGGGAAATTATACATTTTGAACCCAAAAACCCATTTGAGTTTTTAAGTTCAAAATACAGGCCTACCTCCTCCCCTTCAGCCTGCCTGTCCATCTCCAAAAATTGCCTTTTTGGCTATTATAAGCTCCTCTTTTGCTTTGAAAAAAAGAAAGCAAACAATAAAGTTGCCATATGCTGCAATCCTTTTATCCATTCGTCCTTCTACCCCTATTTTTCCCAAAATTCCAACACTCACACTGTTTTCATGTCGCCAAGCTATCGGACTACCTGCCCCAAAAACTATGGATTATAAAAGGGTAGCAGCATAAGGTAAAATTACACATTTTGAACCCAAAAACCGATATGAGTTTTTAAGTTCAAAATACAGGCCTACCTCCTCCCCTTCAGCCTGCCTGTCCATCTGCAAAAATAGCCTTTTTGGCTATTATATGCTCCTCTTTTGCTTTGAAAAAAAGAAAGCAAACAATAAAGTTGTCATATGCTGCAATCCTTCTATCCATTCGTCCTTCTACCCCTATTTTCCCAAAAATTCCAACACTCACACTGTTTTCATGTCGCCAAGCTATCGGACTACCTGGCCCAAAAACTATGGATTATAAAAGGGTAGCAGCATAAGGTACAATTACACATTTTGAACACAAAAACCCATTTGAGTTTTTAAGTTCAAAATACAGGCCTACCTCCTCCCCTTCAGCCTGCCTGTCCATCTCCAAAAATAGCCTTTTTAACAATTATAAGCTCCTCTTTTGCTTTGAAAAAATTAAACTGCAAACAATCAAGGTGCCATTTGCCGACATCCTTCTATCCATTCGTTCTTCTACACCTATTTTCCCCAAAATTCCAACACTTATACTGTTTTCATATCGCCAAGTTATCGGTCTTCCTGGCCCAAAAATATAGATTATACTTGGGTAGCAGCATAAGATAAAATTTCACATTTTGAACCCAAAAACCAATTTGAGTTTTTAAGTTCAAAATACAGGCCTACCTCCTCCCCTTCAGCCTGCCTATCCATCTCCAAAAATAGCCTTTTTAACAATTATACGCTCCTCTTTTGCTTTGAAAAAAAGCAAACCGTAAAAATGCCATAAGCTGATATTCTTTCATCCATTAGTGCTTCTACTCCTATTTTCCCAAACCATCCTACACTCATACTGTTTTCATGTCGCCAAGCTATTGGATTACCTGGTGTAAAAATTTGGGATTATAAAAGGGTAGCAGCATAAGGTAAACTTACACATTTTGAACCCAAAAATCCATTTGAGTTTTTAAGTTCAAAATACAGGCCTACCTCCACCCCTTCAGCCTGCCTGTCCATCTCCAAAAATAACCTTTTTAACAATTATACGCTCCTCATTTGATTTGAGAAAAAGCAAACAATAAAGTTGCCATATGCTGCCATCCTTCTATCCATTCGTCCTTTTACACCCATTTCCCAAAAAAATCAAACACTCATACTGTTTTCATGTCGCCGAGTTATCAGTCTACCTGGCCCAAAAATATAGATTATACAAGGGTAGCAGCATAAAGGGAAATTATACATTTTGAACCCAAAAACCCATTTAAGTTTTTAAGTTCAAAATACAGGCCTACCTCCTCCCCTTCAGCCTGCCTGTCCATCTCCAAAAATAGCCTTTTTGGCTATTATACGCTCCTCTTTTGCTTTGAAAAAAAGGAAGCAAACAATAAAGTTGCCATATGCTGCAATCCTTCTATCCATTCGTCCTTCTACCCCTATTTTCCCCAAAATTTCAACACTCACTCTGTTTTCATGTCGCCAAGCTATCGGACTGCCTGGCCCAAAAACTATAGATTATACAAGGGTAGAAGCATAAGGGAAAATTATGAATTTTGAACACAAAAACCCATTTGAGTTTTTGAGTTCAAAATACATGCCTACCTCCTCCCCTTCAGCCTGCCTGTCCATCTCCAAAAATAGCCTTTTTGGCTATTATACGCTCCTCTTTTGCTTTGAAAAAAAGAAAGCAAACAATAAAGTTGCCATATGCTGCAATCCTTCTATCCATTCGTCCTTCTACCCCTATTTTTCCCAAAATTCCAACACTCACACTGTTTTCATGTCGCCAAGCTATCGGACTACCTGGCCCAAAAATATAGATTATACAAGGGTAGCAGCATAAGGGGAAATTATACATTTTGAACACAAAAACCCATTTGAGTTTTTGAGTTCAAAATACAGGCCTACCTCCTCCCCTTCAGCCTGCCTGTCCATCTCCAAAAATAGCCTTTTTGGCTATTATAAGCTCCTCTTTCGCTTTGAAAAAAAGAAAGCAAACAATAAAGTTGCTATATACTGCAATCCTTCTATCCATTCGTCCTTCTACCCCTATTTTCCCCAAAATTTCAACACTCACACTGTTTTCATGTCGCCAAGTTATCGGACTACCTGGCTCAAAAACTAAAGATTATACAAGGGTAGCAGCATAAGGGAAAATTATGAATTTGAACACAAAAACCCATTTGAATTTTTGAGTTCAAAATACAGGCCTACCTCCTCCCCTTCAGCCTGCCTATCCATCTCCAAAAATAGTCCTTTTAACAACTATACGCTCTTCTTTTGCTTTGAAAAAAAAGCAAACCATAAAATGCCATATGCTGATATCCTTTCATCCATTTGTCCTTCTACTTTTATTTTCCCAAACCATCCTACACTCATACTGTTTTCATGTCGCCAAGCTATTGGATTACCTTGCGCAAAAACTATGGATTATAAAAGGGTAGCAGCATAAGGTAAAATTACACATTTTGAACCCAAAAACCCATTTGAGTTCTTAAGTTCAAAATACAGGCCTACCTCCACCCCTTCAGCCTGCCTGTCCATCTCCAAAAGTAGCCTTTTTGGCTATTATATGCTCCTCTTTTGCTTTGAAAAAAAGAAAGCAAACAATAAAGTTGCCATATGCTGCAATCCTTCTATCCATTCGTCCTTCTACCCCTATTTTCCCCAAAATTCCAACACTCACACTGTTTTCATGTCGACAAGCTCTCGGACTACCTGGCCCAAAAACTATGGATTATAAAAGGGTAGCAGCATAAGGTAAAATTACACATTTTGAACCCAAAAACCCATTTGAGTTTTTAAGTTCAAAATACAGGCCTACCTCCACCCCTTCAGCCTGCCTGTCCATCTCCAAAAATAACCTTTTTAACAATTATACGCTCCTCATTTGCTTTGAGAAAAAGCAAACAATAAAGTTGCCATATGCTGCCAACCTTCTATCCATTCGTCCTTTTACACCCATTTCCCCAAAAAATCAAACACTCATACTGTTTTCATGTCGCCGAGTTATCAGTCTACCTGGCCCAAAAATATAGATTATACAAGGGTAGCAGCATAAAGGGAAATTATACATTTTGAACCCAAAAACCTATTTAAGTTTTTAAGTTCAAAATATAGGCCTACCTCCTCCCCTTCAGCCTGCCTGTCCATCTCCAAAAATAGCCTTTTTGGCTATTATACGCTCCTCTTTTGCTTTGAAAAAAAGAAAGCAAACAATAAAGTTGCCATATGCTGCAATCCTTCTATCCATTCGTCCTTCTACCCCTATTTTCCCCAAAATTCCAACACTCACACTGTTTTCATGTCACCAAGCTATCGGACTACCTGGCCCAAAAATATAGATTATACAAGGGTAGCAGCATAAGGGGAAATTATGAATTTTGAACACAAAAACCCATTTGAGTTTTTGAGTTCAAAATACAGGCCTACCTCCTCCCCTTCAGCCTGCCTGTCCATCTCCAAAAATAGCCTTTTTGGCTATTATAAGCTCCTCTTTCGCTTTGAAAAAAAGAAAGCAAACAATAAAGTTGCCATATACTGCAATCCTTCTATCCATTCGTCCTTCTACCCCTATTTTCCCCAAAATTTCAACACTCACACTGTTTTCATGTCGCCAAGCTATCGGACTACCTGGCTCAAAAACTAAAGATTATACAAGGGTAGCAGCATAAGGGAAAATTATGAATTTTGAACACAAAAACCCATTTGAATTTTTGAGTTCAAAATACAGGCCTACCTCCTCCCCTTCAGCCTGCCTATCCATCTCCAAAAATAGCCTTTTTAACAACTATACGCTCTTTTTTTGCTTTGAAAAAAAAGCAAACCGTAAAAATGCCATATGCTGATATCCTTTCATCCATTTGTCCTTCTACTTTTATTTTCCCAAACCATCCTACACTCACACTGTTTTCATGTCGCCAAGCTCTCGGACTACCTGGCCCAAAAACTATGGATTATAAAAGGGTAGCAGCATAAGGTAAAACTACACATTTTGAACCCAAAAACCCATTTGAGTTTTTAAGTTCAAAATATAGGCCTACCTCCACCCCTTCAGCCTGCCTGTCCATCTCCAAAAATAACCTTTTTAACAATTATACGCTCCTCATTTGCTTTGAGAAAAAACAAACAATAAAGTTGCCATATGCTGCCATCCTTCTATCCATTCGTCCTTTTACACCCATTTCCCCAAAATATCAAACACTCATACTGTTTTCATGTCGCCGAGTTATCAGTCTACCTGGCCCAAAAATATAGATTATACAAGGGTAGCAGCATAAGGGGAAATTATACATTTTGAACCCAAAAACCCATTTGAGTTTTTAAGTTCAAAATACAGGCCTACCTACTCCCCTTCAGCCTGCCTGTCCATCTCCAAAAATTGCCTTTTTGGCTATTATAAGCTCCTCTTTTGCTTTGAAAAAAAGAAAGCAAACAATAAAGTTGCCATATGCTGCAATCCTTTTATCCATTCGTCCTTCTACCCCTATTTTTCCCAAAATTCCAACACTCACACTGTTTACATGTCGCCAAGCTATCGGACTACCTGCCCCAAAAACTATGGATTATAAAAGGGTAGCAGCATAAGGTAAAATTACACATTTTGAACCCAAAAACCGATATGAGTTTTTAAGTTCAAAATACAGGCCTACCTCCTCCCCTTCAGCCTGCCTGTCCATCTGCAAAAATAGCCTTTTTGGCTATTATATGCTCCTCTTTTGCTTTGAAAAAAAGAAAGCAAACAATAAAGTTGTCATATGCTGCAATCCTTCTATCCATTCGTCCTCCTACCCCTATTTTCCCCAAAATTCCAACACTCACACTGTTTTCATGTCGCCAAGCTATCGGACTACCTCGCCCAAAAACTATGGATTATAAAACGGTAGCAGCATAAGGTACAATTACACATTTTGAACACAAAAACCCATATGAGTTTTTAAATTCAAAATACAGGCATACCTCCACCCCTTCAGCCTGCCTGTCCATCTCCAAAAATAACCTTTTTAACAATTATACGCTCCTCATTTGCTTTGAGAAAAAGCAAACAATAAAGTTGCCATATGCTGCCATCCTTCTATCCATTCGTCCTTTTACACCCATTTCCCCAAAAAATCAAACACTCATACTGTTTTCATGTCGCCGAGTTATCAGTCTACCTGGCCCAAAAATATAGATTATACAAGGATAGCAGCATAAAGGGAAATTATACATTTTGAACCCAAAAACCCATTTAAGTTCAAAATTTTAAGTTCAAATGATATCCTTTCATCCATTTGTCCTTCTACTTTTATTTTCCCAAACCATCCTACACTCATACTGTTTTCATGTCGCCAAGCTACTGGATTAACTGGCGCAAAAACTATGGATTATAAAAGGGTAGCAGCATAAGGTAAAATTACACATTTTGAACCCAAAAACCCATTTGAGTTCTTAAGTTCAAAATACAGGCCTACCTCCACCCCTTCAGCCTGCCTGTCCATCTCCAAAAGTAGCCTTTTTGGCTATTATATGCTCCTCTTTTGCTTTGAAAAAAAGAAAGCAAACAATAAAGTTGCCATATGCTGCAATCCTTCTATTCATTCGTCCTTATACCCCTATTTTCCCCAAAATGCCAACACTCACACTGTTTTCATGTCGCCAAGCTCTCGGACTACCTGGCCCAAAAACTATGGATTATAAAAGGGTAGCAGCATAAGGTAAAATTACACATTTTGAATCCAAAAACCCATTTGAGTTTTTAAGTTCAAAATACAGGCCTACCTCCACCCCTTCAGCCTGCCTGTCCATCTCCAAAAATAACCTTTTTAACAATTATACGCTCCTCATTTGCTTTGAGAAAAAGCAAACAATAAAGTTGCCATATGCTGCCAACCTTCTATCCATTCGTCCTTTTACACCCATTTCCCCAAAAAATCAAACACTCATACTGTTTTCATGTCGCCGAGTTATCAGTCTTCTTGGCCCAAAAATATAGATTATACAAGGGTAGCAGCATAAAGGGAAATAATACATTTTGAACCCAAAAACCCATTTAAGTTTTTAAGTTCAAAATACAGGCCTACCTCCTCCCCTTTAGCCTGCCTGTCCATCACCAAAAATAGCCTTTTTGGCTATTATACGCTCCTCTTTTGCTTTGAAAAAAAGGAAAGCAAACAATAAAGTTGCCATATGCTGCAATCCTTCTATCCATTCGTCCTTCTACCCCTATTTTCCCCAAAATTTCAACACTCACACTGTTTTCATGTCGCCAAGCTATCGGACTACCTTGCCCAAAAACTATAGATTATACAAGGGTAGCAGCATAAGGGAATATTATGAATTTTTAACACAAAAACCCATTTGAATTTTTGAGTTCAAAATACAGGCCTACCTCCTCCCCTTCAGCCTGCCTATCCATCTCCAAAAATAGCCTTTTTAACAACTATACGCTCTTCTTTTGCTTTGAAAAAAAAAGCAAACTGTAAAAATGCCATATGCTGATATCCTTTCATCCATTTGTCCTTCTACTTCTATTTTCCCAAACCATCCTACACTCATACTGTTTTCATGTCGCCAAGGTATTGGATTACCTGGCGCAAAAACCATGGATTATAAAAGGGTAGCAGCATAAGGTAAAATTACACATTTTGAACCCAAAAACCCATTTGAGTTTTTAAGTTCAAAATATAGGCCTACCTCCACCGCTTCAGCCTGCCTGTCCATCTCCAAAAGTAGACTTTTTGGCTATTATATGCTCCTCTTTTGCTTTGAAAAAAAGAAAGCAAACAATAAAGTTGCCATATAATGCAATCCTTCTATCCATTCGTCCTTCTACCCCTATTTTCCCCAAAATTCCAACACTCACACTGTTTTCATATCGCCAAGCTCTCGGACTACCTGGCCCAAAAACTATGGATTATAAAAGGGTAGCAGCATAAGGTAAAATTACACATTTTGAACCCAAAAACCCATATGAGTTTTTAAGTTCAAAATACAGGCCTACCTCCACCCCTTCAGCCTGCCTGTCCATCTCCAAAAGTAACCTTTTTAACAATTATACGCTCCTCATTTGCTTTGAGAAAAAACAAACAATAAAGTTGCCATATGCTGCCATCCTTCTATCCATTCGTCCTTTTACACCCATTTCCCCAAAATATCAAACACTCATACTGTTTTCATGTCGCCGAGATATCAGTCTACCTGGCCCAAAAATATAGATTATACAAGGGTAGCAGCATAAGGGGAAATTATACATTTTGAACCCAAAAACCCATTTGAGTTTTTAAGTTCAAAATACAGGCCTACCTACTCCCCTTCAGCCTGCCTGTCCATCTCCAAAAATTGCCTTTTTGGCTATTATAAGCTCCTCTTTTGCTTTGAAAAAAAGAAAGCAAACAATAAAGTTGCCATATGCTGCAATCCTTCTATCCATTCGTCCTTCTACCCCTATTTTTCCCAAAATTCCAACACTCACACTGTTTTCATGTCGCCAAGCTGTCGGACTACCTGGCCCAAAAATATAGATTATACAAGGGTAGCAGCATAAGGGGAAATGATACATTTTAAACCCAAAAACCCATTTGAGTTTTTAAGTTCAAAATACAGGCCTACCTCCTCTCCTTCAGCCTGCCCATCCATCTCCAAAAATAGCCTTTTTGGCTATTATAAGCTCCTCTTTTGCTTTGAAAAAAAAGAAAGCAAACAATAAAGTTGCCATATGCTGCAATCCTTCTATCCATTCGTCCTTCTACCCCTATTTTCCCAAAAATTCCAACACTCACACTGTTTTCATGTCGCCAAGCTATTGGACTACCTGGCCCAAAAATATAGATTATACAAGGGTAGCAGCATTAGGGGAAATTATACATTTTGAACCCAAAAAAACATTTAAGTTTTTAAGTTCAAAATACAGGCCTACCTCCTCCCCTTCAGCCTGCCTGTCCATCTCCAAAAATAGCCTTTTTGGCTATTAAACGCTCCTCTTTTGCTTTGAAAAAAAGAAAGCGAACAATAAAGTTGCCATATGCTGCCATCCTTCTATCCATTCGTCCTTTTACACCCATTTCCCCAAAAAATCAAACACTCATACTGTTTTCATGTCGCCGAGTTATCAGTCTTCTTGGCCCAAAAATATAGATTATACAAGGGTAGCAGCATAAAGGGAAATTATACATTTTGAACCCAAAAACCCATTTAAGTTTTTAAGTTCAAAATACAGGCCTACCTCCTCCCCTTTAGCCTGCCTGTCCATCTCCAAAAATAGCCTTTTTGGCTATTATACGCTCCTCTTTTGCTTTGAAAAAAAGGAAAGCAAACAATAAAGTTGCTATATGCTGCAATCCTTCTATCCATTCGTCCTTCTACCCCTATTTTCCCCAAAATTTCAACACTCACACTGTTTTCATGTCGCCAAGCTATCGGACTACCTTGCCCAAAAACTATAGATAATACAAGGGTAGCAGCATAAGGGAATATTATGAATTTTTAACACAAAAACCCATTTGAATTTTTGAGTTCAAAATACTGGCCTACCTCCTCCCCTTCAGCCTGCCTATCCATCTCCAAAAATAGCCTTTTTAACAACTATACGCTCTTCTTTTGCTTTGAAAAAAAAGCAAACTGTAAAAATGCCATATGCTGATATCCTTTCATCCATTTGTCCTTCTACTTCTATTTTCCCAAACCATCCTACACTCATACTATTTTCATGTCGCCAAGGTATTGGATTACCTGGCGCAAAAACTATGGATTATAAAAGGGTAGCAGCATAAGGTAAAATTACACATTTTGAACCCAAAAACCCATTTGAGTTTTTAAGTTCAAAATATAGGCCTACCTCCACCGCTTCAGCCTGCCTGTCCATCTCCAAAAGTAGACTTTTTGGCTATTATATGCTCCTCTTTTGCTTTGAAAAAAAGAAAGCAAACAATAAAGTTGCCATATAATGCAATCCTTCTATCCATTCGTCCTTCTACCCCTATTTTCCCAAAAATTCCAACACTCACACTGTTTTCATATCGCCAAGCTCTCGGACTACCTGGCCCAAAAACTATGGATTATAAAAGGGTAGCAGCATAAGGTAAAATTACACATTTTGAACCCAAAAACCCATATGAGTTTTTAAGTTCAAAATACAGGCCTACCTCCACCCCTTCAGCCTGCCTGTCCATCTCCAAAAATAGCCTTTTTGGCTATTATATGCTCCTGTTTTGCTTTGAAAAAAAGAAAGCAAACAATAAAGTTGCCATATGCTGCAATCCTTCTATCCATTCGTCCTTCTACCCCTATTTTCCCCAAAATTCCAACACTCACACTGTTTTCATGTCACCAAGCTATCGGACTATCTGGCCCAAAAACTATGGATTATAAAAGGGTAGCAGCATAAGGTAAAATTACACATTTTGAACCCAAAAACCCATATGAGTTTTTAAGTTCAAAATACAGGCCTACCTCCACCCCTTCAGCCTGCCTGTCCATCTCCAAAAATAACCTTTTTAACAATTATACGCTCCTCATTTGCTTTGAAAAAAAGCAAACAATAAAGTTGCCATATGCTGCCATCCTTCTATCCATTCGTCCTTTTACACCCATTTCCCCAAAAAATCAAACACTCATACTGTTTTCATGTCGCCGAGTTATCAGTCTTCTTGGCCCAAAAATATAGATTATACAAGGGTAGCAGCATAAAGGGAAATTATACATTATGAACCCAAAAACCCATTTAAGTTTTTAAGTTCAAAATACAGGCCTACCTCCTCCCCTTTAGCCTGCCTGTCCATCTCCAAAAATAGCCTTTTTGGCTATTATACGCTCCTCTTTTGCTTTGAAAAAAAGGAAAGCAAACAATAAAGTTGCTATATGCTGCAATCCTTCTATCCATTCGTCCTTCTACCCCTATTTTCCCCAAAATTTCAACACTCACACTGTTTTCATGTCGCCAAGCTATCGGACTACCTTGCCCAAAAACTATAGATAATACAAGGGTAGCAGCATAATTGAATATTATGAATTTTTAACACAAAAACACATTTGAATTTTTGAGTTCAAAATACTGGCCTACCTCCTCCCCTTCAGCCTGCCTATCCATCTCCAAAAATAGCCTTTTTAACAACTATACGCTCTTCTTTTGCTTTGAAAAAAAAGCAAACTGTAAAAATGCCATATGCTGATATCCTTTCATCCATTTGTCCTTCTACTTCTATTTTCCCAAACCATCCTACACTCATACTATTTTCATGTCGCCAAGGTATTGGATTACCTGGCGCAAAAACTATGGATTATAAAAGGGTAGCAGCATAAGGTAAAATTACACATTTTGAACCCAAAAACCCATTTGAGTTTTTAAGTTCAAAATACAGGCCTACCTCCACCCCTTCAGCCTGCCTGTCCATCTCCAAAAGTAGACTTTTTGGCTATTATATGCTCCTCTTTTGCTTTGAAAAAAAGAAAGCAAACAATAAAGTTGCCATATAATGCAATCCTTCTATCCATTCGTCCTTCTACCCCTATTTTCCCCAAAATTCCAACACTCACACTGTTTTCATATCGCCAAGCTCTCGGACTACCTGGCCCAAAAACTATGGATTATAAAAGGGTAGCAGCATAAGGTAAAATTACACATTTTGAACCCAAAAACCCATATGAGTTTTTAAGTTCAAAATACAGGCCTACCTCCACCCCTTCAGCCTGCCTGTCCATCTCCAAAAGTAACCTTTTTAACAATTATACGCTCCTCATTTGCTTTGAGAAAAAACAAACAATAAAGTTGCCATATGCTGCCATCCTTCTATCCATTCGTCCTTTTACACCCATTTCCCCAAAATATCAAACACTCATACTGTTTTCATGTCGCCGAGATATCAGTCTACCTGGCCCAAAAATATAGATTATACAAGGGTAGCAGCATAAGGGGAAATTATACATTTTGAACCCAAAAACCCATTTGAGTTTTTAAGTTCAAAATACAGGCCTACCCACTCCCCTTCAGCCTGCCTGTCCATCTCCAAAAATTGCCTTTTTGGCTATTATAAGCTCCTCTTTTGCTTTGAAAAAAAGAAAGCAAACAATAAAGTTGCCATATGCTGCAATCCTTCTATCCATTCGTCCTTCTACCCCTATTTTTCCCAAAATTCCAACACTCACACTGTTTTCA
Organism: Hyla sarda; assembly: GCF_029499605.1. Taxonomy (NCBI): domain Eukaryota; kingdom Metazoa; phylum Chordata; class Amphibia; order Anura; family Hylidae; genus Hyla; species Hyla sarda. The sequence continues at coordinate 31,456,521 of NC_079193.1, forward strand.
TGTCGCCAAGCTGTCGGACTACCTGGCCCAAAAATATAGATTATACAAGGGTAGCAGCATAAGGGGAAATGATACATTTTAAACCCAAAAACCCATTTGAGTTTTTAAGTTCAAAATACAGGCCTACCTCCTCTCCTTCAGCCTGCCCATCCATCTCCAAAAATAGCCTTTTTGGCTATTATAAGCTCCTCTTTTGCTTTGAAAAAAAGAAAGCAAACAATAAAGTTGCCATATGCTGCAATCCTTCTATCCATTCGTCCTTCTACCCCTATTTTCCCCAAAATTCCAAAACTCACACTGTTTTCATGTCGCCAAGCTATTGGACTACCTGGCCCAAAAATATAGATTATACAAGGGTAGCAGCATAAGGGGAAATTATACATTTTGAACCCAAAAAAACATTTAAGTTTTTAAGTTCAAAATACAGGCCTACCTCCTCCCCTTCAGCCTGCCTGTCCATCTCCAAAAATAGCCTTTTTGGCTATTAAACGCTCCTCTTTTGCTTTGAAAAAAAGAAAGCGAACAATAAAGTTGCCATATGCTGCAATCCTTCTATCCATTCGTCCTTCTACCCCTATTTTCCCCAAAATTCCAACACTCACACTGTTTTCATGTCGCCAAGCTGTCGGACTACCTGGCCCAAAAACTATGGATTATAAAAGGGTAGCAGCATAAGGTAAAATTACACATTTTGAACCCAAAAACCGATATGAGTTTTTAAGTTCAAAATACAGGCCTACCTCTTCCCCTTCAGCCTGCCTGTCCATCTCCAAAAATAGCCTTTTTGGCTATTATATGCTCCTCTTTTGCTTTGAAAAAAAGAAAGCAAACAATAAAGTTGTTATATGCTGCAATCCTTCTATCCATTCGTCCTTCTACTCCTATTTTCCCCAAAATTCCAACACTCACACTGTTTTCATGTCGCCAAGCTATCGGACTACCTGGCCCAAAAATATAGATTATACAAGGGTAGCAGCATAAGGGGAAATTATACATTTTAATCCAAAAACCCATTTGAGTTTTTAAGTTCAAAATACAGGCCTACCTCCTCCCCTTCAGCCTGCCCGTCCATCTCCAAAAATAGCCTTTTTGGCTATTATATGCTCCTCTTTTGCTTTGAAAAAAAGAAAGCAAACAATAAAGTTGCCATATGCTGCAATCCTTCTATCCATTCGTCCTTCTACCCCTATTTTTCCCAAAATTCCAACACTCACACTGTTTTCATGTCGCCAAGCTATCGGACTACCTGGCCCAAAAACTATGGATTATAAAAGGGTAGCAGTATAAGGTAAAATTACACATTTTGAACCCAAAAACCCATATGAGTTTTTAAGTTCAAAATACTGGCCTACCTCCACCCCTTCAGCCTGCCTGTCCATCTCCAAAAATAACCTTTTTAACAATTATACGCTCCTCATTTGCTATGAGAAAAAGCAAACAATAATGTTGCCATATGCCGCAATCCTTCTATCCATTCGTCCTTCTACCCCTATTTTCCCCAAAATTCCAACACTCACACTGTTTTTATGTCGCCAAGCTATCGGGCTACCTGGCCCGAAAATATAGATTATACAAGGGTAGCAGCATAAGGGGAAATTATGAATTTTGAACACAAAAACCCATTTGAGATTTTGAGTTCAAAATACAGGCCTACCTCCTCCCCTTCAGCCTGCCTGTCCATCTCCAAAAATAGCCTTTTTGGCTATTATAAGCTCCTCTTTCGCTTTGAAAAAAAGAAAGCAAACAATAAAGTTGCCATATACTGCAATGCTTCTATCCATTCGTCCTTCTACCCCTATTTCCCCCAAAATTTCAACACTCACACTGTTTTCATGTCGCCAAGCTATCGGACTACCTGGCTCAAAAACTAAAGATTATACAAGGGTAGCAGCATAAGGGAAAATTATGAATTTTGAACACAAAAACCCATTTGAATTTTTGAGTTCAAAATACAGGCCTACCTCCTCCCCTTCAGCCTGCCTATCCATCTCCAAAAATAGCCTTTTTGGCTATTATACGCTCCTATTTTGCTTTGAAAAAAAGAAAGCAAACAATAAAGTTGCCATATGCTGCAATCCTTCTATCCATTCGTCCTTCTACCCCTATTTTTCCCAAAATTCCAACACTCACACTGTTTTCATGTCGCCAAGCTATCGGACTACCTGGCCCAAAAATATAGATTATACAAGGGTAGCAGCATAAGGGGAAATTATACATTTTGAATCCAAAAACCCATTTGAGTTTTTAAGTTCAAAATACAGGCCTACCTCCTCCCCTTCAGCCTGCCTATCCATCTCCAAAAATAGCCTTTTTAACAACTATACGCTCCTCTTTTTCTTTGAAAAAAAAGCAAACCGTAAAAATGCCATATGCTGATATCCTTTCATCCATTTGTCCTTCTACTCCTATTTTCCCAAACCATCCTACACTCATACTGTTTTCATGTCGCCAAGCTATTGGATTACCTGGCGCAAAAACTATGGATTATAAAAGGGTAGCAGCATAAGGTAAAATTACACATCTTGAACCCAAAAAACCCATTTGAGTTTTTAAGTTCAAAATACAGGCCTACCTCCACCCCTTCAGCCTGCCTGTCCATCTCCAAATATAGCCTTTTTGGCTATTATAAGCTCCTCTTTTGCTTTGAAAAAAAGAAAGCAAGCAATAAAGTTGCCATATGCTGCAATCCTTCTATCCATTCGTCCTTCTACCCCTATTTTCCCCAAAATTCAAACACTCACACTGTTTTCATGTCGCCAAGCTATCGGACTACCTGGCCCAAAAACTATGGATTATAAAAGGGTAGCAGCATAAGGTAAAATTACACATTTTGAACCCAAAAACCCATATGAGTTTTTAAGTTCAAAATCCTGGCCTACCTCCACCCCTTCAGCCTGCCTGTCCATCTCCAAAAATAACCTTTTTAACAATTATACGCTCCTCATTTGCTTTGAGAAAAAGCAAACAATAAAGTTGCCATATGCCGCAATCCTTCTATCCATTCGTCCTTCTACCCCTATTTTCCCCAAAATTCCAACACTCACACTGTTTTCATGTCGCCAAGCTATCGGGCTACCTGGCCCAAAAATATAGATTATACAAGGGTAGCAGCATAAGGGGAAATTATGAATTTTCAACACAAAAACCCATTTGAGATTTTGAGTTCAAAATACAGGCCTACCTCCTCCCCTTCAGCCTGCCTATCCATCTCCAAAAATAGCCTTTTTGGCTATTATACGCTCCTCTTTTGCTTTGAAAAAAAGAAAGCAAACAATAAAGTTGCCATATGCAGCAATCCTTCTATCCATTCGTCCTTCTTCCCCTATTTTTCCCAAAATTACAACACTCACACTGTTTTCATGTCGCCAAGCTATCGGACTACCTGGCCCAAAAATATAGATTATACAAGAGTAGCAGCATAAGGGGAAATTATACATTTTAATCCAAAAACCCATTTGAGTTTTTAAGTTCAAAATACAGGCCTACCTCCTCCCCTTCAGCCTGCCCGTCCATCTCCAAAAATAGCCTTTTTGGCTATTATATGCTCCTCTTTTGCTTTGAAAAAAAGAAAGCAAACAATAAAGTTGCCATATGCTGCAATCCTTCTATCCATTCGTCCTTCTACCCCTATTTTTCCCAAAATTCCAACACTCACACTGTTTTCATGTCGCCAAGCTATCGGACTACCTGGCCCAAAAACTATGGATTATAAAAGGGTAGCAGCATAAGGTAAAATTACACATTTTGAACCCAAAAACCGATATGAGTTTTTAAGTTCAAAATATAGGCCTACCTCCTCCCCTTCAGCCTGCCTGTCCATCTCCAAAAATAGCCTTTTTGGCTATTATATGCTCCTCTTTTGCTTTGAAAAAACAGAAAGCAAACAATAAAGTTGTCATATGCTGCAATCCTTCTATCCATTCGTCCTTCTACCCCTATTTTCCCCAAAATTCCAACACTCACACTGTTTTCATGTCGCCAAGCTGTCGGACTACCTGGCCCAAAAACTATGGATTATAAAAGGGTAGCAGCATAAGGTAAAATTACACATTTTGAACCCAAAAACCGATATGAGTTTTTAAGTTCAAAATACAGGCCTACCTCCTCCCCTTCAGCCTGCCTGTCCATCTCCAAAAATAGCCTTTTTGGCTATTATATGCTCCTCTTTTGCTTTGAAAAAAAGAAAGCAAACAATAAAGTTGTTATATGCTGCAATCCTTCTATCCATTTGTCCTTCTACCCCTATTTTCCCCAAAATTCCAACACTCACACTGTTTTCATGTCGCCAAGCTATCGGACTACCTGGCCCAAAAACTATGGATTATAAAAGGGTAGCAGCATAAGGTAAAATTACACATTTTGAACCCAAAAACCCATATGAGTTTTTAAGTTCAAAATACTGGCCTACCTCCACCCCTTCAGCCTGCCTGTCCATCTCCAAAAATAACCTTTTTAACAATTATACGCTCCTCATTTGCTTTGAGAAAAAGCAAACAATAAAGTTGCCATTTGCCGCAATCCTTCTATCCATTCGTCCTTCTACCCCTATTTTCCCCAAAATTCCAACACTCACACTGTTTTCATGTCGCCAAGCTATCGGGCTACCTGACCCAAAAATATAGATTATACAAGGGTAGCAGCATAAGGGGAAATTATGAATTTTGAACACAAAAACCTATTTGAGATTTTGAGTTCAAAATACAGGCCTACCTCCTCCCCTTCAGCCTGCCTGTCCATCTCCAAAAATAGCCTTTTTGGCTATTATAAGCTCCTCTTTCGCTTTGAAAAAAAGAAAGCAAACAATAAAGTTGCCATATACTGCAATGCTTCTATCCATTCGTCCTTCTACCCCTATTTCCCCCAAAATTTCAACACTCACACTGTTTTCATGTCGCCAAGCTATCGGACTACCTGGCTTAAAAACTAAAGATTATACAAGGGTAGCAGCATAAGGGAAAATTATGAATTTTGAACACAAAAACCCATTTGAATTTTTGAGTTCAAAATACAGGCCTACCTCCTCCCCTTCAGCCTGCCTATCCATCTCCAAAAATAGCCTTTTTGGCTATTATACGCTCCTCTTTTGCTTTGAAAAAAAGAAAGCAAACAATAAAGTTGCCATATGCTGCAATCCTTCTATCCATTCGTCCTTCTACCCCTATTTTTCCCAAAATTCCAACACTCACACTGTTTTCATGTCGCCAAGCTATCGGACTACCTGACCCAAAAATATAGATTATACAAGGGTAGCAGCATAAGGGGAAATTATACATTTTGAATCCAAAAACCCATTTGAGTTTTTAAGTTTAAAATACAGGCCTACCTCCTCCCCTTCAGCCTGCCCGTCCATCTCCAAAAATAGCCTTTTTGGCTATTATATGCTCCTCTTTTGCTTTGAAAAAAAGAAAGCAAACAATAAAGTTGCCATATGCTGCAATCCTTCTATCCATTCGTCCTTCTACCCCTATTTTTCCCAAAATTCCAACACTCACACTGTTTTCATGTCGCCAAGCTATCGGACTGCCTGGCCCAAAAACTATAGATTATACAAGGGTAGCAGCATAAGGGAAAATAATGAATTTTGAACACAAAAACCCATTTGCGTTTTTGAGTTCAAAATACAGGCCTACCTCCTCCCCTTCAGCCTGCCTATCCATCTCCAAAAATAGCCTTTTTAACAACTATACGCTCCTCTTTTGCTTTGAAAAAAAAGCAAACCGTAAAAATGCCATATGCTGATATCCTTTCATCCATTTGTCCTTCTACTCCTATTTTCCCAAACCATCCTACACTCATACTGTTTTCATGTCGCCAAGCTATTGGATTACCTGGCGCAAAAACTATGGATTATAAAAGGGTAGCTGCATAAGGTAAAATTACACATCTTGAACCCAAAAACCCATTTGAGTTTTTAAGTTCAATATACAGGCCTACCTCCACCCCTTCAGCCTGCCTGTCCATCTCCAAATATAGCCTTTTTGGCTATTATAAGCTCCTCTTTTGCTTTGAAAAAAAGAAAGCAAGCAATAAAGTTGCCATATGCTGCAATCCTTCTATCCATTCGTCCTTCTACCCCTATTTTCCCCAAAATTCAAACACTCACACTGTTTTCATGTCGCCAAGCTATCGGACTACCTGGCCCAAAAACTATGGATTATAAAAGGGTAGCAGCATAAGGTAAAATTACACATTTTGAACCCAAAAACCCATATGAGTTTTTAAGTTCAAAATACAGGCCTACCTCCACCCCTTCAGCCTGCCTGTCCATCTCCAAAAATAACCTTTTTAACAATTATACGCTCCTCATTTGCTTTGAGAAAAAGCAAACAATAAAGTTGCCATATGCTGCCATCCTTCTATCCATTCGTCCTTTTACACCCATTCCCCAAAAAATCAAACACTCATACTGTTTTCATGTCGCCGAGTTATCAGTCTACCTGGCCCAAAAATATAGATTATACAAGGGTAGCAGCATAAAGGGAAATTATACATTTTGAACCCAAAAACCCATTTAAGTTTTTAAGTTCAAAATACAGGCCTACCTCCTCCCCTTCAGCCTGCCTGTCCATCTCCAAAAATAGCCTTTTTGGCTATTATACGCTCCTCTTTTGCTTTGAAAAAAAGAAAGCAAACAATAAAGTTGCCATATGCTGCAATCCTTCTATCCATTCGTCCTTCTACCCCTATTTTCCCCAAAATTCCAACACTCACACTGTTTTCATGTCGCCAAGCTATCGGACTACCTGGCCCAAAAATGATGGGTTATAAAAGGGTAGCAACATCAGGGAAAATTACAATTTTTGAACCCAAAAACCCATTTGAGTTTTTAAGTTCAAAATACAGGCCTACCTCCTCCCCTTCAGCCTGCCTGTCCATCTCCAAAAATAGCCTTTTTAACAATTATAAGCTCCTCTTTTGCTTTGAAAAAATTAAACTGCAAACAATCAAGGTGCCATTTGCCAACATCCTTCTATCCATTCGTTCTTCTACACCTATTTTCCCCAAAATTCCAACACTTATACTGTTTTCATATCGCCAAGTTATCGGTCTTCCTGGCCCAAAAATATAGATTATACTAGGGTAATAGCATAAGATAAAATTTCACATTTTGAACCCAAAAACCCATTTGAGTTTTTAAGTTCAAAATACAGGCCTACCTCCTCCCCTTCAGCCTGCCTATCCATCTCCCAAAATAGCCTTTTTAACAATTATACGCTCCTCTTTTGCTTTGAAAAAAAGCAAACCGTAAAAATGCCATAAGCTGATATTCTTTCATCCATTAGTCCTTCTACTCCTATTTTCCCAAACCATCCTACACTCATACTGTTTTCATGTCGCCAAGCTATTGGATTACCTGGCGTAAAAATTTGGGATTATAAAAGGGTAGCAGCATAAGGTAAACTTACACATTTTGAACCCAAAAATCCATTTGAGTTTTTAAGTTCAAAATACAGGCCTACCTCCACCCCTTCAGCCTGCCTGTCCATCTCCAAAAATAACCTTTTTAACAATTATACGCTCCTCATTTGCTTTGAGAAAAAGCAAACAATAAAGTTGCCATATGCTGCCATCCTTCTATCCATTCGTCCTTTTACACCCATTTCCCCAAAAAATCAAACACTCATACTGTTTTCATGTCACCGAGTTATCAGTCTACCTGGCCCAAAAATATAGATTATACAAGGGTAGCAGCATAAAGGGAAATTATACATTTTGAACCCAAAAACCCATTTAAGTTTTTAAGTTAAAAATACAGGCCTACCTCCTCCCCTTCAGCCTGCCTGTCCATCTCCAAAAATAGCCTTTTTGGCTATTATACGCTCCTCTTTTGCTTTGAAAAAAAGGAAGCAAACAATAAAGTTGCCATATGCTGCAATCCTTCTATCCATTCGTCCTTCTACCCCTATTTTCCCCAAAATTCCAACACTCACTCTGTTTTCATGTCGCCAAGCTATCGGACTGCCTGGCCCAAAAACTATAGATTATACAAGGGTAGCAGCATAAGGGAAAATTATGAATTTTGAACACAAAAACCCATTTGAGTTTTTGAGTTCAAAATACAGGCCTACCTCCTCCCCTTCAGCCTGCCTATCCATCTCCAAAAATAGCCTTTTTAACAACTATACACTCCTCTTTTGCTTTGAAAAAAAAGCAAACCGTAAAAATGCCATGTGCTGATATCCTTTCATCCATTTGTCCTTCTACTCCTATTTTCCCAAACCATCCTACACTCATACTGTTTTCATGTCGCCAAGCTATTGGATTACCTGGCGCAAAAACTATGGATTATAAAAGGGTAGCAGCATAAGGTAAAATTATAAATTTTGAACCCAAAAACCCATTTGAGTTTTTAAGTTCAAAATACAGGCCTACCTCCACCCCTTCAGCCTGCCTGTCCATCTCCAAAAATAACCTTTTTAACAATTATACGCTCCTCATTTGCTTTGAGAAAAAACAAACAATAAAGTTGCCATATGCTGCCATCCTTCTATCCATTCGTCCTTTTACACCCATTTCCCCAAAATATCAAACACTCATACTGTTTTCATGTCGCCGAGTTATCAGTCTACCTGGCCCAAAAATATAGATTATACAAGGGTAGCAGCATAAGGGGAAATTATACATTTTGAACCCAAAAACCCATTTGAGTTTTTAAGTTCAAAATACAGGCCTACCTACTCCCCTTCAGCCTGCCTGTACCTCTCCAAAAATTGCCTTTTTGGCTATTATAAGCTCCTCTTTTGCTTTGAAAAAAAGAAAGCAAACAATAAAGTTGCCATATGCTGCAATCCTTCTATCCATTCGTCCTTCTACCCCTATTTTTCCCAAAATTCCAACACTCACACTGTTTTCATGTCGCCAAGCTATCGGACTACCTGGCCCAAAAATATAGATTATACAAGGGTAGCAGCATAAGGGGAAATGATACATTTTAAACCCAAAAACCCATTTGAGTTTTTAAGTTCAAAATACACTCCTCCCTCCTCTCCTTCAGCCTGCCCATCCATCTCCAAAAATAGCCTTTTTGGCTATTATAAGCTCCTCTTTTGCTTTGAAAAAAAGAAAGCAAACAATAAAGTTGCCATATGCTCCAATCCTTCTATCCATTCGTCCTTCTACCCCTATTTTCCCCAAAATTCCAACACTCACACTGTTTTCATGTCGCCAAGCTATTGGACTACCTGGCCCAAAAATATAGATTATACAAGGGTAGCAGCATAAGGGGAAATGATACATTTTAAACCCAAAAAAACATTTAAGTTTTTAAGTTCAAAATACAGGCCTACCTCCTCCCCTTCAGCCTGCCTGTCCATCTCCAAAAATAGCCTTTTTGGCTATTAAACGCTCCTCCTTTGCTTTGAAAAAAAGAAAGCGAACAATAAAGTTGCCATATGCTGCAATCCTTCTATCCATTCGTCCTTCTACCCCTATTTTCCCCAAAATTCCAACACTCACTCTGTTTTCATGTCGCCAAGCTATCGGACTACCTGGCCCAAAAACTATGGATTATAAAAGGGTAGCAGCATAAGGTAAAATTACACATTTTGAACCCAAAAACCGATATGAGTTTTTAAGTTCAAAATACAGGCCTACCTCCACCCCTTCAGCCTGCCTGTCCATCTCCAAAAATAGCCTTTTTGGCTATTATATGCTCCTCTTTTGCTTTGAAAAAAAGAAAGTAAACAATAAAGTTGCCAAATGCTGCAATCCTTCTATCCATTCGTCCTTCTACCCCTATTTTCCCCAAAATTCCAACACTCACACTGTTTTCATGTCGCCAAGCTATCGGACTATCTGGCCCAAAAACTATGGATTATAAAAGGGTAGCAGCATAAGGTAAAATTACACATTTTTAACCCAAAAACCCATATGAGTTTTTAAGTTCAAAATACAGGCCTACCTCCACCCCTTTAGCCTGCCTGTCCATCTCCAAAAACAACCTTTTTAACAATTATACGCTCCTCATTTGCTTTGAGAAAAAGCAAACAATAAAGTTGCCATATGCTGCCATCCTTCTATCCATTCGTCCTTTTACACCCATTTCCCCAAAAAATCAAACACTCATACTGTTTTCATGTCGCCGAGTTATCAGTCTACCTGGCCCAAAAATATAGATTATACTAGGGTAGCAGCATAAAGGGAAATTATACATTTTGAACCCAAAAACCCATTTAAGTTTTTAAGTTCAAAATACAGGCCTACCTCCTCCCCTTCAGCCTGCCTGTCCATCTCCAAAAATAGCCTTTTTGGCTATTATACGCTCCTCTTTTACTTTGAAAAAAAGAAAGCAAACAATAAAGTTGCCATATGCTGCAATCCTTCTATCCATTCGTCCTTCTACCCCTATTTTCCCCAAAATTTCAACACTCACTCTGTTTTCATGTCGCCAAGCTATCGGACTGCCTGGCCCAAAAACTATAGATTATACAAGGGTAGCAGCATAAGGGAAAATTATGAATTTTGAACACAAAAACCCATGTGAATTTTTGAGTTCAAAATACAGGCCTACCTCCTCCCCTTCAGCCTGCCTATCCATCTCCAAAAAAAGCCTTTTTAACAACTATACACTCCTCTTTTGCTTTGAAAAAAAAGCAAACCGTAAAAATGCCATATGCTGATATCCTTTCATCCATTTGTCCTTCTACTCCAATTTTCCCAAACCATCCTACACTTATACTGTTTTCATGTCGCCAAGCTATTGGATTACCTGGCGCAAAAACTATGGATTATAAAAGGGTAGCAGCATAAGGTAAAATTACACATTTTGAACCCAAAAACCCATTTGAGTTTTTAAGTTCAAAATACAGGCCTACCTCCACCCCTTCAGCCTGCCTGTCCATCTCCAAAAATAGCCTTTTTAACAATTATACGCTCCTTATTTGCTTTGAGAAAAAGCAAACAATAAAGTTGCCATATGCTGCCATCCTTCTATCCATTTGTCCTTTTACACCTATTTCCCCAAAAAATCAAACATTCATACTGTTTTCATGTCGCCGAGTTGTCAGTCTACTTGGCCCAAAAATATAGATTATACAAGGGTAGCAGCATAAGGGGAAATTATACATTTTGAACCCAAAAACCCATTTGAGTTTTTAAGTTCAAAATACAGGCCTACCTCCTTCCCTTCAGCCTGCCTGTCCATCTCCAAAAATTGCCTTTTTGGCTATTATAAGCTCCTCTTTTGCTTTGAAAAAAAGAAAGCAAACAAAAAAGTCGCCATATGCCGCAATCCTTCTATCCATTCGTCCTTCTACCCCTATTTTCCCCAAAATTCCAACACTCACACTGTTTTCATGTCGCCAAGCTATCGGACTACCTGGCCCAAAAATATAGATTATACAAGGGTAGCAGCATAAGGGAAAATTATGAATTTTGAACACAAAAACCCATTTGAGTTTTTGAGTTCAAAATACAGGCCTACCTCCTCCCCTTCAGCCTGCCTATCCATCTCCAAAAATAGCCTTTTTAACAACTATACGCTTCTCTTTTGCTTTGAAAAAAAAGCAAACCGTAAAAATGCCATGTGCTGATATCCTTTCATCCATTTGTCCTTCTACTCCTATTTTCCCAAACCATCCTACACTCATACTGTTTTCATGTCGCCAAGCTATTGGATTACCTGGCGCAAAAACTATGGATTATAAAAGGGTAGCAGCATAAGGTAAAATTATACATTTTGAACCCAAAAACCCATTTGAGTTTTTAAGTTCAAAATACAGGCCTACCTCCACCGCTTCAGCCTGCCTGTCCATCTCCAAAAGTAGCCTTTTTGGCTATTATATGCTCCTCTTTTGCTTTGAAAAAAAGAAAGCAAACAATAAAGTGACCATATGCTGCAATCCTTCTATCCATTCGTCCTTCTACCCCTATTTTCCCCAAAATTCCAACACTCACACTGTTTTCATGTCGCCAAGCTCTCGGACTACCTGGCCCAAAAACTATGGATTATAAAAGGGTAGCAGCATAAGGTAAAATTACACATTTTGAACCCAAAAACCCATATGAGTTTTTAAGTTCAAAATACAGGCCTACCTCCACCCCTTCAGCCTGCCTGTCCATCTCCAAAAATAACCTTTTTAACAATTATACGCTCCTCATTTGCTTTGAGAAAAAGCAAACATTAAAGTTGCCATATGCTGCCATCCTTCTATCCATTCGTCCTTTTACACCCATTTCCCCAAAAAATCAAACACTCATACTGTTTTCATGTCGCCGAGTTATCAGTCTACCTGGCCCAAAAATATAGATTATACAAGGGTAGCAGCATAAAGGGAAATTATACATTTTGAACCCAAAAACCCATTTAAGTTTTTAAGTTCAAAATACAGGCCTACCTCCTCCCCTTCAGCCTGCCTGTCCATCTCCAAAAATAGCCTTTTTGGCTATTATACGCTCCTCTTTTGCTTTGAAAAAAAGAAAGCAAACAATAAAGTTGCCATATGCTGCAATCCTTCTATCCATTCGTCCTTCTACCCCTATTTTCCCCAAAATTCCAACACTCACACTGTTTTCATGTCGCCAAGCTATCGGACTACCTGGCCCAAAAATGATGGGTTATAAAAGCGTAGCAACATCAGGGAAAATTACAATTTTTGAACCCAAAAACCCATTTGAGTTTTTAAGTTCAAAATACAGGCCTACCTTCTCCCCTTCAGCCTGCCTGTCCATCTCCAAAAATAGCCTTTTTAACAATTATAAGCTCCTCTTTTGCTTTGAAAAAATTAAACTGCAAACAATCAAGGTGCCATTTGCCAACATCCTTCTATCCATTCGTTCTTCTACACCTATTTTCCCCAAAATTCCAACACTTATACTGTTTTCATATCACCAAGTTATCGGTCTTCCTGGCCCAAAAATATAGATTATACTAGGGTAATAGCATAAGATAAAATTTCACATTTTTGAACCCAAAAACCCATTTGAGTTTTTAAGTTCAAAATACAGGCCTACCTCCTCCCCTTCAGCCTGCCTATCCATCTCCAAAAATAGCCTTTTTAACAATTATACGCTCCTCTTTTGCTTTGAAAAAAAGCAAACCGTAAAAATGCCATAAGCTGATATTCTTTCATCCATTAGTCCTTCTACTCCTATTTTCCCAAACCATCCTACACTCATACTGTTTTCATGTCGCCAAGCTATTGGATTACCTGGCGTAAAAATTTGGGATTATAAAAGGGTAGCAGCATAAGGTAAACTTACACATTTTGAACCAAAAATACATTTGAGTTTTTAAGTTCAAAATAGAGGCCTACCTCCACCCCTTCAGCCTGCCTGTCCATCTCCAAAAATAACCTTTTTAACAATTATACGCTCCTCATTTGCTTTGAGAAAAAGCAAACAATAAAGTTGCCATATGCTGCCATCCTTCTATCCATTCGTCCTTTTACACACATTTCCCCAAAAAATCAAACACTCATACTGTTTTCATGTCGCCGAGTTATCAGTCTACCTGGCCCAAAAATATAGATTATACAAGGATAGCAGCATAAAGGGAAATTATACATTTTGAACCCAAAAACCCATTTAAGTTTTTAAGTTAAAAATACAGGCCTACCTCCTCCCCTTCAGCCTGCCTGTCCATCTCCAAAAATAGCCTTTTTGGCTATTATACGCTCCTCTTTTGCTTTGAAAAAAAGGAAGCAAACAATAAAGTTGCCATATGCTGCAATCCTTCTATTCATTCGTCCTTCTACCCCTATTTTCCCCAAAATTTCAACACTCACTCTGTTTTCATGTCGCCAAGCTATCGGACTGCCTGGCCCAAAAACTATAGATTATACAAGGGTAGCAGCATAAGGGAAAATTATGAATTTTGAACACAAAAACCCATTTGAGTTTTTGAGTTCAAAATACAGGCCTACCTCCTCCCCTTCAGCCTGCCTATCCATCTCCAAAAATAGCCTTTTTAACAACTATACACTCCTCTTTTGCTTTGAAAAAAAAGCAAACCGTAAAAATGCCATGTGCTGATATCCTTTCATCCATTTGTCCTTCTACTCCTATTTTCCCAAACCATCCTACACTCATACTGTTTTCATGTTGCCAAGCTATTGGATTACCTGGCGCAAAAACTATGGATTATAAAAGGGTAGCAGCATAAGGTAAAATTATACATTTTGAACCCAAAAACCCATTTGAGTTTTTAAATTCAAAATACAGGCCTACCTCCACCCCTTCAGCCTGCCTGTCCATCTCCAAAAATAACCTTTTTACCAATTATACGCTCCTCATTTGCTTTGAGAAAAAACAAACAATAAAGTTGCCATATGCTGCCATACTTCTATCCATTCGTCCTTTTACACCCATTTCCCCAAAATATCAAACACTCATACTGTTTTCATGTCGCCAAGTTATCAGTCTACCTGGCCCAAAAATATAGATCATACATGGGTAGCAGCATAAGGGGAAATTATACATTTTGAACCCAAAAACCCATTTGAGTTTTTAAGTTCAAAATACAGGCCTACCTACTCCCCTTCAGCCTGCCTGTCCATCTCCAAAAATTGCCTTTTTGGCTATTATAAGCTCCTCTTTTGCTTTGAAAAAAAGAAAGCAAACAATAAAGTTGCCATATGCTGCAATCCTTCTATCCATTCGTCCTTCTACCCCTATTTTTCCCAAAATTCCAACACTCACACTGTTTTCATGTCGCCAAGCTATCGGACTACCTGGCCCAAAAATATAGATTATACAAGGGTAGCAGCATAAGGGGAAATGATACATTTTAAACCCAAAAACCCATTTGAGTTTTTAAGTTCAAAATACAGGCCTACCTCCTCTCCTTCAGCCTGCCCATCCATCTCCAAAAATAGCCTTTTTGGCTATTATAAGCTCCTCTTTTGCTTTGAAAAAAAGAAAGCAAACAATAAAGTTGCCATATGCTGCAATCCTTCTATCCATTCGTCCTTCTACCCCTATTTTCCCCAAAATTCCAACACTCACACTGTTTTCATGTCGCCAAGCTCTCGGACTACCTGGCCCAAAAATATAGATTATACAAGGGTAGCAGCATAAGGGGAAATTATACATTTTGAACCCAAAAAAAAATTAAGTTTTTAAGTTCAAAATACAGGCCTACCTCCTCCCCTTCAGCCTGCCTGTCCATCTCCAAAAATAGCCTTTTTGGCTATTAAACGCTCCTCTTTTGCTTTGAAAAAAAGAAAGCGAACAATAAAGTTGCCATATGCTGCAATCCTTCTATCCATTCGTCCTTCTACCCCTATTTTCCCCAAAATTCCAACACTCACACTGTTTTCATGTCGCCAAGCTATCGGACTACCTGGCCCAAAAACTATGGATTATAAAAGGGTAGCAGCATAAGGTAAAATCACACATTTTGAACCCAAAAACCGATATGAGTTTTTAAGTTCAAAATACAGGCCTACCTCCACCCCTTCAGCCTGCCTGTCCATCTCCAAAAATAGCCTTTTTGGCTATTATATGCTCCTCTTTTGCTTTGAAAAAAAGAAAGCAAACAATAAAGTTGCCATATGCTGCAATCCTTCTATCCATTCGTCCTTCTACCCCTATTTTCCCCAAAATTCCAACACTCACACTGTTTTCATGTCGCCAAGCTATCGGACTATCTGGCCCAAAAACTATGGATTATAAAAGGGTAGCAGCATAAGGTAAAATTACACATTTTGAACCCAAAAACCCATATGAGTTTTTAAGTTCAAAATACAGGCCTACCTCCACCCCTTCAGCCTGCCTGTCCATCTCCAAAAATAACCTTTTTAACAATTATACGCTCCTCATTTGCTTTGAGAAAAAGCAAACAATAAAGTTGCCATATGCTGCCATCCTTCTATCCATTCGTCCTTTTACACCCATTTCCCCAAAAAATCAAACACTCATACTGTTTTCATGTCGCCGAGTTATCAGTCTTCTTGGCCCAAAAATATAGATTATACAAGGGTAGCAGCATAAAGGGAAATTATACATTTTGAACCCAAAAACCCATTTAAGTTTTTAAGTTCAAAATACAGGCCTACCTCCTCCCCTTTAGCCTGCCTGTCCATCACCAAAAATAGCCTTTTTGGCTATTATACGCTCCTCTTTTGCTTTGAAAAAAAGGAAAGCAAACAATAAAGTTGCCATATGCTGCAATCCTTCTATCCATTCGTCCTTCTACCCCTATTTTCCCCAAAATTTCAACACTCACACTGTTTTCATGTCGCCAAGCTATCGGACTACCTTGCCCAAAAACTATAGATTATACAAGGGTAGCAGCATAAGGGAATATTATGAATTTTTAACATAAAAACCCATTTGAATTTTTGAGTTCAAAATACAGGCCTACCTCCTCCCCTTCAGCCTGCCTATCCATCTCCAAAAATAGCCTTTTTAACAACTATACGCTCTTCTTTTGCTTTGAAAAAAAAGAAAACTGTAAAAATGCCATATGCTGATATCCTTTCATCCATTTGTCCTTCTACTTCTATTTTCCCAAACCATCCTACACTCATACTGTTTTCATGTCGCCAAGGTATTGGATTACCTGGCGCAAAAACTATGGATTATAAAAGGGTAGCAGCATAAGGTAAAATTACACATTTTGAACCCAAAAACCCATTTGAGTTTTTAAGTTCAAAATATAGGCCTACCTCCACCGCTTCAGCCTGCCTGTCCATCTCCAAAAGTAGACTTTTTGGCTATTATATGCTCCTCTTTTGCTTTGAAAAAAAGAAAGCAAACAATAAAGTTGCCATATAATGCAATCCTTCTATCCATTCGTCCTTCTACCCCTATTTTCCCCAAAATTCCAACACTCACACTGTTTTCATATCGCCAAGCTCTCGGACTACCTGGCCCAAAAACTATGGATTATAAAAGGGTAGCAGCATAAGGTAAAATTACACATTTCGAACCCAAAAACCCATATGAGTTTTGAAGTTCAAAATATAGGCCTACCTCCACCCCTTCAGCCTGCCTGTCCATCTCCAAAAATAACCTTTTTAACAATTATACGCTCCTCATTTGCTTTGAGAAAAAGCAAACAATAAAGTTGCCATATGCTGCCATCCTTCTATCCATTCGTCCTTTTACACCCATTTCCCCAAAAAATCAAACACTCATACTGTTTTCATGTCGCCGAGTTATCAGTCTACCTGGCCCCAAAATATAGATTATACAAGGGTAGCAGCATAAAGGGAAATTATACATTTTGAACCCAAAAACAACCCATTTAAGTTTTTAAGTTCAAAATACAGGCCTACCTCCTCCCCTTCAGCCTGCCTGTCCATCTCCAAAAATAGCCTTTTTGGCTATTATACGCTCCTCTTTTGCTTTGAAAAAAAGAAAGCAAACAATAAAGTTGCCATATGCTGCAATCCTTCTATCCATTCGTCCTTCTACCCCTATTTTCCCCAAAATTCCAACACTCACACTGTTTTCATGTCGCCAAGCTATCGGACTACCTTGTCCAAAAATGATGGGTTATAAAATGGTAGCAACATCAGGGAAAATTACAAATTTTGAACCCAAAAACCCATTTCAGTTTTTAAGTTCAAAACACAGGCCTACCTCCTCCCCTTCAGCCTGCCTGTCCATCTCCAAAAATAGCCTTTTTGGCTATTATACGCTCCTCTTTTGCTTTGAAAAAAAAAGCAAACAATAAAGTTGCCATATGCTGCAATCCTTCTATCCATTCGTCCTTCTACCCCTATTTTTCCCAAATTTCCAACACTCACACTGTTTTCATGTCGCCAAGCTATCGGACTACCTGGCCCAAAAATATAGATTATACAAGGGTAGCAGCATAAGGGGAAATTATACATTTTGAACCCAAAAACCCATTTAAGTTTTTAAGTTCAAAATACAGGCCTACCTCCTCCCCTTCAGCCTGCCTGTCCATCTCCAAAAATAGCCTTTTCAACAATTATAAGCTCCTCTTTTGCTTTGAAAAAATTAAACTGCAAACAATCAAGGTGCCATTTGCCGACATCCTTCTATCCATTCGTTCTTCTACACCCATTTTCCCCAAAATTCCAACACTTATACTGTTTTCATATCGCCAAGTTATCGGTCTTCCTGGCCCAAAAATATAGATTATACTAGGGTAGCAGCATAAGATAAAATTTCACATTTTGAACCCAAAAACCCATTTGAGTTTTTAAGTTCAAAATACAGGCCTACCTCCTCCCCTTCAGCCTGCCTATCCATCTCCAAAAATAGCCTTTTTAACAATTATACGCTCCTCTTTTGCTTTGAAAAAAAGCAAACCGTAAAAATGCCATAAGCTGATATTCTTTCATCCATTAGTCCTTCTACTTCTATTTTCCCAAACCATCCTACACTCATACTGTTTTTATGTCGCCAAGCTATTGGATTACCTGGCGTAAAAATTTGGGATTATAAAAGGGTAGCAGCATAAGGTAAACTTACACATTTTGAACCCAAAAATCCATTTGAGTTTTTAAGTTCAAAATACAGGCCTACCTCCACCCCTTCAGCCTGCCTGTCCATCTCCAAAAATAACCTTTTTAACAATTATACGCTCCTCATTTGCTTTTAGAAAAAGCAAACAATAAAGTTGCCATATGCTGCCATCCTTCTATCCATTCGTCCTTTTACACCCATTTCCCCAAAAAATCAAACACTCATACTGTTTTCATGTCGCCGAGTTATCAGTCTACCTGGCCCAAAAATATAGATTATACAAGGATAGCAGCATAAAGGGAAATTATACATTTTGAACCCAAAAACCCATTTAAGTTTTTAAGTTAAAAATACAGGCCTACCTCCTCCCCTTCAGCCTGCCTGTCCATCTCCAAAAATAGCCTTTTTGGCTATTATACGCTCCTCTTTTGCTTTGAAAAAAAGGAAGCAAACAATAAAGTTTCCATATGCTGCAATCCTTCTATCCATTTGTCCTTCTACCCCTATTTTCCCCAAAATTTCAACACTCACTCTGTTTTCATGTCGCCAAGCTATCGGACTGCCTGGCCCAAAAACTATAGATTATACAAGGGTAGCAGCATAAGGGAAAATTATGAATTTTGAACACAAAAACCCATTTGAGTTTTTGAGTTCAAAATACAGGCCTACCTCCTCCCCTTCAGCCTGCCTATCCATCTCCAAAAATAGCCTTTTTAACAACTATACACTCCTCTTTTGCTTTGAAAAAAAGCAAACCGTAAAAATGCCATGTGCTGATATCCTTTCATCCATTTGTCCTTCTACTCCTATTTTCCCAAACCATCCTACACTCATACTGTTTTCATGTCGCCAAGCTATTGGATTACCTGGCGCAAAAACTATGGATTATAAAAGGGTAGCAGCATAAGGTAAAATTATACATTTTGAACCCAAAAACCCATTTGAGTTTTTAAATTCAAAATACAGGCCTACCTCCACCCCTTCAGCCTGCCTGTCCATCTCCAAAAATAACCTTTTTAACAATTATACGCTCCTCATTTGCTTTGAGAAAAAACAAACAATAAAGTTGCCATGTGCTGCCATCCTTCTATCCATTTGTCCTTTTACACCCATTTCCCCAAAATATCAAACACTCATACTGTTTTCATGTCGCCGAGTTATCAGTCTACCTGGCCCAAAAATATAGATTATACAAGGGTAGCAGCATAAGGGGAAATTATACATTTTGAACCCAAAAACCCATTTGAGTTTTTAAGTTCAAAATACAGGCCTACCTACTCCCCTTCAGCCTGCCTGTCCATCTCCAAAAATTGCCTTTTTGGCTATTATAAGCTCCTCTTTTGCTTTGAAAAAAAGAAAGCAAACAATAAAGTTGCCATATGCTGCAATCCTTCTATCCATTCGTCCTTCTACCCCTATTTTTCCCAAAATTCCAACACTCACACTGTTTTCATGTCGCCAAGCTATCGGACTACCTGGCCCAAAAATATAGATTATACAAGGGTAGCAGCATAAGGGGAAATGATACATTTTAAACCCAAAAACCCATTTGAGTTTTTAAGTTCAAAATACAGGCCTACCTCCTCTCCTTCAGCCTGCCCATCCATCTCCAAAAATAGCCTTTTTGGCTATTATAAGCTCCTCTTTTGCTTTGAAAAAAAGAAAGCAAACAATAAAGTTGCCATATGCTGCAATCCTTCTATCCATTCGTCCTTCTACCCCTATTTTCCCCAAAATTCCAACACTCACACTGTTTTCATGTCGCCAAGCTATTGGACTACCTGGCCCAAAAATATAGATTATACAAGGGTAGCAGCATAAGGGGAAATTATACATTTTGAACCCAAAAAAAATTTAAGTTTTTAAGTTCAAAATACAGGCCTACCTCCTCCCCTTCAGCCTGCCTGTCCATCTCCAAAAATAGCCTTTTTGGCTATTAAACGCTCCTCTTTTGCTTTGAAAAAAAGAAAGCGAACAATAAAGTTGCCATATGCTGCAATCCTTCTATCCATTCGTCCTTCTACCCCTATTTTCCCCAAAATTCCAACACTCACACTGTTTTCATGTCGCCAAGCTATCGGACTACCTGGCCCAAAAACTATGGATTATAAAAGGGTAGCAGCATAAGGTAAAATCACACATTTTGAACCCAAAAACCGATATGAGTTTTTAAGTTCAAAATACAGGCCTACCTCCACCCCTTCAGCCTGCCTGTCCATCTCCAAAAATAGCCTTTTTGGCTATTATATGCTCCTCTTTTGCTTTGAAAAAAAGAAAGCAAACAATAAAGTTGCCATATGCTGCAATCCTTCTATCCATCCGTCCTTCTACCCCTATTTTCCCCAAAATTCCAACACTCACACTGCTTTCATGTCGCCAAGCTATCGGACTATCTGGCCCAAAAACTATGGATTATAAAAGGGTAGCAGCATAAGGTAAAATTACACATTTTGAACCCAAAAACCCATATGAGTTTTTAAGTTCAAAATACAGGCCTACCTCCACCCCTTCAGCCTGCCTGTCCATCTCCAAAAATAACCTTTTTAACAATTATACGCTCCTCATTTGCTTTGAGAAAAAGCAAACAATAAAGTTGCCATATGCTGCCATCCTTCTATCCATTCGTCCTTTTACACCCATTTCCCCAAAAAATCAAACACTCATACTGTTTTCATGTCGCCGAGTTATCAGTCTTCTTGGCCCAAAAATATAGATTATACAAGGGTAGCAGCATAAAGGGAAATTATACATTTTGAACCCAAAAACCCATTTAAGTTTTTAAGTTCAAAATACAGGCCTACCTCCTCCCCTTTAGCCTGCCTGTCCATCACCAAAAATAGCCTTTTTGGCTATTATACGCTCCTCTTTTGCTTTGAAAAAAAGGAAAGCAAACAATAAAGTTGCCATATGCTGCAATCCTTCTATCCATTCGTCCTTCTACCCCTATTTTCCCCAAAATTTCAACACTCACACTGTTTTCATGTCGCCAAGCTATCGGACTACCTTGCCCAAAAACTATAGATTATACAAGGGTAGCAGCATAAGGGAATATTATGAATTTTTAACACAAAAACCCATTTGAATTTTTGAGTTCAAAATACAGGCCTACCTCCTCCCCTTCAGCCTGCCTATCCATCTCCAAAAATAGCCTTTTTAACAACTATACGCTCTTCTTTTGCTTTGAAAAAAAAAGCAAACTGTAAAAATGCCATATGCTGATATCCTTTCATACATTTGTCCTTCTACTTCTATTTTCCCAAACCATCCTACACTCATACTGTTTTCATGTCGCCAAGGTATTGGATTACCTGGCGCAAAAACTATGGATTATAAAAGGGTAGCAGCATAAGGTAAAATTACACATTTTGAACCCAAAAACCCATTTGAGTTTTTAAGTTCAAAATACAGGCCTACCTACTCCCCTTCAGCCTGCCTGTCCATCTCCAAAAATTGCCTTTTTGGCTATTATAAGCTCCTCTTTTGCTTTGAAAAAAAGAAAGCAAACAATAAAGTTGCCATATGCTGCAATCCTTCTATCCATTCGTCCTTCTACCCCTATTTTTCCCAAAATTCCAACACTCACACTGTTTTCATGTCGCCAAGCTATCGGACTACCTGGCCCAAAAATATAGATTATACAAGGGTAGCAGCATAAGGGGAAATGATACATTTTAAACCCAAAAACCCATTTGAGTTTTTAAGTTCAAAATACAGGCCTACCTCCTCTCCTTCAGCCTGCCCATCCATCTCCAAAAATAGCCTTTTTGGCTATTATAAGCTCCTCTTTTGCTTTGAAAAAAAGAAAGCAAACAATAAAGTTGCCATATGCTGCAATCCTTCTATCCATTCGTCCTTCTACCCCTATTTTCCCCAAAATTCCAACACTCACACTGTTTTCATGTCGCCAAGCTCTCGGACTACCTGGCCCAAAAATATAGATTATACAAGGGTAGCAGCATAAGGGGAAATTATACATTTTGAACCCAAAAAAAAATTAAGTTTTTAAGTTCAAAATACAGGCCTACCTCCTCCCCTTCAGCCTGCCTGTCCATCTCCAAAAATAGCCTTTTTGGCTATTAAACGCTCCTCTTTTGCTTTGAAAAAAAGAAAGCGAACAATAAAGTTGCCATATGCTGCAATCCTTCTATCCATTCGTCCTTCTACCCCTATTTTCCCCAAAATTCCAACACTCACACTGTTTTCATGTCGCCAAGCTATCGGACTACCTGGCCCAAAAACTATGGATTATAAAAGGGTAGCAGCATAAGGTAAAATCACACATTTTGAACCCAAAAACCGATATGAGTTTTTAAGTTCAAAATACAGGCCTACCTCCACCCCTTCAGCCTGCCTGTCCATCTCCAAAAATAGCCTTTTTGGCTATTATATGCTCCTCTTTTGCTTTGAAAAAAAGAAAGCAAACAATAAAGTTGCCATATGCTGCAATCCTTCTATCCATTCGTCCTTCTACCCCTATTTTCCCCAAAATTCCAACACTCACACTGTTTTCATGTCGCCAAGCTATCGGACTATCTGGCCCAAAAACTATGGATTATAAAAGGGTAGCAGCATAAGGTAAAATTACACATTTTGAACCCAAAAACCCATATGAGTTTTTAAGTTCAAAATACAGGCCTACCTCCACCCCTTCAGCCTGCCTGTCCATCTCCAAAAATAACCTTTTTAACAATTATACGCTCCTCATTTGCTTTGAGAAAAAGCAAACAATAAAGTTGCCATATGCTGCCATCCTTCTATCCATTCGTCCTTTTACACCCATTTCCCCAAAAAATCAAACACTCATACTGTTTTCATGTCGCCGAGTTATCAGTCTTCTTGGCCCAAAAATATAGATTATACAAGGGTAGCAGCATAAAGGGAAATTATACATTTTGAACCCAAAAACCCATTTAAGTTTTTAAGTTCAAAATACAGGCCTACCTCCTCCCCTTTAGCCTGCCTGTCCATCACCAAAAATAGCCTTTTTGGCTATTATACGCTCCTCTTTTGCTTTGAAAAAAAGGAAAGCAAACAATAAAGTTGCCATATGCTGCAATCCTTCTATCCATTCGTCCTTCTACCCCTATTTTCCCCAAAATTTCAACACTCACACTGTTTTCATGTCGCCAAGCTATCGGACTACCTTGCCCAAAAACTATAGATTATACAAGGGTAGCAGCATAAGGGAATATTATGAATTTTTAACATAAAAACCCATTTGAATTTTTGAGTTCAAAATACAGGCCTACCTCCTCCCCTTCAGCCTGCCTATCCATCTCCAAAAATAGCCTTTTTAACAACTATACGCTCTTCTTTTGCTTTGAAAAAAAAGAAAACTGTAAAAATGCCATATGCTGATATCCTTTCATCCATTTGTCCTTCTACTTCTATTTTCCCAAACCATCCTACACTCATACTGTTTTCATGTCGCCAAGGTATTGGATTACCTGGCGCAAAAACTATGGATTATAAAAGGGTAGCAGCATAAGGTAAAATTACACATTTTGAACCCAAAAACCCATTTGAGTTTTTAAGTTCAAAATATAGGCCTACCTCCACCGCTTCAGCCTGCCTGTCCATCTCCAAAAGTAGACTTTTTGGCTATTATATGCTCCTCTTTTGCTTTGAAAAAAAGAAAGCAAACAATAAAGTTGCCATATAATGCAATCCTTCTATCCATTCGTCCTTCTACCCCTATTTTCCCCAAAATTCCAACACTCACACTGTTTTCATATCGCCAAGCTCTCGGACTACCTGGCCCAAAAACTATGGATTATAAAAGGGTAGCAGCATAAGGTAAAATTACACATTTCGAACCCAAAAACCCATATGAGTTTTGAAGTTCAAAATATAGGCCTACCTCCACCCCTTCAGCCTGCCTGTCCATCTCCAAAAATAACCTTTTTAACAATTATACGCTCCTCATTTGCTTTGAGAAAAAGCAAACAATAAAGTTGCCATATGCTGCCATCCTTCTATCCATTCGTCCTTTTACACCCATTTCCCCAAAAAATCAAACACTCATACTGTTTTCATGTCGCCGAGTTATCAGTCTACCTGGCCCCAAAATATAGATTATACAAGGGTAGCAGCATAAAGGGAAATTATACATTTTGAACCCAAAAACAACCCATTTAAGTTTTTAAGTTCAAAATACAGGCCTACCTCCTCCCCTTCAGCCTGCCTGTCCATCTCCAAAAATAGCCTTTTTGGCTATTATACGCTCCTCTTTTGCTTTGAAAAAAAGAAAGCAAACAATAAAGTTGCCATATGCTGCAATCCTTCTATCCATTCGTCCTTCTACCCCTATTTTCCCCAAAATTCCAACACTCACACTGTTTTCATGTCGCCAAGCTATCGGACTACCTTGTCCAAAAATGATGGGTTATAAAATGGTAGCAACATCAGGGAAAATTACAAATTTTGAACCCAAAAACCCATTTCAGTTTTTAAGTTCAAAACACAGGCCTACCTCCTCCCCTTCAGCCTGCCTGTCCATCTCCAAAAATAGCCTTTTTGGCTATTATACGCTCCTCTTTTGCTTTGAAAAAAAAAGCAAACAATAAAGTTGCCATATGCTGCAATCCTTCTATCCATTCGTCCTTCTACCCCTATTTTTCCCAAATTTCCAACACTCACACTGTTTTCATGTCGCCAAGCTATCGGACTACCTGGCCCAAAAATATAGATTATACAAGGGTAGCAGCATAAGGGGAAATTATACATTTTGAACCCAAAAACCCATTTAAGTTTTTAAGTTCAAAATACAGGCCTACCTCCTCCCCTTCAGCCTGCCTGTCCATCTCCAAAAATAGCCTTTTCAACAATTATAAGCTCCTCTTTTGCTTTGAAAAAATTAAACTGCAAACAATCAAGGTGCCATTTGCCGACATCCTTCTATCCATTCGTTCTTCTACACCCATTTTCCCCAAAATTCCAACACTTATACTGTTTTCATATCGCCAAGTTATCGGTCTTCCTGGCCCAAAAATATAGATTATACTAGGGTAGCAGCATAAGATAAAATTTCACATTTTGAACCCAAAAACCCATTTGAGTTTTTAAGTTCAAAATACAGGCCTACCTCCTCCCCTTCAGCCTGCCTATCCATCTCCAAAAATAGCCTTTTTAACAATTATACGCTCCTCTTTTGCTTTGAAAAAAAGCAAACCGTAAAAATGCCATAAGCTGATATTCTTTCATCCATTAGTCCTTCTACTTCTATTTTCCCAAACCATCCTACACTCATACTGTTTTTATGTCGCCAAGCTATTGGATTACCTGGCGTAAAAATTTGGGATTATAAAAGGGTAGCAGCATAAGGTAAACTTACACATTTTGAACCCAAAAATCCATTTGAGTTTTTAAGTTCAAAATACAGGCCTACCTCCACCCCTTCAGCCTGCCTGTCCATCTCCAAAAATAACCTTTTTAACAATTATACGCTCCTCATTTGCTTTTAGAAAAAGCAAACAATAAAGTTGCCATATGCTGCCATCCTTCTATCCATTCGTCCTTTTACACCCATTTCCCCAAAAAATCAAACACTCATACTGTTTTCATGTCGCCGAGTTATCAGTCTACCTGGCCCAAAAATATAGATTATACAAGGATAGCAGCATAAAGGGAAATTATACATTTTGAACCCAAAAACCCATTTAAGTTTTTAAGTTAAAAATACAGGCCTACCTCCTCCCCTTCAGCCTGCCTGTCCATCTCCAAAAATAGCCTTTTTGGCTATTATACGCTCCTCTTTTGCTTTGAAAAAAAGGAAGCAAACAATAAAGTTTCCATATGCTGCAATCCTTCTATCCATTTGTCCTTCTACCCCTATTTTCCCCAAAATTTCAACACTCACTCTGTTTTCATGTCGCCAAGCTATCGGACTGCCTGGCCCAAAAACTATAGATTATACAAGGGTAGCAGCATAAGGGAAAATTATGAATTTTGAACACAAAAACCCATTTGAGTTTTTGAGTTCAAAATACAGGCCTACCTCCTCCCCTTCAGCCTGCCTATCCATCTCCAAAAATAGCCTTTTTAACAACTATACACTCCTCTTTTGCTTTGAAAAAAAGCAAACCGTAAAAATGCCATGTGCTGATATCCTTTCATCCATTTGTCCTTCTACTCCTATTTTCCCAAACCATCCTACACTCATACTGTTTTCATGTCGCCAAGCTATTGGATTACCTGGCGCAAAAACTATGGATTATAAAAGGGTAGCAGCATAAGGTAAAATTATACATTTTGAACCCAAAAACCCATTTGAGTTTTTAAATTCAAAATACAGGCCTACCTCCACCCCTTCAGCCTGCCTGTCCATCTCCAAAAATAACCTTTTTAACAATTATACGCTCCTCATTTGCTTTGAGAAAAAACAAACAATAAAGTTGCCATGTGCTGCCATCCTTCTATCCATTTGTCCTTTTACACCCATTTCCCCAAAATATCAAACACTCATACTGTTTTCATGTCGCCGAGTTATCAGTCTACCTGGCCCAAAAATATAGATTATACAAGGGTAGCAGCATAAGGGGAAATTATACATTTTGAACCCAAAAACCCATTTGAGTTTTTAAGTTCAAAATACAGGCCTACCTACTCCCCTTCAGCCTGCCTGTCCATCTCCAAAAATTGCCTTTTTGGCTATTATAAGCTCCTCTTTTGCTTTGAAAAAAAGAAAGCAAACAATAAAGTTGCCATATGCTGCAATCCTTCTATCCATTCGTCCTTCTACCCCTATTTTTCCCAAAATTCCAACACTCACACTGTTTTCATGTCGCCAAGCTATCGGACTACCTGGCCCAAAAATATAGATTATACAAGGGTAGCAGCATAAGGGGAAATGATACATTTTAAACCCAAAAACCCATTTGAGTTTTTAAGTTCAAAATACAGGCCTACCTCCTCTCCTTCAGCCTGCCCATCCATCTCCAAAAATAGCCTTTTTGGCTATTATAAGCTCCTCTTTTGCTTTGAAAAAAAGAAAGCAAACAATAAAGTTGCCATATGCTGCAATCCTTCTATCCATTCGTCCTTCTACCCCTATTTTCCCCAAAATTCCAACACTCACACTGTTTTCATGTCGCCAAGCTATTGGACTACCTGGCCCAAAAATATAGATTATACAAGGGTAGCAGCATAAGGGGAAATTATACATTTTGAACCCAAAAAAAATTTAAGTTTTTAAGTTCAAAATACAGGCCT
Source organism: Hyla sarda (assembly GCF_029499605.1). Taxonomy (NCBI): domain Eukaryota; kingdom Metazoa; phylum Chordata; class Amphibia; order Anura; family Hylidae; genus Hyla; species Hyla sarda. The sequence goes on from NC_079193.1 coordinate 31,484,112, forward strand.
ACCTCCTCCCCTTCAGCCTGCCTGTCCATCTCCAAAAATAGCCTTTTTGGCTATTAAACGCTCCTCTTTTGCTTTGAAAAAAAGAAAGCGAACAATAAAGTTGCCATATGCTGCAATCCTTCTATCCATTCGTCCTTCTACCCCTATTTTCCCCAAAATTCCAACACTCACACTGTTTTCATGTCGCCAAGCTATCGGACTACCTGGCCCAAAAACTATGGATTATAAAAGGGTAGCAGCATAAGGTAAAATCACACATTTTGAACCCAAAAACCGATATGAGTTTTTAAGTTCAAAATACAGGCCTACCTCCACCCCTTCAGCCTGCCTGTCCATCTCCAAAAATAGCCTTTTTGGCTATTATATGCTCCTCTTTTGCTTTGAAAAAAAGAAAGCAAACAATAAAGTTGCCATATGCTGCAATCCTTCTATCCATCCGTCCTTCTACCCCTATTTTCCCCAAAATTCCAACACTCACACTGCTTTCATGTCGCCAAGCTATCGGACTATCTGGCCCAAAAACTATGGATTATAAAAGGGTAGCAGCATAAGGTAAAATTACACATTTTGAACCCAAAAACCCATATGAGTTTTTAAGTTCAAAATACAGGCCTACCTCCACCCCTTCAGCCTGCCTGTCCATCTCCAAAAATAACCTTTTTAACAATTATACGCTCCTCATTTGCTTTGAGAAAAAGCAAACAATAAAGTTGCCATATGCTGCCATCCTTCTATCCATTCGTCCTTTTACACCCATTTCCCCAAAAAATCAAACACTCATACTGTTTTCATGTCGCCGAGTTATCAGTCTTCTTGGCCCAAAAATATAGATTATACAAGGGTAGCAGCATAAAGGGAAATTATACATTTTGAACCCAAAAACCCATTTAAGTTTTTAAGTTCAAAATACAGGCCTACCTCCTCCCCTTTAGCCTGCCTGTCCATCACCAAAAATAGCCTTTTTGGCTATTATACGCTCCTCTTTTGCTTTGAAAAAAAGGAAAGCAAACAATAAAGTTGCCATATGCTGCAATCCTTCTATCCATTCGTCCTTCTACCCCTATTTTCCCCAAAATTTCAACACTCACACTGTTTTCATGTCGCCAAGCTATCGGACTACCTTGCCCGAAAACTATAGATTATACAAGGGTAGCAGCATAAGGGAATATTATGAATTTTTAACACAAAAACCCATTTGAATTTTTGAGTTCAAAATACAGGCCTACCTCCTCCCCTTCAGCCTGCCTATCCATCTCCAAAAATAGCCTTTTTAACAACTATACGCTCTTCTTTTGCTTTGAAAAAAAAAGCAAACTGTAAAAATGCCATATGCTGATATCCTTTCATCCATTTGTCCTTCTACTTCTATTTTCCCAAACCATCCTACACTCATACTGTTTTCATGTCGCCAAGGTATTGGATTACCTGGCGCAAAAACTATGGATTATAAAAGGGTAGCAGCATAAGGTAAAATTACACATTTTGAACCCAAAAACCCGTTTGAGTTTTTAAGTTCAAAATATAGGCCTACCTCCACCGCTTCAGCCTGCCTGTCCATCTCCAAAAGTAGACTTTTTGGCTATTATATGCTCCTCTTTTGCTTTGAAAAAAAGAAAGCAAACAATAAAGTTGCCATATAATGCAATCCTTCTATCCATTCGTCCTTCTACCCCTATTTTCCCCAAAATTCCAACACTCACACTGTTTTCATATCGCCAAGCTCTCGGACTACCTGGCCCAAAAACTATGGATTATAAAAGGGTAGCAGCATAAGGTAAAATTACACATTTTGAACCCAAAAACCCATATGAGTTTTTAAGTTCAAAATACAGGCCTACCTCCACCCCTTCAGCCTGCCTGTCCATCTCCAAAAATAACCTTTTTAACAATTATACGCTCCTCATTTGCTTTGAGAAAAAGCAAACAATAAAGTTGCCATATGCTGCCATCCTTCTATCCATTCGTCCTTTTACACCCATTTCCCCAAAAAATCAAACACTCATACTGTTTTCATGTCGCCGAGTTATCAGTCTTCTTGGCCCAAAAATATAGATTATACAAGGGTAGCAGCATAAAGGGAAATTATACATTTTGAACCCAAAAACCCATTTAAGTTTTTAAGTTCAAAATACAGGCCTACCTCCTCCCCTTTAGCCTGCCTGTCCATCACCAAAAATAGCCTTTTTGGCTATTATACGCTCCTCTTTTGCTTTGAAAAAAGGAAAGCAAACAATAAAGTTGCCATATGCTGCAATCCTTCTATCCATTCGTCCTTCTACCCCTATTTTCCCCAAAATTTCAACACTCACACTGTTTTCATGTCGCCAAGCTATCGGACTACCTTGCCCAAAAACTATAGATTATACAAGGGTAGCAGCATAAGGGAATATTATGAATTTTTAACACAAAAACCCATTTGAATTTTTGAGTTCAAAATACAGGCCTACCTCCTCCCCTTCAGCCTGCCTATCCATCTCCAAAAATAGCCTTTTTAACAACTATACGCTCTTCTTTTGCTTTGAAAAAAAAAGCAAACTGTAAAAATGCCATATGCTGATATCCTTTCATCCATTTGTCCTTCTACTTCTATTTTCCCAAACCATCCTACACTCATACTGTTTTCATGTCGCCAAGGTATTGGATTACCTGGCGCAAAAACTATGGATTATAAAAGGGTAGCAGCATAAGGTAAAATTACACATTTTGAACCCAAAAACCCGTTTGAGTTTTTAAGTTCAAAATATAGGCCTACCTCCACCGCTTCAGCCTGCCTGTCCATCTCCAAAAGTAGACTTTTTGGCTATTATATGCTCCTCTTTTGCTTTGAAAAAAAGAAAGCAAACAATAAAGTTGCCATATAATGCAATCCTTCTATCCATTCGTCCTTCTACCCCTATTTTCCCCAAAATTCCAACACTCACACTGTTTTCATATCGCCAAGCTCTCGGACTACCTGGCCCAAAAACTATGGATTATAAAAGGGTAGCAGCATAAGGTAAAATTACACATTTTGAACCCAAAAACCCATATGAGTTTTTAAGTTCAAAATATAGGCCTACCTCCACCCCTTCAGCCTGCCTGTCCATCTCCAAAAATAACCTTTTTAACAATTATACGCTCCTCATTTGCTTTGAGAAAAAGCAAACAATAAAGTTGCCATATGCTGCCATCCTTCTATCCATTCGTCCTTTTACACCCATTTCCCCAAAAAATCAAACACTCATACTGTTTTCATTTCGCCGAGTTATCAGTCTACCTGGCCCCAAAATATAGATTATACAAGGGTAGCAGCATAAAGGGAAATTATACATTTTGAACCCAAAAACAACCCATTTAAGTTTTTAAGTTCAAAATACAGGCCTACCTCCTCCCCTTCAGCCTGCCTGTCCATCTCCAAAAATAGCCTTTTTGGCTATTATACGCTCCTCTTTTGCTTTGAAAAAAAGAAAGCAAACAATAAAGTTGCCATATGCTGCAATCCTTCTATCCATTCGTCCTTCTGCCCCTATTTTTCCCAAAATTCCAACACTCACACTGTTTTCATGTCGCCAAGCTATTGGACTACCTGGCCCAAAAATATAGATTATACAAGGGTAGCAGCATAAGGGGAAATTATACATTTTGAACCCAAAAACCCATTTAAGTTTTTAAGTTCAAAATACAGGCCTACCTCCTCCCCTTCAGCCTGCCTGTCCATCTCCAAAAATAGCCTTTTCAACAATTATAAGCTCCTCTTTTGCTTTGAAAAAATTAAACTGCAAACAATCAAGGTGCCATTTGCCGACATCCTTCTATCCATTCGTTCTTCTACACCCATTTTCCCCAAAATTCCAACACTTATACTGTTTTCATATCGCCAAGTTATCGGTCTTCCTGGCCCAAAAATATAGATTATACTAGGGTAGCAGCATAAGATAAAATTTCACATTTTGAACCCAAAAACCCATTTGAGTTTTTAAGTTCAAAATACAGGCCTACCTCCTCCCCTTCAGCCTGCCTATCCATCTCCAAAAATAGCCTTTTTAACAATTATACGCTCCTCTTTTGCTTTGAAAAAAAGCAAACCGTAAAAATGCCATAAGCTGATATTCTTTCATCCATTAGTCCTTCTACTCCTATTTTCCCAAACCATCCTACACTCATACTGTTTTCATGTCGCCAAGCTATTGGATTACCTGGCGTAAAAAATTGGGATTATAAAAGGGTAGCAGCATAAGGTAAACTTACACATTTTGAACCCAAAAATCCATTTGAGTTTTTAAGTTCAAAATACAGGCCTACCTCCACCCCTTCAGCCTGCCTGTCCATCTCCAAAAATAACCTTTTTAACAATTATACGCTCCTCATTTGCTTTGAGAAAAAGCAAACAATAAAGTTGCCATATGCTGCCATCCTTCTATCCATTCGTCCTTTTACACCCATTTCCCCAAAAAATCAAACACTCATACTGTTTTCATGTCGCCGAGTTATCAGTCTACCTGGCCCAAAAATATAGATTATACAAGGATAGCAGCATAAAGGGAAATTATACATTTTGAACCCAAAAACCCATTTAAGTTTTTAAGTTAAAAATACAGGCCTACCTCCTCCCCTTCAGCCTGCCTGTCCATCTCCAAAAATAGCCTTTTTGGCTATTATACGCTCCTCTTTTGCTTTGAAAAAAAGGAAGCAAACAATAAAGTTGCCATATGCTGCAATCCTTCTATCCATTCGTCCTTCTACCCCTATTTTCCCCAAAATTTCAACACTCACTCTGTTTTCATGTCGCCAAGCTATCGGACTGCCTGGCCCAAAAACTATAGATTATACAAGGGTAGCAGCATAAGGGAAAATTATGAATTTTGAACACAAAAACCCATTTGAGTTTTTGAGTTCAAAATACAGGCCTACCTCCTCCCCTTCAGCCTGCCTGTCCATCTCCAAAAATAACCTTTTTAACAATTATACGCTCCTCATTTGCTTTGAGAAAAAACAAACAATAAAGTTGCCATATGCTGCCATCCTTCTATCCATTCATCCTTTTACACCCATTTCCCCAAAATATCAAACACTCATACTGTTTTCATGTCGCCGAGTTATCAGTCTACCTGGCCCAAAAATATAGATTATACAAGGGTAGCAGCATAAGGGGAAATTATACATTTTGAACCCAAAAACCCATTTGAGTTTTTAAGTTCAAAATACAGGCCTACCTACTCCCCTTCAGCCTGCCTGTCCATCTCCAAAAATTGCCTTTTTGGCTATTATAAGCTCCTCTTTTGCTTTGAAAAAAAGAAAGCAAACAATAAAGTTGCCATATGCTGCAATCCTTCTATCCATTCGTCCTTCTACCCCTATTTTTCCCAAAATTCCAACACTCACACTGTTTTCATGTCGCCAAGCTATTGGACTACCTGGCCCAAAAATATAGATTATACAAGGGTAGCAGCATAAGGGGAAATGATACATTTTAAACCTAAAAACCCATTTGAGTTTTTAAGTTCAAAATACAGGCCTACCTCCTCTCCTTCAGCCTGCCCATCCATCTCCAAAAATAGCCTTTTTGGCTATTATAAGCTCCTCTTTTGCTTTGAAAAAAAGAAAGCAAACAATAAAGTTGCCATATGCTGCAATCCTTCTATCCATTCGTCCTTCTACCCCTATTTTCCCCAAAATTCCAACACTCACACTGTTTTCATGTCGCCAAGCTATTGGACTACCTGGCCCAAAAATATAGATTATACAAGGGTAGCAGCATAAGGGGAAATTATACATTTTGAACCCAAAAAAACATTTAAGTTTTTAAGTTCAAAATACAGGCCTACCTCCTCCCCTTCAGCCTGCCTGTCCATCTCCAAAAATAGCCTTTTTGGCTATTAAACGCTCCTCCTTTGCTTTTAAAAAAGAAAGCGAACAATAAAGTTGCCATATGCTGCAATCCTTCTATCCATTCGTCCTTCTACCCCTATTTTCCCCAAAATTCCAACACTCACACTGTTTTCATGTCGCCAAGCTATCGGACTACCTGGCCCAAAAACTATGGATTATAAAAGGTAGCAGCATAAGGTAAAATTACACATTTTGAACCCAAAAACCGATATGAGTTTTTAAGTTCAAAATACAGGCCTACCTCCACCCCTTCAGCCTGCCTGTCCAACTCCAAAAATAGCCTTTTTGGCTATTATATGCTCCTCTTTTGCTTTGAAAAAAAGAAAGCAAACAATAAAGTTGCCATATGCTGCAATCCTTCTATCCATTCGTCCTTCTACCCCTATTTTCCCCAAAATTCCAACACTCACACTGTTTTCATGTCGCCAAGCTATCGGACTATCTGGCCCAAAAACTATGGATTATAAAAGGGTAGCAGCATAAGGTAAAATTACACATTTTTAACCCAAAAACCCATATGAGTTTTTAAGTTCAAAATACAGGCCTACCTCCACCCCTTCAGCCTGCCTGTCCATCTCCAAAAATAACCTTTTTAACAATTATACGCTCCTCATTTGCTTTGAGAAAAAGCAAACAATAAAGTTGCCATATGCTGCCATCCTTCTATCCATTCGTCCTTTTACACCCATTTCCCCAAAAAATCAAACACTCATACTGTTTTCATGTCGCCGAGTTATCAGTCTACCTGGCCCAAAAATATAGATTATACAAGGGTAGCAGCATAAAGGGAAATTATACAATTTGAACCCAAAAACCCATTTAAGTTTTTAAGTTCAAAATACAGGCCTACCTCCTCCCCTTCAGCCTGCCTGTCCATCTCCAAAAATAGCCTTTTTGGCTATTATACGCTCCTCTTTTGCTTTGAAAAAAAGAAAGCAAACAATAAAGTTGCCATTTGCTGCAATCCTTCTATCCATTCGTCCTTCTACCCCTATTTTCCCCAAAATTTCAACACTCACTCTGTTTTCATGTCGCCAAGCTATCGGACTGCCTGGCCCAAAAACTATAGATTATACAAGGGGAGCAGCATAAGGGAAAATTATGAATTTTGAACACAAAAACCCATTTGAGTTTTTGAGTTCAAAATACAGGCCTACCTCCTCCCCTTCAGCCTGCCTATCCATCTCCAAAAATAGCCTTTTTAACAACTATACGCTCTTCTTTTGCTTTGAAAAAAAAAGCAAACTGTAAAAATGCCATATGCTGATATCCTTTCATCCATTTGTCCTTCTACTTCTATTTTCCCAAACCATCCTACACTCATACTGTTTTCATGTCGCCAAGGTATTGGATTACCTGGCGCAAAAACTATGGATTATAAAAGGGTAGCAGCATAAGGTAAAATTATAAATTTTGAACCCAAAAACCCATTTGAGTTTTTAAGTTCAAAATACAGGCCTACCTCCACCCCTTCAGCCTGCCTGTCCATCTCCAAAAATAACCTTTTTAACAATTATACGCTCCTCATTTGCTTTGAGAAAAAACAAACAATAAAGTTGCCATATGCTGCCATCCTTCTATCCATTCGTCCTTTTACACCCATTTCCCCAAAATATCAAACACTCATACTGTTTTCATGTCGCCGAGTTATCAGTCTACCTGGCCCAAAAATATAGATTATACAAGGGTAGCAGCATAAGGGGAAATTATACATTTTGAACCCAAAAACCCATTTGAGTTTTTAAGTTCAAAATACAGGCCTACCTACTCCCCTTCAGCCTGCCTGTACCTCTCCAAAAATTGCCTTTTTGGCTATTATAAGCTCCTCTTTTGCTTTGAAAAAAAGAAAGCAAACAATAAAGTTGCCATATAATGCAATCCTTCTATCCATTCGTCCTTCTACCCCTATTTTCCCCAAAATTCCAACACTCACACTGTTTTCATATCGCCAAGCTCTCGGACTACCTGGCCCAAAAACTATGGATTATAAAAGGGTAGCAGCATAAGGTAAAATTACACATTTTGAACCCAAAAACCCATATGAGTTTTTAAGTTCAAAATATAGGCCTACCTCCACCCCTTCAGCCTGCCTGTCCATCTCCAAAAATAACCTTTTTAACAATTATACGCTCCTCATTTGCTTTGAGAAAAAGCAAACAATAAAGTTGCCATATGCTGCCATCCTTCTATCCATTCGTCCTTTTACACCCATTTCCCCAAAAAATCAAACACTCATACTGTTTTCATGTCGCCGAGTTATCAGTCTACCTGGCCCCAAAATATAGATTATACAAGGGTAGCAGCATAAAGGGAAATTATACATTTTGAACCCAAAAACAACCCATTTAAGTTTTTAAGTTCAAAATACAGGCCTACCTCCTCCCCTTCAGCCTGCCTGTCCATCTCCAAAAATAGCCTTTTTGGCTATTATACGCTCCTCTTTTGCTTTGAAAAAAAGAAAGCAAACAATAAAGTTGCCATATGCTGCAATCCTTCTATCCATTCGTCCTTCTACCCCTATTTTCCCCAAAATTCCAACACTCACACTGTTTTCATGTCGCCAAGCTATCGGACTACCTTGTCCAAAAATGATGGGTTATAAAAGGGTAGCAACATCAGGGAAAATTACAAATTTTGAACCCAAAAACCCATTTCAGTTTTTAAGTTCAAAACACAGGCCTACCTCCTCCCCTTCAGCCTGCCTGTCCATCTCCAAAAATAGCCTTTTTGGCTATTATACGCTCCTCTTTTGCTTTGAAAAAAAAAAGCAAACAATAAAGTTGCCATATGCTGCAATCCTTCTATCCATTCGTCCTTCTACCCCTATTTTTCCCAAATTTCCAACACTCACACTGTTTTCATGTCGCCAAGCTATCGGACTACCTGGCCCAAAAATATAGATTTTACAAGGGTAGCAGCATAAGGGGAAATTATACATTTTGAACCCAAAAACCCATTTAAGTTTTTAAGTTCAAAATACAGGCCTACCTCCTCCCCTTCAGCCTGCCTGTCCATCTCCAAAAATAGCCTTTTCAACAATTATAAGCTCCTCTTTTGCTTTGAAAAAATTAAACTGCAAACAATCAAGGTGCCATTTGCCGACATCCTTCTATCCATTCGTTCTTCTACACCCATTTTCCCCAAAATTCCAACACTTATACTGTTTTCATATCGCCAAGTTATCGGTCTTCCTGGCCCAAAAATATAGATTATACTAGGGTAGCAGCATAAGATAAAATTTCACATTTTGAACCCAAAAACCCATTTGAGTTTTTAAGTTCAAAATACAGGCCTACCTCCTCCCCTTCAGCCTGCCTATCCATCTCCAAAAATAGCCTTTTTAACAATTATACGCTCCTCTTTTGCTTTGAAAAAAAGCAAACCGTAAAAATGCCATAAGCTGATATTCTTTCATCCATTAGTCCTTCTACTTCTATTTTCCCAAACCATCCTACACTCATACTGTTTTCATGTCGCCAAGCTATTGGATTACCTGGCGTAAAAATTTGGGATTATAAAAGGGTAGCAGCATAAGGTAAACTTACACATTTTGAACCCAAAAATCCATTTGAGTTTTTAAGTTCAAAATACAGGCCTACCTCCTACCCTTCAGCCTGCCTGTCCATCTCCAAAAATAACCTTTTTAACAATTATACGCTCCTCATTTGCTTTTAGAAAAAGCAAACAATAAAGTTGCCATATGCTGCCATCCTTCTATCCATTCGTCCTTTTACACCCATTTCCCCAAAAAATCAAACACTCATACTGTTTTCATGTCGCCGAGTTATCAGTCTACCTGGCCCAAAAATATAGATTATACAAGGATAGCAGCATAAAGGGAAATTATACATTTTGAACCCAAAAACCCATTTAAGTTTTTAAGTTAAAAATACAGGCCTACCTCCTCCCCTTCAGCCTGCCTGTCCATCTCCAAAAATAGCCTTTTTGGCTATTATACGCTCCTCTTTTGCTTTGAAAAAAAGGAAGCAAACAATAAAGTTTCCATATGCTGCAATCCTTCTATCCATTCGTCCTTCTACCCCTATTTTCCCCAAAATTTCAACACTCACTCTGTTTTCATGTCGCCAAGCTATCGGACTGCCTGGCCCAAAAACTATAGATTATACAAGGGTAGCAGCATAAGGGAAAATTATGAATTTTGAACACAAAAACCCATTTGAGTTTTTGAGTTCAAAATACAGGCCTACCTCCTCCCCTTCAGCCTGCCTATCCATCTCCAAAAATAGCCTTTTTAACAACTATACACTCCTCTTTTGCTTTGAAAAAAAGCAAACCGTAAAAATGCCATGTGCTGATATCCTTTCATCCATTTGTCCTTCTACTCCTATTTTCCCAAACCATCCTACACTCATACTGTTTTCATGTCGCCAAGCTATTGGATTACCTGGCGCAAAAACTATGGATTATAAAAGGGTAGCAGCATAAGGTAAAATTATACATTTTGAACCCAAAAACCCATTTGAGTTTTTAAATTCAAAATACAGGCCTACCTCCACCCCTTCAGCCTGCCTGTCCATCTCCAAAAATAACCTTTTTAACAATTATACGCTCCTCATTTGCTTTGAGAAAAAACAAACAATAAAGTTGCCATATGCTGCCATCCTTCTATCCATTTGTCCTTTTACACCCATTTCCCCAAAATATCAAACACTCATACTGTTTTCATGTCGCCGAGTTATCAGTCTACCTGGCCCAAAAATATAGATTATACAAGGGTAGCAGCATAAGGGGAAATTATACATTTTGAACCCAAAAACCCATTTGAGTTTTTAAGTTCAAAATACAGGCCTACCTACTCCCCTTCAGCCTGCCTGTCCATCTCCAAAAATTGCCTTTTTGGCTATTATAAGCTCCTCTTTTGCTTTGAAAAAAAGAAAGCAAACAATAAAGTTGCCATATGCTGCAATCCTTCTATCCATTCGTCCTTCTACCCCTATTTTTCCCAAAATTCCAACACTCACACTGTTTTCATGTCGCCAAGCTATCGGACTACCTGGCCCAAAAATATAGATTATACAAGGGTAGCAGCATAAGGGGAAATGATACATTTTAAACCCAAAAACCCATTTGAGTTTTTAAGTTCAAAATACAGGCCTACCTCCTCTCCTTCAGCCTGCCCATCCATCTCCAAAAATAGCCTTTTTGGCTATTATAAGCTCCTCTTTTGCTTTGAAAAAAAGAAAGCAAACAATAAAGTTGCCATATGCTGCAATCCTTCTATCCATTCGTCCTTCTACCCCTATTTTCCCCAAAATTCCAACACTCACACTGTTTTCATGTCGCCAAGCTATTGGACTACCTGGCCCAAAAATATAGATTATACAAGGGTAGCAGCATAAGGGGAAATTATACATTTTGAACCCAAAAAAAATTTAAGTTTTTAAGTTCAAAATACAGGCCTACCTCCTCCCCTTCAGCCTGCCTGTCCATCTCCAAAAATAGCCTTTTTGGCTATTAAACGCTCCTCTTTTGCTTTGAAAAAAAGAAAGCGAACAATAAAGTTGCCATATGCTGCAATCCTTCTATCCATTCGTCCTTCTACCCCTATTTTCCCCAAAATTCCAACACTCACACTGTTTTCATGTCGCCAAGCTATCGCACTACCTGGCCCAAAAACTATGGATTATAAAAGGGTAGCAGCATAAGGTAAAATCACACATTTTGAACCCAAAAACCGATATGAGTTTTTAAGTTCAAAATACAGGCCTACCTCCACCCCTTCAGCCTGCCTGTCCATCTCCAAAAATAGCCTTTTTGGCTATTATATGCTCCTCTTTTGCTTTGAAAAAAAGAAAGCAAACAATAAAGTTGCCATATGCTGCAATCCTTCTATCCATTCGTCCTTCTACCCCTATTTTCCCCAAAATTCCAACACTCACACTGCTTTCATGTCGCCAAGCTATCGGACTATCTGGCCCAAAAACTATGGATTATAAAAGGGTAGCAGCATAAGGTAAAATTACACATTTTGAACCCAAAAACCCATATGAGTTTTTAAGTTCAAAATACAGGTCTACCTCCACCCCTTCAGCCTGCCTGTCCATCTCCAAAAATAACCTTTTTAACAATTATACGCTCCTCATTTGCTTTGAGAAAAAGCAAACAATAAAGTTGCCATATGCTGCCATCCTTCTATCCATTCGTCCTTTTACACCCATTTCCCCAAAAAATCAAACACTCATACTGTTTTCATGTCGCCGAGTTATCAGTCTTCTTGGCCCAAAAATATAGATTATACAAGGGTAGCAGCATAAAGGGAAATTATACATTTTGAACCCAAAAACCCATTTAAGTTTTTAAGTTCAAAATACAGGCCTACCTCCTCCCCTTTAGCCTGCCTGTCCATCACCAAAAATAGCCTTTTTGGCTATTATACGCTCCTCTTTTGCTTTGAAAAAAAGGAAAGCAAACAATAAAGTTGCCATATGCTGCAATCCTTCTATCCATTCGTCCTTCTACCCCTATTTTCCCCAAAATTTCAACACTCACACTGTTTTCATGTCGCCAAGCTATCGGACTACCTTGCCCAAAAACTATAGATTATACAAGGGTAGCAGCATAAGGGAATATTATGAATTTTTAACACAAAAACCCATTTGAATTTTTGAGTTCAAAATACAGGCCTACCTCCTCCCCTTCAGCCTGCCTATCCATCTCCAAAAATAGCCTTTTTAACAACTATACGCTCTTCTTTTGCTTTGAAAAAAAAAGCAAACTGTAAAAATGCCATATGCTGATATCCTTTCATCCATTTGTCCTTCTACTTCTATTTTCCCAAACCATCCTACACTCATACTGTTTTCATGTCGCCAAGGTATTGGATTACCTGGCGCAAAAACTATGGATTATAAAAGGGTAGCAGCATAAGGTAAAATTACACATTTTGAACCCAAAAACCCATTTGAGTTTTTAAGTTCAAAATATAGGCCTACCTCCACCGCTTCAGCCTGCCTGTCCATCTCCAAAAGTAGACTTTTTGGCTATTATATGCTCCTCTTTTGCTTTGAAAAAAAGAAAGCAAACAATAAAGTTGCCATATAATGCAATCCTTCTATCCATTCGTCCTTCTACCCCTATTTTCCCCAAAATTCCAACACTCACACTGTTTTCATATCGCCAAGCTCTCGGACTACCTGGCCCAAAAACTATGGATTATAAAAGGGTAGCAGCATAAGGTAAAATTACACATTTTGAACCCAAAAACCCATATGAGTTTTTAAGTTCAAAATACAGGCCTACCTCCACCCCTTCAGCCTGCCTGTCCATCTCCAAAAATAACCTTTTTAACAATTATACGCTCCTCATTTGCTTTGAGAAAAAGCAAACAATAAAGTTGCCATATGCTGCCATCCTTCTATCCATTCGTCCTTTTACACCCATTTCCCCAAAAAATCAAACACTCATACTGTTTTCATGTCGCCGAGTTATCAGTCTTCTTGGCCCAAAAATATAGATTATACAAGGGTAGCAGCATAAAGAGAAATTATACATTTTGAACCCAAAAACCCATTTAAGTTTTTAAGTTCAAAATACAGGCCTACCTCCTCCCCTTTAGCCTTCCTGTCCATCACCAAAAATAGCCTTTTTGGCTATTATACGCTCCTCTTTTGCTTTGAAAAAAAGGAAAGCAAACAATAAAGTTGCCATATGCTGCAATCCTTCTATCCATTCGTCCTTCTACCCCTATTTTCCCCAAAATTTCAACACTCACACTGTTTTCATGTCGCCAAGCTATCGGACTACCTTGCCCAAAAACTATAGATTATACAAGGGTAGCAGCATAAGGGAATATTATGAATTTTTAACACAAAAACCCATTTGAATTTTTGAGTTCAAAATACAGGCCTACCTCCTCCCCTTCAGCCTGCCTATCCATCTCCAAAAATAGCCTTTTTAACAACTATACGCTCTTCTTTTGCTTTGAAAAAAAAAGCAAACTGTAAAAATGCCATATGCTGATATCCTTTCATCCATTTGTCCTTCTACTTCTATTTTCCCAAACCATCCTACACTCATACTGTTTTCATGTCGCCAAGGTATTGGATTACCTGGCGCAAAAACTATGGATTATAAAAGGGTAGCAGCATAAGGTAAAATTACACATTTTGAACCCAAAAACCCATTTGAGTTTTTAAGTTCAAAATATAGGCCTACCTCCACCGCTTCAGCCTGCCTGTCCATCTCCAAAAGTAGACTTTTTGGCTATTATATGCTCCTCTTTTGCTTTGAAAAAAAGAAAGCAAACAATAAAGTTGCCATATAATGCAATCCTTCTATCCATTCGTCCTTCTACCCCTATTTTCCCCAAAATTCCAACACTCACACTGTTTTCATATCGCCAAGCTCTCGGACTACCTGGCCCAAAAACTATGGATTATAAAAGGGTAGCAGCATAAGGTACAATTACACATTTTGAACCCAAAAACCCATATGAGTTTTTAAGTTCAAAATATAGGCCTACCTCCACCCCTTCAGCCTGCCTGTCCATCTCCAAAAATAACCTTTTTAACAATTATACGCTCCTCATTTGCTTTGAGAAAAAGCAAACAATAAAGTTGCCATATGCTGCCATCCTTCTATCCATTCGTCCTTTTACACCCATTTCCCCAAAAAATCAAACACTCATACTGTTTTCATGTCGCCGAGTTATCAGTCTTCTTGGCCCAAAAATATAGATTATACAAGGGTAGCAGCATAAAGGGAAATTATACATTTTGAACCCAAAAACCCATTTAATTTTTTAAGTTCAAAATACAGGCCTACCTCCTCCCCTTTAGCCTGCCTGTCCATCACCAAAAATAGCCTTTTTGGCTATTATACGCTCCTCTTTTGCTTTGAAAAAAAGGAAAGCAAACAATAAAGTTGCCATATGCTGCAATCCTTCTATCCATTCGTCCTTCTACCCCTATTTTCCCCAAAATTTCAACACTCACACTGTTTTCATGTCGCCAAGCTATCGGACTACCTTGCCCAAAAACTATAGATTATACAAGGGTAGCAGCATAAGGGAATATTATGAATTTTTAACACAAAAACCCATTTGAATTTTTGAGTTCAAAATACAGGCCTACCTCCTCCCCTTCAGCCTGCCTATCCATCTCCAAAAATAGCCTTTTTAACAACTATACGCTCTTCTTTTGCTTTGAAAAAAAAAGCAAACTGTAAAAATGCCATATGCTGATATCCTTTCATCCATTTGTCCTTCTACTTCTATTTTCCCAAACCATCCTACACTCATACTGTTTTCATGTCGCCAAGGTATTGGATTACCTGGCGCAAAAACTATGGATTATAAAAGGGTAGCAGCATAAGGTAAAATTACACATTTTGAACCCAAAAACCCATTTGAGTTTTTAAGTTCAAAATATAGGCCTACCTCCACCGCTTCAGCCTGCCTGTCCATCTCCAAAAGTAGACTTTTTGGCTATTATATGCTCCTCTTTTGCTTTGAAAAAAAGAAAGCAAACAATAAAGTTGCCATATAATGCAATCCTTCTATCCATTCGTCCTTCTACCCCTATTTTCCCCAAAATTCCAACACTCACACTGTTTTCATATCGCCAAGCTCTCGGACTACCTGGCCCAAAAACTATGGATTATAAAAGGGTAGCAGCATAAGGTAAAATTACACATTTTGAACCCAAAAACCCATATGAGTTTTTAAGTTCAAAATATAGGCCTACCTCCACCCCTTCAGCCTGCCTGTCCATCTCCAAAAATAACCTTTTTAACAATTATACGCTCCTCATTTGCTTTGAGAAAAAGCAAACAATAAAGTTGCCATATGCTGCCATCCTTCTATCCATTCGTCCTTTTACACCCATTTCCCCAAAAAATCAAACACTCATACTGTTTTCATTTCGCCGAGTTATCAGTCTACCTGGCCCCAAAATATAGATTATACAAGGGTAGCAGCATAAAGGGAAATTATACATTTTGAACCCAAAAACAACCCATTTAAGTTTTTAAGTTCAAAATACAGGCCTACCTCCTCCCCTTCAGCCTGCCTGTCCATCTCCAAAAATAGCCTTTTTGGCTATTATACGCTCCTCTTTTGCTTCGAAAAAAAGAAAGCAAACAATAAAGTTGCCATATGCTGCAATCCTTCTATCCATTCGTCCTTCTGCCCCTATTTTTCCCAAAATTCCAACACTCACACTGTTTTCATGTCGCCAAGCTATCGGACTACCTGGCCCAAAAATATAGATTATACAAGGGTAGCAGCATAAGGGGAAATTATACATTTTGAACCCAAAAACCCATTTAAGTTTTTAAGTTCAAAATACAGGCCTACCTCCTCCCCTTCAGCCTGCCTGTCCATCTCCAAAAATAGCCTTTTCAACAATTATAAGCTCCTCTTTTGCTTTGAAAAAATTAAACTGCAAACAATCAAGGTGCCATTTGCCGACATCCTTCTATCCATTCGTTCTTCTACACCCATTTTCCCCAAAATTCCAACACTTATACTGTTTTCATATCGCCAAGTTATCGGTCTTCCTGGCCCAAAAATATAGATTATACTAGGGTAGCAGCATAAGATAAAATTTCACATTTTGAACCCAAAAACCCATTTGAGTTTTTAAGTTCAAAATACAGGCCTACCTCCTCCCCTTCAGCCTGCCTATCCATCTCCAAAAATAGCCTTTTTAACAATTATACGCTCCTCTTTTGCTTTGAAAAAAAGCAAACCGTAAAAATGCCATAAGCTGATATTCTTTCATCCATTAGTCCTTCTACTCCTATTTTCCCAAACCATCCTACACTCATACTGTTTTCATGTCGCCAAGCTATTGGATTACCTGGCGTAAAAAATTGGGATTATAAAAGGGTAGCAGCATAAGGTAAACTTACACATTTTGAACCCAAAAATCCATTTGAGTTTTTAAGTTCAAAATACAGGCCTACCTCCACCCCTTCAGCCTGCCTGTCCATCTCCAAAAATAACCTTTTTAACAATTATACGCTCCTCATTTGCTTTGAGAAAAAGCAAACAATAAAGTTGCCATATGCTGCCATCCTTCTATCCATTCGTCCTTTTACACCCATTTCCCCAAAAAATCAAACACTCATACTGTTTTCATGTCGCCGAGTTATCAGTCTACCTGGCCCAAAAATATAGATTATACAAGGATAGCAGCATAAAGGGAAATTATACATTTTGAACCCAAAAACCCATTTAAGTTTTTAAGTTAAAAATACAGGCCTACCTCCTCCCCTTCAGCCTGCCTGTCCATCTCCAAAAATAGCCTTTTTGGCTATTATACGCTCCTCTTTTGCTTTGAAAAAAAGGAAGCAAACAATAAAGTTGCCATATGCTGCAATCCTTCTATCCATTCGTCCTTCTACCCCTATTTTCCCCAAAATTTCAACACTCACTCTGTTTTCATGTCGCCAAGCTATCGGACTGCCTGGCCCAAAAACTATAGATTATACAAGGGTAGCAGCATAAGGGAAAATTATGAATTTTGAACACAAAAACCCATTTGAGTTTTTGAGTTCAAAATACAGGCCTACCTCCTCCCCTTCAGCCTGCCTGTCCATCTCCAAAAATAACCTTTTTAACAATTATACGCTCCTCATTTGCTTTGAGAAAAAACAAACAATAAAGTTGCCATATGCTGCCATCCTTCTATCCATTCATCCTTTTACACCCATTTCCCCAAAATATCAAACACTCATACTGTTTTCATGTCGCCGAGTTATCAGTCTACCTGGCCCAAAAATATAGATTATACAAGGGTAGCAGCATAAGGGAAAATTATACATTTTGAACCCAAAAACCCATTTGAGTTTTTAAGTTCAAAATACAGGCCTACCTACTCCCCTTCAGCCTGCCTGTCCATCTCCAAAAATTGCCTTTTTGGCTATTATAAGCTCCTCTTTTGCTTTGAAAAAAAGAAAGCAAACAATAAAGTTGCCATATGCTGCAATCCTTCTATCCATTCGTCCTTCTACCCCTATTTTTCCCAAAATTCCAACACTCACACTGTTTTCATGTCGCCAAGCTATTGGACTACCTGGCCCAAAAATATAGATTATACAAGGGTAGCAGCATAAGGGGAAATGATACATTTTAAACCTAAAAACCCATTTGAGTTTTTAAGTTCAAAATACAGGCCTACCTCCTCTCCTTCAGCCTGCCCATCCATCTCCAAAAATAGCCTTTTTGGCTATTATAAGCTCCTCTTTTGCTTTGAAAAAAAGAAAGCAAACAATAAAGTTGCCATATGCTGCAATCCTTCTATCCATTCGTCCTTCTACCCCTATTTTCCCCAAAATTCCAACACTCACACTGTTTTCATGTCGCCAAGCTATTGGACTACCTGGCCCAAAAATATAGATTATACAAGGGTAGCAGCATAAGGGGAAATTATACATTTTGAACCCAAAAAAACATTTAAGTTTTTAAGTTCAAAATACAGGCCTACCTCCTCCCCTTCAGCCTGCCTGTCCATCTCCAAAAATAGCCTTTTTGGCTATTAAACGCTCCTCCTTTGCTTTGAAAAAAAGAAAGCGAACAATAAAGTTGCCATATGCTGCAATCCTTCTATCCATTCGTCCTTCTACCCCTATTTTCCCCAAAATTCCAACACTCACACTGTTTTCATGTCGCCAAGCTATCGGACTACCTGGCCCAAAAACTATGGATTATAAAAGGTAGCAGCATAAGGTAAAATTACACATTTTGAACCCAAAAACCGATATGAGTTTTTAAGTTCAAAATACAGGCCTACCTCCACCCCTTCAGCCTGCCTGTCCAACTCCAAAAATAGCCTTTTTGGCTATTATATGCTCCTCTTTTGCTTTGAAAAAAAGAAAGCAAACAATAAAGTTGCCATATGCTGCAATCCTTCTATCCATTCGTCCTTCTACCCCTATTTTCCCCAAAATTCCAACACTCACACTGTTTTCATGTCGCCAAGCTATCGGACTATCTGGCCCAAAAACTATGGATTATAAAAGGGTAGCAGCATAAGGTAAAATTACACATTTTTAACCCAAAAACCCATATGAGTTTTTAAGTTCAAAATACAGGCCTACCTCCACCCCTTCAGCCTGCCTGTCCATCTCCAAAAATAACCTTTTTAACAATTATACGCTCCTCATTTGCTTTGAGAAAAAGCAAACAATAAAGTTGCCATATGCTGCCATCCTTCTATCCATTCGTCCTTTTACACCCATTTCCCCAAAAAATCAAACACTCATACTGTTTTCATGTCGCCGAGTTATCAGTCTACCTGGCCCAAAAATATAGATTATATAAGGGTAGCAGCATAAAGGGAAATTATACAATTTGAACCCAAAAACCCATTTAAGTTTTTAAGTTCAAAATACAGGCCTACCTCCTCCCCTTCAGCCTGCCTGTCCATCTCCAAAAATAGCCTTTTTGGCTATTATACGCTCCTCTTTTGCTTTGAAAAAAAGAAAGCAAACAATAAAGTTGCCATTTGCTGCAATCCTTCTATCCATTCGTCCTTCTACCCCTATTTTCCCCAAAATTTCAACACTCACTCTGTTTTCATGTCGCCAAGCTATCGGACTGCCTGGCCCAAAAACTATAGATTATACAAGGGGAGCAGCATAAGGGAAAATTATGAATTTTGAACACAAAAACCCATTTGAGTTTTTGAGTTCAAAATACAGGCCTACCTCCTCCCCTTCAGCCTGCCTATCCATCTCCAAAAATAGCCTTTTTAACAACTATACGCTCTTCTTTTGCTTTGAAAAAAAAAGCAAACTGTAAAAATGCCATATGCTGATATCCTTTCATCCATTTGTCCTTCTACTTCTATTTTCCCAAACCATCCTACACTCATACTGTTTTCATGTCGCCAAGGTATTGCATTACCTGGCGCAAAAACTATGGATTATAAAAGGGTAGCAGCATAAGGTAAAATTACACATTTTGAACCCAAAAACCCATTTGAGTTTTTAAGTTCAAAATATAGGCCTACCTCCACCGCTTCAGCCTGCCTGTCCATCTCCAAAAGTAGACTTTTTGGCTATTATATGCTCCTCTTTTGCTTTGAAAAAAAGAAAGCAAACAATAAAGTTGCCATATAATGCAATCCTTCTATCCATTCGTCCTTCTACCCCTATTTTCCCCAAAATTCCAACACTCACACTGTTTTCATATCGCCAAGCTCTCGGACTACCTGGCCCAAAAACTATGGATTATAAAAGGGTAGCAGCATAAGGTAAAATTACACATTTTGAACCCAAAAACCCATATGAGTTTTTAAGTTCAAAATATAGGCCTACCTCCACCCCTTCAGCCTGCCTGTCCATCTCCAAAAATAACCTTTTTAACAATTATACGCTCCTCATTTGCTTTGAGAAAAAGCAAACAATAAAGTTGCCATATGTTGCCATCCTTCTATCCATTCGTCCTTTTACACCCATTTCCCCAAAAAAACAAACACTCATACTGTTTTCATGTCGCCGAGTTATCAGTCTACCTGGCCCCAAAATATAGATTATACAAGGGTAGCAGCATAAAGGGAAATTATACATTTTGAACCCAAAAACAACCCATTTAAGTTTTTAAGTTCAAAATACAGGCCTACCTCCTCCCCTTCAGCCTGCCTGTCCATCTCCAAAAATAGCCTTTTTGGCTATTATACGCTCCTCTTTTGCTTTGAAAAAAAGAAAGCAAACAATAAAGTTGCCATATGCTGCAATCCTTCTATCCATTCGTCCTTCTACCCCTATTTTCCCCAAAATTCCAACACTCACACTGTTTTCATGTCGCCAAGCTATCGGACTACCTTGTCCAAAAATGATGGGTTATAAAAGGGTAGCAACATCAGGGAAAATTACAAATTTTGAACCCAAAAACCCATTTCAGTTTTTAAGTTCAAAACACAGGCCTACCTCCTCCCCTTCAGCCTGCCTGTCCATCTCCAAAAATAGCCTTTTTGGCTATTATACGCTCCTCTTTTGCTTTGAAAAAAAAAAGCAAACAATAAAGTTGCCATATGCTGCAATCCTTCTATCCATTCGTCCTTCTACCCCTATTTTTCCCAAAATTCCAACACTCACACTGTTTTCATGTCGCCAAGCTATCGGACTACCTGGCCCAAAAATATAGATTATACAAGGGTAGCAGCATAAGGGGAAATTATACATTTTGAACCCAAAAACCCATTTAAGTTTTTAAGTTCAAAATACAGGCCTACCTCCTCCCCTTCAGCCTGCCTGTCCATCTCCAAAAATAGCCTTTTCAACAATTATAAGCTCCTCTTTTGCTTTGAAAAAATTAAACTGCAAACAATCAAGGTGCCATTTGCCGACATCCTTCTATCCATTCGTTCTTCTACACCCATTTTCCCCAAAATTCCAACACTTATACTGTTTTCATATCGCCAAGTTATCGGTCTTCCTGGCCCAAAAATATAGATTATACTAGGGTAGCAGCATAAGATAAAATTTCACATTTTGAACCCAAAAACCCATTTGAGTTTTTAAGTTCAAAATACAGGCCTACCTCCTCCCCTTCAGCCTGCCTATCCATCTCCAAAAATAGCCTTTTTAACAATTATACGCTCCTCTTTTGCTTTGAAAAAAAGCAAACCGTAAAAATGCCATAAGCTGATATTCTTTCATCCATTAGTCCTTCTACTTCTATTTTCCCAAACCATCCTACACTCATACTGTTTTCATGTCGCCAAGCTATTGGATTACCTGGCGTAAAAATTTGGGATTATAAAAGGGTAGCAGCATAAGGTAAATTTACACATTTTGAACCCAAAAATCCATTTGAGTTTTTAAGTTCAAAATACAGGCCTACCTCCACCCCTTCAGCCTGCCTGTCCATCTCCAAAAATAACCT
Source organism: Hyla sarda (assembly GCF_029499605.1). Lineage (NCBI taxonomy): Eukaryota > Metazoa > Chordata > Amphibia > Anura > Hylidae > Hyla > Hyla sarda. The sequence continues at coordinate 31,505,833 of NC_079193.1, forward strand.
TTTTAACAATTATACGCTCCTCATTTGCTTTGAGAAAAAGCAAACAATAAAGTTGCCATATGCTGCCATCCTTCTATCCATTCGTCCTTTTACACCCATTTCCCCAAAAAATCAAACACTCATACTGTTTTCATGTCGCCGAGTTATCAGTCTACCTGGCCCAAAAATATAGATTATACAAGGATAGCAGCATAAAGGGAAATTATACATTTTGAACCCAAAAACCCATTTAAGTTTTTAAGTTAAAAATACAGGCCTACCTCCTCCCCTTCAGCCTGCCTGTCCATCTCCAAAAATAGCCTTTTTGGCTATTATACGCTCCTCTTTTGCTTTGAAAAAAAGGAAGCAAACAATAAAGTTGCCATATGCTGCAATCCTTCTATCCATTCGTCCTTCTACCCCTATTTTCCCCAAAA